>NW_027204381.1:9727500-10370000 GCF_024711535.1 Dipodomys merriami
GGTTCCCAGGATGTTCTGGAAACATGCATGGGTATCAATTATTCAGGGAGGAAGAAAGGCAGACACATGTGTGAATAAGTTGGGTCTGGGAAGTCCTGATATAAATCTATACATCAGGAGATCTAAATACACAGAATAGTGAAATTTGGTCTTAGAGGAAAGATGAGAGGAAAAACAATAAACATGGCTGTAATAGGCCATGCTTGTTTAAAAGCAACGAACTGCATGTCTCTATGCAAGGCACTTAAATGAACTTTGTGGTCAGCCTTTCTACACTTCATGCATTTTTACTTGAGTTCTCTGTGCTCTTAGCTGAGAGGAAAGCTCTTCAACCTCCTGCAGGGCTTCTTTTATTTCTACATGCATTGAAACTACTTGTGAGCCAATCATTCCTTTCAAAGGCTGGCATCGTCACATTGCTGTGATTGCCTTTGAGGCAGGAAGCAGGGAGGGTCTGGTGGGGGCGACAATATAACAATATGTATTTTTCAGTCTAAGACGATGCATTTTGCTTCATGTCTGTTATCTTACGTAGTACAACATCTCTGTGAGATAAGTATAAGAGCAGGAGCATTTTTCTCTTTTGATGGGAACAGGAGGAGAGAACGGCTGTAATAAGTGAGAACAGAGTTAGGAATCAGACTCTGCTTATTACTCTACACAGGAAGCTGCAGCTTCCAAGGGCTGCTCCCTCCATCTGAACCACAGGGTCCTGAGACAGAGTCTGTCTGTCTGTTTAAAGCCCATTGCTTGGTGAAGAAGATCTTGTTCGCTTCAGATTTATCTTCAAGATGTTTGCTTAGAAAGCAAATTATCAGCCAAACACCAGGGGTCTCATGTCTAATTCTAGCGCTTCAGGAGTCTGAGATCTGAGGATAGCAGTTCAAAGCCAGCTGAGGCATCTAAATCTGAGAGGCTCTTATCTCCTATTAACCAGCACAAAACCAAAAGTAGAGCTATGGTGCAAGTAGTAGAACACCAGCCTTGAGCTAAAAAGCCAAGCAAAAGCACAAGGCCTTGAGTTCAAGCCCCAGTTCTGACATGCAGACGTATGTAGGTGCATGTGCATACACATACACACACACAAAAGCAAATTGTCATAAATCTTATTGTTGATCCATTGTCATTCTATTGAATATCACTTATATTAGGAGAAAGTTTTCAAATGTATTTATGGAGGGGAAGGGCTCTGGTGTTGCTTCAGTATGTTTCATGGTACAAGGCACTAGTTGTTTACTCCATGCCAACCTTTGTATCTCCTAGTGTTAGATTCTGTTAGATTCCTACTGTTAGATTCAGGATCTCCAGGACTGTTTCCTCTATCTTGGCCTCAAAGCTTAGAGAATCTCCATCTTCCGTACTTCTCCCTTGGCATGGAATAGTTAGGTGAATGTTTCTGTTATTCAAGCAAATATTTGAGAACTAGTTATCTTCTATCTTTTCTGGGCCTAGTGTCCACCATACCAGATTCAAGTTTAGAGAATTATTGTTAACCTGCTTAGCATAGTGAACTGTAAATTATTGATCCTATGTCATTCACTTTGTGACCTGTTAGGTGGTTCCAAGCAAAGGTGTCAAGGAGCTGACCTCCATTAATCTACTGCATACTGTTCAGGTATTGTGGCCTTGTCATCTTAGTGATGGGTGGCTAGATGGTAGTGATTGGAAGCTTCACCTCACTTTATTACAGACACGTGCTGTACTTCTGAGTCTACCCAAGTTTGATCTGAGTTCTGGCCTCTTTTCTCCCTTGTGGCTCAGCTGTCTAGCACATTATATTCTCTTGCCTGAATATCTCTACACTTCAAAGAGCTTTGTAAAATATAAAAGTCACTACCTGGAATTATATGTTTTACCAGTTAAAAGTTTTACACATAGACTTGACTTAGGAAGAATGATTTTCAAATTCAGTTCTTCTAGCAGTTATTAAAGTTTAAATGTATAACAAAGAACAAAGGATGCTAGTGATAGTTTTCAATCTCTTATTTTTCATTTTGATTATACAGATAGCACAAAGACAACTGCTGGTATCCACAATTTATCTTCAGTGACCCTATTCAACAACTTTTCTACGCAGCAGTGTCCTTCCCTCTCTTTTTTGTTTCTGCATATTTTTATTAAAATCATTTCTTTTTCTTCTTTTATTATTATCTTTAAGTAGTCGTACAAAGGGGTTTATGAGTATAATGCATCTTGATTGATGTCACATCTTCCATTATTCTCCCCCATCTTTGGCATCATTTCTATTCTTCTCTTCCCACAGTTCAAGATGCTCTGGATCACTAACTTAGGCTAATTTATCAGCTTACCAATAGCATGTCACCAATAATAGTCAAAATCAACCTTAGATTACACACAGTAGGATATTTTCCACAAGCTGTATTTAGCATTAGACAGTTCATTGTGATGTAAGTTATTAATAGGATCCAGAGGCACTTTATTTTCTTTTTATTTCCTTTTAGGTTTTTTTGATCACTAAGTACTTGTTTCATTTCAACATGTCAGTTTTGTGAATATAATGCATCTTAATGTCACTTCTTTATCATTCTTTTCTATCTCTCCCAACCCCACCCATATCCTCAAATTTTTAATTCTATTTTTACATCTGTACATTGAATATTATGATTACATTCACACACCCTTGCTCTGTTCATTTGTCTCTCCCCCTTCCCCAAACCACCCTCTTTGACACAAGTTCCAGCTTATTAGTATTCATTTTATTAAACTACAAGCTAGTTGTTCAAAGGAGTTACACCATTGGAATACTCCCTAGTATATACCACACTTTAATTGATATGTCTGTGCATATATGCATATGGTATTATATATGGCTGCATTATTTAGGGAAACTGATGGCCAACAAGCCAAATGCAATGAAGAGCAGACTCAGCAGTCAGCCCTCACCATCAGGACCATACAGCTTATCATTTACATTCTGTCCTGCAGTAGGCAGATAAAGGTAGGGAGTCTGTGATAATATGCATCTTTGTTAGAATTTCCTCTTTTCCTGCCATATGCAAACTGCCTCCTGGTAAGGAAATTGGTTCTACATCTTTAAATACTTTCCAAGTGATGCTTTCCCTTATGCCAACTCTCATTTCTGTTTCTTAATTGTCTTTTCTGTGCACACGTTTCCCCTCTTTTGCTTCAACTTCATTACTCAAAAAAGCAGACATTAGTGTATTTGCTTCAGAATTGCATATTCTTTTCATATGCTTTTTTATTTTCATTTCCAGTATTTATCTATTTACTGGCAACTACTTCATAAATTGAATGCAAGACATTCGATGTTCAGGTGCCTGCTTCAATAGCCAATATCCAAATACATTGTTTTGTGATGATGGTTGTTCACTAGAAAACTTGAAATTCTAATATGGTTGCATACAATCTAACCATTCCTCAACTGGCTACTTTTTGCTCAAGGCTAGCACTCTATCACTTAAACCACAGCACCACTTCCAGCTTTTTCTGTGTTTAATTGGAGATAAGAGTCTCAGCCTTTCCTGCATGAGCTAGCTTCTAACCACTCTTCTCAGATCTCAGCCTCCTGAGCATCTAGGATTACAGACATGAACCCTAGCTCTCTTCCTTTCCCTTCCCTTCCCTTCCCTTCCCTTCCCTTCCCTTCTCTTCCCTTCCCTTCCCTTCCCTTCCCTTCCCTTCCCTTCCCTTCCCTTCCCTTCCCTTCCCTTCCCTTCCCTTCCCTTCCCTTCCCTTCCCTTCCCTTCCCTTCCCTTCCCTTCCTTTCCCTTCCCCTTCCTTCTCTTCTCCCATTCTCCCAAACATCTCTACCTACCCTTTCTGCAAACTTTTGTTCATGCTGTACCTACCTAGAAAGTATTCCTCCCCACATCATTATGTATTTTACAGATTCGTTAAGGGGAGGTCATCTCAAGGTCAAGCCATCACTCTGTTTTTCTATTGCAGAATATTATTATTTATACAATCATGAGTCATTGGAACACAGATATATGTGTGTATGCACATGTGTATGCACATTGTGCATGCACTTTCTTGCACTAACAATAGGGCTTGAACTCAGGGCCTTCAGATTTCACTCAGCTTTGTTGCTTAAGGCTAGTGCCCAACCACACTTCCATTTCTGACACTTTACTGAGTAATTGGAAATAAGGGTATCACAGTCCTCAATCCCCAAATCTCAGCCTCCTGAGTAGCTAGGATTATAGGTGTGAGCCATCAGTGCCTAGCTCATGTACTCCTCTTGATACAGTTTCTAAATCCTTACACGTATACTTTGAGTTGATACTATAAATACTTTAAGGGAAGTGATAATGGTAGGTACAATAAAGATTTCCAAATATACTGAGTTCTTATCCTTCAGCTTATAATTATCACCTTAAATAAAGAAAAGGGTGTTATTGAGAGATATGAGTAAGTATTTTATGATGAATAAATTACCCTACAATATCTGAATGGGCCCTATATGCCATCACATGAGCCTGAAGAGAGGGAGTGACCAAAGCTATTCCCGGTAACAGAACATATCAAAAACATTCATATGGCATGTTCAAGGTATAGCATTTCATCTTCCTTGGTATTAACTGCTAGGTTTGGTTTTAAATATGGGTCATAATTTTTTTGAAATCCCATGAAACTTCTAATTCCTTGGGATAATATGAGAAATTTCAGCCTCTCTTTTGGATTTATAGTCTTGTGAATTAGGTGTATTAAACAGATTCTCAGAAATAAAGTGGAATATAATGATAAAATTAATTTAAACAAATTTATGAAGAAAGATGGCTCAAGTCCTTCCTCAGGGTTGTCACCCAAGCCCAGAGTTCAAGCCCCAGGACCAAAAAAGAAAACAAAAGACACACCACCCTGCCTTTCAACCTTACATTGTCTTAGAAGGAGCAGGGACCTATTTGAAGTACAGCCTGACATCATATTCTTATGTGTTAGTTGCTCTTAAACACTCTCTTTCCAATTCCTCAATCAGCTTATCTTTCAATACCCACAACTGGTTATTTTCTTCCTTTTGGTGATATTTATAACTCTACTTCTGCATTGTTTTTTTTTTTCTAAATCTTGGTTTTCTTGTCATTCCAGGGTGGTATTCTGTTTTCCTGCTCTAGGATTCACACAACGGTGTTCAGCAGATTGTTTGTGTTGTAATGTGTGGTCATCAAAACGGCCAGGCTGTGTGTGTGTGTGTGTATGTGTGTGTGTGTGTGTGTGTGTGTGTGTGTTTTCAGTGATTAGACTATAAGTTTGATGAAGGACCTTGAGACTCCTGAAGGTCTTTAGTAATAGTGGTGATCAGGAGGTAGAATTTATGGGAACTTCTCTTCATCAGTAATCCCTTTTCTACTCTTCTTCCCATTTTGGCTTCTCCTTTACCAGTATATGTAGCATCTCTTTAGCACCACTGGGACCATTTTAATCCTTTCCCTTCTTTGTCTGCCTAGGAGGAAATATTGAATTCAGAACTATTGGGAAGCCATATATATTACTTTGTTTCTAAAGATATTCAGAGATGATGTAAGTGATTTTCTTCAATCAGATTTGGATATGTAACACCTCACTTTCTTCATATTCACCTATTTTTCATAATCTACCCATTATGTCTCGTTTGACCTTTGGGCAGTTGGGAAATAACAGGATTGGCTCCATGTTCCTGATAGCCCGTGAATGATATTAGATTATAGTTGCTGTAATTAAAGGTGACTTAAGTAGAAGAAATTGTGTATCTGCCCACTAATAAGCAAGATGATGTTCATAAGCGGCTTTGTCACTACCAAGCTCCTAACTCACCCCAGCAGCATTCCATTAAAGCAGGGATTAACTGTCAGTGCATCACAGTGGAAGGAACTAGAAGAATGGCTCCTTGGGTCCCAACAACAAATTACTTCTGAATCAAACCTCTGATTAATAGCTCCAGAGTTGCCTCTCTGCTTTGCATAATTAAGTTTCATGGAGTGTTACAATTAACAGCCTTGCCTTCACCCAGGTAGAAACTGCCACCATTTATTTGGCCAGCAGTGTCAGAAAGTGCTGGGTGGTGGATAAGAAGCATTTATGAGGGGATTAGGTGCATTCTGGGTCATAAATTGACTAAGACTATAATTACCTTCCAATAAATAGCTACAGACGTGGTGATCCCATGATACTGCCCCAAGTTCCCTTTCATTTTTTTTTTCTGTTGACACGGGTCTAAGAACTTCTTTCCTGAGTCAAATAATAGCTGTGGACGTTGACAACTTCCTGTCTCAAATGTGTTTTGGCCTTTGTGAATCTCTAGTGTGTAACTTCGTTTATATCATTTATTATGGCTACATTTGTTAGCGTACAACTATCAGACATGCTATACAGATGTCAGATAAGCTTCAGACTCTTGGAATTGCCTGGGAAGGAAGCCAAGATGTCATTAGAACTACTGAGATACAACAAAATGCTAACTACTTTGTTGGAGGTGGGGAAGGCCAGGAATTAACCATTCATCAATTCCAAGGGATTAAAACATAATTAAAAGATATTCTTTTTTAGATGATTTTCCTGCAGAATGATTTTTCTGTGACACATTTATTCCCATAACCAATATTACTTAGAAATCAAGGACCAACAGTAGCTGTCGCTGAGATGAAATCTTCTGTTCAATTTTTTTTTTCTGAGATCACTAGTGTTAAATAATTAGTAACAGATCCCAGGTGCCAGTGGGTCACACCTGTAATCCTTGCTACTCAGGAAACTGAGATATTAGGATATCAGTTTGAAGTCAGCCAAGGCAGACAAATCTAAGAGACTCTTAACTGCAGTAAACTAGCAAAGAAGCCAGAGTGAAGGTGTGGTTTAAGAGATAGAACACCAGCCTTGAGTGAAAAAGCTGCGTTTAAGCCTTGAGTTCAAGCCCCAGTATTGGCACAAAAAAAGGAAGGAAGGAAGAAATGAAGAAAGAAAGCAACAAAGGAAGGAAGGAAGGAAGGAAGGAAGGAAGGAAGGAAGGAAGGAAGGAAGGAAGGAAGGAACGGAAGGGAAGAAAGGAGGAGACAGAGAGAGAGAAAGCAGGATTGAGATAGGAAATTAAGAGTTCAAAGTTTCTCAGATGTAGGTGCTTTCCTATACCAATTTATTCCATGAAGAATGTGCTGACAATATCCATTTACCTTCATGTTTCACTTTCCTTACCTCCAGCTTCCTTTTCCTGTCTTCCCACTTTCATTTGCTCCATTTTCCATTCTCTTGTTCCCCTTCCCCTGTCCTTCTTGGCTGTTTTTATATTGTGCCTAAGATTTGATTAAGAAAGAAAGAAAGAAAATATGAAACCATGAGCACTAGATTCAAGCACTTCTGAAAGTTTCATTCTCCAAGAATGTAATTTTAGACAAACCAATTAATCATATTGCATCCCCCATTATCTATTTAAAAAAATAAAAAGGAGGAGGAGGAGAAATTTAAGAGATAATGCTCTTTCTATCTATGGTAAAAAATGTTGCCATGAATCTCAAAGGAAAGAGTACCTCAGGGTCTTTTGTAAATTGCACAGAGCACTACAAATTTCAACTTGTTTTTGCTGGTCTCCTAATGAATATTTTCGACAATTTTATTAGAACTGAGAGCCAGACCTATCTGAAGAAATAAATAAATAAAAGAAAAGACCCGTGCTCTAGACAAATTGGAAGCCTCATTATGTACTTACCAGGAGGAAAACGTTGCCTTTCCTGGCTAAAAAGCCATTTGTCTTGCAAATTTCTATAATGAACAGATTTTGGAATAAATACCATGTAATCTGTGATGACAGTTCTCTCATTTCTTTTTTATTAGCTCAATCTTCTCGGCATCTGAACTACATAGCAACAGAACCTCCATGATCATTAAGGCAGCTGAGTTGAATGCATTTTCCCTTTCCCTAGCACATAGCTTACTTCCCAGCCAGTTTCTCTTCATAAGCCCCATCTTCTAGTAGTTCATTGTGTGTATACAAGGACACCAGCATAGACCAGAAAACAAGCAGCAGGATATGTGTTTTTTGCTACAAAATGCTACTTTCTCTACTGACCTTCATCCAGGAATTTTTAAGGCCTAGTTTTTTCTTAGAGCTGGTGGAGAACTTGAATTGCCTTAAGTATCCCTTGCTTAAAATAAATAATCTCAAACTGGGCACTGGCAGCTTATTCCTGTAAGAGTCTAGACAAACTTCACAGACTTTTCTATTCTAGCTCGTTTCAAACCAAGACCTTCCGATCTTAGCTTCGAACCAAGCTCCTCAGCTGTCTTGAGTAGGTAGGATGACAGGGCTAAGCCACTACTATCTGTATCTTAATTTTGTCGGTTGTAATTGCTCCAGTGTCCTCCTTTTGCAACCAAGTCCATTAGACTCCCATTTGCAATCAATCATCAAAAAGCCAAAAGTGGAACTGTGGGAGAGTGGTAGAGTGGTAGCCTTAAGTGAAAATGTAAAGTGAGAGTGAGGCTCTGAGTTCATGCCCCCAGAGTGGCACTCCGCACACACACACACACACACACACACACACACACACACAAATTATCTCCATGGACCATGAATAAACCGTTAACTCTTTTTTTCTTCTGTCTCTTTCTCTAGGTAAGTGGTATTTGGTTTCTGTAAAAGAGAGCTGAGGCCTTCCTGGTCTTAGACCCACTGAAAGGAAGTCTTTGGCTGGTGAGCATTCGTCCGATCCAAGTGGTTCTGTGTCATGTTTGGGTTCCTGCAGCACATGAAAGGTAAGGCTGCTCATGGCTGATGGCTTTGACTCTGGTCCTGACGAAGGGATGCAATGATAGATCTGTGTCAGTGACAACAACTACAACAAAACAATGGGCCAAACCGTGAGCTATGTTTACTTCCAAGAACCAACTTGTTGTGTGGGTTCTCATGCTTTCTGTGTTGATCTACTCACTAAAAATGAATGGCATAAAATACATAAATGATGGGAATTTAGATTCCTCCATTGGCATCAGAATTTGTGCTATTTTTTTTAAAAAAAGAGAGGAAATGGGCTTAAATATTTTCCATATACTAGTTGGGTCTATGGTTGTGTTGATCAATAACATATTCTATGGAGTGCATCTTGCTCTTATGTACACATAGTTGAAAGTATTGTTGGAAGCATGAAGATAAAAGCTCAGAGGGGCGTTCTGAGAACTGAAATTAAACATTTTCTTGGTGTCTGTAGCATTTGCCACAATGAAGTACCATCCCATAAAATGACTATAGAACTGTCTTAGCAACTCTAAAGTCAAAATCTTAATGGAATGTCAAATGGGCTTCTAGAATTATGAATCATTTTCTACAACCTGTGGGGGGTTTATTAAATTTGTTTGGTTGGCAAGACTTCATGTGTATGTGTATTGTCCAATAATAACTGAGCCTGGGCTTGACGCAAGCTTTGTTCTAATCACAAATAGTTAACTGCAGTCTTGGGCAATATAAAATAGAGACATGACTCCCAGTGTATTTTGAGTATTGATATTAGAAATCACCAGGTGCCACTAAAGGCACTTCTGAGTCTGATTCAGACAGAGAACATGGCCTCTCTTCATCTCAATCCTGTACTTTCCTACATTCCATCATAGTCTGAGGCTAGGCTATTTTTTTTATTAAGCTAAATAATGAGATACTTGAGTCCATTTGTTAAAAGGTAACTTTCGGAAAAGTGAAAAAATTCATGTTTTGGATACACATAAAATGAACCCATCAGAAATAGTTTATTCAAGTCATTGTTAATGTGGACACTGTAGATGCTATATATGTTTCAAAACATTAAAAAAATTAAAAAGTGTTTTTGTTTTCCATGGAAAGGAAGGAGACCAACTAAATCTGAACAAGACAGAAGTTATTTCTATGTGTGTTGACAATAACCATTTTCCATTGCTATCAACAATCTATAATTTCAGGATTTGTAAAAACAGCTTGAAGGCAATGAACAGCTAGAATGAAAAATCCCAGTAGAGTGCTTTAAAAATGCATTGTTTCTCATTGAAGATGTCAGTGATTTTTTTTGCTCAATGCTAATTTCCTTATACATTAAGAATAAAGGTTTATAGTGGGTTTAGGATTAAATAAGAGTCTTGTGCTCGCAAGGCAAGGTACTCTACCACTTGCGCCATATCCCCAATACTTTTGCTTTAGCTTGTTTTTGTTTTCGGATCGGGTTCTTTTTCTGCCTGTGGTCAATCTCTGACAATGATTCTCCCCCCCCCATATTGCTATTTATTAAAGTTCATCTTTGGGTAGAATCTGCAGCTTCAGATTTCCTTCCATTTGTAAACTTATCTATCTTAGTTTCTGCGACATCCCTGAAACTATCTGGTTTTGTCTTTGTGATAACAGAAGTAATTTTAAATATTTCCCTTGGGGGAAATATAGATTCTTTTTAAATTTATTTTATTTTATTATTTATTTTTATATTATTTTTCCAGTCCTGGGGCTTGAATTCAGGCTCTGGGCACTGTCCCTGAGCTTTTTCCCTCAAGGCTAACACTCTATCACTTGAGATACAGTGCCACTTCTGACTTTTTCTGTATATGTACTGAGGAATCGAACCCAAGGCTTCATGCATGCTAGGCAAACACTCTACCAATAAGCCACATTCCCAGCCCAGATTCTTAACAAACATTTGTCCAACAAATGGAGAAACCTTTAAAGCTATGTAATAACTTGATGTTCATTATTCTGATTATTTACTGAATGCCGTTATGAAAACATTTCTCCCAAGAAGAAAGGTTTGGAACATTCTCTTTGCAGAACCATTCCCCTTGTACCACATTTGGTCCACATAAATTCTTCCTCCTCTCTAGAGTTACAGTCATCAGACTTCATGTCACTCCCTGAATAAGAAGCGGTCCAAAGGAGAAGCAGTTGCTTCAGTAGAAGGCAATGCAAACGCAGGCACTGCTAGGTGTAGCTGCTCTGCAATCCCCATCCTGAGTCTGGAGCATCAGGGGAGCCCGCTGATCTGCTTTGCTGAGTCTGTGGTCCTGATTGCCTCCCAGCATGGATGGAAGTGCTACTTGTGCATGTGGTTTCTGCAAATCTCTGCTTCATGCTGTTGTCATTGACGAAACCCTCTCGATGGGCACGAGCTACCGTACCACAGGGACCCGGGGTGATGGCTTTTCCAGGGAGAATGGTGCTTTCCTTTTCACCACTTCCAGGAAAATCCTCTTATTCTCCCTGCTAGCAGCTCTTACTGAGATTCCAGAGCTCCTCTCACACAGAAGATTCAGCTGTGCCACTGAGAAAGTTGAAAAGTGGAAGATCGGTTCCAATATTTTTCTTCATCACAAACCGTCTGAATATTTTTAAGGTGTTTATTGAGAAGGTAAGGAAGACACTCCTAAAGAGATGTGTCTTTGGCCTAGACTCTTCACTGACTTGCTCAAGCCTTATGGGCAGGGAGGTGGAGTGAAAGTTGGGGCCGGGGGGCAGCTGGATGTATCCTGTGGTCTTCTCTTAGATAGAATCTCATCTTTGAACTTTGGTTCTTTGGGACAAATAGAGCACCACAAGTATGGTTGCATTAACTAAGACACCAACAGTGGCCATTATTGACACTGAGTCCAGAGCTCAAAGCTGTTGATTCATTGGAATCTTTTGGGTTGATTTGCCATGGCACATACATAGATTAAGATTGGAAAGGAGAAGCTTTAAAGGCTTGGCTATTTGCTATTTAGTAACCAACTGTTACTATAAATTGCATGAGAAAAATCAAAATCTAGCTTTCTAAGAAGGACCTATTGTGGACACATTAGGATGAGTCCCTTTCAATCTGAAATTGGCTCCATTTTCCTAGAAGCCTATGGAGTTTTGGGACTGTCAGCCTTCTGGTTTTAGTCAGTAAGCAAAATATGACCATATATGCCAGCTCTTCCTGTCCCTTTGCCACCCTGGGTCATGGAGGATGCCAAATAGTAGAAGGAAATCAAGGCTGCAGACACAGGGTGGGGTAGGAAGGCTCAGAGAAAGAGCTTAGGGCAAGTATTTTTCCTCGGGTATGTGTGTTAGGTGCTACTCTTCATCCTGTTCCTTTCCTTCCCTAGCCATACCTCTATGGGGATCTAAAAGCAATTGAACTATTGTAGAAAAACTCTCCTGGAGTGACTGCAGGATTATCTAGCTAACTATAATTTATTAAGTGGTGCATCTCTATGTTCTTAGATTCTGTAGAGAGCAGATGGTCATGGGAAGACTACTTCTAGTGAGACCATCGCCCCTCCCACACCTAGAGCCTCTCTTCCCTTCATATTTCTTTCTGTCTTCTTAGTCTCATAGAAAATCCTTCTCCCCTAGCCCACAGAGGCCATCAGCGTATCCTCATGTGCGAATTTTAGCTGCAGATTGATTTCTGAAATCATGATGAGAAACCACAAGCAGTATGCCAGGTGGTGGGAAGAGAGATTTAGTTTCCTTATATAACTCTCTGCAGCTCATTCACCCAGTGTCATCTTTTTTTTTTCTTCCTGGAGTCCACATATTATCTCCCTCTAGCAGATGCAATAAGGTAGAAATACAACGTTGTTTGGCATGCTGTTTATTAAGACATGCTTTGGAGCCAGTTGGAGGGGCACTGGCTGGAAATGTTAATCATAGTAACCACCAGTGTGCTGACCTGCATTCTATTCTCCTCAGCTTTGGGGAATCGAAGCATAGTACTGGGCTGATATCATCCTAATTCAGACTATTGTTGTTAGTATTATTATTTCTCTTCTGAAAAATATATGAAACTCAATCATCTTATTCACTGGGGGCAAAACCTAAAATCATTTGCAGGGAATAACAGCCATATTACCACATATATTCAAAGTAAAGGAAGAGAAAGGGATTCTTGAAGAAAAGAAGGGAGGGAGGGAAGGAGACATTCTAAACTTCTAGGAGATTTTCAGTGTTGGAAAGAAACTGAGAAGGAAACCACAATGAAGCAAAACAAAACAACATCACATCTCTGTCACAATAAGCTTTTTCCAGGAGCTGAAAAGGGCATTATTACTCTTGGAGAAAAGAACTCTCTTCCCCCCTACCTCCCCTTTTTGATTTAGAATCCTGTGAGCCAAAGTGCTCTGGTGTTTTAATGGTCTGTTTTAAAGATGGAAAAGGCCCTTATGTGTCAGAATACAACCTGTCCCAGCCAGCACGAGGCTTTGTTTGATTATGAAGCTTGTTTGGGATAGATGATATTTTTATAGCTTCTGCTTTGCTTCACTGACGGCCATATTGATGTCGCTCTCCAGGACGGGCCTAATAAATAGTTTATAAAACTGTAAGGCCATTCTCTTGGGTAATCTACCACTGTGCTCTCACAGATTGCAGGCTGCACAGATATCAGAGCAAGCTGGCCAGAAGGTGGGGAGTTTTACTATGTGTGTGTGTATATGTGTGTGTGTGTGTGTGTGTGTTCTCACACAGCGTGCCTTCAAAAGAACCGCCTGAAGTTTGCTGTAAATGTTTTAGAAGGGCAGTGGATACTGAAATGTTGAGATTGGGTATTTCATTAACATTGCTCAATCTGTGCTCAAATATAGCAGCTGCTTGGAAGGCTGGGGCTCACAGACCACCTGTGGAAACCCTTCCACAGTGATTTTAGTCTCCGTGATCTCACCTTTTTGCCAGAAAATCAAGATGGAGGGGAACTGGGAACAGGTCTGGTTATTCAGGATGTAGGCAAGAACTTCAGGGCCTCTCGGGTGGCTTTTAGAGGAGGAGGCTGGCTTTCCCTGGGGGAAGGTGCAACTGTGTCCTTTCAGGACATGCTCAGACAGCACTGAGATCACCAGAGGAGCAAAGTGTGTGGGGGGGGGGGGTTGGGGGGGGAGAGCCCAGTTTGTACAAGCAAAGGGTAAATATGTGCTGAGAGGGGAAGAGGCTCTGCTGGACCAAATGCAGTTCCTCCTCAGTGTATGGAAGCACCTACCACAGGACCTTTACTATACAGAGATTTCCACATATATCATCTCATTTAATCCACAAATGCCTCATGGATCATGCTATTACTATGAGTTTAGAGAAAAAATACATAGCTTCACAGAGGCTTACAAAGCAAATAAACACAACTCCAAAATAGCAATAGCAGTACCAAAAGTAACATGAGACAAAACCCAGCTATGGTCCTTCATGATTCAGTTAGGAGTGGCAGAGCCTCTACCTTGGTTCTAATTTGATGACACTGACTTGCCTTATTAACCTAAGTGTGACTCCGATACTGTGGGTGTTAAATGTAAGCTGAACTGACAACTCTTTACGGGGTGAGATCTTAAAACCTCAGGAAACCTCTTGCCAAGAAATTCCTCTGTTCATAGTTCCCAAACCTGTGGGTGCTAAAGATACACCTCTAGATTCAGGAGGTGAGAACAAGTCATGTGTCCTTGAAACAGAGAGCATTGCAAGCTGCTACTTCTTCCTTTTTAAGCGTCTTTTACTATCTTTAACTTTTTGTTTACGTTTCAAATATCTTGAAGCTGCCGAACAAAGGGGTTTTAGTTCAGATCTCCATTCTCCCTTTTGTGGCTCAGAGATCAGGTAGACTTTTCACATGCTCTAGCACAAATCATTTGAGAATGGAAGGTCGTCTGAAATCCTTCAAGAGAGTTCTGGAAGGTAAGGTGCTGCTCAGGTACTCTACAGAGTAGGCAACTTGGCTTCTCAGGTGTCTGTTGTTGCTTGTTCTTCTTCTGGTTGGCTGTGGGGACGTTTCCTGACACAATTCCCAGCTAAGGCTTAGGTATGCCCAAGTGCTGGTCTGTGGAGCCATGCCTGAGGCCAATGTGGAAGGCAGTCCTCTGCCCATCACTACATTTCCTGCTGCCTCCCATTACAGAGCATTTCAAAGACAGCAGCCTCTTTCCAGTGCTCCATATTGGGCAGTACAAACTAGCTCTGCTAGGTTTTTCTGTTGTGTTACTGTTCATTTGCTATAGTCAAAGTCCCTGGAGCTGAAATACAGACCAGCAGGTGATCAGAATGATGGACACCTTCTTTGTTGAGGCTTTCTGCCATACTCCAGCATCTTCCCACTCTCATTGAACTAAACTGTCCTGTCTGACCACCCCCTCATTAGATGCCTGACCTCCGGCTCTCCAGAGGACCCCAGGTACACCTGAATGCCAGGACAAAGGCAGCGCTGCTGTGGAAATGCAACCCTGGCAGGTTGCCCTGACAAACCTTTACTCAATATCACTGTGCATTAGGCCTCATGCCAGGCTCAGATTCTATCATTGGAGTAAGTGGAGATTTTCTCAGTGGGTTCAGGAGGAGATGTTTGCCTATGGTTGTTATCTTCTTCTGGAGTTCTATGTGCACCCTCCCAGAGACTGAGGTGGGCTGGTCTAAACAATATAAGGAGGAAATAGGCACCAGTTCTCCCAGAGCCTCAGAAGACCCAGAGCTCTCCTATTATCTCATAGAAGGAGACAAAGTTATCAGCAGGCTTCTATGGACCTTAAACTTGAAACGATCAAAGAATAAGAAAAAGGGAGATACCTGGTTCAAGCCTATACCTGAGAAATCTTGATTTGGATTAACTCTTCTGTTCCTGGCTCCTTAATTATACATAAAGACAAGTAATGTCAGCCCTACCTTTTGTTGTTGGTGTTGGTGGTGCTCGTGGGGCTTGAACTCTGGGCCTGGGCACTGTCCCTCAGCTCTTCAGCTCAAAGTTCAAAGCTAGCACTCTACCACTTAGGCCACAGTGCCACTTCCGGTTTTCTGGAGGTTTATTGGAGATAAGAGTCTCATGGAGTTTCTTGCTCCAGCTAGCTCTGAACCTTGATCCTTAGATCTCAGCCTCCTGAGTAGCTAGGAATACAGGAGTGAGCCACCAGTACCCAGCTAGCCCTACCTTTTAACCAGTGGTAGAAACAGGCCAACAAATGTGACTATTTTAGTACCAAACTAAATTGCTATTCAAATATAAAGAAGAAATCTGGAATATTCATCCTCCAAAACAAACAGATTGATACTAATCTGTTATTTTCTATACTCTTATGTCAACAAAGGTAAATGACACCATCATCAAATCCTGGCATAATTCTAGATCACATGGTTTCTTATCCAAATTATGGCTCTGATTTTGTAGCCCTTCTTCCAGGGACTTCAATTCATGCTCCATACATCTCTAATGGTTTGTGAGAGTTAACACAAATGACAGGACCCATGATGGTTAGACACTGTAATGTTCTTTTCTTGCCTTTTTCATCCTCTCAAGATTCTCAAGAGATATCGCCTAAGGGACAAGAACAGGTACTTGTATATGCTCCATTCTGGAGTCTTTTGCCTAAGCTCCAGTGTAGCGGGGCCTGTGTGCTGGTCCAATGGATGGAATAGAGCAGAGTGTCAGCTCTTGGCTGTCCATAGAATCACCTTGGAGAATTGGAAAAGCATGAACGAACACCAACAGTGGCACTCAAAGCTCTACCCAAGGGATTTCAATTTGATTGGTGTGAGCAGAGCCTGCTTGGGCATCAGCAGGTTTAAAAAGTTCCCAGATGGTTTTCATGTGTAGCCAGGGTTGAGAACCATGGATGAGTGAGGGATTCTCTTTTGTGGTCTGCAGCCCAGCTTAGACTCTTATATTTATTGCCTAGTTTCAACTCACAGCTCAGTCTGTCTGCCCCTCACCCTCTTGTAAAAAGTACTCCAATTGAGAAGAAATATGTCTTTGGTAGCAAGAATGCATCATAGTTTATAGAATTTACCCAGTACATAGATGGTGGATCAGAATCAACTTGCCCTTGATTTATCTTATGATGTCAGTTTTTAGCAGGAATATTTCCAAGTCAGTCTGGCATGACATAAGTGCTCAATGAATGTTCTCTATTAGCAGTATTAAAGTCATATTGCTTGATTTGTTTTTACAAAATGAAATCTTTCCAAGTGAGATAGTCAGACAATACCTCTGGTGACCAGAAAAAAGTTCAGAAAGGGAGACAAAGAAGGAGAAAGGAGATAGGCTAAGGGCCTGTCTAACACCTTTCTAGAGACCTTTCTGTGCCAACTTTTGTCTGCATAAGGACAGAATAGAGAATGCTCATAATGGCTCAGACCTCTAACCTCTTTACTTCCATAAGAGGCTGTACTTGCTATTGCCGACACACAATGAAATGCTTTGAATTTTCCCAAACTTCTCAGCTTCCACCTTTCTTGGAAGTGTAGTCAGAACAAGAGCTAAGTCAGAATTAAACCAAGAGCTAAACCCTAAAAGAGATGATTGCTCCCTTTTCCAGTGAGCAAGTGGGACTTCAAGCTATATGCCTGCATTCTAGTCATTGTAGCTGAAGAGATGGCCAGAAGCCAGTCTGATGGGGGCCTGCTTATCAGATGATCCATATTTGGTTTGCATTTTCATAGTGCGGTTTTTGGTGTTGTTTTGTTCGGTTTGTTTGCTGGTTGGTTCATTAGATTTTGCTGGTAATCCTATTAGGTGAGCCATATCTCTACCCTAGCTTTTTTGCTGGCTGATTATATATGAAGTCTCATGGACTTTTCTGCTTCAGCTGGCTCTAAACCTTTATCTTCCAGATCTCAGCCTCCTGAATTTCTGGGATTACAGGCTTAAGTTACTAGTGCTTAGCTCATATTATATTTGTACTGGCTAACTCTGGCAGTATGTTCCAAAGAGTCAGATTTAGATCTACCATTGCTTGTGTTTATAGTTTATCTTCTTCTGTCCTCACTGGCCCTAGCTGTCTCTTTCTTGGATCTAGGCCTGAGATACAAAAGATAAGGTATTTTCCTTACCTTTCATTCTTTGTGATATATTTCACTTTTGAGAATCTTCCAAAGTTTGTCGTCACAGTGCCTACAATATAAAAGATGCTGAGCTAATCATTAGAGAGTGGGCTAATTATAGAATTCATACAGCATGGTTTTCTGAAGCCTCTTTTCAAGATTAAAATCACTCCTCCCTTTCACAGAGCTTAGGAAAGCATCTGGTTCCATTCGTTTATAAGTGGGTTTATCTCCTCACTACCATCGAGGTTAGTGAAAGGATGGAGCATCAAGCTGTAACTTAATTGATGAGTAGGTGAATCACAGCAAGAATAACAAAGTAAAGAGGATGGGATCCACCACTGGTCCTTACACTGCCCCCATCAGACAAAACATTCAATACTAGGAACTAGTCAGGAAAAGTCAATGACTGAGGTCTATTTGTCTTCCACTTGGGCAGGAATACCTCATTTCCCTGGTAATATCTCACGTAAGCCTTTAAGCTCATCACTGGATCCACATTATCATCATGACTTTGTATTAGATACCATGAAACTGATGCTCAGAGTTGTGTCATTGGTCCAAATCCCAACCAATAAGAGCTAAAGTCAAGATGCTTATGAGTGTGCTCTGTTCTGAACAGCATAGCCTTTTTCTTGTTACATTCCACCTTTCCCCCTCTGCATAGACATTCCATGCCTTACTCACAGAGAGTAGTGATAGTTCCAAAAATTAGGCCACACAAGCTGGGCGCCGGTGGCTCATGCCTGTAATCCTAGCTACTGAGGAGGCTGAAATCTGAGGATCACGGTTCAAAGCCAGCCTGGGCAGAAAAGTCGGTGAGATTCTTATCTCCAATAAACCACTAGAAAACCAGAAGTGGTGCTGTGGCTCAAGCAGTAGAGCACTCGCCTTGAGCTGAAGAGCACAGGGACAGCACCCAAGCCCAGAGTTCAAGCCCCATGACTGACCAAAAAAAAAAAAAAATTAGTATTCTAGTTTCTAGAACATGTGACTCCCTCCTTACAGTCTTAGCATTTTCCTCCTGTTCCTCCCTTCTACCTTTCATTTACCTCATCTCCATTACTATGTAAGGCGTGGCCTAGCCGGGTGTTTGTTCCTTTGATTGTACTGCAAACACTTCAACTGCTCACCCCCAGTAACACCTCCCACCATGGCCATTTCTGCTCTGATGTTTCTGCTCTGATGTGTTTGCTGCCACAAGATCTGTAGTGTGTTCTGGTGAGTGCTGAAAATGGCCAGAATGACCTCTGACAGGACATGGCATTCGTCCCTGAGCCTGTCAAGCACTGGCCATCTTGAGTTTGCCATTTTAAAAGCCTGATCAGATGACAGGTTTTTCTCAGGCTTCTCTTTCCTGCCTTTCTCTGCCATTTGCTATAGATTGGCACGGAGCACGATTTTTTTCAGTGTAAGAACATAAAATATGAAATATTCTCTGAGCAAGAAAAGGCCACACAGCTCAATATATTGACCTCTTGTGTTAATATTTCTAGGGAGGCTCCGTTTGGTTAAGAGAGCTTGGCTGATGGCTGGTAGCAGGAAGCATTGGAATAAAAAAGGTGGTTTGGATTTGACTTTTGCACATTGGAGGTGGAAGAGGGCTGGCAGGGATTCAGGCGTCCCTCCTTTCTTCTTAGAAATGAATAAAAGCTTTGTGAGACTATGGTTTTTCCTAAGGTGCATATGTGTTTAGAGCAGAACTCCCATCAGAAATTAGACATCATAAAACTATTGCCAACCACAGCCACCAGAAAAATGAGGGCCTCGTGATGGGGACCTGAACTCCAAACTTAAGCTCTGATTGTTTTGTTGCGTTTCTTTGTCTTTGGCAACATAGGGATTAGAACTCAGCTACCATCTTCCTGGATAGGTATTCTACCACTTGAGTCATGTCACTACCCCCTTTTTATTTACTGTTTTCTGGTCATAAAGCCCTTAATTTTTACTGTGGAAAGCCTCTAACTAATTCTTTTACCTGTAGCATGTGCCCTCACACATGGCTTGTTTGTTGCTGGACTCAAATCACAATCCTTCCGATTTCTATTTCATAAGTAGCTGGGATTACGGACATAAGCCACTATGTCCGGCTCCCACTTGAACTTCTATTTTAAGTTGTATTTGATAGAGTTACCATGGGGTCTAGGATTTAGCCCTGTCCTTCTGATGAAGGGCAAAGTCATCTGGTTCCAGAGCAGCTGGAATGTTGGCTGGGACAATGATCAGTATTGTCTCTGGTCTGGCTTTCTAGGAAAGGCCTGCCCTTATCCTGAGTTTTCCCAAATGTCTCTAGAGTAAGAATAATTCCAATGAGGGACAGAGCCCACAGTGAAGGTTTTCTTATTCAGACAAGTTTTCTTGAACTTCTATAGAAAGTCTTTAGCTTCCAGGCTAGAAGCTGAGTAATGACAATGCTGCTAAACTGACTGAAACACTAGGAATTATGGAGGGGACTTCCCTGACCCCGCCTTCTCTTCAACTTGTAACAACTCTCACCTTCTCACCCCGTGCATTTCCGATCAGCAGTTGTTCCATGTCATACTTAGCTTGCTATTAGAGTGTGTCCTCACCAAAGATCTTAGAAGCTCTGTTTTCATTAAACCAAGGTAACAGGTGGCCCATGTGCCACCATCTTGACTGTGTTCCAGGTAAGTGGGTCTCCTGTCAAAGATTAGCTTTGGTGCCAAAGCAAGGTGAGTTTGTTATTTAAAAGAAGCAAAGAAGAGTATCTGATAAGCAGAACAGCTTCTAAAGACATGTGAATTTCATCTTATGAGACAAGGTCTGAATAATCTTTTTTTGGGGTAGGGGTGGTGACTGTGAATTTTATACATGGCTTCTACTTGTATTATAATCCCTACCCTACTCTGAGATCTTCCTAGGTTAAACTATTACAATGAAGGTATAGTGATATTCAAGGTTAGGCCTTCATCAAATTTGTCCTGCATGGCCTTGCTAACTGGCCTGTTTGTGTCTTTTTGTCTTATGTTTGCTTTGCTTCCGCCATAACTTGACAGTTTTCTAACTCACTATGTTTCACCCATTTTGGATATGTGCATTGGTCACCTACAAAGTGCCTGAACTGCCAGTATTCAAACTTGGTACTTAAAGCAAATGGTGGCCAATGGGTCAAGTTTTGTTCTGGAGATAGGAATGAGCATTAGGGGATATAGTTTTATCTTCAAATTTGAAGGGAATGGCCGTGTAAGCTTTGCAAATAAAAAAGTCTGAGTCTTATACATCAGAGTAATTTCATCAGAGCTACTGATGTTGGAGGGGGGTGGGGCATGGGATAAAGAAGACTGGTTCATTCAAATCACTTTATCTTTTCTCAAGAGTAAAGGATAATTCAGACCCAATTCTTGCTCAACATTTTCTTCTGCAACATTTGATGATGTCTGCATGTTTTTCAGTGGTAATGGATACTTTAAGATTATGTAAAATTCTGAAGATGCTATTTCCAAGGAGGGAAAAAGACTGAATTTATTTTCAAGGCTTAAGTAAATGGAAGAGTACAATAAAACAAAGAGTAGTTTCCTATCCTTGTCTAGGTGGCCATATTTTGTCTGTTAAGCATACTATTCATGAAGCACATGCATTCACAGATCAGGTGCTGATGGCATCTGCCTATAATCCTAGCTACTCAGGAGGATGAGATCGAAAGATTAATGTTCAAAACTGGGTAGGAAAGTTCATGAGACTCTTATCTCCAATGATCTATCCCCCGCCCCCCCAAAAAAAACTGTAAGAGAAACTGCAATTCGAGCATCAGCCTAGAGTGAAAAAAGCTAACAGACAGCTTTCAGGTCCTAAACTCAAGTGCCAGTACTGGTACATACATGTATGCACATACACACACACACACACACACTCACACACATCTTCAATGTCTAGGTACAAGTCAGCTGTTGAGGTCTATACTTCATCTTCTCTCCATGAACCAGAAACTCCTTCTTGTTCCAATCTTACTCAGTAACAATGTTTTATTCTTACATGTATAGAGGGATTGAAAGGAGAGGCACAAGCAACACCTATAAATATTTCTTTGTAATAAACAATTACCTTGCTGAATTGCAGTATTTACACAAAAGCTTTCAGATTCACTATTAACCTTTGAGTAAAAAATAATTAAATTAAAAAATTCAAAACTTTCTCTTCTTCCTTTTATTTTTTTGTGCTGTACTGGGGCCTGAACTCAGGGCCATATGCTCAAACTTATTTTTTTCATTCAAAGGTGGTGCTCTACCACTTGAGCCACACTTCCACTTCTGGCTTTTTGATAGTTAATTAGCCATAAGAGTCTCTTGGACTTTCTTACCTGGGCTGGCTTTGAACTATGACCCTCCGATTTCATTCTCCTGAGTAGCTAGGATTAAAGGCATGAGCCACTGGTGCTCATATATATAGATAGATATAGATATAGATTTATATCATACACATATTACACATACACACACAGATGCAAAGCTGGTTTTCATTTCTGTGCTTGAGTAAAGGAAATAATTGAAATAAGGAAATTTTTCATTTCCCTGTCTGATGTGGGAAGACATATTTTTTAATAATGCATTGAGAATCTGTGCAGAGGTTGACGGCCAGGCAGCAGAGGTGTGAGCAGCTGCTAGGAGTGGGCTGGAGGTAGAGCGTGGCAGAGCCAAGGCTTCTGTTTGAAAGCTACTCCAGGAGGAAATCCTGAGCTCCCGGCAACTGCAGCTGGAAGGAATATCTCTGGCAGGAAGAAACAAAGTGGTGATTTGCTAAGACCAGAGCCTGGTTCTGCCTTCTGTCCTTAGCCAGGCAACTGCTTATCGGGAGCCCTCAGATGAGAAGACAGGAAATTAATGTTGGATTGGAGGTCCATTTGTGCTAAGCTGTCCAGGGTTGCTTGGGAGAGCTCACAGAGGTAAGCTCTGGCCATACCTCTTGGCTTTCAGAAAGCAGCATCAGGAATTTGTAGCAAAAATCAAACTTGAAAAAAGAGTGACCTGTTCCAGGAATGTCAGATCACTGAGAATTATTTAACCACAATATGACAACTACTTGTGAGATGGAGAGCTGTGCGGATCATGTAACATTCTCTTATGTGAATGCATTGGGGATTGGGCACTCCTGTTGACTTACTGTCAAGTGTCTGGAAGTTTGAGGTTGGAATCACTAAGGTCCTTGCTTCAGACCCTACTATCAGCCCCTCCACCACCCTCCCTCACTTCCCCTTCCCCCGGATTGGTAGTGGTAAGGTCCAGACAAGGGAACCTTGACTCTGAAATCGCACAGGGCTGTACAATAGCGATGCTGTAATTCAGTGCTTGAATGCACAGGCTTTGGAGTTGAACACACTTGGGTTTTAATTCCTGTTTTGCTGTTGACTAGGCAAAGGAAAGTAGGTGAATTACTTAAATGCTTTAAGGCTCAGTTTTCTCAATTGCAAAATGAAGACAATACCAGGCTGCGAAAATTCCTAGGAGACTTGAGTTAGGAACATTACAGTTAATCACACCTCTTCACTCCTCACCTCACAACTTAGAATCAATGGAGTAGATGACACGCGGATTAAAGCAAACAAAAAATTAGAGGTCTATTGCTGTAGGTGTTCAATTAGAGATGGTAGCTTGGATCTGCAGTTAAAATTGGGCTTCCTAATATGCCCAGACTAAAACTAACACATTTAGAATTGCAGCTGTCTGACTCAATGACTGCATGCCCTCGGGTACCCCAGTCCACCTGTACTTGGATGATGAATCCAGCAGGCCGCCTATGACCTCAAGGCCACATAAAGAGGAGAGAAAATATATCTAAGCTGACAAGGACCCGTCAGTCTCCATATTTATAGAATTATTATTTCACTGATAGTCATTTTCACCCTTACGTATCTCTAAGGGAACTGATTTATGAAGCACTTTTCTTATTTTAAGAGCAAAGGAAGAGAACAACGGAAAATCTAGGCATACGTGTGTCCTTCATTTCCTGTTCTCTGTGTTGCTTTTCAGAACACCTTGAAGACAGAAATTGCTACTCGTGGTTTCCATTCTCTTGTTTTCCATGTCAGGAGATCCAAGCTTGATATTCAAACAGACTTGAAAGAGCTAGTTGCCCATTCCATCCAGCAGATGCCGGGGTGATAGATGGATAAAGAAATGCTCATGCAGTGATATATTTAATATTTTAATGTTTAATAGTTAATATTCTAATATCATCATGGGGCAAGTAGTGAGTTTAACCAACAGAGATGATTAAGATGTTTTTTCCATACTCCACTTCCCCCCACACACCCCCTTCCTCCCCTCCCCCCATCCCAATCTCAGGGCTTAAACTGAAGGCCCGGGTGCTGTCCCTGAGCAACTTTTACTTAAGGCTAGTGCTCCACCACTTGAGCCACAGCACTACTTCCAGATTTTTCTGTGATTAATTGGTGATAAGAGTCTCACAGACTTTCCTACCTGGGCTGGCTTTGAACCTAGATCCTTAATCTCAGCCTACTGAATAGCTAGGATTATAGGCATGAGCCACTGGTACGTAGCATCCTCCACTTTTATAGGTCAGATTTTCCCTTGGTCAGCTTAAGTGAACAGATCAAAAGGAGGCATTCCAAAAGGTAGATAACAGGACACCAGAATACCATTAAAATAACTACCCACAGGCACTCATTCCCGTTCTTTGACAAGATTACTACAGAAAAGGCAGACATTCACAGTCTTATGTCTTTTCTTAGACACAGGAGAGTTTTTCTGCTGGCATCATTTATTCACTTCCTGCACCCAATCAAGGCCCCCACAGAGTACTAGGGTTCCCATAGCTAGTCATTGTTTAGAGAGGAATACACAATTGTGAGGGAAAAAAAAAGGCCAAGGTATTCCAGGTTTCCTTGTATAATCTCCAGACTGATGGATCACATGCACAGATCATAAGATTTAAAGAGCTGCTGTAATATTCCAGAAATAAATATTAACCTGCAGTTAGGATACATGCTTAAATCCCATCTCTACTCTGTGCTTGCTAAATGGTCTTTTACAGTTTCTCTGTCTTTGTGTGTCTCTGTCTCTGTCTCTTTCTCTCTCTCTGTCTCCTGTTACTAGGACTTGAACTCAGGGCCTCATGCTTTTACTTGGCTTTTTTGTTCAAGCTTAGCACTCTATTACTTAAGCCACACCATATATTTCTATCTTTTTGCTGGTTAGCTGGAGATAAAGAGTCTCACAGACTTTTCTTCCCAGGCTGGCTTCAAATTGCGATCCTCGGATCTCAGTCTCCTAGGTAGCTAATATTACAGGTATTACCACCAGCACCTGGGATCTTTATTTCTCTTAATGAGCCAAATTAGAATAATAATACTTAAAGATTATTGGTAGGAATTAATGAAGATAGATAGGTTTGGATCACTAGAAAGTACATTTATGTTGCAGAATCTTTCCTGCCTGATTTTACAGCTTTATCTAAAAGTGACTCAGATGCCTGATTTAACACAGCAATTAATGAGGTCATGAAAGGTTTGTTTCATAGAGGTTGTTTTGTATCTAAAAATGTATGACTTGTATTTTATTTGCTATAAAACATATGACTGGTCACTTCTTCATGTTGCTCATTCAGTGTACTTTCTTCTTCCCAAAAACTAAGCAATTAAGGGCACAAGGACTTCTGAATAAGTGGACAGATAGGTTACACTTGTGAAGGAGTGAATAAGGGGCCTGGGAGTGTGTAAAAGGGGAATTACTCTTCCTGACAAGTATTTAGAAGTGGGGAATTAAGGATAGATAATTAAAGAATTCCTGGGTAAGTATGAGTATCCAGGCCTGGAAGGTTGAAGAAGGCTTAGGTACAATTGTAATAAACAACACTAGGGGGCTGGGAAGGTGGCTCAGTGGTAAAGCGCTTGCCTTGCATGCCTGAGGCCCTGGGTTCAATTCCTCAGCACCACATAAGCAAAAAGAAAAAAGCCAGAAGTGGCGCTGTGGCTCAAGTGGTAGAGCGCTAGCCTTGAGCTGAAGAGCTGAGGGACAGTGCCCAGGCCCAGAGTTCAGGCCCCACGACCGGACCCAAAAAAAAAAAAATAAAAAATAAACAACACTAGGGCTGAAGTAAGGAAGTTGATGAATAGAACATTTTTGTAAGATATATTTCTATATCCACATCTCTATCCATACTCATATCTATATTTATATTGACCTATAAACTATGGAGTGTATGTGTATCTGACACTTGAGAGAGATATGAAAGTCTTTTGCACAAAGGAAGCAAATACAGCCATTGAAGTAGACAAGGTCATTCAAAGACCCTAAGTAAATGCTAACATTATTGGAGAAAAGGAGTGGATAGAGAAACAGACCAGGCTGAGAAATAAAAATATAAACCAGAGTGCCTACTGGTATCACAGAAAAATGGCGTTTTTCAGAAAGGGATGAAGAAAATCTACAGACAGATGAGGCAGAGCAAGAGAAATGAGAAGGCAGCAGAGGTCTCTGAATTTTATACCCAAGGACTAAGGCTAATTTCAAACACCCACATGCTGGGCATGAAGAAGTGGGTAGACATGAGAGTAAGGACATGAGCAACACTTTTAGAAAGACTTAAATGGAACAGGTAAAAATGAAAAAAGAAGGATCTGAGTTTTATCTCAGCACTACAAGAAAGGAAAGGGAAAGGGAGGGAAGAGAATGGAAAAAAAAAGAAAAAGGGAAGGGAAGGAGGGGAAAGATAAGTAAGGAAAGGAAGAAGAATAAGGGGAAGGAAAAAAACAGAGAGGGGAGGAGAAGGGAGAGATAGGGAGAGGAGAAGAGGGGAGACAAGAGAGGAGAGGAGAAAGGATGGGAGAGGAGAAGAGAAAGAGATGGAGAGTTGGAAGCTAGTCAGGAAAAGAACCACAGTCTTTAAGAAACTAAAGAAGCCCAGAACGAAAGGGAGAAATGAGGAGCTCTGTTCTCAGGATGGGCAAAGGGGAGGTGAGAGGAAGGACCAGGGATACAAATAACCATGTTGAGATACATCCTTGGCTTCCAGTGCAGTAGAAGGACTCATGCAGCCAAGTGCAGCTGAGGCTGCACACAGTGGCCTTCCCACCATCTATTTCTTGGCTTGGTTCACTCTATGTTGTTGTTATGTGGCCTTTTGAGTTGCTAAGGTCAGCATCTATTTTCCAGTGTTCTAATTTCGGATATGGAAAGAGCCACTTACGTTCTAATAATGTGTGTTCCTAATCATATTGACATATCTGGGTGAGTTTTTAAATATAATAATTACCATCATAAAGCATCTTCTGAAACAGAGAGACATAGTTTTCTTGGTATCATGATTTCTGTATTCCAAAAACTCTTTCTGATTATAGGAGAGTCTTTATGCTCCATCTTTGAGCCCTTACTAATACTTTCTCACTGGCCATCTCTCCTCCTTTTCTATCACCTTCTCCTTCTCTTCTCCTTATTTTTTCTGGGGCTTGAACTCAGTGCCTGAGTGCTGTCCCTTAGCTTTTATCCTCAAAGTTGATACTAAACTATCTGAGTCACAGCTCCACTTCAAGCTTTTGGGTAGTTAATCACAGACTTTCCTGTTTTGGTTGCCTCACTTTGGACTGAGATCCTCAGATCTCAGCCTTTGAGTGTGAGCTACAAGTGCCAAGCCTCATATTATCATTTTTCTTCCTCTTCCTCCTCCTCCTCCTCCTCCTTTTTTCTCCTTGTCACCCTCCTCCTCCTCCCTCTCCTCTTCTACCTTCTTCTCCTTTATTTTCTATCTAGACATCCTTTAGTGGGGAAGCTAAACATTTCATGATGAGCAGCAGAAGTGGAGAGAAGAAAATATCTCAGAGGGATGAAAGAAATGAGTAGCTAATGACATGGTGTCCAAGAAGGAAATGATTACAACATCCACAGTCATTCATATGAGGCTATTTCTTTTTATGAACAAATGTTTACTGAAGCCCACGTGCTGGACATTTTTCCTGGAGCTACAGATGCTGTGATAAGTAAACGGATTGTTAGCTCCAGAGTTCTTTAGTGTCCAGCAGAGAGGTAATAGTTTTCAACTGTGGTATATTCATCTCAAATTGTCGTTGCTCTTCATCCATGGTGTTAAGATACTGATCCATAAATGGATGCTGCAGCCATGGTTTGGGCCCATGTAGGCAGAATGATGTGTGGAGGTCACCAACGTCCTGTCCTGTACATAGCTGTCCTTCCTGCTGCCTTTGTGGAACAAAAATCTACCTCTGTTCTAATCATCAGAAATCACAGACGGTTTTACCTGGCAAAACAAAAGGTTTATCACTGTCCCTTTTAAAAGTAACATGTTTTTCTT
The DNA here is from genome assembly GCF_024711535.1 of Dipodomys merriami. Lineage (NCBI taxonomy): Eukaryota > Metazoa > Chordata > Mammalia > Rodentia > Heteromyidae > Dipodomys > Dipodomys merriami. Next base: position 9,755,483 of record NW_027204381.1, read on the forward strand.
TTATATGTTTGTGATCTACAGAACTGTGAATCTTGGAAAATCTGTTAAAAATAACCTAGACTATACAAGAAATGCAGGGTTTGGCAGGGGCGGGGGGTGGGGGGTGGGGAGAGGGGGTCTGGCAAATGAGAATTCCCCAGCAACACAGTCCAGGGAGGAGGTTGTTGACAATCCAGCTTTGCCTGGATTGTGTGGAATCTGTCAGGAAGACTTCCAGGAGGCAAGGGAGGCTATAAGCAGGGTGGTTCCATTGCTAGCCTGGCTCAATCCAGAAATATTCTTTGTATGCGTCTGAGGGGTATGTGTGTGTGTGTGTGTGTGTGTTTGTGTGTGTGTGTGTGTGTGTGTGTGTGTGTGTATGTGTGTGTGAATGGTTGAATACTGGACCTTGTGCTCCCCCTTGGCTTTTTTTGCTCAAGACTAGTACTCTACAACTTGAGCCATACCTCTACGCTTGACTTTTTGGTGGTTAATTGGTGATAAAAACTTCACAGACTTTCTTGTCTGAGCTGTCTCCAAACCTTGATCCTCAGATCTCAGCCTCCTTAGTACCTAGGATTACAGGTGTGAATTATCAGTGCCCAGCTCTCAGAAATATTCTTGAGGCACCTATGAATCATAGCTGCCACACTGACCCCAAGGACAAAAGACCTACATTTGAAAGACAAAATTTAAGCTAATTATCCCAAATGAATTAATGTAATGGACACTTCTTTCTGAGAAAGTAAAGGCTCTTTGTCTTTTTAAAAACAGAAATCCTTCCCCCCCCACACCCCTACCACCCCCACCCCCACCTCCATCTTTTTCTTGGTAGGGTTAGAGATTAAAGCCAGGGCTTTGCCCATTCTAGGAAATGCTCTACCAACCACTGAGCTACTACCCCTATTCCTTAACCAATTCTTTATAAAAGCTTTGTGATTCTTGTGGAATGGTAATGCAGGCACCTCTGCCAGCTGGAGTCCATGCTCTTCATTTTGTTTCCTAGGGCAACCATAGCCAAGTACTGCACCTGGGAGACCTAAGAAAACAATGCTTTTTGTTTTGTTTCCTTGAGAGGAGAGTCTTACTCTAGCCCAGCCTGGCCTCAAAACTTACTATCTTGTCTTAGCTCTCCAGTGAGAGCTGAGACTAGTAAAGCAACAGTTTTATTTCCCAGTTCTCAAAGCCAGGAAGTCCAAAACCAAAAGGTGCCAGGGAGGTTCTTTGACCTCCGCAACTTCTAGGAAGGTATCTTCTTTTGTCTCTTCCAGTTTAGTCTGGGTCTTCTTGTTGGATTTTTGACTTTGACTTTTTTGTTTTGTTTTGTAGTGCTGAGGATTGAGCCTAGGGTCTATTAAGTTATACTACTACCCCCCCCCCACACACACACTCCTGATTTCTGTAGTTTTACTAAAGAATCTTGGTGCAACACTTCTGTCTGCCTCCATTGTTTCATGGTCTGTCTCACTCATGAGACTCGGCCTCTGTTCCTCCTGTCTCATATGAGTACCAGCCATGCTGGGTTAAGGGCTCACCCTGCTTCATCCTGATGTCACCTGAACTCTCCCCTCTGCCAAGATTCAAGGCCCAAGACTCACAGCCTCCCATACTGGAGAACAAAGATCCGGTGTCTTTGAAGGAACACTGCAATTTCTAGCAAATTACTAAAGGTGAACACATAAATGAACAAATCCGGTGACTCCCACCGGTTATGTTTTGGCTCAATTGATGACAAATCTTGAACAAAGAAGTATGTCCATCTCTTACTGCTGAGTACAGATGCAAATGTAACTGTTGGGGGATTATATACACCGAGATTTAGAGATAGAGGCATATGTCTGCATTCGACGCATTTTCCATACTTTTGTGCTGCATTATACTAGCTAAAATTATCTGACTTCCTTTTTTCCTTTGAGCGGTTCTAGCGCTTGAACTCGGGATGCTTACTAGGCAGAAGCTTTCTACCATTTGGGCCACAACCCCTGCCCTTTTCATTTTTAGTGATTTTTCAGATTAGTATCTCCTGATGTTCTTGTCCAAGGCAAGCTCTGGATCATGAGCAAACTACTTTCACCTCCTGTGTAGCTGGAATTCCAGCCATGAACCATCATGTTCAGCTTATTTGTTGAGATGGAGGTCTCCTTAAATTTTACTTGGATTGGGTGGGGGTGAGGGGGGAGGCTGGGAAGGGAGGTGAAGGGTAAACAAAGTAGGCTGCAATGCTTGGTAAGAAATGTATGCATTATCCTGCCAATGTAACTGTAACCCCTCTGTACAGTATGTTCGCAAATAAAATAAAATAAAATTTAAATTAAAAAAAAGAATATAAACCTTATTTAGAATGAAAAATGTATTTAGTAAGCTACAGATAAAAAGAGAAGATAGCTGTAAATATCACAAAACTATGTAATGTTTTATATGATTTTATATTTTAATTAATTAAACAGCACTATTATAAACTTCTTTTCTTAATGTTTTACTCTATACTTACAAATGGCCTCTTAGATTGAAAAGGAGTTATATACTTTGTATTGAGAGAATTGGATTTAAAAATTTAAATTTATTTTAATTGATATATTAAAACAAAAATTATGCATAAAAAAAATTTTACTTGGACTAGCCTTAAACTGTGATCCTCCTCATCTTCACTTCCTATGTAGATAGGGTAAAACCATTTTCTTTTTTTTCATAGTCCTGGAGTTTCAACTCAGGGCCTTGCCACTGTCCCTGATCCTTTTTGCTCAAGGCTAGCACTCTATCACTTTGAACCACAGCTCCACTTCCATTTTTCTGGTGGTTAGTTGTAGATAAGACTCTCATGGGCTTTCTTGCCCGAGCTGGCTTTGAACCATGATCCTGAGATCTCAGCCTCCTGAGTAGCTAGGATTACAGGTGTGAGCCACTGGTGCCAGCCTCTAAATTACAATTTTTAATGGCTGTGTAGATAACAGAACCTGAACAATTAAATTTGCATGTCTGCAGATCTTACCCACAGACTTAGATTTCCTTGCAGTCCTGTGACTTTCCCTCATGGAAAGATTCCACTGATACCAAGGAACATTGATTTTCACTGGAACATCTTCCTCTAAATAATTAAAAGGTCCCAGTGCTGGAAAGGTTCCAGATAGGTAAATGGTTCCTTCTTTTAGAACACAAGGTGTATTCCTCCTACAGGAGGACTGGACAGCTCCCTTTAGCTTCTGGCTTAGCAGCTCTCTTGAGGAGCTATTTAAAGCCTAGCAAGAGTTTTTACTAGTTAATTAAAGAAAAAAAGAAAAAAAAGAACCTCTGTCTCTCCTGATCTCTGATTCTATAGGGAAAAACAGCATAGTCTAGTGACTGTTACCTTTCCCTCACTTGCTTTGGTTGTAGGAATCCGTATCCCAGCTCTCTTCTGACTCTTGTGTATGCATACTGGCTGACATTTGAAGGATGGCCACTCTTCCCATCTGTCTTGGGGCTCATTCTTCCCTTTCAACCCTATGCTGTGGTTGAGTAGCTGCTTGGGAGGAAGTACTGGTTTGTGAAGGATGGCCACTCTTCCCATCTGTCTTGGGGCTCATTCTTCCCTTTCAACCCTATGCTGTGGTTGAGTAGCTGCTTGGGAGGAAGTACTGGTTTGTTCTCTGACAGCAGCTAGAATAAAAGCAGTCAAATGGTCATGCGCAACCAAGAGCTTGAATTCTGGATGCTCCTTTCCAATGGCTCTGTACTATCTCTGGCTCATCTGGCCTTCCTTGAATCTACCTCTTCCCAAGTGTTCTAAGATTAAATGCAGATCCCTTAAATAATCTAAGCCCAGCAGGAAGTGCTCTCCCAGCAGCAGGCCTAGGGCTCTAGGAGTAAATCAAGGGCCCTTAATTTTCCAAGGATTGGAAGTGATATTTCTCCATTCCCTTCTGACTCACCAGAAGAGAAACTTGGCTTCCCCAGGTCTCCAGGGTTCCTTTGTGTTGGGATATTATGTCAGAGGCTTTCTTCCCAAAGAGATGTTCTTAAACAGGAAATGCTGAAGCTAAGAAATGTAATGTATTTGTGACTTTGCAGACCTTTGTTGACATGGGAAAGGACTGCTCTCAGCATGTGATTGATCATTCATGTTCAGACCTAGGTCACCTGCCACTTCCATGCCATCTCCTCTTGCCACTCACTTCCCCTTCTGTGAACTCAAACTGCCCAGAGCATCACCTGGCCAAGGCTAGATGAACAAGGATCAAGAAGCCTGTCACATGACCATAGGGATAGGCTGAGCCAGAAGTGCAAATATTCCCTGAAAAGGACTACTGTTTCTAAATATGAGAGAAATCTACATCTTTATATATGCACATACATATACAAACATATATAAAATATAAAAATTGAGACAGAAAAGTATATGCAATTCATTTGAAGTTACACATTAAATAAATGGTGATGTGACCTGGTGGGTTGGATCAGCTCAGGGTCAATGCTACATTGGTAACTGCATCTATTTCAAGGGCATTTGAGACTCTCATGCACTGATCTTAACAGGCAAGGCCATAGCACATTTAGTGTTCGTTGTACGTTGTATGCCAATGTTGCTGGTGATCACTTTGACCCACGTCCTTCCTCTGTAAAATCAGTAGCAGAGTAGAAACCAAGTGTGGTAAACTTAAGATGCCTTTTATTTCATCTTATATTTAGTACTTTGGACTTGGGATGCCTTCCACTTGTGGAAAACAGATTAAGATAAATGTGAACCATTTAAATGCAAGGGAAATTTCTCCTTCCTTTTCCTGGCTGCCTGAGAGTCTCTACACTATTGAAGCAGAAACAATCAAACAAACAAACACTAAAAGCACCACCTTTTTGTGGTATTTTCAATCTGTCAGCCAGAGGAACTCCATGCTGAATTCAAAAAGGAGTTACTTTGGGAATACATCCAGCCGAAAGCATGAACAGCTAACAGGATATGCATTTGTAAATGAAAGCCAAAAATATATTGGAGAACTTAGTATTTCTCTGCTAAAATACTTCTTAATATGTCTCTAAGAATCAAAGTAATATAGAATTGGAGACCTGGATGAACTAGAGGGATCATTAATGCAGCCTCCTCATTTTCCAGATGAACAAAGAAGTTCTTTCCTTTTCCCCAATTGTGTAATATTTTTTAGTTTCCTCATAGCATATTTTCTCATCTAGTTGAAGCTCACAGAACAAGTCAACATTGGACATATTGCAGTACAGTATTAATTCCCAGTATTTCAAGTGGGTCTAAAGGAAGAGGGCTGCTTTGCTGTCACTCAATCATTGAATCATCCAGTTCAACAACAACAACAACAACAACAAAAGTCTAGAATAAAATTTAAAATAAAGCACAAAATTAAGAAAAAAATAGCTGATTTATTCTTGGTGTGTTGGCTGTCATTCTTGGCACCTCTCTTCCAAAGAACAGTGGACTAGGATGTGAGAATTAGATTCAAAATTCTGCATTCAGGGGCTCCCAGAAATCACCTTTCATTTAGATTTTCCAGTATTATTTTTAAGTGATACCTCATAGTTGCCTAGCTATGAAAATAAAATGTATAAAATCACACATCTTGAAGATGCTTTCCTTTCATTCGTTCCTGTCATTATCACGATAACCTTTCCCTCAAGGGGCATCCAGATTGGCTGAGACCATGTACAAAGCTCTCCTCTTTGGTAAATGACGGCATGTTCTTCTTTTCTCAATGAGATAATCTTATTGAGAGCATTTTCCTAGTCAGAGCTATGGTTTGTCTCATGTCAATACACACTTCTTGGGCCCTGCCAGTTACTTAGTCTTGCTTATAAATGAAGCTTTTTCCATGATTGGAAATAGCGAGCAAGTGGTTTAAGGTAAAATTCAGTGTTCATCAGTTTTTTCCTTAACTAGAAACAACTTAAGTCATGAAGAAACTGTACCCCATCTTAATGTGGAAGTCTGGACTGGCTACCAGGTGAAGGCATGCTAGAAGATCAACCAGCGTAATTGATCCTGGAATGATCATCAAATCCTCAAACCAGCTGACCCATCTTCCCAGAAAGCTACTACCTTGTTCCAGGGATTTTTCTTATGGAAAGTCAGCTATGACTGCTCTCTGCAGAATATCAAAACCCCAGTTACTCTTCTTTTACCCCAAAGATTTACACAAGGGCATCTGTTCAATGCAATTGTTCTCATGGCTGGTAGTATCATTGGAAATGCTGTGTAATGGCTCTCGGAAATGCCATTCTTCTCAGGCAAGTGTATCATCCCTCTTGGATATAAAGGAGATTTCCAAATTAATCCATATGTGTATGGCAGGGGTGGGGGGGTGGGGGGGGAGGAGGGTGTTTCAGACTCACATCTGAGCCTATAGCTCTTTCTGTCTCTACAGTATATTATGGTTTGTTCAGGACCCAAACTGTTTGAGCACACAAACTGGTCTGGTACAATGCAGCAAAAGCACAGTAGAATCTGGTTCTGAAATTTGCATTGGATATAAGTCATTGAGACCAGGATTTTCTACTATAAAACCTCAAAACTAGAGTGGGCAAAAACCTTCCTTTAGAAAAATGCAGGCATTGCTTAGGAATTCCATTTCATTCTACATTATAAGCTAGACTATCTATCCATATCATACCCAAAGCACTTCCATCTCTGTTCCTACTGAGCAATTATATTCAAGATCTACAAATGCTCTTTTATAAGATGATAAATTTAGCTTGCTCAATATTAATCATCGCTTTGAAAACAGTTTGTAATATATGCATTGCCTAAAAATTGTTCATCTATGATGTTGTACATTTTCCTGTCAATCTATAATTAAATCATAGGAAAACATGCTGATTTTACATCATTATAATAAAAGTATGTTCTGATATCTCTGATGATGGTGGCTCCCTAGCATTCATTATTTAATTGCTAGACATTTTACCATCAGCTCATATGGTGTTATCTAGATTAATTGTGAACTTTAATATATGTGAATCTAAAAAGGAAATCATCTCTCTCCCCTGTAAGGGAGACACAGAAAACTGAATAGCTCAATTTCATGTTAGCAGTGTAATAGCTTGCCGCAGTTAGGGATAAAATCTGAATGTTTAGAGAAAAGTCCCTTTCAGCTACTTTTAAGAGTTTCAGAATTGTGACAGCATTTTCCCAGTTGAGTGGAAGGAGAAGGGTTTTATTACACTGTGTTTGGTGATGGTATTTCTAAATTAATCTTACAGCAGTTGGATGTGAGGATTTCCCTTAATGACTGTCTGCATATCCATGGCTCTCCACTCTGGCCTGAAGAGCTTCCTGAACATCCTCACTAGGCTAGAGATGAGAAGAAAAGCAATCAAGAAAAAGCACTAGGGCTGTTACCATTGGATGGAGAGGAAGCCAGTCTACCCTTCTACTATGCATTAGGACAGACAAATAATTATTTGATAAAGAAAAAACTCCTTGCAATTTTACACAAAGCATAACTAGCCTGTGTATTTGTTGAATACCTGTTGTTTTGCAAGAGTCTAAATTAAGAACTTTCCATGGTTCTGTCATGTATTGCATTCTTCACATTAGTAACACAAAGGAGGGGGGGGGTTCCCATTTTACAGATGAGAAATCAAGGGTTAAGCTGATGAGCAGGCTTATTCTGGAGCACACAGTGGAAGGAGACAGGACAGAGATCCTTGTTTTACCTAGCACTGACAAAATGATGATCAAGGCTCAAATCTGTATTGTAATATTAATTAATCTATGAAACTGCAGTAGTGCTCAGAGTAGGGTGCATAAAGTTTATAATGTGGTCCCCCAACCACAAGATAGTAAGCTACAGAGCATGTATTGGAAACAGGGTCATTTTAATTCACAAACTTATAGTCTTTTCCAGCATATAACATTTCCTACACCTACAATGTCCTTTCAATTCTACTCAATAGCTGCTGTAGGGAGCCTAAAACTATTTATCTGCCCAAGATGTAGGATCACAATTCTTTCTTGAAGATAGACAACATGGTAGAGGTATCTGTAAGCTCTTATTTGTCCAAAGATTGACATTTCTGTGATGGCATTTTAAAGGGAGATTCCAGTTAGACATCTCACCTGATTGCAAGCCTGGGGAAGCAATCCAGGACAAAGGAACCTATTGAATTTCAATTGAAAGTCCGTAAGGAAGAAGCCTAGAGTATATGGGGTTGGGAGGAATTTAAGAAGAAATGTACTGAAAAGGAACTTGAGGACCCGAATAAGTTCTGAATTGCTATAGACTCACATATGTCAGTTGTCTTTTAAATTTATATAACAAAACAGGTTGGTTGGTTTGTGAAGATGAGATCTTTACTCCAACTTGGGCCCTGATGTCTTCTTCCTTGACTTTTATTTTGATCCTTGGTCAGTTGGCACGTTTTGTTCCACCCAATCCCCTTCCTCTTCTGTAAATGGAGATCTATTAATACGTATTCACAGTCAAATTGTTGGGACTGATTATCTAAAGCCTGCAAAGCCATTTGACATGATTCGCAGAGAGATGTGCTGTGAGGTCTCCTTGCTTCTCAAAAGCCCTGATTGCTTCCGGCACATTTCCCCCTTCTGTTTTTTTTAACGGGACTATGACAGCAATGTTTCCCAATGCCTCCTCTCCTGATCTGTTACTCATCACCATCTGACACCTGGAAGGAAGGCTCCACAGAATTCCTGGTGTTCAGCATTACTGCTTCAGACACAGGGTCACCTACAAACCAATGGAGTAGAGCTGCTGAGGCAATATAGCTCTGAATTTGATGCTTATACTTGAATTTAAGCTACTTCTTTATGTTTCAACCCTGGCTTCCCTGTCCTCTTTCAAAGTCAAATCCTGCTTTCTCTTGTTCTCTGGAAATTACATTCTTCCACACTTGTCAGTAACAGTTAATGCTAAGTTTCTTTCCCTATCTGTCCTCAGAGGAGAAATTAATAGTAAATATTCAGATCTTTCTCTTGAGATTGCATTCTCGGGACAGAAAACAGAGCATGTTAGAATCAGGGATAAAAAGTAGAAGGTACCCACAAGACTTCAGAGCATAATTCACTTGGTCATGAGGGAGAGATCAACCCATGTAAAAGGCATGGGACGCTTGCAAGATGGAGCTGAAGATGTAGAGTGACCTTTCTGGCCATAGAATTGCAGTGTTCTTCATTTCCTCCAGAGTCATCTTGAGTCTCCTCATTCAGCTGTCACATTTCTTCCCTGAAATATATATTGTCCAGGGGCCTGGATGGCTAATAGCTCAGCTGACCTCAAACCCCAGAATATTTTTTTAGGTCCAAGTATCTGAAAACCCCTGTGTTTGACATACTTCCTATGGAGGAAAAGAGAAAGAAACCTTCAGAAGTAAGAGAAGAATTCTGACATATAATTGACTTAAAAGGGCTGTTACATGTGGCAATTATTAAGAGTCCTCATAACTCAGGCACTTAGTTTACTGAATGTTCCATGGTCTATTTATAATTAATTATGACATGTTGATGGCAGTTGGATAGCCAAACACATTTTCTCAAAACTACGTTATACATTTTTTCTGTGGACTTGCAAATAGCACTGTGAATTAGGTAAAGAAGTTATTATCACCATACTGTTTTTTATGTCAAGGTACTTGAGACATATACTTGCTTCTGAGAGGTCTAGCATAGTTGATATAGATGCTTCCATTTCTCCTTAACTCCAGTGTGTTAATTCCCCTGCGGTACCCATGAAGTGGGCTGAGCTGTTACCAGGTGGGCCAGTCTTGGGAAAAAGAGATGAGGACATGGAGACCTCACTGGTGCCAGAAGTCCCTATGTCTGTGTTGGATGGAAATTCATGAGGGTAGCCTCATATATAGGAGCACAAACCTTCATGAACCATTCACTCTGAGGGCTTACTGAGAAAGATTTTGATTGTGTTTGTCAACTCCATCGCCTCTAAGAGATGAGAACATGTTCTTGTTTTCAAAATGATAATATCCTGTCTGGCACATGATGAATTGCAATATGGTATTTCTGTCTCATGTGAGGAGTCATTTCTTCTCAGCAGGCAGGCTGTTTTAGGGGATTCTCTTACTTCAGATGTCAACTTTCCGTAGTCGATACCTTTACGCTCCTTCTTCTTTCTCTGCTTTCGCATTTACTACTTTCCATTTTCAGGAAATCAATGATTGAACTTTCTATTTTTTTGTACCCATTTTCAGTGGCGTTCCTTTCCCTCTTTGTGAATCCAAGAGGGGGAGAAAAGCATCTAGATAAAAACATAAGTTAAAACAATACCTCTTTAAACTATAGATAAAACATAAGTTAAATAATAACTCTGTTATTCTTTGGTGATATGTGGTATGAAATCTAAGTCTATGTCACAGAAATTGTGGCAGAGTTTTCCCAAACTCAACACTCCCAAACTTTACAACAGATCCCAAATGCAGTGGGAAGGGACAAAGGCAAAAAAAAAAAAAGATGCCAGGTTTCGGAATCTGTGTGGAGAATAAAGGCAATGTATTTTTATCCCTATGGGTTTCTAGGTTTTGTTCTTTCTTCTATGGCAGACCTTTCTCTCACACATCCATAGCTAAAAGCCTACATTTACCACATCCCTGACCAGTTGCCATAATTTGAAAGCTACTTTATGACAGTTAGACTTACCAAGTCAACCTAAACCTCATTATGTTTCCAAGCACTTTAACTCATCCACTCATTTAATCTACTAGATGGCTTTGCAAAGGACAAGTCCTTTTAGATTTTGTGGAAAATTGAGGCACTAAATATCCAACACACACACACATACACACAAATAGGTGTGTGACACATGTATGTTAATCTTGATTTAGCTTCTCTACAATGTATTTTATATATATATATTAAAACTATCATAAACTATAATATATGAAGCTATTACTTTCCCATTAAAAATAAATAAGTATATGTTTTTAGAAAGCAGAAAAGAAACTGTTCCAGAGTAGTTACATCAGCGGCTAGAAGCCAGGCACCGGTAGCTCATGCCTGAAATCCTAGCAACTCAGGAAGCTGAGATGTGAGGATCGTGGTTCAAAGCCAGCCCAGGCAGGAAAGTCTGTGAGACTCTTAGCTCCAATTAACCACTAGAAAACCGGGAGTGGTGCTGTGCCTAAGTGATAATGTGCTCGCCTTGAGCTGAAGAGCCAAGGGACAGCACCCAGGCCCAGAGTTCAAGCCCCATGACTGAAAAGAAAATTAAAAAAAAAACCAAAAAACAAAAAACAAAAAACAGCTGAAGCAATTCTCCCACCAAGGTGGTATAAAAATGAGATGAAGAACACCTAGGAGTTGCAGGCAGCAAAGCTCACATGAGAGTTTGGGGTGACCAAGCCATTACTACTCCAACTGGGGCAGCAGTTAAGGTACTCCAGCACCACTATCCAAGTCAGAAACACGATGATTTGGCCTCAGTATCAGGAAGAGATTGAAATCAAATCCATCCTTCCATTCATTCTGCTTTTCCTCTCTCCTCCCTTCCATCATCTCTGCCTTTTAATAAGTGTCATCTATTGTGTAATATTCACTAAACATAGAGGACATTATAATGAACCAAAATGATGAGACCTCGCCCATCCCAGAGGCTGACATTCATGGATCAGGACTTTATTTTCGAGACTTCCAAACACAGAGACTGATCTGCCTTGTGCCAGAGCCTCATGATTCTTCACTGAGGTGCTAACTTGAACTAAAGCAAAGACAACATTGTCCTCTCAATATCAGTGAAGGAAACAACTTCAAACTAGATGACAAGAGTGGAATGTTGGAGAAGGAACAAGAAGTGGAAGTGTAGCTAGAGTGCTAGCCTTAAGCAATAGAGCTAAAGGAAATGCCCTGGCCTTGAGTTCAAGCCCCAGGACTAAAGCACACAAGCATGTATGCGTGTGCGCGCGCGCACACACACACACACACACACACACACACACACACACACACACACATCTTCATATCTTCATCAGTCAGGCACTAATGGTTCATGCCTGCAATCTTAACTACTAAGGAGGCTAAGAGCTGAGGGTCGCAGTTCAAAGCGAGCCTGGGCAGAAAAGTCTGTGACAGTCTGATCTCCAACTTACCAGCAAAAAAAAAACAAAAGTGGAAGTGTAGCTCAAATGATAGAGCACCAGCCTTAGGAGAAAGAGCTCTTCAAGAGTGTGAGGCCCTGAGTTCAAGCCCTAGAACTGGTACATGCACACACAGAGTCAGGACATAACATACATATACATGCATGCACATACACACACATCCAAGACAGTAAGACTTTCTAGTTTCTATGAGAAGGGAGAGCTATAGGAAGAGTGAATCCTCTAAAGACTACAAGAGGATGCTAAAGAAGGGAAGGGAGTTTCCTTCTCATTCAAAGAGCTCCTCAGGAGTGACCTGATATGGGTGTTAGCTGGCTTTTGGCCTGGGCCTCACACCTGAAGGCTTCTGATGCATCCAGTAATGGCTTTCCTCTGGAGCAAACACAAGGGGTGCATTTGAGAAGTTGTCTTGGTGTCCAAAGTATAGTCAATGGAATGATGGAGCAGCCAGGTCCCATGGGTCTGGACTTTAGCAATACTGGAGCTGGAACTGAATGCTCCAGAACATTCCATCCCTATGTTTATCCTTCCTCAATCTTCCATTTCTTCTCAGTCTGTTTCACAGAAGACCATGCACTAAGGCATTAAAGAAGACAAACAAAATCAGAAACAAAAAAATGACTAATCTTTCTATTTCCTCCAGACATCCAGTGATTACAAAACAACTCAGAATTCCAGTTTCAGGTGAGGCTTTTAGCAATGGCTGTGGGAGCATCATCTCAGGCCAAAATTTCAGTCAACTTCAGGTCTTACTCTGTTTCTATAGCTTAGACTGAACCAAGACACCAATCTCAGCAGCTCTATTTCCAGAACCTTTGCAGACGCAACCTGCCTGTGCTCCCAGCATCCTGCCCAAATTGCTTATACCTGCTGGATTCTGCCTCAGTCTCATCGCTGTTACTTAGCTGGCTGCTTCTAGTCTGCTGATAGATGCCTTTCCAATCATAAGAGTAAAACCCCAATTCTTCAGGATGGCTCCTAAGAGCCCTGCTTGATCCACCCCTCTGCCTTTCTAGGTTGACTTCTTAACCTCTCTGCAATTTTTTGCTAGCATCGGGGCTCTGGCCTCATATACTCTCTGAATCAGCCCATAATGGCTTCATTTCTGGGCCTTTGCAAATGGTCCTTTCTCTTCCTGGACCCCTTAGTCCCTGAGAGCCACCAACCTCCCTCAAGTGCTTTCTTTATGTCTTTACTCATTAATCTATGTACAATCATACAGTTAGGCCTAGAATTCTGCTTTGCTTTTTCTTGTCTTATCAATATTCCAAGTATTAAGTCTATGAGCAGATTAGAGCAATAATGAGATGAGACCTTTTGTTCTCTCAGGAAACATATTTTTTGTTAAGCAACACCGTGTTTTTATTTCACTGTAATTCTTATGTTTTTATTGTAGTTTCCTCTTTTTCTTTCTCACATCTTCATCGAAGACTGAGAATTAGCTTGAATATTAGAATAATTCCTGGCTGGATTTTATTTACTCTAAGAGTCCAAGACTGAGGTGAGTTTATCTGATAGCCAAGAAGACAGATTTCCTGCTTCTGATTCACTTTTAGTTTACTTCTGCTCAGACCTAGAGATTTGAAATAGATTTTCCAGATTTCAAATCTAAAGTCTTCCAGGGCCCCCGACGCCCTGCCGTTCTTCCTGAACTCAGGTCAGGGATCCCAAGTGTTCTTAGGAAGGTCCTGAGGAAGTATGGGACAGTGCAGGCCCCTGGAGTTTTGCAGGCCCTACGGTACCAAGAGCTGGCAACCTGTGAGAAAAGGTTCCCGGCCATTCACTCCAACCCTCTGGGCTGCAAGTACTTGCCCTTTTATTTGAGGAAGTGTTTTTCTCAGCTTATAGGCCTGGGGCTTATCTGAGGGAGTATGGTAGAAAAAGATTGTCTGAAATAGAATGAGGAGCTGGGCATTGGTAGCTCATGCCTGTAATCCTAGCTACTCAGGAGGCTGAGATCTGAGGATCATGGTTCAAAGCCAGCCGGGGCAGGAAAGTCTGTGAGACTCTTATCTCCAATAAACCACTCAGAAAACCAGAAGTGGTGCTGTGGCTCAAGCGGTAGAGCACTCACCTTGAGCTGAAGAGCACAGGGACAGCTCCCAGGCCCAGAGTTCAAGCCCCACTACCGACAAAAAAAAAAAAAAAAGAAGAAGAAGAAGAAAGAAAGAAAAAGAAATGGAATGAGGAAGGATACTTACTGTCTGCACTTGCTGGCGCGGTGGCTCCTGGAACAATGTGATGCAAGCATTTGACACATATAGAAAGTGTATATTGTGAAGCTTTTGCTGGAATAAACAGAGTTGTGCCTTCAGCCTTCTCTCGTCTCCTTCATCAATCCCCTTGCCCCTTGGGAGCCCCTGTCATGCTATGACTGGACTGCAGCACTGGAGGGGTGGTGGGAGTAGGCCAAGGTATTGTCACTCCTGAGGCTGCTGGGTTCCTGGGACTACAGGGGAGACACTTGCTTGCCCAGTGATGCAAGTAAGCAAGCTGAGCAACAGGAATGGGCGTAGCAGCAGCTGAACCTAGGACCTCAGGGTAAGTTCACAGAAATCTCATCCAGGATTCTCAGTGACAGTCCAGCAAGTCCCAGGATGAAGATTGTCAACTCTAACCCCACCATGGTACAATGAGTGGATGGATGGAGCTCCACTAATTCCATGGCTCCTGAGATCATATTAACTATCTCGGGAAAACCTACAGAAGCTGTTGCTGCAACATCTGGCCAGGCTTATTGTGGAAAGCGACACTGAATTAATTGTCATTCCCTAATGTGGTAGTGAGGGACCATCCCTGCAACTCCCATGCCCACAAGCATCCTTCATGGGTATCACCTGTGCCCGCTCACAAGCAGGTGTACCTATCTATAGGGTCTGCTGGAGCTGGCCTTTCCTATTCAGATGGCATTCATTCACCTTCTCCACAGCTTCCTCCCAGAAATAAAGGATCTTTGCTTCTGTGAACTGGCTGTGATGTGTGAGATGTCATTCAAATGGAAAGAGTCGGGGCTAGTCAGCTGTGCTAGGCTCTGTCTTTTATAATATATAATTGCATATCATACATTATCTATTGTATATTATTAAATATTATATATATTAGGTGATATATTCATATATACATACAAACTCACACACACATATATATACACATACCTATATTACTAGGATTGTTCCAGTAATCATAAACCTTGAAAGACTTTAGAGTCTATCACATAGGAAATAAAATCAACCTAAGTACAAGTATATATTTGTGTCCAAATTATTAGAGTTTTGGTCAACTACAATAGCAAAAACTAGTGAAAGGCCATTAGTAAGTGAATAGTAGAATACATTCATTTACATACATACCACAGGATATTATATAATCTTTTAAAAAGAGTGAATTCAAATGATTCCAGATATCCTGGAAGGATTTCCATTGCCATCCTCATTGAAGAAGAAAAGAAAATCACAGACAAAAGTGCCTATCAATTCCATTCCTCATAAAAGATGCAATAAAATATTCTTTCTCCTGTCAGCTACACATTATCAGCCTTAAGTGACTACTTGTCTAACAAAGTGTGAAGGGCTCCATGTTAAACTTCTATTCCCCATCTTGCTCAGTACGAATACAATTTCACACTTGCCATTTGAATTTCCCCAGGAACAAGACTTTGCAATTATGTATTTGTTTATTAATTGCCTCTTTAATTTACAAGAGTCTGTTTTGGAGTTGTCAGTATTTTGTTTTTAATGTGTGGTTTCTTCACTATAAATTTCCTTCCAAATCTCATAGGTTGTGGTTGGGTTTTGGGTTTTTGGGGGGGCTTTTTTGTAAAACTTACTTTTTTGTGCAATTAAATATGCTTTTTTTTTTTAAAAGCCATGTATCTTTTCAGATTTATGTCAAAAGTAATGGGGGGAAAGAAAGAAAGAAAAAAACAATAGATCAACTGAAATTGTGGCTGAAAGGGGTCTCTGTCTAGCCAGACCCTAAGCCTCACATCCCCCAGTGTATGCCAGGTTCTGGCCTTTGCTATAGTATTCCCTAAGCCTCCCTAGCCCATAGGAGTCTTAACTCCCATGTGAGGGCTTCCTGCCCCAGGTTGGTGTTTCCTTCCCAGTCTATTAATCAGTCTCTACCAGCAGTGGCAGCTTCTGAACAGGAGCATGAGTAAAGAAGTTGGAGGAGGAGGGAGCTGAGTCTCATTAGCATATGGATGGCACAACAACTCCTTGTATTTTATTACTCTAATTAGATGGGCAGTAGGTTATATTTAAAGCTTAAATCTTCATTATGTCTTATTTCAATTGTGGATTGAAAAAAAAATCCAACATGTCTTTGAATAAGGTAGAGTCTTAATTTGGCTTTCCTGCCAATTATTGTGTCTGTTTGCCTGACTTCCTTTTTTAAAAACTCAGTGCTGTGTGTAATGGGCTTGTCAAATCTATGTATAACTTAATTTTTTTTTCTCATAAGGATCTCCTGGTGCTTCATGAAGCGG
Source organism: Dipodomys merriami (assembly GCF_024711535.1). NCBI lineage: Eukaryota > Metazoa > Chordata > Mammalia > Rodentia > Heteromyidae > Dipodomys > Dipodomys merriami. Next base: position 9,772,005 of record NW_027204381.1, read on the forward strand.
TGAAAGAATTCAGGGTGCAGGACCTTCAGCTCTACTTTCTGAGTATCAGAACCCTTCCCTGCAAACTGGTCTCTGTCTGCTCAGCCCCACAAAATAAGTGTCCACTATTCACTATTCATCCCTCCCTTCCCAACCCAAGATCACTGAGGCATAAATTCAAACTCAGGTGCTCTGTTTTGAATGAACAGAGGCTCATGTGTTAGGTTCCTGGTTTGCAGCAGTTTAGGAAAGTGGTGGAAAATTGGGGGAGATGGTGGAAAACTGAGAGGGAGGGCATCTAGCTGGAGGAAGTAGGTCCCTGTTGACTGCCTTTGAAGGTCATACCTGGTCTTCAGTTGGTCCCTTCCTCTCCCTCATTGCTTCTTGTCTTCCATGAGGTGAAGAAACTCCTCTTCTACACATTCCCACTTCCATAATTCTGCCCAGGTACCTGGGACCAAGTGACCATAGGCAGAATCCTCAGAAACTGTAAGCCAAAGTAATCTTCCCCCTAGACATTGTTTACATTGTCCCAGTGAGGCAAAAGTTACTACAGTAGGACACCTTTTCTGCTTAATTTCTCTAGTCCTCCTCATCACATTCTTACTCCCAGATTAGCATATTGTCAGCCAGCCTCCAAGCTTTCTCCATTTTAATAACAAATTGCTGTCAAAGCTATCCTTTGAAAGGATTTCTTTTACTTTTCCCTCTGAAAGATCGCTAGTAGTGGAAGGTGAAACCCAGATTCCTGTGTGTGGTATCCAAATGCCTTTGCCTTCTGATTTCTATCTGTATGTGCAACCACACTGTTCACATGAACATCTCAGAGCTCCCACATGGGTGCATCTTGGTGGTTCTGTGAAACAGGGAACGCATCCTTGCTGCCTCCCCTCTGCCACCATGTATTTCTTAGTGGGGCTGCAGGGGTCCTTCCTTTCCCCCTACTTTCTGGGATCCTAAATCCTCATTATTCCAAGTCCAATTCAAAGTCACATCCTCACTGAATTGTTTCTAAGTATTTTAGTGAAAAATAATCCTCCTGCCTTTGGTACTTGTTTGTACTTTGTAATACTCTAATTCCAGCATTTGCATTTATCCTAGTGAATTGAGCCTCTGCTATCTCTTGACCAATTGCATGTTTTTGAAGATAAGACCTGCATCACAAGCATCTTTTGATGATTGAGTCTGCAGAGAACTTATTTCTCAATGCATGAGGAAGACAAGGAAAAGGGAGGGAAGAAGTAGACTTAAAGGAGTATCCCCTGAATAGCTTGTTTATTTCAGCTTTCTTGCTTTGTTTTACTTGTCTATTATTTATCGACTTCTCTAAATGATCAAATAAGTACTTGTAAGCCTGCTGTGGAACTTGACTTATTTTGAAGATTTCAAATGTAACTTTCCCTGTATTATACTATTGTCATCATTAATCATGATATCTTTCCTATTTTTATTAATTCCAGTTCTAATTCTAGGGCATGCCAAGAAGAAATGACTCTGTCTATAGAATGTGGTGTTAACATATTCTCTGTGTGTCTGTTGTTGTCATTGCTTAATTAAGAAATCAGTTGTCTTATTAGGCTGTAAGTTAGTTATTCAAAGGATTTATGCCATTATATTTCTCCCCTGCATATACCCTACTGAAGTTGATACGCTTGTGTGTATATATTCATATGATTCTGTATATGTTTACATATCTATTTATGAATTAGATGTAACTTCCACATATGAGAACAGACATGTATCCTTTGTCTCTCTTGGCCTGAATGAGAGGAAGGATGGAAGAAGTGTCTTAATAATCTGTGTGCCTGTGAAAATGAAACTAGGAAAACTTAGGGGTTGGGTGGTGTTGGGAAGATGGGGAGGAATGATCAAAGGGTGACATTGATCAAGATGCGTTTGTACTCACAAACTGACAGATTGAGTTGAAACTTCTTTGTGCAAAATTTTAAGAATAAAATAAAGTTAAATTTAAAAAGGAAGAAAGAAATTGGTCATCACCCTTCTGTCCTCTTACTTGCTAAGGTAACAGAGCAGTCTGACCTGCTCATAGAGGAATGAGTAGAAGCAATGTGTGCTTTATGGAGCACTGGTCAATAGGTCATGGTCACAGGATTGCTAGAAGACAGTTAGAATTGGACACATTTGGGAAGTTGCTGAAAACTGTCTGAACCAGGAGAGTTAATCAGAAATAGGACCTCCAGAGGTTTCCCATCTCCAGCCAAGCATTACAACACCTGATGAGGCGACTTCTGTCGCTGATGGATGACAGCTTAATTTACAAGCATGTCAGGCCACAGCAAATTTGAAAATAAACCAAATATATACTTTATAAGGAAAGGAAAATATGATTCTGCACTTCATTGCATACTTTACTGGAAGCATCATCAACCCCATAATTAGATAATACCTAAACTAGATGAAACGTTAATATTAAATATTATGAGAAATTTACTGGAGATTGCACCTTACCTCCTATTTATATTTCTGGCCTAGCTTGTCTTTCTCACTTTAATGGAGAATGTGAATGCATGTATGTATGTGTATATTGTGGAAATTTCCATTAGGAATTAATTCTGGTGTCTTAATAGATTAACCTTGCTTGTACCTAATAGAATTTATTTGCAAGAAATAAAATTCCTACTACAGCAAAGATTTTTAATGGGTAAGCTTTTTTTTCCTCATCCGCCTCTAGAAAATTCCTTGCCTGAGGCTGCATTTTTTTAAAGGCCCATTCCCCTGAAGGCTGTAGACTGAAGTCTGCCCACCCAACATCTGTGAAATGAGACCAGAATTCCTCTATAGCTTCTTGCTCAGAAAGAGGATGGGATTCCAATCTTGCATGGCCTTTGCCCCTCTATTCAGATTTGGAAAGCTCATGGTGAAACTAATTCCTGAGGTTGTAGTTCAGGGTTAGGGATCAAACCCAGAGCCTTGTCCATGTGCTCTCTCTCTATCTCTATCTCTCTCTGTCTCTCTTTCTGTCTCTCTCGTTGTCTGTCTGTCTGTCTGTCTGTCTGTCTGTCTGTCTGTCTGTCTCTCTCTCTCTCTCTCTCTCTCTCTCTGTATGACATTAAAGTTTGAATTCAGGGCCTCACATTTGCTGGGCAGACACTCTACCAATTGAACCCCACCCTAAAGGCCCTTTGCTTTTTTGATCTTTCATATACGGTTTCTTGTTGTTTTCCTGAGCTGGACTGCACTATGATCCTTCTACTTTACTCATGTTTCCTTCTATAGCTAGGATGACAGATGAATATCACCATGCCAAGCTTTTTTTTGTGGAAATGGGATATTCCTAATTTTTTACTTAGGCTAGCCCCAAAATGTGATTCTCTCAATCTCTTGATAACTAGATTGCAGGTATGAACAACTGTTTCCAGCAGGAAAATGGGTTTCATTGTGTAGACCAGGCCGACATCAAACTCAAAAATCTTCCTACCTCCACCTTCACATGCTGGAATCTTATTCATGAATTGTCCCCGGACAGAGGTGAGGTTTAGTGAAGCTCCCCTTTAAATATAGGAACTCTTCACTTAGGGTTCTTGACTTCAATCACAGAATAAGAATTTCGGACAAGTCCCAATGGTAAGAAAACTTGGCAGAGCTTTATTAAGTAAACAAGCAAGGAAACAGACAGACAAAAAAGCAGAACAACAGAAGGGCAGGGGCACACTCTAGCAGAGTGTGGGTGCTCTCATAGGGACAAAAAGACACAGACAGACACAGACACAGACACAGACACAGACACACACACACACACACACACACACACACACACATAAGGAGACACCCAGAAAGACACACAGCTCCTTGGGCTGTTGGGTATTTATAGATTAAAGGCAGGGGGTCTGGCTTTAAGTTATGCAAAGCTAGGTGCTTTGTCTTGGCTTTAACTACACTTGGTGCTCCAGGTAAGAATGCATCCTGCCATGAAACAGATCCTTATCCTTAAAACAAGGAAACACTCTGCTATCTGCATTTTGGGGCATCCTGTCAGGCTGTTGTGAATTCTTGGGTGAGAAATACATCCCTTAGGAAAGAATGCATTCAGTTGTTGTTCTTTGAAGCAAAGATAGTATTTCTAAGTTTTTAGGTAACATTCTTTTTTATTGTGAAAATACCATACAGAGGGGTTACAATACAATTAATAAGTACATTTCTTATCAAGCATTGTTGCCTCCTCCTTTGTTTCCCCTTCCCAGCCATTCCTATCTCCCCTCCCCACCCCACCCCGCCCCTTCCTACCCCACCAAAGTTGTAAAGTTCGTTTTTCGACATAACGATTTGTACATCTCATTGTTGCAATGGATCCACCTGTAGGTAATATATTTCTGAGTTGCCTACACAGGCCTCAGTTTCCATAAGTTACCCTGCTTCAGAACGACCACACTCAGTAAAGCTCTTTTATTTACTTCTTTTTCATGTATTACTAAGAATAAGGTATTTGATGAGAGAAACAGAACAACCCCTAAGTCACATCACTTTCTAGTCTGGGCCAGCAAGAGGCATTTTCTTAGGAAGACCAACACAATTGTCTAATAAGTAGCTTGAAGGTCTAAGCCCTTTGGGCCCCTAATGTCTCAAGACATGGAGATTTTCTGAGACATGATTTCAAAAAATTCTTTGGTATTGACTTTTCTGAGAAATGGTTATCCCAAGAATCACATTCATTATACTCATTCATCCTAACTTTCTGCTAAATTCAGTCAGGCCTTCCAAACACACAAAAGTAGATCCAGGTCTTGCAGACCCTATGGTTTCTACAGACAAAGCCCACAGCTGGAAGAGTTTCCCTGGAGGCTCTTTTCTTTATTTATCACTTCCACTACCACAGAAAAAAAAGATTGGGTATGTGATTCTTTTAACCTGCAGGATTCATCCAGTGTTGACAATACAAAACAAGCTCTTTTTCTGGATGTGTAAATACCTGTTTGTTTGTAATGCTAGGGCTATTCTTCTATCTCCAATTTTGTCTTAAACCATTTTGTTTGTTTTCTGAAATTCAGTGTCAGAGCATTTAATATCATCTTTACCAAGAGTCTTTAGCCTAAGACAGCTCCTGGGAAACGTATCTTAGTGAGTATACTTGCTGAGAAATTTCCTTTTCCAATTGCCTTTTACCACTAAACACATTGAGAATGGAATTCCTTATGTACATGTGTTAGGGTTAGAGTGTCCACAGGCCCTTTGTTCAAAGGAGACACATGTCTCTTGTTTCCAGTGATTATCTTTTCCCCAAAGCAATACAGAGCTTTCCATCCCAGGAAGAGTATGAAAGAAAACCGTCCCTCTTGCTTTTGGGGATGGTGCATTTGGAACAAATTGCTTCAGCAGGAGGGACAAAAAACATCCTGAATTCTAGAAGTCCATAATAGTCACAGAAATTATACAAAAGAAGCCCTGTCAGACGTCCTTCTTCTCTTTACTCTTCGAAAAATGCCTGCTCTTCTTTCAGTTGTACTTTTTATAGGCTTGAAAAATTCTTAGTAAGGAAATCTCTCCTGCTTTAGTCCTTAGTTAGACACTGTAGTCTTCCAGTCAACTAGAGCTAAGAATAGGGGGAAAGGAGTATTCATTTTCTGTGTGCATACACCAGTAATGAAGCCTCATGCTCTGGCTTGACTTTTTGCTCACTCAAGGCTGGTGTTGTACCACTTGAGCCACAGTTCCATATCCAGCATTTTTACTGGTTAATTGGAGGTAAGAGTCTCCCAGATTTGTGTACCTGGGCTGGCATCAAACATTGATTTTCAAGTCTTAGCCTCTTAAGTAGCTAGGATAAAAAGAGATGGTATTCTTAGGTTCTTCATTTAGTATCTCATTGAAATTTATGAAAATAAATTTCCCCAAAGGTTGCTTCCATTCTTCCCCTTTCCCTCTCTCCCTCCCTAACTTTTTCCTTCTCCTTCCTTTATTGTTCCTGTTTTCTCTTCTTCCCTCTTTCTCCTTCCCCTTTTCTCCTCCCTATTTTCCTTTCTCAACTAAAACAGCCTAGATACATGGTCTGATTGATATAAAATAATAGGGGTTTTTATTCAAACCTCAAAAGCTTCAGCTTCTTGTAACTTCTTTCTGTAAAATGGTAAACTATTAAATTATAACCGAAATTGAGAAGGAAAAAATAAAAAAATATCTGAAGCCTCTAAAAGATTTTCTTAAAACAAACTTTTTTTTTTTTACCACCTGAGAAGGGATTCCGATTACATGGCTATGTTTCCTATCTATAAAAACAAACCAACCAAAGCCACCCTCCTGCACTAGGTGACACAACTCTTTGAGCTAAGTTGAAGGCTCGGTTGATGCCTTCACTGTGCTTGGCCAAGAAAGTTGAGTCACTGCGAATGTAAAAATGACTTTTCCAAGTTAAAGGGTAATAACCTAAATTGCATTGCTTGTCCTTGGCAAAGATCCCATTGCCACTTTCTAGCTTTGCCCATTGTCCATTCGGTAGCTTTTTCTTCTTTGCACTTCTGTCAAGTCTTGTTCAGACTATTGGACTGCTTGCCAGAATTGTCATATGAAGAGATTAATAAGTACAGTGCTTTGACATTCTAAAGAGTTACAGAACTGCTTAATGATGACGAGATTACCATGGAGCTGTCTTGCTCCAATCACATCATCTGAGGGAGTCTAGATTGACTTGACAGCTCTGGTAGGTGAAGTTTAAAATATAAGAACTGTCAGAAAGATCAGATATGGGTGGAGACATTGCCAGCTTTTCCTGCTCTGGCTTTGTCTTTATTACATAACCCTACTGTAAACACATGCTCTAAGAGACCCAAGGCACCACAAAGTAGAGTCAGAAAGGAATAGGTCTAGAGCTATTTCTTTGGTGATTTGGGTTTGCATAAGGGCAAGGTGGTTCAGTCCTAGGGATGAGAATAAACAATTGTTTTATAATCTCAAACAGCTCTGAGGAAGGAGTTCGTGCCATTTTCTCAAGACATGTTAATACTCACAAGGGCAACACAAACAGCCATGTGATCCTTATAGCTTGTCCTGCACCAAGCCTTAACTCACATACTACCTCAGTAATATCTCTCCTATACACACCCTGGAATTCCAAATTCCTTGAAATAACTATCACCTTAAACTGTACTCCCTCTTTGGCAGCCCTAGGTCTTCCACAACATATAAAACTTTATTGCTCCCTTTTGTCCAAGTCTCTTGGTTTTGTCTTGGCCTCAGTTGAATGGAATACACTCAGCTCACCTATCACTTTGCCTCCTTGTTGCTAGTGCTTCACAAAAAAACTCACAACTGAGCATTCACAGCACAGCTTCCACTCTCAGATTCTGGGCACTGCTGCAGGGAACGAACCATACCAGCTGCTTTCACTGTCAACAGGGCTTTTGGTGGAAAGAAGCCCTCTGCATCTTACACTTATTCTACTCTGGACCATGCACTTAAAATTTCTTGTAGTCTTTTTAACGATTGTTGTGATGGAAATGCCTCACACTAAATCCTACCTTGAAAGGTGGGAATCATTTCAAGGTATTCATAGGTGGAATGAGGGAAGACCTTTGATGAGTGATTAGGTCATTGAAACTCTGCCCTTGAGAATGGATTAATCCATTGAGTGGTTAGTGGGATGATGATTGATGAGTTGTCTTACAAGTGGGTCAGGTATAAAAGCCAGTTTACTTTCTCCTGTATCTTCTCATTTTGTTATGGGATGCCATGGTCTTGCTGCCTGATGACAGAGTAGTGTCCTTCACCAAAGAGAAAGACCTCAACCAATGTAGTCCTCTGGTCTTGAACTTACCAGTCTTTAGTACTATGAGCCAAAGAAATTGCTTTTATTTTGTTAAGAATTTCCACATCCCAGGTATTCTGTTCCAACTGTACAAAAAAAAGACTAAAACAATTTTCAAACAATGTTTTTTTTTTAATTCAGGGAAAAAATAAGGTATATATTCTCTGAAATCATGTATCCACGTACCACATAGCAACCATCTACGTGTTAATCTACCATGTTCTTTCCCTCCACCTCAGCCAAGGAGGTGCTTCACTAGGAAGTTACAATCAAGTGAGAATCACTCCATTGACTTTTCACTTGCATTTTCAAAATCTCTTAGGAGATGTGCTTTTATTTTTAAAGTACATGTTTTTATTTTCTTCCATCTTTGCAAAATATTCTCCACTCAACTGTCAAGTCCTTACAACAGGGTTAACTCTTTCCTTTCTGTAATAACCCTCAGAATGAAACACTATTGTTTCCATTTTCTGCTGGGACATCCTTCAGTCTCTAGTACTTTAACTTCCTTGTGGGCCTCTTTCATGAAAATAAGAATGGCTAATGTCTACCCTACTCCCCTATTCTCATTCTTCATGAGATATTTACACAGTCTGATGAAAACTCACATAGTTTCCTCTTTCCTAGACATAGACAGCTTAAAGTTATCTCATCAAAGCTGATGTTTATGTTCCTCTATCTCCATTCTAATTTCTGGTATTTGTCCCATCACATCATAATTTACAGTGCCATAGCCCAAGAGATTGATTGAAGTTGCTTCCTTGTCTTCCATTGCCACTATTATCAAAGTTGGCCCAGTCTATCTACCTAACAGGTTTTTAATTCAAATACCCCTAGTGGTGTATCATTATAATTTAGTGGTTGGAAAAATCATTCCTTAATTTGTCACTCTTTCTGAAAACTTGCCACTTTCGATCTGTTTCCTGTGGCAAAATATAATTATACAGTTGCATCCTTACCCATTGAAAAGTTTCTGCATGCTCTTGGTAAATACAAAAGGTTTCCATGTATTCAAGTGCAGCCTGGACTTCACTCCCCTTCTGCCCCCTGAGCAAACCCTACCTGCAGCTGCACTGAACTAGTGATGAGCAGAGCAACCTGGGAAGTGTTCTCATATTCCTCTTCCTCAGCAGACAGTTTCATCACCTAATGCCTACTGTTGCCCTGCACCAACTTCCCATGTGGAAAATTCTCTTTGCTTCATAAATGCAGTTCCTCTGTTATGAATGTGATAAAGATGTTTCCAATCCATAATGTGTGAATGTGCTCTCCTTTGCTTTTCGGTAGAACGCTATCTGCTTTTCTGCTTTAATGATTATCACGGAATTCTGTATTGTTGTTTCTTTATACATTCTCCGTGAGCAGTGAAGGGCAGAGCCTGCCTATCTCATTGCCTATTATCTATGACATTCACAACATGAATGAAGACTGGATAAATGTACATTAGATGAAATTTGAATTCTTCCTGTTGGTGTCATTAGTTTGAAATCATTGTTCTTTTTTTTCACCAAAGATCCTAATGTCAAAAGTATTGAAAATAGCCAAACACAAGTGGCTCATACCTCTAATTCTATCTATTCAAGCAGCTGAGATTCAAGGATCACAGTGCAAAGCCATCTTGGACAGAAAAGTCTGTGGGGTTCTTATCTCTAATTAACAACCAAAAAGCCAGAAGTGGAGTTGTGGCTCAAGTGGTAAAGGCTACCCTTGCACAGAAAAAGCTAAGAGATAATGCCCAAGCCCTGAGTTCAAGCTCCAGTATCAGAAAAAAATGAAGTTATTTGGATCAACAAATAAATATATGCTCGCTGGGCTCTTAACAACTCAGGAGACTGAGATCCAAGAATTATGGTTTGTAGCACGTCTGTGCAGAAAAGTTCATGAGACTCTTATCTTTAATTAACCAGCAAAAAACCCAAAGTGGAGGTTAGCTCAGTCTGCAGAATGCTAATCTTGAGCAAACCATCCGAGGCAAGTTTAAAGTCCTAAATTCAAGCCCCTCTACCACCACCACCAAACCAAAACCAAACAGACAAATAATAAATGCATGCTCTTTTATTGTAGAACTGTGATAAGGGTAATGAGTTAGTTAGCTTTACTTCACAGTGATGAAATGCCTGAGAAAAGCTACTTAGGGAGGAAGGATTTGTCTTGGCTCACAGTTTCACACGGTTTTGTTCACGGTTGGTTGGCCCTATGTGCATGATCAGAACACCATGGCAGAGAGAATGTATGCAGGATGCTCTTCATCTCATGGTAGATAGGAAGTAGAGAGAAGGGACTGAGTGACCATCATGTATAATTTTCAAAGAGTTTCCCCCCCAATGACCTACTTCCTTGAGCTAGTGCCCACATTTTGAAGTGTTCATCACCTTCCAAAATAATGCCAACAGCTAAGGACCAAGATTTCAACACACAAGCCTCTGGGGAATATTCTAGAATAAAACTATGATAGGTATGATGAAAACTCAAACCTTCCTCATGAAGGCCTTGACACTCTAGGTATGTTTTTTTCTTTGGGGGGACCTGCTGATTACCCTAGGTACTTGTGAAACTGTTCATTCTACATCAGTAGTAAAAATGCAATCTTCAAATTGCTTCTCCAGATGTTCAGAAGACCTTTGACCTGATTCTTCTTGCTGCCACTTGGTTTATGCGTAAGGAGCAGAGATTCATTGCAAAACTGGCAGAAATCAATATGCTATGTTCAAAAGTTTCCAAAAGCAATTTTAAATTATCCAAAAGTTCATGTGCACATCTCTGATCTCCCCTGACAGACAGTGCCATGTTGGGAATTGTCTGAAAGGAAAGGTCTACATTGCCCCTATGGAACCACCTACTGCAAAATACTGGAGTGGGGGCATGTCTTCCAGTTCAGACACAAGTGACTTTCTGGCTCTTTTGAAAGTCACCTTTCACACAATGGTAGATCCCTTATGTACTATGCCAAGTAAAACTCTGAAAGAGATGGCCATTTGGGGATGGTCCTCATTTCCCTGAGGAGCATGTTGAGAATGAAGAGCTCCTGAACAGTGGTAACCAGATCACCTTTATAATAGAGTCCCAAGTCTCTGGGTCACATGGCAACTCAGCTAATGTAGGTGCTGGGTATTCAGGAACAATCATTTGGCTGTCTTATTGGGTTATCTCACTAGTACTGGTCACAGAAGTACTTAGCAATTATGACTGGCTAATATTTGTTGAGTATCCAGCAAATATTCAGCACATATACCTTGATTAGCTCCTTCAATCCTGCCTTAGCCTTTTTAGGCATATTCATACCTTTTGTCCCCCTCAAATGTAGAAACTAAAACACAAGATCAGGGCACATGACTGAGGGTTACAAAATGGTGGAGTCAGAATTCCAAGCTGGGCAGTCTGGTTGCAGAGCCTAGCCCTTTGCTCCACTCCTAAGAGGCTAGTAATGATTTCAGAGCCCTGCCCACTTCTTGTGACACACATATTGCTGACAGCACTGGTGTGTCTCTGCCTGGAGCTGATGGGCAGTTTCTCAGGACTGAAGTGCACTCTGCTCCCAAGAGATAGGCTGGAAGGACTGGGGAGGGATGCAGCTCCATCATCTCCTGCAGCAGCCTCCTGTAGGTAAGGGGGCTTGCAGGTACACATCAAAGTTACCACCACCATCATCATCACTTACCTCTGCTGGGATTATTCTGAGATGTGTACTCTCCATTGGCTCTAATCACTCCCTAAATTGAATTAAGACCCAGTGGTTGGGAACATTTACTTCTCTCTCTCTGTCTCTCTCTGGCTGTCTGTCTGTCTGTCTCTCTCTCCTACAGATATTTTTCTCTATCTTCATTCTGATCTCCAGTTCACATAAACATCTTGTTTCATAGCCTCACCTCTTCTGTCTGCTTTTAGAGGCATTCATACTACAGCAGTTGACTTGTTACAGTTCAGGTGCAGGACCCTGGCCAGGTCTACCTCAAGTAAAGCACAGATAGGACTAACGTGGACCTGGAAGCCTGTGTAGGTGGCTGGCTTCTCTGTTAGCCAGAAGCCTGACTCTTCCTCCCCCTGTCTCTCACTGTTACTCTTGTTCCCTTCCTCACAGCAGATGCCTGGTCCTCTCTGCAGGGCCTTGAGTCCTTGCTGTGAACACATCACAGTGAGTCACTGCACCTCACTCCATTGTACCTGGAAGGATAAAAGGGTCTTGTCCCTTGGATCAAGATACTTGAGGGTGGTTATTGTAATGAAAATAACTACAGGTGAAAATAGCAAATCACTGCCTGTTCACTGCAGCTGCCTGGAAACCCAGTCTAGACCTTTGTCAGCAAGGCTCTTGCCACTCCAGCTGAAACCCTTCTCTGGACTTCCATGGCCTGTCTGTGTGTTGAGCACCGTCTGGGGCTGTGGTTGGGCACCTTACACTCTGCCAGCCTCCTTGTAAGTAGTGTGGAAAAAACCTTCTGACGAGAGTAGCTTCTTTGCCTCCAGTTCTGGATTCCTGCAGAGGTTTCACAGGACTCTGGGCTCCAAGCAATTGCCTACAGCAAACATATGCTAATCTCTTGCTCCCCTAGTGCACAGTCCAGGGGAGCAAAGCCAAAAAGGAAAAAGCAACAGTGGTGTAGAAAACCTGCTTCTCATTTTGTTTTGATTATTTAGTTTTTACTTATTAAAATAGAAACTTTTAGTTTCTGTTTTTTAAAGCACATTCTGTGTGTGTGTGTGTGTGTGTGTGTGTGTGTGTGTGTGTGTGTGTGTGTGTGTGTAATATTGGCATTTGGAATTGAGGTTTGAACTTGTTAGGCAGGTGTTTTGCCATTTGAGCCATGCACCAGATGTTTTCTTTTGCTTTAGAAATTTTTGTTTTGTTTTGTCATTCATGGGGCTTGAACTCTGGACCTGGGAGCTGTCCCTGAGCTCTTCAGCTCAAGGTGAGCACTCTACCACTTGAGCCATAGTGCCACTTCTGATTTTCTGGTCGTTAAGTGGAATAAGAATCTCATGGCCTTTTCTGCCTGAGCTGGCTTGAACAGGGATCCTCAGATCTCAGCCTCCTAAATAGTTAGGATTATAGGTGTGAGCCGCCAGTGCCCAATTTTAGAATTATTTTTTCAAATAGGCTCTCATATTTTTGCCTGAGATCGGCTTCAGAATGCAACCTTCCTACCCATGCCTCTCAGGTGGCTGGGGTGATAGATTGAGATAGGTTCTCAGTAACTTTTTTACTGGATTTTTCCCATCTCCATTAGCAGGTAACTGGGATTATAGGAGTGAGTCACTGCCAGCCAGCTTCAGTGTTTTTATTTTTTATTATTTCTATTGATTTGGGTCTTAGGACAAGTTAAAATATATGTAGTGTAGCTGGTTTAAGTTGAAGCAAGAAAATGCCAAAAGGCAAACAAAAAAATGAACACAAATAACCAAATTTTTAAAAAAATCATGCATATTTTCTTTCCCAAACCAACACTCTCCCTTGTAACTTCGCTCAGTTAATTTTTCTTCTGTGTAACACATTTATACATAGAATACAATAAAATACATTAAGGGGTGACTTCTGTCTCTCCCCTTCACCCCAAATTCCCATGTTGTAGCTCTAATTCCTATTACTTCTGCATGTGACTATTTAAAATTTTATTTTTGTTTGTAGTGCTTGAATTGAATCCATAACCTTGCACATGCTAGGGAAGCACCCTATTAACTGAGATCCATCCCACCCCTAGTGAGAGAATCTTTCTTTTCTTGGTGGTAGTACTGTGGTTTAAACCCAGGGCTTTGTGCTTGCTAGGAAAGTACTCTACCACTGACACAGACCTCCAGCCCAAGAAAGGGTGTTTTAATGGAGGTAACTACAATTAAATGACATCTTAAAGGCAAGGTTTGAGTGTGCTCTTATAAGAACCAGGGATCCACAGCATAAACACGCACACACACACACGCACACACACACGTGCGTGCGTGCACACACACACACACACACACACACACACACACACACACACTGGCCTTATTCAATAGCAGAAAGACAGCAACGTGAAAGCAGAGAGTTCACAGAAGAAAATAATCCTGCAAATACTGACACCTGAATCTCAATAATTTTGCTCCTAGAACAAAGTGGTAAAGTCGTGTTGCTTTGGTGACTCAATATACAATACTTTGTTAGGCAGCACATGCAGACTCATGAATATTCTATTGTGAATAGGGACATGGCGATGATGATCAAAGTTGTTTCTCAAAGCATAGTTTGCACCTCCAATGGCCTAAAGAAATATTCTCTAAACCTTATGGAAATGGTATACTCACAAAATGGGCACACAGAGCCTATCAGAGCTGGGTGCTGGTGACTCATGCCTATAAATCCTAGCAGCTAGGGAGGCTGAGGTCTGAGGATCAAGGTTCAAGGCCAGCCTGGGCAGGAAAGCATATGAGACTGACTTCCAATAAACTACCAAAAAATAAATAGAAAGAAAGAACGAAAGAAGGAAGGAAGGAAGGAAGGAAGGAAGAACAAAAGAAGGAAGGAAGGAAGAAAGAAAGAAAGAAAGAAAGAAAGAAAGAAAGAAAGAAAGAAAGAAAGAAAGAAAGAAAGAAAGAAAGAAAGAAAGGCCAGAAGTGGACCTTTGGCTTAAGTCATAGAGTGCTAGTCACTAGCCTTGAGAAAAAAAACAAAAACTAAAGCAAAACCTCAAGGACAGCAACCAGGCCCTGAGTTGAAATCCCAGTACACACACACAGACAGACACAGACAGACACACACACACACAAACACATACACACACACACACATGCCACGCCAAGGTTCTTTTTATTTTGATGGTCCTGAGGTTTGAAATCAGGTAATAAAGCTTAGTTGGTGTTCTACCATTTGAGCCACACTGTCAGTCTTGCCTTTTGCTGGTTATTTTGGAGACAAAGTCTTATAGATTTTTTTTTGTTTGCTTTGGCTGCCTTCAAACTTTCATGATCAAGATCTCAGCCTCCCGAGTAGTTACAGACGTACGCCACTAGTGTCTATCTGCTAGAGAGGTTTTTGCCATGATTTATTTTCTGGGAGTGGGAAGAGGGGCAGGATCCCAATTTTTTTTATGACTTAGCTACCATATAAATCATAAATACTTCTCAGTGTCAACAACAAAGAAATGTGACTAAGTCTAAGTGGTGATAAGTAAGTGTTACAAAATTATGAGAAAGGTTGTTGATGGCTGATATTTTCTGGGGTACAGGAAAATCTGCAGGTGGGCCTTCAGTGAGAACAGAAGGTGGGTGGCAGTTAGAGGATGAAGACAGGGAACAGACTGAGCAATGCAGATGTGAAGGTGAAGAAGGCATGGTGAAGGGGCATGGCTCTGGAGTTTAGAAGATAGTCTATGGGGCAATCATGGGGGATGAAAATGTTCTCCTGCAGAGAATAGCAGGCTGCTAGTATTCACTTTGAATTTGGAGAAAGCTAGTTCCTAAAAGAGGCTCCTCCATTGAGAAGTAGACTCTCTGAACTATAACCTCCTTCATCTACATAGTTCTTGAATATGGCTGAAAGAAGATGAGATAGGTAGGTATGTGGAAAAGTTTCGATTACATCTAGACTACCTTGTGCAACTTGGAACAAGTACAAGTTTTCTTATGATACAATATATAGTTTCTATGGTTTGGTTTGCCCCCCACCCCCAAGCTTCTGAGCTGGAGGTTGAGCCTCCCAGGTGATAGTTTTGAGAATATCACAGAGAAAGTAAATGCATGGAAATTTGAAAGCTCCAGATGTCAAGGAGTGGGGCCCCATGAAAGATGACTAGTTCCTAAGGGCCCCATCTAGAGTTAATTAGTGCCTTTGAGCAATAATGAGCCAGGTCTCTCGATGCTGGGTTACTTTCTATAGAAATGGGTTGCTCTAAAGGGAGGTTGGATTCCTCAGCTTGCTCTTTCCTTTTTACAGTCTTGTACATACGCTCTTGCTCTCTTTCTATAGGCATTCACTTATTTTCCAAGGAGATGGGGAAATTGTGAGCCAAATAAACCTCTTTTCTTTATACATTAGCCAGCTCTGGTGTTCTCCTTGTAGCAACCCAGAAGGCACTAAGGGGATGATAAAACATGCTCTAAAATAATTCATAGTATAATAGATTCGTGTCAAGGAAACTAGCCAGGAATACAGTAGCAAAAAGAGTTTACTTCTTGACAACCATTTGCTACTTAGGAATATAGATTACTCTTTTATTCTCATGTATGCACTCACTCACAAGGGAGTGCCTGTTTTCTATATTCTAGTAAACTCAGAAGAAATGTGGAAGTAATAGATCTAACAGTCTCATGTGAATGATGAAGAAATATTGGGTGTTGTAGGAGTGGCAGACTAGTTTTTAGAATTCAGGGAAGTTTTCCCTGTGGAAATGATAGCAAGACATCACAGAGTAAATTATGTCTAGTGTGCATCTAGGCATGAGCCTTCATTTCCTCATGGGTTGAGGAAGGAAGAAAGTATGTGTTAAACACCTATTCCATCAATTGTCTATGTATACAATGGAGATAAATGAGGTGTTTGGAAGCTTACGATGCTAAAAACATATAGGGTATCACACTTTAAAATTTATTTTTTATTTTTATTATAAAGGTGATATACAGAGGGGTTGCAGTTACATAAGTCAGGTAATGAGTACATTTCTACTGGGACAATATGATCCCTTCCCTGGCTCTCTCTAGCTAGGTTATCATGCTTTAAAGAAAGAATTCAGGTAGGAGTTGAGCATCATGGTAGAACATTTGCCTATCACATACATGTCTTAAGTTTGATCCTCAGCAGTGGGAAAAAAAATAACTGAGTTTAGTAACTGAGTAGATATAAAGAGGGATGGTAAAGAGATAAATTAAGTAAGAACAGACTTAAGATTTTACCCTGGAGGAATAAAAGATTTGAGATAACTTCAAGGTTTTTTTTGTTTTAATTTTTAATCCTCCTCTTCCTCCTCCTCCTCCTCCTCCTCCTCCTCCTCCTCCTCCTCCTCCTCCTCCTCCTCCTCCTAATGGTGCTGTTGGATGCGTATTCAAGCCATCACTCATGCTAATCAAGTTCTCTACCACTGATATATATATATGGAGAAGAATGTTGACTTTGCAGTAACCTATGAGCATACCATGCACAACCGAAAGTGCAGGACTGGAAGACAGGGCTTCACTGGGGAAAGAATAGCCCATTGGAATGTGAAGTCTTGGAGAGAAACCAGTGTTTAGCAAAAGAAATGCAAAATGGCCTCCCCATATGTCAGTTCTAAAATGAATGCTGACTTTTTTTTTTGTCTTTCACTTGAGGTCTGGTGGACACCTGCTGACTAGTTTAGTCTATTTCATGGAATGTAGATCTAGTGGATAACATTAAGGCCACCACCCTCTACTACTTGCACCTGCTGTGATGAAGACATAAATAAGGACTTGTCATCTACTGGACACTGGAAAAAAAAGAAAACAGTGGACTCTGGGAAAACCCATATTTGGTGGGCAGGAAACAAAAATAGTTGAAGGATGATGAATAAAACATTATGGATAAACATCTTTAACACAGACAGAGACGTATGCAAGTCTGTTTCTGGCCCCCATCTAAGCCAAATGGGTGGGTATATTCAATCTATACTACATAGGACATTTATGGAAAGGAGCACATAAGAAAGAAACTTTGGGGGAAAAAAAAAACCAAGAGGTATGTGTAGTGTGCATATTCTAATGCTTTTGTTGGAGCCATTTCCAATTATTTAATATTTGAATCTAATCATTTCCTTGATTTAGCAAATCAAAGCTTTTTTTCCCCTCAAGGGCAAAATACCTTCATTTTATTTTCTTCTCCATAATTAAGTAATTCCTTAATTAGTAATGTTCAACTTCTCCAATCTGAAATGACACATTTTATTCCCTTTTTATAAAGGCTTGAATACACATGCACCCAACCCAGTTCTTTGTGTTCATGAGCTGTCTGTTCCTGGCTCCCCTCCTCCATCTTTCTCACTGGTGAGAGAGATTAGTCATCTCCAGCAGCTCTTCCTGAGCGGTGGGGGCGTCCAGCTGTGTCATCTCACACTGTCTGACTTCCTGGTGGCTGTAATTAGCATAAAGGAACTTCCCCTCGGAGGAGGAGACAGGACACCATGCTTTGTGCCTGGCAGGCAAACCTACTTTTTGGTCCTTCTAACTTATAGAGCATCTAAGAGAGAGGTTCCCCCCTCCTCCTGAGGGGAGGGGGGCAAGGCTTTGACATTCTTCAAGGACTTAAAGCATTTTGCACCTGAGCTGGGGCTGAGACCAGGGCCACAGGGAGCAAACTCTTCCCAGTTGCCTTTCTATTTCTGTGGAGTTTTCCTCTGCTTGACTAAGCCCAGCATCAGATGTCACTCCCTGTGTCAACCTGCTGTAGACTACAGAAAGTGGTGGGGGTCTAAGTGGGGATTGGTCTAGATTGATCTGAGCACAGTGACTCTTCTTTCTGAGGCTGTCACATCCACCATCAAGGCTGACAATTAATGACAGATACCTCCTTCACCAGCAGCTTTGTCAACCAGTGAGCACTTTTGAGCATGGAAGCCTTTTTTCTTAGGATGCAGTTGTGTCCCAATAAACCCATCATAAATTGGAAATATCACAAGTCAAATGCATCCCTAATGAATTGTACCTATCCAACATCATCATTTAGACTTGCCTAACTTAATTTAGTATGCATATAGTTGGGCAAGATAATCTAACTTAAAATCAGCCTTCCTTCTTCTTTCCTTTCCTTCCTTCCTTCCTCCTTCCTTCTTTCCTTCCTTCCTCCTTCCTTCTTTCCTTCCCTCCTTTATTCCTTCTTTCCTTCTTTTCTCTGCCTCCCTCCCTCCCTCCCTCCCTCCCTCCCTCCCTCCCTCCCTCCCTTCCTTCCTTCCTTCCTTCCTTCCTTCCTTCCTTCCTTCCTTCCTTCCTTCCTTTCCATCCTTCCTTTGTTCTTTTCTTTCTTGTCAGTATTAGGGCTTGAACATAGTGTCTAGGCACTATCCCTTAACTTCTTTTTCTCAAGGCTTGTATTCTACTATATAAGCTACAATTCCACTTCTGGCTTTTTCTGTGGTCTCTTGAACTTTCCTGGTTGAGCTGTCTTCAACCTGCAATCCTCCTATCTCAGCCTTCTGAGTAGCTAGGGTTACAGGTGTGAGCCACTGTCACCTGGCTAATATCTATTTTTAGAACAGATTTTTTATTATCTACTACACACAGATGGATATTTTGGAGATACTATAAGATGTGAAAACACGAAACACAATATCCCCAAATGGCGCCATCTTAGTCCAGTGTAGAGACAATTCTCCTGTCAGGGCACATGGCGTACTGGAGCTGTTCTTGAGGTGCCTATAGTCCTGACACTGTTGGACTATAGATGGTTAGCCTGGGGGAAAATCAAAATCCCAAATTCCAAGTGTGTTTTCTTCTGAATAGGTGTCTGAATATCGAGTTGGGGAAGTCTTTAAGATGAAAGGTCATAGTTGGGAAATGTTTGGTATGTGCTTAGATGTGTGACAGTGATGAAGGGTAGCAGACATTCCCAAGGCAGGTGTTTTCTTGAGCAGATTCAGGATCCTTATTGCAGGATGCTCCTTCCATGCACGTTTTGTAGTTCACCTTTTAGAAACCAGGGCTGGGAGCATGGATAACTGTACTCCCCCTCTCTTCCTGCTGGCTACCTTCCCTGACCACTGTCTGCTCACTACTTAACCTCCCTTGACCTAGGAGAAGGAAGATAATGACCCAATATGCCCTCTCCCCACAAGGAGGTACAATTAATGTTAAAGTAATAGAACAATAATGCCTGTGTGTGATAGGGACTTTGAAATCACCAGATGAAAGACTCACAGAAGTACAGCAGGCTATTATTAGCATTTATGTAGTGCATTTCATCTTCAAAGCACTTTGCAAATATTAACTAATGATCACAGAAGCCTGTCTCCCCTCCCCTTTGAGGCCTGGTCTCTGTGGAATTTGGACTTAAATGGAAACATTGCTCCATGACACATAGAGGCAGAGAGGTGTCATCACTCACAACCAGTCATCTTCATTCTTCTTGAGAAAGCTGTTCTGACCATAGGGGGAAAAAAGAAAGCTAGCCCCAAACCCTGTGGGCAAGTGGACAGGAAATTGGAACATAGGCTAGACTAGTACTATTCCATAGAAGGTAAGTGTGAGCTACACATTCCAAATTTTATAGATGCACATTTAGAAAAGTAAAAAGAAGGTGAAATTACTTTTAAAAGTTACCTAACATATGGGCTGGGAAGGTGGCTCAGTGTTAGAGCACTTGCCTTGCATGCCTGAGGCCCTGGGTTCGATTCCTCAGCACCACATAAGCAAAAAGAAAAAAGCCGGTAGTGGCGCTGTGGCTCAAGTGGTAGAGCGCTAGCCTTGAGCTGAAGAGCTGAGGGACAGCACCCAGGACAAGAGTTCAGGCCCCACAACCGGACCCCCCAAAAAAAAAAGTTACCTAACATAGTGCATCTGAGATTAATAAATTTTGTCCTTGATTTTGGTACTGTATCTTTGAAGTCATCAAATGTGTTATAGTTTGAGTACATCTTGATGTGGGTGACCCCATGACATGTGTCCCTTCAGTGGAATAGAGGCTCTGATATAGAACAGCTCAAAGCCACACTGCCTTTGAATAAAGGGGCACAGATACATGGTCCTGTTATCAGGATCCATGGTGCTAAAGAGCAGGGTTGTTCACAGTCCATTATGTCTTCTATAGTCTAACACAACGAATCTTGACCTACAAACACTAGCTGTGTGACAGTGGAAATGTTGTCTAATCCACCTGAGCATTTTAGACAGTTTCTCTGTCCATAATTCAACCTTTCCCATCATCACTGTTTTTAGGAGGATTAAATGGAATCACTTCTGCCAAGCACATAGGGTAGTGCTTATTGTGGGATCCTAGTGATGTAAACAGCAGCGTTATCTTGGGAATGGGGTGGGCTTATACTTCAGGCTCTGTCTCTATCTCATCCTCTGCAGGCACTAGACACATCCCACTTGTGACTCAGTACCTGTTTGTCTTTGGCAGTGAGATTGATTGATGAATTTTTTCCATCTCAACCCACACAAGATCTATGATTCCTGCATGGATTTATACTCCCAGCTCTATATGGATAGGGATTTTACAGTGTCACTTGATCTGAAGAAAGGAGAGACAATGAAGGCTTGGGGCCTATTTCTGCAGATCCCTTATACTCTTTAATTACTTTCACTGTCTATTTCTTAGTAAGAATAGTGGATTCTCTATAACCTCCCCACCTTCAGGGCTGCTTTCCTTTCTTCAAGTGATGCTGGCTTCTGAACCCATCAGAGTGTCTTGTATTTTCTGCCTTCATTCATCACTTTCCATCTTCCTAGAGCCTAGAATAATGTTCTTCTGCCTCAACACCCAGATACTGTGTTAACTTAGTCCTAGTCCTTCCACTTTAGTTGTTCCCAGGTGGACAATTGAAACTCACTATCTTCTCCACTGATGTTCAGTGATTCTTTGCTGAGTCTGCAGAAATGTGATCCAGTGACAGGAGAGTACAGAAGACAGCTCTTTGGGACATGAGAACCAGTACCTCACTATTTTACTTACACACCCAACCTGCCATTCGTGAATATACTCATCCATAGCTCATGGTTTCCAAATGTTTTCTACCACAGTAATTCTTTCACCATAACTTTGAAGCAGAAGCAGCCACAGTATAAGCTGGTCTGATTTGAAAGAGTCACCTTTGGAGATCTTATTAAACAGGAAGATTCATAAATCAGGAAGGGGTCTTCTTATAAGCCCAGATTGTCTAGAGGCTACAAAAGGTGCTGCTATACTTTGGATCTGGAATGTTCTCCAAAATCCCAACTTAAAGATTTGGTCCTCAATCTATGGTATCATTGAGAGGTGGTAGAACCTATAAGAAGTGGAGCCTAACAGAAGTTCTGAAGTCATCAGAGGAACCATCCTTTCTTCCTCTTCACCTTGGCAGTGATGTGGAAAGGTCTCTACCTATGACCCCACCATCGTGTGTTGCTTTCACACCCAGCCTTGAACAACAGTGCCAATCTGTGATAATCAAGTCCTAAATGAAGCCAGGCACCAGTGGCTCAAACCTGCAACCCTAGCTACACAGGAACCTGAGATCTGAGGACTGTAGTTCAAAACCAGTCCAGGCAGGAAAGTCTGTGAGACTCTTATTTCCAATTAATCACAGAAAAAGCTACAGGTGGCGCTGTGACTCAAGTGGTAGAGTGCTAGACTTGAGCAAAAGGAGCTCAGGGACAGCATCCAGGCCCAGAGTTCAAGCCCCAGGCCTGGAAAAAAAAATATCTTTTCATAACTTGATTATGTCAGGCATTTGTTAATTAATACCTGATTGGTACATTGCTATCTGCCTCTCTGATCTTCACAGCTGAAGCTAAGCAACCATCTCCTTCCAGCCTGAGTGAGCTGGAGGTAGACCCAGATCTGTTTTTGATACCTGCTGCACACACGTCACTGGATTCTCAAATACCCACTGCAAACTATCTTAGTCAGAAAAATTACATATCAGCAAGGGAAGATGCCCTGTTTGGGTCCCAATGGGTGCCTTGATTTGATTAGCCCTCCCCCCCCCATGAAAGACACTAGCATGGTTCCTTGACCAGGGTTCTGTTTCCTAACCACACCTCTTTTCAGGCAGCCATGCAGTGTGTTCTTACTTCTATCTTCTGGCCTGTTGCAGCCTGCATAATGGTACTGATCTATCCAGCATTTGCCTTCTGTGTGGTGTGTGATTTGAAGGTGTCTGATTCCTGCCCTTCCAAACTAGACTTTTCCTTCATCCACATTTACATCTCTGCCCTCTCTCATTGTAACTATCTTTTTTTTTGGAGGTTATATCAACAATACCCAGCCTCTGAGGACAGAGGTTTATAACCAGGGACCTGATTTTCCTGAGGAGTGTTTGGATGATTGACTGACCATGTGGGTCTCCTGCCACTCTTTCCCTTAAGGATCTACCTTTGGGTTACTCCTCAGAAGAAAACACAAAAGCACAAAACAGACTGGTGGTGCAGAACTATGTGTAGAGAAAGATAGTTTGGTTGGGTGGGGATAGGGATTCTTTGTGACCCCTGAGGTGGCCAGCTAAAGCTGCAGAGCCCCTGAAGCATGAAATTTGATTACTCTTATCTTGGTGCACAGCTCTGAATCTGCTGCCGGTCATTCAATTACCCAGCAACCTCTACAACTGTCTCAGCTGCAGTAAATATGGCATTAGGACATTATGCTGCTGTCTTCCTGGTACCCCTAAAACGGTAACACCATCAGCACCAAGGAAATTGTTTGGTGGGCCTCTGGGGCCCCAGGCTTTGATCATTGCTCCTGATAACTTTCTGTGCAGTGACTGAATGCTTCTTTGCTGCTTGAAGATTTTGTCAACTCCCTATTCATATCAGAAATGGTATTTTTAAGTGGCTTGGAAAGATCCTATGATGAGTATGGTGTGTGGAGGAGAGGACCGCCAAGGAAAGGCTGGAGAAGGAGTGATGTTGAATGTGGAGCGGAAGCTTGAGATATGACATATGACAGGATTCTCTCTTTAAATGTAGGTAAGAACTGAACGAAGCTAGGGCCAGCTCCTGAGGCTGGGCTCTGGGGCCATTCCAGGGGTGCTATTGAAGCCCCAGGTGAGTAAGTAGGGGTGAACACTTGGGAACACCCATGCTGTCCTGCTGTTCTAGCCTGATTGTTCAGAGTGGCTTGGGCACCTGTCTGGCTTTCTACTGGGTGACCTATTAGGGCAGGCCCATTCCCTTTGGGACTTGGATAGACAGAGAGGATGGATATTCACTGACTTAGTGTCAGCCTGCCTTGAGACAAGGAAGTTACTAAAGAATCATCCAATTTTTTTTTTTTTGTATTTTGGTTGTTTTCTTTGGTGGTGTTTTTTTTTTTTCCTAATGACATGGCTATTCATAGAATAAATTAAAACTGAGGTGTGTGTGTGTGTGTAAAAAACAAAAATTCTGAGAAAGTAGTGTTTAGGAAATGGTGTCAGTTCCCACTAGTATGGAATTATTTTGATTATCTAACAACTCTTGGAACAAGTGAGCAGTCAGAGATTCACTGCCACTAATTGTTCGGAGTCTTGTCAGAAAGCCAGTAGGGCAATAGTTGGGCCCATGACCCCATGTGAGCCTTCGATTTCCTCTCAGGCAGGAAAGAAAAGACATTTTGTTTATTCTCTTAACTTCTGTAGTGGAGTAGAAGGAATATGATTAAGCTTAGGAAGTCAAATTGGAGCCGGGCGCCAGTGGCTCATGCCTGTAATCCTAGCTACTCAGGAGTCTGAGATCTGAGGATCATGGTTCAAAGCCAGCCCAGGCAGGAAAGTCTGTGAGACTCTGATCTCCAATAAAGCACTAGAAAACTGGAAGTGGCGCTGTGGCTCAAGCAGTAGAGTGCTCACCTTGAGCTGAAGAGCTGAGGGACAACGCTCAGGCCCAGAGTTCAAGCCCCATGACCGACCAAAAAAAAAAAAAGAAGAAAAAAGAAAGTCAAATTAGCACAAGGAAAAGTCTGTTTTACTTGAGATTAATATTTTTATGTGACATGGGAAGCTTCACAGAAAGAAGTAAAAATCCCCAAGGAAGCATTACAAGTAGAAGGCATATATACGGTTTTAACAAAAAGCAATAAACTATGTAGATAAAAAGAAAAAAATAGCTTGGGGAAGAGGGTAAACTGTGATGACAAGAAAATACATGGGAAATCTAATGGAATATAAAGACTGTTTGAGCAGGTTTGTTTTGGTACATATTCATTGTTGGTATTAACTCACCATTTCCCATGAGGGACAGAAAGTTTTCTTCAAGGTATGAAACAGAATTTTTTTAAAAAAAGAGTAAGTTTGTGCTCTGCTTTTAGGTATAAACAGGTTGGACAGAGAGAGCCCTATTTGCATGTGATGATTCCTACAGGGTTACAGGTCAATTATCAAATAGCATCTTTGGAAATTGCATCTTCTGATTCTCATCACATCCTTCCTATAAGGGGTGGAATAGCCATGGAGAAATGCAGGCTGCCCTTCTGTTCAGGCTGGAAGTGTAGCACCGATTTCAGTTTGCAACTTCTCAGGATATTTCCACAAGAGTTTCTATGGCTCTTTTTTTTGGTCAGTCGTGGGGCCTGAACTCTGGACCTGGGTGCTATCTCTCGGCTCTTCAGCTCAAGGCTAGCACTGTACCACTTGAGCCACAGCGGCACCACTTCTGGCTTTTTCTGCTTCTGTGGTGCTGAGGAATTGACCCAGGGGCTCATGCATGAGAGGCAAGCACTCTACCACTGAGCCACCTTCCCAGCCCTCGCTATGGCTCTTTTGAAAGGATGCTCAGCTGGGACATGATCCAAGTCTGGCATTTATAGACTTAAGAGCAGTCCATAGTGATTTCCAGGACAAAGCTGGAGGAAGATTCAAAGATGGACCACAAACCCAGGTGCCAGAGCAGTGAAACAGGTGTTCTTTAGTTTGAGTCAAATGGTCCCCTTGATGCAGTTCCAGCCACAATGGTAGTGTGTCTTAATTAACTGAAAATGACACGCTCATAAAGCTGTCAGCACCAGGCACTAATGTCTGTACTTTTAATGATGCATTTGATTAAGAGGTAATACTGTTCACTTGGAGGCAGTCGGACCTGTTTGATCAGGGTCTCTTCCCCCACCTTTTCTCTACTTCTTGAAATATTTATGGAATTGCGACATCCCAAACTGTCTCATAAATAAATAAACAAATCGATCAAAGCAATGTCACAATGTTTCCTTCTCAATACCTCCCTACCCTGCAGTCACATATTTGCAATTATCAGGTGATGGGTGAGGTCACTAAAAGTCCAGATGATTATTTTTTTTAGCAACCCCGGAAATATAACACATTTACTTTTCTCCCTTTTTCCTCCTTCATCTCATGGCTCATGATGGTGCTGGTGGGTCTCTTCCAAGGAGAAAGAATTGCCCATAATGTTGTATAATATTGTGTGCTTGTCTTGATCTACTGACTTCACCCTCTCTAACTGTTCCCCCTCCCTTTCTTTCCCATCCCACAGCTTCCTACTCTTTTAATAATGGTAGATAATATTCTTTGAAGGATTCCCCTTGCATAGTTTATTTACATGTATTGTCTCATTTAATCCCCACTTCATGGAGTTACAGTTAATGTTCTGAAGCAAACTTGGGTCATGGCTAGTTCGGCGTACAGTCCATGTGAGAAATAGCAGGCCAGATGTGAGTAGAGCTTAGGTCTCTGTTGCTACTTAGGTCCAACAACATATTCCTGGCTGTCTACTGTGCTTTAGGCTTAGCTTGGAGCTATGGGAGTTGCCAAGAGATGGTGAGGTTCAACTTGGGCTAGCTCCCAGATGGAAAGTATGTCTGTAAGTTGTGGTTGAATGCTTGTTAGAGCAGCACTTCCATTGAAACTTCAGTCCCCCTGGACCCAGTGACAATTCACAAACAATAAGAAAGAGAAACTCATTTTGTAAAATTAATTTGCCAAGTAAATGAAGAGGACAGTGAGAACTAGTTTCCAAATCTACCATCCTATATGTGAGAGAAATGTCTGGTTTAAGGGAATCTCAAGAGCTCAGTTCCAGAACATATGATGTGATAGGCACCCCAAGAGAAGATGATGTCTTTGGATCTTCTTATCTCCTGATTTTTCTAGTGCCACATCTCTAAAGTATAAGGCCTTTTTAAACCAAGGTTTATTCCTTCTTGTGATAGGAGAGAGATGAAAGAAGCACAGAGATGGCTTGATTGAAAAAGTGCTCATCTTAAGTTTCCCGGCTTAGAAGGAAGAAGAGTGATAAAGGGGGAAAATTACATCGTCTTGAATCCACAAATAAGTGGCACCATAAACTGACCAGTAACATAAGCTGGCTACAACTGGACGTTGTTTGGTAGTTTGTACTATTACCCCATGCGCTCACCAAGGAATCTGCAAATGCCATGCACTGAGTGTAGATTACCTGGGAGGCCAACACTTTTTAGAAACTGAAGGTCAAAAAGATTAAATGATCTTGATGTGTGAAGGAGCTAGATCCCAAGTGTGGAGGTCCGGGACCCAATCTTTTCTCAAATTTGCAACATTGCCTGTCGGTGTTCATCAACAGGCAAACAAACAAAAAACCATGATGTGTCCCTTTTCTGTGGAGCTTCATTTTTACTTTCCAATGCTCGAACCCTCGCTATTCTTTCGGTGTTTTCTTAGACTTCTAACCAGTCTCCATTTGGAGGAGAAGTTGTGGCATGCTATAACAGTCAAAGAAGAGCTCATGACCTTGCTTTGCTCTACATCACATCCCCCGCCCTCCCATAGTGTCAGCATAGGGAATTTGATATGTTGAGACAGACAGCCCCTTATCGTTGAGTCTATTTGCAGACATTTGCAGAGCCCCTGGGTTTTGGCACTGGCAGATTTGGATCTGAATCATAAACTTCTAGAAACCTCTCTCTTCCCTCTCTTTTTCCTTAAGCTAAACTGTTCATATGTCAGAAACAGTACAAATATCAATGCCAGATCATCACAGCTGTAGAGCAAGCAATGTCCTGCATTGTAGGGATACAGAACTTGGTGGAAATGGTTAGCTCAGGGGACCAGGCTCATCTGTCAACTGGAGTGGCCAGACTAAGGCTAGGTGTCTACCCATGCCCACTATCTATCCTTATGATATCTGGATCATGTGCCATCACTAGCTGAGTTAGGGCCATTGGGCATTCTAGGAATATGAAGATCTTAGTACGTAAGTCCTAAAAGAAACAATCTCATAGGCGAAGCAGTTTTGGCTTTTGAATAAAAAACAAACCCTTGGAAAGCCTCTTATCTGAAGTAAGAGTCTTGTTCAAAGTCTTCTAAGTCTTGTCCTGTTCCTTGCATCAGCAAGCCTTTTGCTCTTTCTGAGGGAGAGGGTTTTTTGTCCTGTTTCAGGATTGGAGTATGAGGGTCCCTGTATGATCCAGCTCTAAGGTAGGCTGCCATCTGTCTGGCATTAAATTAGTGTCATCCCCACCAGCCCTGAGAACCTATGCCTCTGTACTACGTAGCATCATGCTAAGGGTCCTTCTCCACTTACCTCGAAAAGTGTTGTAGAGACAAAAGCAGCTTTCTTTCCAGTTTCACACTTTGAGTCTATAAAACAAAATTGATAGTAGATCAACTGAAGAAAAGCCATGCAAGAGTAGAAATGTGCTCCTCCATGGGAGTGATACACAGAAAGGCAGATGGTTGCATCTCAATTACTTACTCCATAGAGATGAAGGAAGTGGAGACAGTAGGTAGGTTTGTTGGAAGAGGAAACCACTCTTAGAAAATACCAAAACAGTCCATGGCCTGGGAGAAGATGTACCCAAGCTATGGTTGTGGTGTCAACTCCATCTTTATGTAAGTTCATCACAGTTGGAGAAACCCTCCATGAGGCTGGTTGGCGGGGTTCACAGTGGCCCTCTTTCTCAAGAAGAGAGATGAGTGAGAGTAGGAAGGTGTGTGAAGGTATGGAGGCCAGTGAGACCTTATTTTCTCTCTTTTAGCAGAAAGCACTGGGCATGCTAAGGCCTCCAATTTAGGGGGATTGTTTCCTGAGCCCACAGATGCTTTTACATATTTATGAAAATGAGTCACTTCTCATTTCAACAAGTATATCCAAGCAGCTAACTCTTTAGACAGAATAAATCTTGACCTTAGGAACAGTGAGTACATATGGAGGGTCCTTCCTTCCTTCCTTCCTTCCTTCCCTTCCTTCCTTCGTTCCTTCCTACCTTCCTTCCTTCTTTCCTTTCTTCCTTTCTTCCTTTTTTCCTTCCTACCTTCCTTCCTCCCCCCCACCTCTTTCTCTTGTTCTTTCTGTTAGTCATGGGGCTTCAACTGGAGGCCTGGGCTCTGTCCCTGAGCTCTTTTTTCTCAAGACTAGCACTCTACCACTTTTAGCCACAGCTCCATTTCTGGTTCTTTGGAAGTTAATTGGAGATAAGGGTGTTAGGTACTTTTCCTTCCTGGGCTAGCTTTGAACCAGAATCCATAGATCTCAGAGTCTTGAGTAGCTAGGATTGCAGGTATGAGCCACCAGTACCTGGCACCTTTTACTTTTTAATCTTACAATGTAATTCTTTTCCCTCAACCTGGCTAAAAATTTTTGTAGTGCAGAGACTCACTGGTGGCTCACATCTACAATTCTTGCTACAGAGGAGGCTGAGATCTGAGGATCAAACTTCAAAGCCAACTCTAGCAGAAAAATCCTTGAGACTATGTGTGTGTGTGTGTGTGCGTATATGTGTGTATTTGGAGATAAGTCTCATGGACTGTCCTGGTGGTGCTGGCTTTGAAATATGATTCTTAAGTCTTAGCCTCATGAATAGTGAGGATTGCAGGTATGAGCTACCCCGTTGAGATTCTAACCTTCAATTAACCAGTGAAAAACCAAAACCAAAAGTAGAGGTGTGACTCAAGTAGTAAAGTGCCAGTCTTGAGAAAAAAAGGACAAGCAAGATTTCAAGTTCCTGAGTCCAAGCCCAAGAACTGGCGCGCGCGCGCGCGCGCACACACACACACACACACACACACACACACACACACACACACACACACACACACACACACAGTTCTACAGGGAAACAGGCATTATCTGTATATAAAGACTGCATAAAGGCTTATCTGGGAAGAACCGAAAACAAAGAACACCCTGAGAGATGCTAACACTTGCATTCAACATGTGGGCTTGGAGATCCTAATTACATCTAGTAAGGAACCCTTTTTAATTGAATGCTGAACGTCCTGTCCTTGCCGCAGGCCACCTACTAACAGAAAATTAAACAAAAGCAATTAAACAGGCTCAGCTGGCTCCCCTGGGGTGTCCTTTGCTGTCCCTTTCCTGCCCTAGGCCTGCTTCAGTGCTGGACCTGCTTCTAAGTGAAGATGGAGCTTCTGCCTCTTCTTAGCTTTCTGGATATTTTTCTCATCAGAAGGGCTGAGAACAAGGTGCAATAGCTTGCTGAGAGTTCCAGAGTTCCAGCGGGACCCTGGGTTTTAAATTAGGACCTCAGCACATGAAGATTCTCTCACATGGGTGAGGTTTTGTATCAGAAAACCAGGGCTGTCACTTTAAATAGCTTTCCTGTTCCTGGTCCTGCTCCTCCTGGCCCAGCCTAGGCAGAAGAGAAGGGATATTTTAAAGTGACAGGTTTAAACAGCCTCCGCATGTGTGTGTGTGTGTGTGTGTGTGTGTGTGGTGCAATCATTTCTCATGTGCAGCCTCCTGGCCTCATGCTGAGGGGCCCTGCAGGTTCCAATCTCCTTTCATAAATTCATAGGAGGCCTCATGCTGCCAGGCATTGCACTCACCATAGGGGTTGCCCAGGGGGCCCAGGTAGCAAGACTGAAGCCTGAAGAAATGAAGGCCCCAGCAGGGGCCGAGATCCTGGAAGCTCTATCTATATCCCGGCATTCTTGAGTGGCAACAAGGCTCTTGGCTCAGGGCTGACCACTGGCAGGTGCCCCCTAGACACTATCATGCATGAATTGGAAAATGGTCTCTGTGATTCTGTATTTTTTATGATATAAAGAAGCAGCAGAAGATAACTGGAGATCGAGACTTTAGGAGCTTCATCCTATTTAATCTGGGCAAACCTCAGCTTCCAAATCACCACCCCAGAGCCTTTTTCTACCTGAAAAATGGGGTTCTTGGGGCCTACTTTGCAGTACTGTCAGGAAGAACTGCAGTGGAAAGGCTTATGTGACATGCAGTGCCGTTGTACAAGTGAATGGCGCTTGTGACATGGTGACAACAACAGTGCCAGAACTGGAAGACAGTGACTGTGATCGCATTTGCCCAATTTGGTGTTCTTGCACTATCTCAGCAAGTGCCCGTGTCCCCCTGAACACACACACTCAGACTGGTGCAGCTGCCCTCCTTCCCTGTCTATCTGCAGACTCAGCCAGCAGCAGATCAAAAATCTTCCGAACACAATTACGTCTCTACTGAACACAATGTATTATAAATAAAGCAGAAGAGAGTTAACGTGTGCAGGAGGATATGTGAAGGGTCTCTGTGAAGACCACACTATTTTATATGAGACAGATGCATCTGTGGATCTGGTATCTGTAAAGTCCTGGGATTAGTCCTCTGCTGGTAACAAAGGCCCACTATGCTGTATTTAAGGAATGAGACAGTGCCATTCTAGGCAAATTCTCACAACAAAGACAAAACCATGGTGTGAGTAAGGAGGACTCCAGCTTTCTGGGGAGAATTCCCCCCACCCTGAGTCTGACCTCAGATGCTGCTATCTATAGACACATGAAAAATAACACCGGATATGGCTCTGGATAGGCATGAGCTTGA
Organism: Dipodomys merriami; assembly: GCF_024711535.1. NCBI lineage: Eukaryota > Metazoa > Chordata > Mammalia > Rodentia > Heteromyidae > Dipodomys > Dipodomys merriami. The sequence goes on from NW_027204381.1 coordinate 9,803,092, forward strand.
CCCCAATACCCCACCCCCTGAACACATGGCCACAGGGCCCAGCTCTGTGCTTCCAGAAGTCTTAAGATATCACAATGAAGTCCAGCATTTATTTTATTTTATTTTTTTGGCTTGGATACTGACTAACCAAACTGTTCAGTGCTCCCATGATGAGAAAAAGAAAAAAAGGAAAGGATATATCTGGGGGAGGGAAGCAGCCTCTGCTTTCTGTCTGGCTTTACAGATGCAATGCCCTTCATGCTGGAGGCTCAAGCATTTCCAGACAAAGCCATAGGGAACTCAGCCCTGGGGGGATAGGGGGCAGGAGAAAGAGCTGCTTTCTTTTTTATTCCCCATCCCCTTGCTCCTTTTGCTTTAAAATCCTGTGATTTCCTAAGCAATTCTGAAACTGCTGGCTGTGCTTCACAGCCACCATTATATTTAAACTTTCAGTAAGAAAGATCTCAGTAGTCTGTCCCAGGAGGAAATTACCTCCCCAATTCAAGTAAGCCAGGTGCCCTCTTGAGACTTGTGAGATTGGTGTCCCCAGCAAGAGAAACCTCTCTTTTCAAACTGGGAGATGTCAGTGCCTAGGCCTATGATTAGAAATAGATGCATTTATGAATTTCAACATCCTATTAGCGGTGATGATCTGACAAAATCATGAGAATGGAGATATTTGGGTGTGCAGCTGACAGATGATTTGTATGCTGAGATGACAAGAGGAGAGAGAATGTGTCTCAGGAGAGGCTCTTGAGGAGCAAGTGGGGGTGCAGCCAGGGTCAATCAGGGGTTCCCATCAGTAAAGCGGGGGAGCCATCCTCAGAGTTCACGAGGACATGGAGGACTTTGGCACTGACTCAGCCAGGGGCAGCCCAGAGGGTGAGCAGGTGCAGAACCTCAGAGGAGAGATCATTTACACTCCCATATCCTTGAAACAAGTCTGAGCTGAGGCTGCCACATCAGCCAAGGTAAATTTCTTTTCCTCAGATGTAATAATTCGCTGGAATTGATAGAAGGAAATATATATTTGGAATCACTATCCAACCCGGTGAGATTGGATCATGACAAGAATATATTGAGTTATGAATGAGTGAGTGTGGCTTGTTCCTTCTCCCAGGGTGCTGAGAGAGATACCCGGCTCCTCCAGCTTCTATGAACTGTTTATAAAGCACCTTCACCTTCTCGTTTGCTCCCAGAACAGAGTTGCCTTGGTCTTTATTGGCGTCTGTGCCCTCTCTCTCTGTATACATAAGAGAAAAAATCCAATTGGTCCCATTAGCTTGATTTTTAGTAGCAATGGAGATGCTAATGGATTCCGGGCTGGCTTGCCATTTAATTTAGATGTTAAACTATTGCATGTGATTGACCTAGATCCATCAATGCCACTGCAGCAGTGTGAGAAATATACAGAGAGGGATGCTGGCTGCCTTGGCAGGCTATCATTTATAAAATATCTAGTTAATTCAAGGAAGAAGACCACCATGTCCTATGGGGTTTCCTCAGGGATACAAGAATGAGTCTGGATGACTGCGTGTCACAGCATGCCTTTCTCATCTCAGCCAGAAGCATTGTAGGATGTAGAAAGAAGGGAGCTTTCTCCTGGCTATGGTGGAGCATTTCTTCCCCCAAGAAACATGCATATTTTACTCCTGAAGATTGCAGCTCTGAGAGCTCGAGCCAGGCATCAGTTCCACACTACTATTTCAGGTAGGTTGTAGGGCTGACACCAAGGAGGGGCGGCCTACACAGAGCAAGGATGGGAAGTAGCTGTTGAAGCTATCACACTGGAACGTGGTAAGGGAGCATATTCTTCAGTCTGTTTCTCAGGTAAATTATTCCATTCACCCAGGGCTCTGCAGTCACATTCTCTAAGTCTGGCACATCTTGCTCTGCAACCTGGTGGAAGTAAATCACCCTCTCTGCAAAGAGAGGGTCCCTCATCTGTAAAACGCTAGTTCCAATAAATATACATGCTTCAGAGAAAATGTAGTAAATCTTTTTGGAAGATATATTGCCTGATTGCAGGAAAAGATGCTATTGTAAGTACTTAAGTGTTGCTATTATGAACACACTTATATGTTGTTTGCTTGCTGTTGTTACAAAGCGGAAGTTCAGATTGCTTTGTACCAGTCCATCCTTATGCCTAATTAAGGCTGGAAACTCCATCTTTAGAGTTTGGAATCTATTTTGCTAAGACATAAGGCTTTTTCTTTCATATCACCCTCAAGAAGGTTGAAAAATTCTCTATAGAAACTATAGAAGTGAATGTGGATAAAGCCCTGGTTGCCTGAGGGTCTCAACATTCTTTGCTTTGTCATGTGGAGACTATACCAGCTGATCACTGGAGACCTCTTTCAGCCCTATGGAACTTACTGTAGCCACACTACCAAGAGCATGTATACTATGTACTCACTATGCAATTGGTGGAAGTTTAGACATTTCCTGTGTGTTAACTTGGTTAATTCACACAGTAATACTATAGAAGAATTCACATCCATACCTTTATTCTAATGGTAAGAAATGGAGGAAGCACAGAACAGATATCTGCCCCAGGTTGACCTGCTGGTAGCATGCAACTTGAATGGAGACTAATCCACTACTTAGCCCATGATCTTTGGAGCAGAAGCAGTCTTTCTGTGGCTTTTCTGTTACTATGGTTTTGTGAATCTTGTCAAATTCAAGGTGCGTGGAGAAAGCAAAATAAATACCTCTCTTCTATAGGCTTTATCTTGAGCCCTGACCTTGGCATCAGAGAATATTTTCCATCCATAAATAGCAAAGCGCATGATTGCCAACTAACTAGAAGAATATTTGCTACTGTTAAAGTGCCCCCAACAAGCGGAGTTATTATTACTGTGTCATAATTATTACAAGAATAATATGCATTTATGGAACACTTCATGGCCCCCAAGTACTTCATGACCATCCTAATTAGATAGCCTGTTAATACATTCTAGAGACTACTGCAAACATTTATTTCAACTCTTTAGGGCTATGAAACTTAGAAGATCCTCTCTGCTTGGCATGGAGGGCCAGGTAGAAGACATAGGGAACCCAGTGATGCCCAACTAAGAAAAGTGATTGGGCAAGCATTACCATGGCTAGGTTAGAAAGGCAGTACTTGATCCAAATCTCTTTGGACTATGTAAATCAAAAGTGAATTACTGGGAGGGACCCATTTGTACTTTTATTGCACTATTTACATTTTATGAAGCCATCTGGTATCATTAATATGTTCAAAGACAGTTTAGTTTTATTTGTAATTTTATAGGAGAAGAAAAAGTTCATTTTCCTCAAGTGGGAGAAACAACAGATCCAAGGAGACAGCATCTGGCCCAGGTGAGCCCTGGGCGTGGAATAGTGAACAGTGGATCAGTTCCATGAGCTCTGAGCAGATGGGAAGTGACTAGCTTCCCGGGACTCTAGCCATACTTTTGTAGACTCAGTCCCTTGAAGGGAGGCTTGGCCCTCTGCACTGGGGGATAATCCACATCCCTAGGATGTGTATACCTTGTTAAGAGGGGCATATGACAGCTGAAGAACCATGCAACAAGACCACCAGCTGCCCTTCCTGGGCACTGAGATACAGGGAACCCAGCCAAGCTATCACGGTGTCCAACCAGGCCCATCTGCAGGGACATCCCAGGGGCCACACACATGGATGGAGCCTACAAGCCATCTTGTTCTGCTCTTGTTCTGCATCCTTAGGACACAGCTGAGCGATCCCCTCAGAGGTGGCTTAGGGAGACCAGAAACCATCACCAGCCAGTCTTGGCTCACAGATGAACTAATGGCAAAACGTTCCTTCCCCATCACTACCCAAAAACGAGCAGCTGCCGGAGGATTACAGAGCATTGGACCTTCTTGTTTTCATTTTAAATGTTATCTCAGCTGGGCAGTTCTTGCAAATGAACCTTTCCTCTCCCTTTCCTCCACAGCCCCCACCCTCTCTAATATGCAATCTACCAAAGTCTACTCTGGCCCAAGCCAGAGCCTACAAGGGGTACACATTAACTAAACTGTGGTTTCCTGGCCACTTTGGGGCTGTGCCCTGATTGAGCTTCTCTGGCTTAACACTTGGATGCTAATGACAAATGCTGGTGGGTCAGATGTTCCTGAGAGCAAGTGAGCTTCAAAGCTTACACAGCAAGTTAGCACCACAGAGCTTTGCTTCTAGATTATTTCCTGGGCCCATAGTTAAGGCAAGGCAAGTTTGAGAGAGAGAGAGAGAGAGAGAGAGAGAGAGAGAGAGAGAGAGAGAGAGAGAGAGAGAGAGAGAGAGTGCTTATTTTATTCTTTTTTAACCAATGGGGCCATCTTTCTGCTATAGCAAAACATGTACTTGTTAATGGTCTCCAATCGTACCCTGCAGGTTTCAGAAACCCAAAACAAAAGCTTTTATTGATTGTGCGGAAATGTGACTGTGGTTTTATTTCTCTAAGCACTCCCCTGGTACAGTTTCTTCCCTCTGACCCTTATCCCCATAGTTTTCTTTTCTCTGTGTCTTCTTCTTATCTAGGTTTTTTTTCCCTCTGCTACAAGATATGAATGGGGGGAAAAGAATCAGAGGCTGATAGCTGTAGAAAGAAATGAATAGTAAAAACAAAACAAAACATTGTGTCTGCTTAATCATTTCTGCTTAAACCTACAATCAATCGAGGCCTGGAAAGAGTGTTCTGTCCTTTCTTTCCCAGCCTGTGTCCTATTTCTCTCAAGTTCTTCTCATCAGTGTCCTAGACCTGATTATAAAGACCTTTCCTGCATGAATCAAGCACTTAACCCAAAGCCATTTCTGAAATCATTGCATTGGATTGTGATCAAGGGCAATGGTTAAGCCAATGGATTTGCTGAACAGGAATTAGATAGTTGAGACACATCTCTTCAGCATCAAGAATCAAGGTCTGGCCTAACACTGGTGACTCACACAGCCTAGCTGCTCAGGAGGCTGAGATCTGAGGATTGAAGTTCAAAGCCAGCAAAAGCCATTAAAACTTTTATTTTCACTTAACCACCCCCCCAAAAACAATCTAGAAGTAGAGCTGTGGTTCAAGTAATAGAGCACTGGTCTAAAAACAAAAAGCAAAACCTCCAAGAAAACACCCAGGCATCTGGTGCCTGTCAAGATCAGATGTTGAGGCAGTGAGGCTCCATCACTCCTACCTATCTGGAGAGTAGAGCTACCAATATCTGCATGAACCCTTAACCAGGGATGAACTGAGATCTGGACATCTGCCCTTGTAATTCTAGCCCTGAGGGGGTGATCACCTACAGGTTGTACTGCAGTGGCTGACAAGGAGCCTTGGGCTTGCACACAGCCCATTCGGCTCTGTCTGGCCTTTGGTATTATAAATTATATAGCTGTCTTCATCTATTATTCAGCATAATTTATTTTGGACATTTGCATCAGCAGTTTATATACAAAATAAATGAGATGCCAAAAGAAGGAGGAGAATATGAAAATGGACATGGGGGGGGTGGCAGGCAGGGAAAGAAGGCGTAAGAGACCTCCAGCCTGTCATCCATCACACAATCATACATGACTGTAGGGGGACACAAGGAGGAGAGAAGGCAGGTGGGAGGCAGCTGACATAGCAGCTCACTAGCCCATCATCATCAGGTGCTTGGTGGTGTTTGGGGGCCACCAGATCTCTCGCCTCCCTGGAGGCCTGTGCTTCTGGACAAAGGAAAGCACCTGCCTTCCCAACCCAGTGGCATTTGCCTTTGAGTCACACACCTCATGGCTCCCATAGCCACTTGGTAAAACAAGCAACTTGGGCTGGGTGCTGGTGTCTCATGCTAATAATCTTTACTACTCAGGAGGCTGAAGATTCTTGGTGTGAAGCCAGTCTGGGCAAGGCAGAAAAGTGTGTGAGATTCTGATTTCCAATTAAGTCGAATCCCTGTTCCTTCCTGTGTGCTTGGTGCTTTGCTCACTCAGTTTTAAAGCTGCCTTTCTCTTGTCTTCGTGTGGTGACATGCTCCTTCACCTGCTTTATTTGCACAAGTGTTATGTTCTTGTCTTATCTCTGTAGCCCCTGCCCATGAACAACCCAGGACAATGGATCTGGGCCTGGTGGGCACAAACTGACCTATAATCTCTGATCACAGGTTGTGAACTGCCATAGCCTTGGAAAACTATCAGTGGATAGAAATAGGCTTAGCCAATTGACAAGAAGAGAAAGCTTCCTTTATATTACAACCAAGAAAACCTGCTCTGCTCCTGTAGGACACATTCAGAAGAGAACATTAGTTATTTTTCCCCCCCTGGACCTTGGTGTCTGCTCTGATAATCAAGAATTGTTGAAATGGCTGAGATCATAGCCTATGTCTGATTGGCTAACACAAAACCTGACTTGAGTAATTAGAAGACCAAATTCACACAGGTCAAAACTCATTAGCCCTAGTATAAAAACAACCTTAGGTAATAATACAGCATTTCTCTTGTACTCACACACAATTGGCTTACATCCTCTTTGTGTCTCAGAATACTTTGGAATAGAGGTGACACCCTGTCGACATCAGTCTTGCAATCCCTATGCAGAGATGCTGCCTGGCATTTTTGCAAGGCTCTGGCCTGGGAGCTATGCCCAGTGATGCAGACTCTACTGCAGAGCTTCCATGTTTCCCAGCTGAGGTACTCAAAGTATGAGAACAGGTGAATCTAACACCCCTCAACCTCTCAGGAATGGAAGCCAATCTATTTGATAGAACAGAAAATCAGAAAATGGAGGCTCCCACCAACTTGCTTTGCTGACGACATATCTCTGGCATGTGAAGGGGAAGAAGGATCCAGAAAATGGACAAGAGAGCCTGAGGCTGAATGTTTTCAGGGACTGACTACTCCTTCTGGGAAAGCTCTGACTTTATGGTACGATAGACAGAACTTTCCATGGCTAGCTGAGCTAACTGGCTTGTCACTATGTCACTGTACTAGGATGTCACTGACCTGAACTGACATGGGGAGTGGAGGCAATTGATAAGAGCAGGTACAGTCAAAGACTCTGATAAAACACTCAGCCATTCACTGTGTCATATAAAGAGACCATAGCTGCACTTGGATAGGCCTTCAGAGCATTATAAAATAGTTTGGGAATCTAAAAAAGGAAAGAGAGTTCAGGCCACAGGCAGAGTCACTGAATGATTTCAGAGTCTCATTTCTGACACAAAAAGATGGAAGGGCCCTCTAACTATGAGATTAGGTCTGTCCAATTTTATAGCCATGGCTCACCAAGACTTGGGGATTTACCACAGCCAAGCAAAAAAAGGCCATATGGTTTTGTAAACAGACCTCATAGGGCACAGGGATTTCTGGATCTGAGGGATGGTTATGTGTTTCTAGAGAAGGAAGGGGAGAAGTAAAGGGAAAGGTGATTAGGGCTTTAGTGTCAGAGTGTGGGGAGAGAATTCAGGTGTAAGGAAGTTGTTACATTTAACATGTTTGATTTAGGATCTGAGAGAAGGAGACCTTGAGGCAGACAGGAAACCTGCAAAGGGCCAAGTCAAAGGGCCTGGTGTCTTTCAAAGAAACTTACATGGACTTCTTGTCCTGGGATGTTCAAGGAGGGCTACTCCTGTTTTGTCCTCAGATTCCTATGAATGCCAGTGCTCTGGGAGCTGCTATCTGACAGTCTTGAAGCCCTGGGAAAGCAAGTAGGGCCATGGAGGCTCACCCAGACAATGCAGAGAAGCTGTGTGGAGAAGAATGGATGGATCTTTGCTGTTTTATTTCCTGATGTACTTCTCAGGTTAAAGCCTCCTACAGAGTTCCAGATGATTAATACTGGGGTGATTCACATGTAAAAATTAGACGTCAATTGTATTGTTCCTCTGGAAGACTACAACTAGAAGCCATATTCCTCTGCTGTCTGGCAAGGTTATTTTTGGTCCTGGGGCTTGAACTCTGGGCCAGGGCTCTACCCCTGAGCTCTTTTTGTGCAAGGCTAGTGCTCTACCACAATGACACATCGGTTTTTCTGGGGGTTAAATGGTAATAAGAGTTTTATGGACTTTCTTGCCTGGGTTGGCTTTGAACAGAGATCTTCAGATCTCAACTTCCTGAGTAGTGAGGATTATAGGCATGAGCCACCAGTGCCTGGTTGGCAAGTTTTTTTTAAATCTTTACTTGGACCCAGTGACTGGCTGTTTTTGCCCAGTCTTTTAGTTTAGAAACCCTGTGTTGAAACACAAATCCTGTACTCTATGTCAACTTCTCAGGTTGAAAGAATTTCAGGGTAAAAGAATGGGAGTATGGTATTCAATCAAAGAATGAAGTCAACTTTAACACTAAATAAAACTGATGCTCCTATAACCACTTCTGCAGTCAGAAGCAGCAATTAACAAGCCCCCAGCTTTGGGACTATCAACTCCTTTACTGTTCTTAATTATGAATAAAGGAAATCTATCCTGGGCACCATAGATATTTAACAGCATCCTCTACCAAACAGATGCCATAGTAGCTCTTGATCCATTGCCGTAACAATGAAAAAAAAATGACTCCAGACTTTGGCAAATGTCTTCCAAGAGGCAGAGTTGTTACTGGCTGAGGACAACTGAGTTTTGTGAGCGTAGGCACTAGGTTCATCTGTCAGATCATTCAAGGTAAGATTCCTGATGCCCACAGCAGCTGAGGCTGGTCAGAAACAGGTTTTTATCTCAGACCCGCAGGCCACTGAGTCCATGTTTCTTACAGTCCCTCCATAAGGCTAATGTTTCAACAAATTGTTCTCCATAATTCTTAACCTACTTTGAGAAGCATTGCTATATGGTAGTCACTTGTCATGTGTAGTTATTTAGCCTTTTTATTATTATCAAAGCAAAGGAATGAGTGAAAATAAAGATGATCACAAAGCCAGTTACTGTGCCAGGACTAGCAAAGGGATACCATCAGTGGCGTTTGGCACTTTGTGGGGTCACTAGATTTTACAGTGTGTGATGGAGGCCATCCACTCTAATACTGGTCAGTGAGGGACCACACCCTTGCCAAACTCAGATAAGTGAAACTCTCAAAGACTTCAGAAATTTCATCAAAAGGTTATTACACTGTGAAATCCAGGAATACAGATGATCAGATCTGAATCAAATAGAATGACTCTTACAAACATGAAACTTCTAGGTCATCCTTAGAGTTTGGTAAACAATTACATACATGTCCTCACGTTTCCCTCTTATGCCAGATGCAGGAATCATTCTGTTCTTCTTCAAGTGCCCTGGCAGTAGCTGTTGGTAAGGTGAGTCATCCCAGAAGCCACATTTTAAAATATATGATATTGGAGTCTTATACAGTAAGCAGGCTGCAGGCTGCCGATTGTTACAAAAGCCTGAAGCCCCCAAATACACATAACACAGTTAGGAAACAGGCTAAAGAGGAAAGAAAGAACAAATACGATACCAAAAATCCAATCAGCTCCAATGGAGAGCTGAATTGGGACACCATGATGACTGGGGACTAGACAGGAGACAGAACACAAGAGACACACATGGCATGGTATCATGGCGGCTAGGCTGGTCTGGGCCTAAATAGGTCGGCGCAGGGGGCAGGTCCACAGGAAATTCCAGTCCCAGGCTCTGGATTGACAGATTCAGTAACCTTTCAACCAAGTGCCCATCTTTGCCTCCAAGGATCCAGGCACGCCCATCACCTTGGAGGCAGGGAGTTTTCTTCCTCCAGCATGAAGACAAGATGCCAGTCCCTACAATCCACCATGTGGCCAATATGGCGCTGGTCAGACCTTACCTCCTTACTTCATAGGCAGTATCAATCAACTCAAGTTTCTGACACCAGTTTATCAATTTTGTGTAGCTCAGATTCTATTACTTACTTCTGTTTTTTTTCTCAAAAAACATAAATATAACTTTTCTGTGCCACAGCATGTTACAGGACCTTTCTCCTTTTGAAAGTAGGTGACTTAATGTTTACTGCCCTCATCCTTTTCTGTCAACAAACCTGGTATTTTAGCACAAACTATAATCTCCCTTCTACACTGCATTATTGGTATCTTAAAAAGTAGACAGACTCAGCCAACAAGGCTGCTGGATTGGAATTTCAATACTACAACTTGATTCCAATTTGGATTATTCCAAGCTTGAAAAGGCACTGTGATTTCTTCTCAACCAAAACTCAAATTAAAAACATGAAAAAATATTTCCTAGCCTACCATACATGACCCCAGCATGAGGGAAGCAATGTCACCAAAGCCATCTTTGGCACAAACACAGTCTCAAGAAAAGCTCGAGGTGATTAAAAGCACTTAAGCCTCTGTCAGAAAGCCCAGAAGGCTCATTGTCATTGTCCCCAGCTTGGCTCATCTCCCTTGAGATAGGCCAAAGAGGCTCTCCCAAATAAGGAAAGAGAATGGCATTGTCTGGCTGGCCAAGCATGCACCTCATAAGGGAAAAGGGTGAAGAAAGCAGATTACTGCTATGGTCCCTATCTAGGGTGCAGCAAACCTCTGAAACCAACCCTTGTATGCCACACTGTGTGAGTTAGGAGTGTTTCCATTTTAGGAGACTCTAGGGGTCCCTGGCTGAGAGCTTGACAGTCAACAATAATTTTTCCCCCGAGAAGAGGAGAATGATCAGCATGTTTTTAATGAGAGTTCTGCAGTGGAGGATTTTCAGGAGGAGACCAGGGAGCTAGAACAATCTGGCTGGTGATTAGAAATGAACAGGGCAGGTGGGCTTAGCACAAAGGGGATGCAGATCTGCAGGTGAGACCATTCATATTCTTATAAATAATCAAGTTTCTATAAAGAAGATGAAGGTGTATAGCTGCTTAACTTGGGTGAAAACATTATGTCTTCATCAATAACCTATAGATTATCCCACATCATCATTTATTAGCTCAATTCTAAAGCAGCTACCCAGTATTTACTTACAAGTATGTATATATGTATATATATATATATGGAATGGATTTACTTGCATAGACATTGTTGTAAGGTGATAAAACCGAGAAGCCATATTTTGGGAGGTCAAATCTTGGAGAATTTATTAAAATGCCAGTGACTGCATGGTAGACTCCTGTCTCAAAGTCCAGCAACCACAAATACATTTAACACTGTTAGGAAACTGAGCCATGAGGGCCAGAGAGGAAGGAAAGAACAGAAACAATACCAACACACCAATTCAGCTCCAATGGAGAGCTGAAGTGGGATGGCCAGGAGAAGGGCCAGGAGACATGGGACAAGACAAGAACATGGAGACATGTGACATGGTATAATGGCCCTTGAGCAGGTCAAGGGGGCAGGATCACAGGAAATTCCCAGCCCCAGGCACTGAATGATAGGTTTAGTCTACCCTGCCTCCAGGGATTCAGGCACACCCATCACCTAGGAGGTGGGGTTTTACCTTCTACCACCATGAAGATAAGATGCCAGACCAGGTGGCCAAGATGGCACTGACCAGACCTTAACTCCCTATTTCAATATGTTACTTGTAGATGCTTATATGAACACATAAATATGTATGGCTATATCTCTATTTAGATATAAATATGTAAATGTGCCACAATAAAAAGGCTGTGGGTAAACATATATGGATATATTAGTCATATGTATGTACATATAGAAACATGGTGCCTATTATTACATACCTCTCAAAAAGGCATGTTTTTGCATTCAGATAGGTCCAAGTTTGTATCCAAGATATGCCATTTCAGGAAGGTATTCTCCTGGGTAGATTTTGTTTGTTTTTTTTGTTGGTCATGGGGCTTGAACTCTGGGACTGGGCTCTATCCCTGAGCTCCTCAGCTCAAGACAAGCGCTCTGCCACTTGATCCACATTACCATTTCCAACTCCTGGGTAAATTTTGTAATTGAGCCGTAATTTCCCCTTCTGTAAAGTGAAAATGATGATGCCTATTAATGCCATATGAATGTTATCGAGACTATGAAATGAACATAGAATATACAAAATGTATAATAAATGGCAGACACAGCTATTTATATTAAAATTGTTTCTATTACTATGACTAGTTAAAGACTGGGATGCCTTATTCCTTTGGGTTGGTGGTAGGAATCTGGAGAGACTGGTCATACTGCTGATATAAGTGTTTTAAATGTTTGCAACAAATTCATCTGCTGTGTACCAGCCAAAAAGCTCATAAAGAATATCCTTTTGTTTTCTAAATCAGATTCTTCCACTGCAAGAGCGACTCATTTCTATTTTATAACTGAGTGATTTCTTGGAGGAATTCCCTGTTGTGGCTTATAAAACATAATTTCAGAGACAAAAATGTTAACTCTGTGAAAAGGAAAAACTTCTTAGGAAAGGGGCCCTTGGAGACATTGCCTTTCTTCCCTGTTACATAGATGTTTCTGCAATACCAGGGCCATCAGATATGGGAATCCAAATACCACATGAGGAATGCACTACACATAGTTTTAAGATCTTGCAACTTGCAAACCACCCATTCTCTGGCTCTTCCAGACAAGTGCCCTTCTGAGTGTGATGGACTGTGACTCTTGTAACATTGGGCTTCTAAGCACCATCTGCTTCTCCCAGCCCCTGTTCACCACTTACAAGGCTTTGGAGGAATCCAATAGTGAGAAGGTGAGATTACAATCTAAGGAAATGGGTAAACTGAAATGGGGCTAGGATTGAACTCAACCAGGCAGCCAGCTTCATTTAGCAGCTTGTGTGAGTCTTATTAGGAAAATGCAGCCATCCAGAACAGCTTTGCCTGAGCTCCTGGCCAGAGGAGGGGCAGCCTGGACAAATGGCAGATGGAAAGAGACCTTCCTTGCTCAGACTGAAGCAAGTTAATCCTTGCCCAACAGATCTACTTCTTTTGAGTCCTCTCTCAAGGAATTCTTTGCTTTCCTTCCCTGGGCTATTCTTGGTAGGTATTTTCTCATTGGCAATCTGCAGATAAGATGACCTGTCCTAGTGGTCCCAGGGAGCAAAACAGTAAGGGGGTTTGCCTTGATGGCAGTGAAGGGAATTTAGGAAGATGGTTTAGGAAGTATCTTTGATATCCCCTGCCCATGAGGCAGGGAATAAATGAGAATAGGTAGTAACAAGCAGCAGCTGGGAAATCTGTCTTGCTGAGAAGAATGGCTCATATAACAATCACACAAAAACTCAAAACAACAAAATAGTAAATGCTGGCAAGGAAGTACAGAAAAAGGACCTCTTATGCCCTGTCTGTAGGCATGTGAATTACCAAAGCATTATGGAGAACAGCATGGAAGCTCCTCAAAAAGAGTGAAAATAAATTTACCATTATGGCCCAGCAATCCTCTGGCTAGGTATATATGTATAACATATGTTATATATACTATTATTATATATGTTCTATATAAAATACTCAGAAGAAATGAAGTGAGCAACCATATTTATTGCTGCATTATTCACCATAGTAAAATATAGTGACAGTCTATATATCAATCAAGAGATAGTTACAGGAAATGAGGCAAATATAAAGTGTGGAGTATTATTCAGCTATTAATAATTTAATTCTGGTGATCTCAGTGTTGAATGGCGATTATTAGGATATTCAAGGTTGGAAAGTGGGAAAGGGAAGGATGATCAAGGGAAGCTGGATTTGATCAATGTGCAGAGTATGTATTAATCCCATCAATATGTATAACTAGTGTATGTTAATAACAATTTTAAAAAATAACTGAATTTATAAAATTCAGCTATTTCCAGGGTGGATGTTGGTGTGGTTCTAAAGACCTCAGGCTCTGCCTCCACGTCTCTCTTTGTCTCTCTGTCTCTCTGTCTTTCTCTGTCTCTGTCGTCTGTCTGTCTCTCTCACTTACACACACATACACACACACACACGCACACACACACGCTCTCTCTGTGTTTCTGTCATTTTCTGTCTATCTCTGGCTCTCTGCCTGTCTCTCTCACTACACACATACACAGACACACACACACAGACACACACAGACACACACACATACCTTATGGTTCAAAGGACTGTAAGTTGGAAGGCAGGAACCTTTGATTCCCTAGTTTATAGCTGCTTGAGCCTTTGCCATCTGTAAAAGGTGGAGATATTTAGAGTCATAACTGGCTATTTTTGTGTCTATGGCAAATTCTAAGACATATACTTATACCATTCTAAAAGCAGCCTTGGAAATTTTCCGATGAAAAATGTCATAGAGGTTTGAGTTTCTGTAATTATCTATTTATATGCTGTGGCTACCCAACAAGGAGTCCAGAGATTGCCTCATTTGCTGGCTCTATGGCTGTTCATAAGTAAGTGTAATGTGACACACACCCTGTATTGGTTCATAGGGACAGGGAAATTAGTTATGTCACATCTGAAAGCCACTTTACATTCATAGGTCATAAACTGAGAGGAAAAATAACCAAAAGTTTCAGTATTCAATTTGTTTACTCTGAGCAAAATGCAGCCTCTTAAGCTGATGAGAAGAGGGTGGGAGAGATGGAAAAAAGGCTTTTAGGAGTTCACTTTAAAGGCTCAAAAGATGTCTGGGATATTAAATAGCTGTTAAAAGCTCCTGTCTGCTAATTTAAGTGCAAATGAGTATGAACTATATGGATTAAATTTGCCTTAAAATACTAGTCTGAAAAATTAAGGAAAGACTATTTGAGACAAACATGGTTTGCCTTTTTTTCAAAATCTGAGCACTTGGAAAAATAATTTCAGAGTCTCAATGGAAGCTAAATGTAGTCAGATTTAACGGTTCCTAATGATCTCCCCATTAAAAGGTACAATTTAGTAATAATTATACCCACATTAAAATCAATGAGTGTGTTTGTGTACACACACCACATAAAGTATATGAATTTAACCTAAGTTCGTAGAATATTTTTCAATCATAAATTATTAAATATATACTATATATGCCATATAATATACAGCTATGTATATCTATCTCTGATCTATTTATATCAACAGAATATCTACTGATAAATCTGAAATATGTGTTGCCATAAAAACCCTTTACAATCTCACATATGGGCTCATTTGGTCCTTCGGGGTACTGTCTTTTGTTATTATTATTATTATTAAAATTGGAATTTCATCTCTTTATAGAATATTTTACCTCAACATTATTATTGAAGTCCTTCATTTTGCTAAATTAATTTATAAAGGATGTCTGTGCTTCTTCTTGATTGCAGCCACATTTGAAATGAGGCAGTTTTAAAGGAGCAAATTCTAACTTTAATTCTAACCTGTAGAGCTGTCTTTCTACATTATATGTTCATTATGCAGTGAGGTTGCACATGAAAAAGCATCTTTTAAATTATTCAGCATTGTCATTATTATTATTACTCTATTAAGGACATCCTTTTGCTTGATTTTAATATGATTTTCTTTGAAATTCAAACATTATGAGCAATACTTGGCAAGAAAAACCCAATTATGATTATGTATTAATACCACTACTCTATT
The DNA here is from genome assembly GCF_024711535.1 of Dipodomys merriami. Taxonomy (NCBI): domain Eukaryota; kingdom Metazoa; phylum Chordata; class Mammalia; order Rodentia; family Heteromyidae; genus Dipodomys; species Dipodomys merriami. Next base: position 9,818,447 of record NW_027204381.1, read on the forward strand.
TTATACTGTGTTTTAGAACATTTTCTTTTTAGCTCATCAAGATATTGCAAGTTCAAAAATAAAGAGAAGCTAGCTTCAGAGATGAGAAGATTGAGGCACTGGAAAGCCTCTGACACTATATGAGATTCCAGTGGCTTGATTAGGCTGGACAATAACTTCAGGCTCTTCCCATTTTCCATATTTTATTGTGCTATGCCATGAGATCTTAAGGTGTCCAGCTAGGGGTCCGTGAACTTTGAAGTTGTTCAAGTATCATCTGAAATGATGGCTTGACCTATGGACAGAAAGAATGATCCAACATGGAATTTTAGTGTAGAAACTCATAACAAGAGTCCCATGTCATGTGATCACTCTTACATCTTCACAGTCATGGGGGAAAGGCTTGGAACCAACCAGAGGTCAGAAATCTGCTAAGGTACCTTTGGACCATAGTCGGTTAATTTATTCAACCATTATGGCAGACATATGGATCAAATGGACATAGAACTATATGATAATGGAACTCAGAATGTTTAGGAAGCAGGCAATAATAATATTCACAGTAAAGAAGTAAATCACAGAGATTTTGAGCAGTTTGGATAGGCCTTTGGAATATAAAACTAGTGCATTATAGTAGGATGGAGAGAGTGGCTTGCACTTCAATAGTGAGCCAGGGTGGACTTTCTGTAAAAATAGACCACTCAACAATGATTTGGAGAGGGGAAGAGGTTGGCCAAACAAGAAGAGTCAAAGTCTTGACATAGAAATATACCCAACATATCTGATGAAGTGGTCAGTCTGGCTGGGACTTGACGATAAGCAGATGAGTAGCAGGTGAGAAAATCGGATAGTAATTGAGAAGACAGAAGGCAGAGTAGGCCAAGTCCTATAAGCTATGGGAAGAACTCTGCCATGGGGGTAGGATAAAGAACAATACAAATTCTCTTTTCTTATAGTTTTTTAAAAATGTTTAATTCTTTTCAATTTTTTATTATTTTTAGGCAATTGTACAAAGGAGTTGCCAGTTAACAAAGCAGTTTATGAATATATTATAAGTTGATCAATGTCACTTTTTCAACCTTCTCACCCATTCCTACCCAACCTACCCCTTCCCTCACTCTTCTTAATTTTGTTGGATATAGATTGAGTATTTGTCTGCTTTCCCCCACTCTTACCTTCTTTATTCGTCCACCCCTTTCTCCATGACCTCCTCCCACCCTTTTTTGAGTACCTACTTCCTGGTATTTTGTGTTGCTGACCTTTGGATTTGCCTTTCTAAAGGATTTCCCTATTTGAATTCTCCTTGGAATCTGCTGTATTACAGTGAACACTTATTGTACTTATTGTTTCTCTGTTGGTTTAGTTGATAGGGTTATTGTTTGGTGATGATGGGTGGTGTCCTAGGTGTGTTCACGCTCTTGTTTAAGCAAGTAAGAAATCTGATTTCCTGTCTCACAATGCTACTGTGAACACCACATTTTAAAGGCTGTATTTGTAGTGATAGAGAGTGTACAGGTGTTGGTAGGCATGACAGTATTATGTCATTAATTTGTCAGCGCAGGCTCTGAGTATGCCACTAACTTACTGTATTTGTGATCACAAGTCTTAGAGTTAGACAATCCTGATGTTAACTCTACATTTGTTTACTTCCTAGTTTGGTGAATCTGAGTGAGGGACTGATACTTTTAAGTAATCAGCTATCATGAGCCTTAAAACTGATATTTTGTAAAAAGCCTGATGTGATAATGGCTATTGTCATAATAACTATGATGATGATTTTAATAGATACCTTAAATTTATAAATGACAATTGTTATGCATATTTGTGTGGTAGAGCGTGATATTTCAATACATGTATACAATGTGGAATGACCAGTTCAGGGATATTGACACATTCTTTTGCTATGAATTTTATTTTACTTTTATTGTAAAGGTGATGTACAGAGGGTAAATAATTACATAAGTCAGGCAATGAGTACATTGCTTTTTTTAATAGTGCCACCTCTTCCCTTGTTTTCTCCCAGTTTTTTCCCTTTCAGTCCCCTCCCCAACAAATTGTATAATTCATTTTCAACATAGTGTCTAGTGAGAGTGTGTCACTGCTGAATTTGTCATCGCCTCAAACATTCATCATTTCTTTGTGTTAGAAACATGCGAACATCTAGCTGTTTTGAATTATATATTATTGTTGTCAAACTGTGGTTATTCCACTAATGTTGGAAGTTATTCCTCCTACATGATGATGATTTCATCCACACAATATTTTGCCACAGATCTGGGCAGTTTTTGCGTTAAGAAAACCTTCTGTTTCAAGATTCATAATCTTCAGCTTCCTTCTGGGGGACTTAGCCACATTCTGTTGATGCCCAATCAACAGTTAGAGAACTCTTGAAAAGGTTCAAGTTTTTCAGTCTCTTAAAGCTTGTATGCAGACTGTATATGAGAAAACATTTATCTCTGGAGGATGAAGGCTGTGTATTGATAATGTCTCACCACAGTGTAGGAAACCATCCATCACAGATTCAAAGCTTTGAAGTCCCACTGCTTAAGGTGTCTGAAGGAGAAGATTTGGGATTCTTTAGGTTTGATTGCTAAAGAAAAATAATCAACAGAACACTATGACTAGAAGTTGCATTTTTGAGGGGATGCTGGTGTTAGGATCACTGCCCTGAAAATAAAACAAATGGTAATCACCCCACATCCTGGACCCCAGAAAACCATCTGTTGAAGAACTAAAGAAATCAGCATATTATATCCTCTACATATAGAAATAGCTGATTCCAACTGACATACTCATCAACCAGCTAATGATTAAAAAATAGAGTTGAAGGGGAAAACTTCCATTTGCACTAATACCTCATCCCTTTAGTAGTTATAGTTTTTTATTTAAATATATTTACTATCTTTAAATAATCGTACAAGGGAATTGCCATTTAACAACGTGGTTTATAAATACAAACAATGCATCTTGATCAATATCACCCCTTTCAACATTTTCACCTGTACCTCCTAGCTCACCTCTTCTCTCAGTTTTCTTACTTTTCCTTTATGAATTTTTATTGCATTCTCCCCATCTTCTCATCTTTATTCATTTTCCCCTTTCCCTATGACCATACACCTGTTTCCTGATCTTTATTTTGCTAAAATGTGGTATAAATATACAATGGAATTTTACTGATCCATTAGAAAATGATTTTGTACCATTTGTAAAGAAATGGAAAGACTTAGAAAAAATATGTTAAGTAAGTCATGCCCAGAGAGACAAAGACTGTATATTTTCCCTCATATGTGGAAGCTAGAATTAGCTTACAAATGAATAAGTAAACACATTAGATAGTATACAAGTATATTCAAATGTATTAACTGAAATATGGTAGATTCAAGAAAGAATTCAAACAATGTATTTCCCTAGAAAGGCAATGTCAAAGTAGTTTTTTAGGTTTTTAGGTAAGCTCTTTCCTCTTAGGAGGATAAGAAACATGTGGCAATGAAGAATAATTTTAAAACAGGAATAGCCTACTAATGTACACCAAGAAGAATACAGAGACCCAAATCATCTTTTGTGTCATCTTCTACACAGTTCTGCACCCTAGCAGTCTTATAAAAGTCATATATTTGGCTTAGGGCTTATGCCTACTCCTAGCTACTCAGAAGGCTGAGATCTAAGAATCAAGATTTGAAACCAACCCAAAGCTATGAGACTCTTATCTCCAATTAACCAGCAAAAAGCTGAAAATGGAAGTGTGGCTTAAAGGGTAGAGCACCAGCCAAGAGGGGGTAAAAAAAAACAAAAAAAAAAACTGAACTAGAGCTTGAGGCCCTGACTTCAAGTCCCAAGACCAACACACACACACACACACACACACACACACACACACACACACACACACACACACACACACACACACACACGAAAGCAGAAGTAGAATTCCAGTCCTTATCTTCCTTACCTATGATCCAGGGAGATAAACTTCAATTCACTTTCATCTTCACATCAACTTGAAACCAAAGAAAGAAACAAACGAACGAAAAAAATAGCAAGCCTAAGGGACCTCAGCTTCTCTCAACACATTTCATTGTCAAATTGCACTTTGGGGAAACTTGGGATGAGGAAGGAAACCAAAAAGAAATATACCTATTGAGACCCAGCATTAATGCCTTTGCTGGTAAGAAAGGAAAGAAGAGTGGTCAAGGATTGGCTTTTAAAACAAAAACCACAATGGGTCCACCTGTATCCCTATTTAAACAATTTGTTTTTTCCCTTCCCCTCCCCAAATTGTACCAACATCAAATACAATGAAAACAGGGGGAAGGACATACAAAGCAACAAAAAAAATCATCTTATAAATATTTTAGAAACAATAGCAAGAAAGAAAAACAATTTGAGTCCTTATCTTGGGGCTCATTTCTCCTAACATCAACTTGTCTGACCATTTCTGCTTGTCTCAGACATATAATAGTTATTGCAAATAAGGTGGACCTATTGCAACAACGAGATGTACAAGACGTTATGTTGAAAAATGAACTTTACGACTTTGGTGGGGGGCAGGGAGATGGAAGGACAGGGATGGTAAGAGGAAACAAAGGAGGAGGCAACAATGCTTGATAAGAAATGTACTCATTACCTTGCCCATGTAATTATAACCCTTCTGTACAGTATTTTCACAATAAAAAACTTATTAATAAATAATTTAAAAAAACCACAAAGGGAAATTACTAAAGAGAGAACTCAGGCCAGAGGGAAAAATCCTAACCTTACACTGGGGTAAATCTGGAAAGATGAACAAAGAAAGGAAGGGCTGTGTGAGAAAGAAAAGTCAGGGAAGAAGGAACAAGAACCACCTGCTTTATTTATTATCCTGTCTTTTGTTCATCATTTTTATGATGTTCTGTCCATCAAGTGTTAACACATAATTCTCTAAGAAAAACAAATACAACTTGAGCAAATTAAGTGACAAGGCTTTGGAGAGTCCAATTATTCTGTCTTTCTCCCCCTCCCCACCTTTTCTGATCCTTGGAAATGGACCTCATTTCCCTGTAATGAACAAAATGGTGAGTGACAGCCTGGCCAAATAAGACACAACCCAGCTCTGGCTTTGTCTGTCAGAGATATGTGTCAGAAGAGGCTTTCTGGATTGTTGCTACAGCAGGTGTGGGTGGGCATGCATGCAGACACGAAGGCTTAAACTAAATTGAAAGGTGCCTACACGTGGGAGAGAGGAATTTTTCCTTCTTTTCAATTTTTTACAGCAGTTGCTATCACTTGAAAATCTAGTTGGTTCCTGAGCAAAGGTATGTTTATTATGGAGGTTATTTATTAATAATAGATAGAGGTGAAATTGAATTAGAAGTGCATATATTATGTTTCTCCATTCCTAATATGAAGGCATTATTGAATTACTGAGTCTAGCCTTACAGTTGGTTTTATTTCTCTCTAACCTCTACAAATCATTCATTTATTCATTCATCCATCCAGTAGGTAGTCCTGGAAGCCCTCTTTCTGCCACACAGCGTGTGGCAAACACCCTGGGTGAGCAAATGGTCTGAAAGCAATGTTCCCCTACAGGAATTCCTGATCTAGTAGAGAAGGACAGGTACATTAAAGTCAAATATCTACAATACAATATGCTATATATTCTAGCAGGATATTACCTCTGAAGAATGATGCCTTTCAAATTCAATTTGAAATATACCAAACTCTGTCTTGAAGTAGACACACCTGTTTTTCCACTTTGAAACCTAAGCTATAGTATGATGACAGCCAAGAAGTGCACCACCTTTTCCCATATGTGAGAATCCTAGAGATTTCTCATATCCAATTCAATAAATAATGGTTATATATCTCTTCCTAGCCAGACACTTCAATTCCAGGAGCAATCACACAAGTCCCTATCCTTACATAGCTTCTAATCTATCAAGGGAAATAGAAATTAAAGAAATATTTACACATATAATTGTTTAATTACAGCTGCAGTGTAGTAAGATGTTGATAAAGGGCAGAATACTTTAAGTGTGTGTAATGAAAACTTGCAAATGAAGGAGAGATGTTTTCATCAGTGAAATCTACAATAGAAATTAGCCATGTGAAGATCTCCTGTTCTTCTCATATAGCTTGTTTTTGTAACCAGAGTATGCTGAATTTTCTTAGGTGCCAATGGAGGATATTTAAGTTGGGCTGCACTCAGAACAGTTATGATAGTTAGACATGAGGGCATGATTTATAAGATGAGAGAAGCCTGGTATCTTGAAATAACCAGCCCTAACCCTTGATGTATTCCATTGGTCTTAGAGAAGGCCACTGCATGAGATGATAATTTTCTAGTTTCACAGCTTTTCTTTTCCACACAGCTATACTTCTGGAGTAGCTTGCACTTGCAAATTATTTAGCTAAGGAATACAAGAAGTCACACTGGGCTTAATAGCAGAGGAAGGATAGCTCAAAAGTAAGACAGGTGTCAAGTGAATGTCAAAGACCAACTTTCCCTGCTCTGACATCATTAAAAAAAACTCATGGATATCTGCTATCAGTATTGTATTTCTGGATGTTCTAACAACATAGTTCATTTAACTTTATCATTCCAAACCTGTCCTGCAAAAACCAAGTAATCAACTCAATAAACCTCACCCTCTGTCTAGAATTAATTCTGATCTACTCTTTCTTTCACTGCACCCCAAGTGCACCACTGTGACTCAGATTGTAGCTGAACAACCAGTGGTGAAGTCTTTTATCCTGTGATTGATTCATTGACTTGTGTTCATACATAGCAATATAGCACAGCGCAATATAATCACAATATAGTGCCATACTTTTTGGGTGTCTCCTATGTAACCACCAGCTAAAACACCAGAAAAGTCAAAGATGAACAAGATTGGGTACTTTCTTCATGGACCTTGTAATTAAGTTAGGAAAGTGCACAGCTAAATAAGCCATTCCAATATAGCATCATAGATGCTATAAATTAAGAAAATACAAGATGCATAAAGAGCAAGGTTGATGTTGAAGTGGACTCATCTTTGACCAAAGTTGTTGAGTGTAGTTTATGTGGTGACATACATGGCTTGGAGGTAGACAGGTAGAAGGTAAGGAAAAAAAAACAGCATGAGGAAAACCCAATACCCAATAGCTACTTTGGACAGAGCATGTTATGGGTTTAGGTTGGCTACCAGACAGCATCCGGAGGACAGTAGTTAGAAATAAAGATGCCATGAGATATCTGATCTCCTCATATTGGAGTGTAATCATAATAACGGTGATGGATTCAGAATCTTAAGCCCAGCAATAGCATTAACTGTGCTTTTTCCCTCTATTAAACCAGACTGAGAATGTACATGACTTACCACAGACCTAAACTTATTTCCTCTGCATCAGTGTTCATCTCAAGAAGAGTTTTCCCCAAATAAGATGTGATTAGAATCAGAATAGAAAACAATCTCAGAAATCATCTAATTTTACTAACCTTACCCTAACCCCAGCCATTAAAGTCATTGGGCTATAAGAGATCTAAAGTTTGAATCAAGATCTTATAGGATTCAAATGTGGCCATCACCATCACTGTTCATTAATAGAAGAAAAAAAAAATTCTGGTATTCAGTTGCTGACCTTATGACTTAAAATAGCTATTGTCAAGACAAGATAGCAATTTAGACTGATGCTGCCTATGGCCTTCTTCTGGAAGATTGTGTGAACACATTGTTAGGCAACATCTTGAACTGTCTAGATCTCAGCTTCCCAGTTTCACAGTTACAGGTGCTATCACTCTTCTCACTCTCTCCAGTACTGTACAGTCAGAAGTTCAGAGGTCACTGTGGCTGTGTAGACAGCAAGAATAAAATGTGCATTGCACTCATTCATGAATTTGCTGTGTTGAAGACTGTTCTGAGTTGATGTATCCATGGTTTTGGTTTTGGTCCAGGTGAACTGCTGATCTATGACATACTCTGACCAACAAGTCAATAGCACTACATGGAGACAATTTGGTCTGTGTTTAGCCTAACAACCTCATCAGCTAATACTGGGTACTTGCTTACTGGACAAGGCTATTAATGGTTTTCCAAACTGATTTGTCTTTATTGATTTAATGAACTAGAATTGCGAATGTTTCTAGAAGCACAAGATGTTTCAGGAAGAAGTGGAAGATTCCAGTGACTTCTCTTTGTTTTCTTTCTCTCTTGGCATCACTTGCAAAACTCTAACTGAAGAACCATGTAACCCTGCAGTTTTATAGCTGAAATGGTCTTTGCTCATCCAGGTTTCATATTTTACAGCTCAGGAAACTGAGGACCAGATTGTCCAGAAGTGGACAATTTCCTAAGTCATCCATAATGACTAGATAGTAGATAGAGAACTGAGTACATTGATGTCTCTACAAAAGACCTTTATGAGCAGACGTAACCATGGTTAGTTTTAGGCACCATCTTGGATTGCTCTGGTCATTGATGGTAACAGCTCTCTAAACACGAATCAATTATGTTGTGTTAAGCAGTTTGTGAAGCATTTTTTGGTGCATCATCTCTTCTAAGCCTTGAAACAATATTATACAGTCCAACTGGTGTTTGCCATCATCCTCCATTTTACAGAATATAGCTAACATTTATTAAGTGCTCACTGTAGATACTTTAGTGGTTCTAAACCACTATGTGCATTACTTCTGTGGTTTTCATCAGAAACTACAACAGTACTAAATCTCCATCTACTTGATCAGGAAAACAGAGGCAAAGCAGATAAATGCATAGCTTTTCTAAGATTAGAGGTACTAAGGACTTGGGGGTAGGCTTTGACTAGAGTCCTCACTTGTCCATTTGTACCCTGATGTCTTCAGAGGCAGGGCTCAAGCCTAGGTTTGTTGGAATTCAGAGCCCTTGCTCATGGCCATTGGGATTTGCTCTGTGTAAAGAGAAAATAGAATTTAAACCTAATAGCATTCTCTTAGGACCCTTAATTGTAAAGCATAGTAAAACAACATTATTTCTCATTTCATGTCAGTTTCAATAGATAAACTTCGCTTTTGACACTTGGGAGAAAAAACAACAGTGAGTTAAGTATTCTTCTGGTTCCTAGCTGACTGCCTTCAGGAAGTGTCTTATCATTATGATAAGGCAGGAAATGAGATGTACCATTGTGTTTCCAGTCCCGCAGAGTCTCCAAATACATACTTTACTCTTTAGAACACACACACACACACACACACACACACACACACACACACTATACTGTTTGCTTTATTGAGTCTGCTGTGTGCTTATGCATATATATGCTATATATGCATATATATATATCAGGTATATATATATATGTATGTATATATATACACACATGTATATATATGTATATATATATATATATATATATCTCCCAGGTACTTGATTGGAAACCAGGCCTACTGTATTCACAATAAAGCCATAGCCTGCTCACAGCCTTTATGCCTTTATTGAGGCCCAGTCCTCCCAAGACCTTTCTGTATTAACACTGATGGGCTCATGTGATCTCAATTCAGTCCCTTTCACATCCACATGAATAGACAGTGGAGAAGGAGAGTAGGTGAGAGGTCTAGGGAAGCCATTCACTCGTGTAAACATCAAAATAGAAATTTTAAATGGAGCCTTGCAAATAATTTTCATGGCAAATCAAATGATCAGTTTATTGTTTTCCTCATAATTTGACATTCAGATAATAATAACCTTGCCTGAATTCTTTCTTGTCCTTTCACTTTTGGAACATATATTTTTGCATAGTTTAAATAGTTCCTAATTGAAGATGTCAATTCTCCACTAAGATGAAAGAAGTTCCTTGTCCATTGCATCTTTGCAATGAATAGAAATTATGTTCTTTAAAAGGCTTAGCATAATCTGACAGATAGATACAGTAATGCCTCATTAACTTGGCCTGCACAAGTGCAGAACAGTGCAGAATTTTCTAATCATTCCTAGTCAGGACTAGGCAGAGATTGTGAGTGATCTACACTTTCTGATAACTCTTCTTCTATTTCCATTTCTTTGCATAGATAACTCACAACTAACTACTAGCTGTATTTTGAGATAGAAGAATCTTGTGTCAAGAGTCATCAAATTGAGCACCTGCTTCTAACTTCCCATCTCACTTCCTAGAGTCTTTGTGACTTTCCCACAAAAGGCAAGGGTGCTTACTTCTGGCTATATGGATAAGGTACTGTTGGCAGTCGATGACAGAGGAGGCAGCAGCAGTCTGTGCAAAACAAGCCTAAAATCTGTTGAGAATTTGCTCATGTCCTTCCAGGTACTACAGGTAGCTGCTATTATCCCTGGTTTACAGATAAGAAACTGGACTCCAGGGAGATGAGGTGTGGTAGAAAGGTCATTAATGGAAAGCTTTTGATTTGGAACTTTCTAATTTTGAAATCTCATTCTACAGTCAGTTATATGTGGCTTTGCAGTCTTAAGTTATTCACTATTTCTGTCTCTGAGCCTCAGTCTGTATTTGTATAACTGAGACATAGTTATATAAATATATGTCTCTGGGACAAGTCATAAATTGATTTGAGGCACAGACTCATCCCTGGCCTACAAGAGGTACAACACAAATGACTAGTTTGTTTTCATTGTAGTTCAAGATCATACGGATAGTAAGAGGAGGAATTAGAATGGAAGCTCCAGATGGAAACTCCAGAGCCCCTGTCATTTTATGACTACATTCTCCTTTATACAAACTCCTACCCAGGACGTTTTTTGTGAAATGAGGTTATGTTTTAAGTCTCAGCAGATTTCCTTGGGAAGAGGGACCAAGGCAGTGTCAATGAAACTCGTCCCCACCTGAGCTTCCCACACGAGTTTTATATCTGCGGGTAACTGAGCTGGTCACTACTGGTGGAAACTTCCCTGTAAGGAGCTTTGCCTTGAGAAAACAAAATAAAACAAAAACAAAATCAAAGCAGCCAGGCACCAGTGGCTCACATCTGTGAGCCTAGCTACTCAGGAGGCTGAGATTAGAGGATCATGGTTCAAGCCATACCTGGCAGGAAAGTCCATGAAACTCTTATCTGTAATAAAAACTACTACAAAAGCCAGAAATGGAGCTGTGGCTCAAGTGGTAGAGTGCTAGCCTTGAGCAGAAGAAGCTGAAGCTAGGCACATGGGCCCTGAGTTCAAGCCCCAAGACTAGAGACTCTTACACCTGCACTAATGAGGAACCACTTGGTTCTTTCCATGTTAGGAGCGATTGTATGAAGTTTCCTCTCATAGCAATCTTACCTTCTAGAGCATGACATTATACATTGTTGTTATTGCTGGAGGGACTACAGAAGACCAAATTCACTTCCTTGTTATGTCAATGAGGAAAACAAGACACTGAAAGTAGCAGAGAGGAAAAGAACAGAGGAGGGGTTCAGTGGACATGAGTAGGAGCAAATAAAATCTCAGTGGTCTTTTCTATATTTAATTTTTCCTATATTTAAGTAGGTATACAAAGGGGTCTCAACATGTCAGTTTATGAGTACAATGCATCTTGATCAGTGTCAGCCTTTCCATCCTTCTTTCTCATTTCTCTCAATTGTACCCATCCTGTCAGTTCACCTAGTTTCATTTTTATATTTCTGCATTAACTAGGACAGTGCTAGTGGTCTTTCTGGTGTATCTAGTAAATGAAACAAAGATGGGGTTCGCCAGATATGAGAATGTGACCTTCAATATTCTTCCCTGAGTATTTAATGTGAATTATTCCCACATCCTTCTCTGTTTTTCATGTTTCTTTGTTCACTTCAGTTACTCACAGCAGACAATGGACTATGTAGCTTCTTGCATGCTCTCTGTCTGCCTGCTCTCTAGAGTATAAGCTCCAATAGGCAGGGCGTTTTATAAATGCCAGTACTAGGGCTGAAACTCAAGGCATGGCTGCTATATCTGAGCTTTTTCAGTCAAGGCTGACACTCCACCTTTTAAGCCACAGCTCTAATACTGGACTTTTGGTGGTGACTTTGGAGATAAGAGTCTAACGGGCTTTCTTGCCTACACTGGCTTTGAGCTGTGATCCTCAGATCTCAGCCCCCTAAGTAGCTAGCATAACAGGCGTGAGCCACCGGCACTTGGCAGCATATTATTTTGCTAACAGCTGAAATCTTTATCCTGCATCATTACAATTAATAAATAGGCATCAAATGTTTATTAAACAAGTGAATGACATATAGTCATGAAAATAAGCATTCTATAGGTAGGGGATGTGAAGTGCGTGTGGAGACAGAGTGAGAAGGCACCCAGACAGAACTTTTATCCTCATCCACCTGCTATAATGACTTTAGAGAGCTGTGAGCTTTCTTGTGCTATGGACACAACACATAAACATTTTTCTGAGTTACTTCTCTCCCACCACTCTGTCACCACAGCTGTTTGGGATTTCAGAAAACATTTCATCTTTTCTTTTTCCCTTCTATATTTTCCTTCTTCATCTGCCTTTCTGGTACTCTGATCTGTGTGGGTACTGTGTCTGGTACTCTCTGTGTGGGTATTCTGAACAATCTACCTCCTTGTCAAAATCCTGCTTACCTGCTGCTTATTTATTTACCTATAATACACTGGAATGTGATATGCCTACTAGATATATTTCAGGAAAACTTAGAGCATTTGGCAAGGGAAAAAATTCAAAATGTTTGCCATCTTAAACTGTAGATAGGACTTGGTCATCTGTTGGGTGTCAACTATATTTTACACAAAGCTAAATGGCATAAAAATATTTCCATGCTGTGGAAATTTATTCAACTATAAAAATAACATAAATCTCTCCCCATATATAATGGCATAGGCAATATCCAGGACATAGGAGTGGAAAAATAATTTTGTATGCATAAGTATTAAGAACTTATTTTTAAAATCATCTCAAGTATTTACATCCATATCTGTATGTGTGTGTCCAAGTGCATATCTATGCCATTATTTAAATTTTAGCCATACACTCAGAGATTTTGGAGTAATTACCTGTAAGAAAATATCTCTAGAAATATAGAACATGTGGGGACTGCGTGGGGGTGGGACTTGAAAAGGGGAACGAGACACAGCGTAGGAAGAGCAAATGAGGTCCAAGGACTTATATGAATGCCTGCAAATAGAATAATGAAGCCCTTTAAAATTGTTTAAAGGGATAGGCAATGAGAAAGCAATAAAGGAAATATATTTGATCAAAGGACATTACATGAATTATGCAAATACCACAATGAAACACCCTTGCAAAATTAATATATACTAATATAAATGTAAAGTAAAAATAAACCTCAATTTGATACATCTCTGAAAGAACGGGTTTGGTGAGGACAGAATTTTTGTTCTCTAATGATAATAAACCATTTATACTTTAAATATACAACAACAAAAACTGTTCAGTGAGGATCTTTAACATGGCCTTAGTGCCCTCAAATAGGCCATGGCCCTCTTATCATGAACAAATGTACATGTAAATAAATACAGTCCAGTGTGTGAATCACTGTGTACATACTTTAGTTTCAAAGGAAGGAGGAGCTCCTTGATGAAATCAAACATGACTTCCCAGAGCAAAGATGCTGGAGCTGGATCTTGAGGAGGAAGTAGAGTTCACAAAGACTCAGGGTTTCTATGAAAATGCGGTTTGAGTATAGGTTGAAGACAAAAAGTATAACTTCTCTGAATATGTGGAGGTCAGGGTATATGCTGGACAGAGACATAATGGGGCCAGGGGAATGGCATGCAGGAATGAATCAGTCTCTGGAGTCAGCATAGAGACTGATTTCCTTCCTTCCTTCCTTCCTTCCTTCCTTCCTTCCTTCCTTCCTTCCTTCCTTCCTTCCTTCCTTTCTTTCTTTCTTTCTTTCTTTCTTTCTTCCTTCCTTCATTTCTTTCTTTCTTTCTTTCTTTCTTTCTTTCTTTCTTTCTTTCTTTCTTTCTTTCTTTCTTTCTTTCTTTCTTTCTTCCTCTCTTTCTTTCTTTCTTTCTTTCTTTCTCTTTCTCTCTTTACCTTCCTTCCTTCCCTCCCTCCCTCCCTTCCTCCCTCCCTCCCTCCCTTCCTCCCTCCCTCCCTCCCTTCCTTCCTCTCTTCCTCCCTCCCTCCCTCCCTTCCTTCCTCTCTTCCTCCCTCCCTCCCTCCCTCCCTCCCTTCCTTCCTTCCTCCCTCCCTCCCTCCCTCCCTTCCTTCCTTCCTTCTTTCTTTTCTTCCTTTCTTCCTTTCTTTCTTTCTTTCTTTCTTTCTTTCTTTCTTTCTTTCTTTCTTTCTTTCTTTCTTTCTTTCTTTCTTTCTTTCTTTCTTTCTTTCTTCCTTCCTTTCTGTCTTTCTTTCTTTCTCTCTTTCTTTGTTGTGGGGCTTGAGCTCTGGGCCTGGGTGCTGTCCCTCAGCTCTTCAGCTCAAGGCTAACACTCTACCACTTGGGCCATAGCTCCACTTCCGGCTTTTTCTGCTTATGTGGTACTAAGGAATCGAACCCAGGGCCTCCTGCATGCAAGGCAAGCGCTCTACCACTGAGCCACCTTCCCAGCCCCTCACTTTATTTCTTAATATCACAAATATTCTTCAACCTGTACTGGATATTAGATTTTTACTGAGTGTGATGAAAAATATTACATTAAGAGACATTAGAAGAGACTGTAATAGATGCAGAGAGTTTTTATTTTTCTCAAAAAGGTTAGCAACCTGCAAAACAATTTGCTGGCTTCAAGTATTATTTAAGAATTAGAGTCCTTCATGGGGAGGCAAGGAGTAACTAAAAGCTTAGCTGTTCAAATCTATGAAGAAGAGAAGCTTGGAAGCTGCCATCCTTCTTGCAATATTCAGCAAAGATGAAGATATGCTACAGGAGCCAAGATTTTAAAAATCAACATTGGAACAATTACCATTCCTCCTCCAGCCTCAGCTCTTTTGAGAGAGAGGGGGTTAATTTGTTTAACTCATCTATCCAACTGTCTATTTCTCTCCCCTCTTTGTGATCAAATTTCAGAATCACGTGTCTTTGTTGAAACATTGTATGAAGCTTATGAGAGAGAGAGAGAGAAGAGAGAGAAAGAAAGAGAAAGAGATAGAGAAAGAGAAAGAGAAAGAGAAGGAAGAGAGCTTGTAAAACCAAAACAAATGACAATGACAACTTATGGAAGCATAGGTATTTTTAAAGTAATTTATTTTTCCTTTGGTTTTCCCCCTAGAGCTAATTTTAAACAAGAAGCCACTCTAAGATCTTCTACAGCATTTCATTAAAAAAAATCATCCTTGTCACCTTCCCCCTCAGCCTGTGCATATGGGTCAAGGGATTTCCATTCTGTTCCAAAATGTCTTCTGGCCCTCAGTACTTGGGCTTCCGCAAAGCTGTGTGAAGTAGAGCTCCTATTCTTTGCCTTTAACCAGCTTAAGCCTTCTTCTCATTTTCTGTGTGCTTTACTTTCTTTCTGAGAAAGAAATCCTGCTGTTTTTATCCATCATATTGTTTGTAAGTCTTTGTGTATGTGAGAAGACATTATTCACTGGAACATCTTCAGCCATCTACCTTCCCATAAGAAGTATTTTAATTCACAAAGAGACAGATCTCCTCAGGAGTTTATATACTTGCATTGTTAAAAACAAGGCTCATAGTTTCATATGCTGCCTGTCCAACATGTCTTCTATAGCCTCTTAGTATTTAGACTAAGAAACATAGAGATAGATCTCAGGGATTCACAGACTATCATTGTCACTACAAGACCCATAGCTCACTTTTTCATATACTGCCTGTCCAAACATGCATGTTTTCTGAAGCCTCCCCATCAAATTCTCAAACAGCCTTGCCTTGATCCTCCTTGAAGACCTCTTGCTTACCTACACTAGGCTCACTGTACAATGTGGTAATACTTCTTAGAATGGGCTCTGGAGATGGCTCTGTTGGTAGAATGCCAGCCAATGATGGAACGTGGCAGGGATAGAGTTGGTATGCCAGCCTTGCATCAAAATAAAATAACAAAAGAATGGGTCTTCTTTTGCATTCCTGTGGTTTTCCAGTCATATCTGCACAATGATGCTCATTCTGCCCTGGGCCACACAGAAAAAATGTGACTGCCCATGTGGAAGGCAATTGAGTGGGCTCTGTTGACATTACCCTTATCTGCTTGGTACCTGATGCTCACTTCCAGCTCTTTTCTGCTGCATATTCTTGGTTGGTCTAGGCTATATTAAGTAGTTATATTATCCCTAGAATGGTCTGACTAGAGTTGAGTAGAGTGGGAATCCTTATTAATCTTGGATCTGTTATAGAAACTCATGAAATCTATGACCAGCCTCACTTTTTGTCAGTGATCATTTCATTACTTAAATATGAAAATATGATAAAATTTCTTTATATGAAAGCATGTCTCCCTGGTTTTAAATTATCATACAGGATCTATAGCAATCAAAGAAATATGGTTTCCAACAATTTTATCCTATCAATCAACATCTAAATGGTTTCATGGGATAGATAACCTTATGATTGATTTTTGAGGAATATCCAGGTTGAAAAAAAGTTGAAAAATACTAATTTTACAAATGAGGAGGCTGCAATGCTTGGTAAGAAATGTACGCATTATCCTGCCCATGTAATTGTAACTCCTCTGTACAGTATGTTCACAAATAAAATAAAATTAAATTTAAAAAAATACTAATTTTATTCACTTTCTTACTTGTGTAAAGTTTATGGCTGCTAGAAATGGAGGGGCAAGAGGGCCTTAGAAACAGATTTTCTGGCTGAGTAGATAATTCTATTTTCAAGGTGGGACTGGGAGAAGTGCATTGCAACTTCACAGAGGAAACCACTTAGCATCTAACTTTCTTCTTGCTGCAGACTATGACTTCTTGTCTCTCCCTTGCTCACCTGCTTTAGGAATAAAGGCTGTTCAGGGAGCTGTGTTACTGAGCTCATGTTGAGCCCATTTAAGCAAAGACTCAGTGAAGATGATCACAGAGGCACTTGTGAAGGAAAGGATGACTCAGAGTTTCTGGGACTCCAGCATTTGCTAGATCAATACTCACTGCAGCAGGGTAGTTATTGACTTGGAATTCAGGACCATAAAGACCATTTATCAGCCTTCTGGGAAGAAGAGCTCCAGATCCAACCTAAAGACTGTCCCTCACCTGTGATTAGTCCTTCTCCTCCAATTGATGGCTTATTAACCAAGGCATTCTCTGATCATTAGTCGCTTGTGAGGAGCAATGAAATGAGGAAATGAGTCTGCACTACTACATGCCTAGTGCTATGGTAGTGTTCCTGTGGTCACATTGATTGGCAAGTCTCATGTTGAGTTTGGTACAGAACGTTGACATGGTGTGATTTCTGCCTTAAATGAGCGAATATATTTGGGCTTTAATGAATAGAACAGAGTCTATCCTAGATACAGATCAAAGCACCATTACAGAAGTTAGTATATAGTATATAGTATAGTATATAGTACCCTTTCAGATTTCATGGAGCAAATATTCCAGGAATCTGTTTTATCCCAATGGTAGCTCAAGCTGCTGGTGAAAAGAGGTAAAGCTTTCTTGCTTGTCTTGTTTGCAGAAAGTATAGAATATCAGAGAGGGGATTGGATAGATTCTAACTTCTGGCTTAGAAAGAAGCTTACTCGAATGGAGAAAAATGAAGGAAAGGGTAACAAGATTAACAAGAAATGTACTTATTACCTTACGTATGTAACTGTAACCCCTCTATACATCACCTTGACAATAAAAAAGAACACATTTGATTAGGATTTGGAGCAAAGATTTGACCCTCTCCAGAAAGTCTCTCTTTTTTTCCTTTCTGCATCTCTGCAAGCCCTTATTATTATTATTATTTTAAAAAAGGCATGATATCCCCTCTCTGGAGACTGTCACGTTGTACATAGTGCCTGTTTCCAGGAAGCCTTCAGGGTCACTGCAGTTACAGGAAGAAGTCTTTATGCTTCAGCCATGTAAATAAATAGCTCTTCAGCATCTCATCAATCACAAGTGTTCAGCCCCAGGACAACAGAGCGGTTGACCATGCCTCAGCCCACAGACTGGTTTTCCTTTTATTTGCTCTGCCTGTGGTAGAGTCTCAATCGTCCTTTACCCTCCTTACTAACTCTGCCCTTTGAATTCCATTACTCTATTATAGCATTTGCATAAAAGGAAAGAACATTTGATTGTCCCCAAATCGTTCAGCCAGCCATGCTATTAAGGGGCAACATAGTTTTACATCACTGAGTTGGTGTATAGGTTGCCAAGTTATTCTCCCTTGGTCTCAAGAAGCTATTTGCCTCGAGACCGAAGATAACCTCATCAGAGAGCTTGCAATTTGGCTTGTCACTTTTGCAAAGATGAATATGCATGAGCATCCTCCAAGAGCTCCTGAGAGGATTGCTAGGTAGAAGGAAGACACCCAGTCACAGGCATCTCCTGGAGAAAAGATAAAGAGAGAGCGAGCAGGTGCTTAGATGGATACATTAAGCTGACTTTAAAAACCACCAAAGTGTTAAGAAAGCTACTAACACCTTGCAAGACTTGGGCCAGAATCGATTTAAAGAGTTCAAGAAATTCCACACCTGGCTTGGTGCAGTAAACCCCAAAGTCATTATGAAGAACGAGTTAAGCCCCTTGTTCTTCCTGCATTTATTTAACTTGATCCTATCTGGTTCTTTCTTCCAATTTGTTAAGACACAGGTGTACAGTGATCTCAGCAGGTCATGAATACCTGAGAACTCAAGTTTCTTACAAAAGAACTCAACATATGAAAGTTCAACATCACTGCCTTTTAAATGCATATTTTCTGACCCCTTATATTTAAGAAAATATTAGGAATTGCTCATGGTTAAGAAATACTAATATCTACAGTCCAACATCTTGGGGCCAGTGCTGGTCTAGTAAGATAATATATTTCATTATTGTAACAGCTATTTACTGAGTATATAGAATATGTTAAAACTCTTCATTATGATGAAGAATATAGCTGTGGAGGGCCCTGTTCTTCGAGCATTTATGATCTAATACTCTAATGGGAAAGTAAAGAAACATTGAAGCAATATAACCCATGATAATAAATGTTATCCTTTTGATGACTAAGACCATTTTCATGGTAACTTTTAATCGGGTACTTCTCCCCAAACCAATTTAATCCTACACAGAGATCATAGAGATATTTAATGAACTGTGTGATTGATGGCAGAGTATAATCTTTGATTTTTGTCAATGGCACTTGATTGGGTGCCATAATGAGGGCTGGAAATAGAATCCAAAGAATTTCAATACATTAAAGAAATGTTTGTCAAAGTCAGAAGGCAATTTGGCAAGGACAAACTTTTTTTGGGGAAAAGCATGGATTGTATGCATGGAGAACACCAGTGTCTTTTCCATGAATGATCTCCCTAAAGCAACATCCATCTATAAGTGTTTTTGAAACACATACTACCTGGAGAAGAGTCTATGAATTGAAGAAGTTGTTGTTAATGGAAAGATGGAGCTAAACAAAGAAATGTTCACAATTTTAACTAAAGGCCAGTGATCATAGAGTTTGATAGTGCTAGAGGTGTTCCCCACCCTGGATGTCCTTCTTTATATACCAATGGGTTTCAATAAACTAAGCACCTACTAGATGCAGAATTAATGCATTGTGTAATCTTATGATTGTACAAGGAAGAATTGAAGAAATGTCATTGTAAAAGAGGCAGAATTATTCTGTAATACAAGGGAATAGGAATCAATAATTGTATACTCTGCATAAGGGAGCTGTCATTTGAGCTTTAGGTTTAGGAAGAGTCTTAGAACATAATTCCATAATTATGTTCTTAGCCATAATTCCAGTCTGGGAATCCTTCAATCAAAGCTCTGGACACATGTGAAGACATGGAGTAAGAGAGACATCATGAGTATGTCACCAGCATAAGACTCAGAATGAAGAATATAGGGGAACATGACAATGAAAAATCGGAGTGGGATGAAGTCATCATTTTGTCCCATAGGTGATATGAAATCATTGTGGTACCTGAGAAAAGTAAGCTATAGTGAGTTATTTTACTTTATTTATTCAGTGTGCATGTGTGTGTGTGTGTGTGTGTGTGTGTGTGTGCATTTGCACACATGTGCACGTGAACACATGCTGGGGCTTGAACCTAGGGCTGAGGCACTGTCTCTTAGTTTTTTCACTCAAGGCTGGTACTCTACTATTTGAGCCAAAGCTCCACTTCATGCTTTTAGGAATCCCATATTCTTTCCAACCTGGGCTGGCTTTGAACTGAGATCCTCAGAACTCAGCCTCTGGAGTAGCAAGGATTACAGGTGTGAGCCACTGGTGCCTGGCCCTTTTGTGTTCTATGGAGCTCTATGAAAGCAAAGTGAAGAATGTGTTAGATATGGAATGTCTAGGTATGGGAGGATTATAACGCATCATAATCTGTTCATTTGGAGAAATTTTGGTTTGAAATGAAGCTAGGATGATCTTTATTGATAACTAAAGCAATAGAGATGAGCTTTAGTTGGTGGAGGAAGGTTGGTATGAGTAAAGAGATGTACAGCATTGTATATTAGCATCTTTCATCTCCTAAACTAGCTGAACTACCTTTTTAAGACACAAAGAGACATTTATTCCCAGGACAGATCCTGTTGTTGAATATAGTAACTTCAAAGTATCACGCTC
Source organism: Dipodomys merriami (assembly GCF_024711535.1). NCBI lineage: Eukaryota > Metazoa > Chordata > Mammalia > Rodentia > Heteromyidae > Dipodomys > Dipodomys merriami. The sequence continues at coordinate 9,838,995 of NW_027204381.1, forward strand.
TTAAAAAAATGCCCCTTTTCTCAAGTAATAGCTTGTATTATTCTTTCTTTTTTATTATGGGGCATATAGGACATTGATTATTGCTGTTATTATTGTAATTCTTAAAATTACATTTTCGTTGAATCATAAATCAATGGATGCTCTTCCCTCAAGGCACTTCTTCTATTTAAAGAGCCAGATCGATTTTTACAGGCTATGCCAACAATAAATCTTTGGGTCTCATTTTTTTCCTCCTGAAGACTTTGGATCAGGGTTATTATTATCATTATTTATTATTTATTGAGTGCTGTCAGTTTGCTCAGCAGTATACAAATATAAATGGATAAACATCATCATTAAATCTGTTTCCAAAAGGAGCAGGTGTTTATCATGAAAGAAAGTATTTGAATTACCAAAATAATGCCCATTAGTGGTTTTCATTTCCTGGAAAACATTGTCTTTGTGGTCATTCAACTCCTGCAGCATTTTGAGTGGAAGAAAAAGGGGCAATCTCTTCTTTCTGTCTTGTTTCCAAGTTGGGAATTGCCTCCTGCTTATTGGAAGTGGTCTGTGATCTAATTGCCATAGCTTTGGATTGATAACTTTCAAGTTTTATTCTTTAATGACTTAGAGCCCAGGTTACTTCTTTAGAGAGAACACCTCTGTGGCGGGGGGGGGGGGTGGGGGGGGCTGAGCAATCTAGAGCTTGAACTCAGGGCCTGGGTGCTGAGTTTGGGCTGAAAATCTGAGGTTTTGTGCTCAAAACTACTGTTCTACCACTCGAGTCACAGCTCTACTTTCATCTTTTTGGTGGTTAATTGGAGATAAAAGTCTCATGGATTATCCTGCTCAGGATGACTTTGAACTATGATCCTTAGATCTCAGCCTCCTGAGTAATTAGGGTTATAGGCATAATTCACCAACACCTGGCTCAAGCAGAACACTTTTAGTTGCTCCTCTTGGTAAAATAAAGAGAAGCTAATTTATACACAGGTGCCACACGTTAGTTGGAAAAATACATGTTCAACAGTCATGTTCACTTCTTCAGTCATGTGCAATTCAAAGTAATGCTGTGGTGATATTTTTTATCTTACTCATCTTCAAGAGACACTACTCCAAAGAACATTTTCCCATTTGTTTGGGTCAATTTACACAATGTCCAAGAATACATAGAGCTATTTTCCAGCAAAGCTGAAAAAAATTAAAAAATTTTTCCAACTTCTATTTAGTAATTTGTTACTAAAATGCCACATTAACAAAGGTAAAAAGAAAAGAGAGAGAGAGAGAAAGCAGAAGCAACTAATGTGTTTGATTTGAGGTTACTAGGCAATTAAAGCAGCCACAGGGGGAAAAAAAGCAGCCACAGCTAAAATTGGTTTTTTAGTTTGGATTTACACAAGGTACTCAGTCTTATTATGTCAATTGATTTATACAGGAATATTGTCAAGAAAAGAGAATGTGTGTTGTATTTAGCATCTCAAATGGATGGGAGAAAAATCAGATTCAGAGAGGTTAAGTGATTTTCCCACAATGAAACAGCTGAACCATGGTAGATATTGAAGTCCTATTTCTTCGTAACACTGACAATTGAATAAGACCAAGTGAAGGCTAAATAACAGTCAGCCACTTTTAGAAACAAAATCCAGGGTATATAGTTTATCTCTGGAGAATGAGCACCCACAGTAAGGGCAGCTAAAAATCCTCTAGATCTCTGAGTAAGCTGTTAGACATAATCTCACACAATTTAGATCTGTTTATCTTCCAAAACTAGATAAAACCACTTCATGTATATATTATGACCTACACAGGGAAATGGACTCGTTTATAGATAAGGCTATCAATCTACAAATGAGCCCCTGTCTTTGTCCAAATTTAGAAAAGCACACAGAGAAGACATCAAGACATTAGTATGATTGGCTCTGGCTTCAGAAGATCAAAGCGTTTCAGACCAGGAAGGAAATGGTTCTGCTCCCTTGTCTACTTTTCTACAGCAGCAAAACCAAGCACTAAAAAAATCCCATGCATCACAAAGGCCTAGTGGGTGTTGTATTATTTCAGCCAATATTTAATGAGCACTTGCTTTGTGCAGTGATGTTTTATTGTTTCTTTTTAAATGTGTCTATCTCAAAAGAGTGTATCTTCAAATTTTCATGTCAGTGGGAATCTAGTTTTCTGGAGATAGAAAAGGATACAAAGATAATTTCATTCTTTGGTAGAACTATAGAATGTATTTGTTTTAATGATTTCTAATGTATACATCTAACATTCTCAGTTGGCAGCTACAGTCATTTACACGAAAAGAAAAAACAGGAAAGAATTCCTACAATTTATGAATAAAAAGGTGAGCCAGTTTTAACAATATGAGAAAAGGTCTGAATAAACATTTCTTTAAATGAAGAGCAAATATTTTAGTCCATCAGAACATTAAAACATGTCAACAGCTTTGGTCGTGGAAATGAAAACCAAAATAATAATTCAGCATCACCCTATACATTCACTAGAATGTCAATAATAAAAATACACATATTAACAAGTATTGGCGAGGGTATAATGAAACTGGAAACTTCAAATAAATGTAAAATGCAAATGTATAATGTTACAGCTGCTATTTTTAAAGATAAAAACTGGCAATGTCTCAAAAATTTGAGCATAGATACCACATTGTTTAGCAAATCCAAGGCATATACTCAAGAGAAATGGAAACAGGTCCCCACAAAAATTTGTACCAATATCTATAGGTGAATTATTCATAAAAATCCCAAAGTGGAAAAATGTAAATGTGCCCCTTGTAGTTAATTGAAGTCTTGTGTACATATTAATGGAATGTCACCATAAGATAAGTGAAATCCTCCACACATATTAATCTTCAGTACATTATACTAAATGAAGAAAACTAGTCACAAAAGACTCCATAAGTATGATTCCAGAATCATAAGTGTGTGTGTGTGTGTGTGTGTGTGTGTGTGTGTGTGTGTGTGTGTGTGTGTGTGTGTGTGTGTGCACATAACCTTGACTTTGGACATAAAAGTCCAGATCAGATATGCATATCAATTAAGAAAGAAAATACTTTAATAGTTTCTAAGGCTAGAAAGATAGAAAAACTGTGAAGGAGTAAATACATGATACAGGATTAATTTGGGGCGAGGTGACAGAGATGTTCTAAAATTGATCTTTGGTGGTGATTATCTAACACAGTGAAAACACTACAAATGTTCTATTGAACATTTAGAATGAGTGAATTGTATCTTATGTTAATTATATTTCACTAGTACCGTACCAAATAAAACCAAAGAGAGAGAGAAAGGAAGAACAGTGAGGGAGAAAGAGAACCAGACGTCAGTGGCTCACACCTAGAATCCTAGCTACTTAGGAGTCTGAGATCTGAAGATCAACATTCAAAAACAAAAGTCTGGCAGACAAATCCTCAAGACTCTGATTGCCAATTAACTAGCAAAAAAGACAGAGTGGGGTGGTGTGGTTCAAGTGGTAAGGTACCAGCCTTTGGTGAAAAAGGCAAGCAAGAGCATGGGGTCTTAAGTGTAGGCCACAGCACCTGATGACAGAGAGAGAGAGAGGAATTTATCATGATGAGCACTCTTAAATATCAGCAGGACATTTTTTATTCTGTTTGATTCTTCTCTCCATTACTCTTTCCACTCTTTGGAATGGCTCTAGAAAGACAGCAATTATGTTTGCAACATGCTACCTTGCAAGATGGAACCAAGCTTGCACACAGCTTTTTCATCTTTTGTTTCCATTGGGAAATTTTAGATGTTGGGAACTGATGATAGCTTCAAGCAAATTCCCAGCTGGTCACAACGTGTTTGGATGCTGGCTTTCGGGATTGGAATACAACAAGAACATTTGTGTTTGCTTCTGTCTGAAAGATTATATTTTTATTGATCTTGCCTTGCCTGTGACCAATGGGAACGATATGATAATGATAAAGCCTGTTGGAACAAAAAATTTTGAATCTGGTGAAAATATAACCAGGTCCCACTAGGGAAGAACTAAGCATCTGTGTGGAGTCTGTTCAATACAAGGCAGCAACTACTCCTTGTTTTCCCTGTTCAATTAGAAGAGTGTTCAATTGCCCTAGCTATAAGCAGCCTCCAGGGATAGATATGAAATAACTATAGCTTCTTTTTTTCCAATTACTTAGACAACTTCTTCTTCTGGGAATCAACCGTGAATTGATCAGAGCCTTACATGATGAATGTCTTCTAATTTATATTAATACACCAGCTGAATGTTATATGATGAAGTAGGCAACAGATACAATGGTTGAAGAGGTCAAATATAGTGAAATCCTCTATAGACTCTAGATAGTCCAGATACCCAATATGCAGAGATTTTTCTGAATGACTCCTATTGATAAGCAAGAACAGAAAGGACAAACTGTATTTTCAATATTCCAGCAGTTATAATAATGAAGACTGCATTTATTTATCATGAAGAAGTTTTGTCTGGTGTCCTATAATACAGTATTTCCTAATAGACCACTTTTCAGGTAATTTTGAGAAGTATATCCCTTAGGTTGTCAGTTTTGGTCTTTGTTTTTCTTGTCTATTGAAAAAATAAAAAAGGAGAAATTAGATCAGATAAGTGTGTGTGTGTGTGTGTGTGTGTGTGTGTGTGTGTGTGTGTGTGTGTGTGTGTGTGACTGTCTGTTTATCTGCCTGCCTGCCTGTCTATATGTATATCTGTATGGGTGTGGCTGAGGATCAAAGTCACAATGTTTTTAAGGTCAGCTCCACAACTAATATAATGTATATCTGGAAAACAATAGTATTTCTTTAGTTCTTGGTTCAGGCATTTATTTATTAAATACTATTGAGAATCTATAATATGTTGGCCACAGGGCTGAGTTGGGAGAACAGAAGTAAGAGTGTTCACAATGCTTTTCCTTCACAGACCTTATAATCAGAGTGAGCAAGCAGACAAATGTACATGTGATTTATAAAGTCTGGTGATTACACCCAGGGAATCAGGAAGGTGATTTAATGGAGAGAGGTTCACTGCAGATAGTGTTTTTCTTTGGGATGGAGAGCTAAGGAGTTTTTTTGAGATGTGAGATCAGAGTTAATGCTGGAGAATAAGAGCAATTTGGTCATTCAAAGGCTTGAGGAATATAAGAGGCTGGGGGAGAGCAACTTTACATGCCCCAAGGTGAAATAATACTTCAGAAAAGAGAATGAAAAATTGTGGCAAAAGCCTACTAACCAAGTCATAGAGTGATGAGAGAAAGCTGGAATGAACAGCAGTACTGGGTGTTGCAATACATGGTAGACTGACTTTCATTTGACAAGAGTAAATTACACTGACTTATATTTAGGAATAATTGTTATAGATAGGTTGTGGAAGATGAACTTGGAAGTGCAAATGGAGGCAGAAAAACTGATCAGGAAGATCCTATATTCCCTGAGGTAAGAGAACACAATATAATGGCTCACACTATGGTCTTGACAGAATTGCAGAGAAGTAGATTAAAATATGCACTGAAAGAAAAACTAGAATGGGGAGCTGTTGACTTACACCTGTAATCCTAGCTACTGATCTCCTAGCTGAGATCTGAGGACTGTGATGCAAAGCCAGCTCAGAGAAGTTCATGAGATTCTTATCTTGAATTAAGCAACAAAAATCTGGCAGTGGATCTGCGGTTCAAATGGTGGAGTGCCAACCTTCAGGGAAAAAGCCAAAGGAAAACAAGGAAGCCCGAGTTAAAGGTCCAATTCTGGCACAAGGAAAGAAGGAAGGAAGGGAAGAAGGAAAGGGAAAGGAAGTGGAGGAATGGAAGAGAAGGAGAGGGAAGGAAAAAGAAGGATAATGAAGGGAAATGAATAGAGAGGGAGGGGAAGCAAACACTAGGAGAGAGTCACGGATGGGATGTCAGGAATGGAAAAGGAGAATGAAACAAGGCTGAGCTTTTGACATGGCTAGCTGACTGGACAGCCATTTAACCAGAGGGAGAAGAACTAGGGAGGAATAGATGTTTTGCCTGTTTACGGAGCTCTAAACCCCAAATCCAAGAAGTGTATATTACTTATGCCGAAGTGTCATTTAAAATGCCATAGTACATGGGTAGCTTTTTACTCAAGTCCATTGTTAAAATGTCTCTTACTAATGTTAAAGTACAGAAATTAGGCCTAGATACAGAATGAGAAGTAGAAAGATAATGCATTCAGTGTAAGTACACTAATTATGTCAGATCTAAATGCAGCAGAACCTCATTAATGAGGATAATTTATAGACCTTCCTTCATAAGAACCTTTAGTTAAAAGTGAAACAATAGAAATGTTCCTATTGCTTCCCTATTATAAAATGTCTTCCTCGAAGTCTAGAGACTTAGACTTGGATATTTTATATATATTCCCAAGCAAGTACCTTTTAAAGCCATAAATATTTTTTTTTCTATCCCCTGCATCTCTGACTTGTTTCCTTCTTATCTTTCAGCTGGGATCCATTTCAAACTTTTTAGTGTAATTTGATTTCCTATTTCCTAAGGAAAAAGAAATAAGATTTTTTCCTTCTTAATTTTCTTTCTTTTTGAGCTAACCTGTGGCAATAAAGATAACAAAGGACTGGATAACAGGAAGGCAAACCTGAGTTGCTTGCCCCACTGTTTCCCAAGAGAGACATTAAGGGAATGAAGAAACTATTTTAAATTGAATAGAGACCTTCACACAAAAAGCCAGTGGTAAGGACCAAAGTCAAGAGAGGCATGGCTGAAATATTTGTTCCTGGAGGTAGAATACGATCCAGAGAGTCCTTCTGATATGTAACAACATCCAAACAGGAACTCAATGATGTCCTAATGATAATTGCAGTGACAATTTCTAGACAGATAAATTCATTCATTGACATTCACTTCACCTAACCAAAAATAAACCTCCCGTTTGTTGACTGATATCGTTTCTTCCTGAGAACAAAAGAATAATACAATCTTGAGGTCAGAAATTAGGCAAAATATTTCCAGATTTTTTTTTTCAGCTGGGGCTTCAAAAGCTGTTTTCTGTTATCACCCAGAGCTGATTTTATATTTGGACAGCACCGACGCACCATGAATGAAACGACTTAGAAATGTATACTGACTTTGCTATGTGTCAGCTGCGTGGTCTGGGACAGTTTATTTCATCTTTCTGATCTTTGCTTTTCCACTTTATAAACTGGGAGAAGAATAGAAAAGGCGATGACAGGTCCATCTGTGCACCCTACTTTACAAGGATTTTATGAAGATCTTGTGAAATAAAGGATGGGATGGCCTTTTAAAAGCTGTGCACAACATAGCCAGGCACTGGTAGCTCATGCCTATAATCCTAGCTATTCAGGAAGCTGAAATCTGAGGATTGCAGCTCAAAGCCATCCTGGGCAGCAAAGTCCACAAGACTCTTATCTCCAATTAAGCACCAAATAAGCCAGAAGTGGAGCTATGGCTCAAACAGGAGAGCAGTAAAAAGCTCAGAGACAGTGCCCAGGCCCTGAGTTTAAGCCCCTGCACCAGCACACACAGAAAAAAAATGTGTACAAAATAGATGAATGATATTTTACACTGGGAAAGAAGTCTTTCAAGTTACCTAAATGTAGTAGTTGTTGACTACATTGCACAGCTTTGTAAGAGCTTCAGATCCCAACTTCCTTCCTTCCTTCCTTCCTTCCTTCCTTCCTTCCTTCCTTCCTTCCTTCCTTCCTTTCTTCCTTCCTTCCTTCCTTCCTTCCTTCCTTCCTTCCTTCCTTCCTTCCTTCCTTCCTTCCTTCCTTCCTTTCTTCCTTCCTTTCTTCCTTCCTCCCTTCCTTCCTTCTCTCTCTCTCTTTCTTCTCTTTTCTTTTTTCTTTTGCCAGTACTAGAGCTTGAATTCAGGACCTGGACACTTTAGCTTTTTTTGATCAAGACTAATGCTCTACCACTTGAACCACTCCCCCATTTCCTACCTTTTTTTGGTGGATAATCAGAGATAAGCATACCATAGACTCTTCTGCCCAAGGTAGCTTTAAGTCAGGATCTTTAGCTCTCAACTGCCTGAGTAGCTAGGTTTGATTACAGGTGTAAGCCACCAGCCACCAGCTAAATCCCAACTTCTTTAAAAGCTTTTGTTCTCTTGGCATATGCCCACATCCCTTTCTTAGTGAATCAAGAAGGGGGGAGAATTGGGGAGTGTGGAATGTGAGTAGTAACTAGTACAGATAAACAGTATAGACAAAAACAAGTGACCAAGTAGATCACAGAGTTTGAGACAGATAGCAAGTTGGCCAGCATGCACTTCGGATAGAACTCACAAGGGAAGCATGCACTCCAGTGGGAGTTCTAAAGTTCTGCATTTGCTGCCAGAGCTGGACCTGACATCTGAAGAGCCGTAGCCTCCAAAAGACCACACCATGGTGGTCAGACTAGGGGAGTGAGGACACCAGAATTTGAATGTAACATGTCTTCAAGGATAAACCAGGGAACAGTAGCTGTCCACCTAACCCACCTCCACCACTACCTTAGGTTCTACAGATGTTTTCTGACTTCTTCAATTCAACACCAGTATTACTATCTATGCCATACCCTTTACAATACAACTGAGATGTTATCTGTCCCCTGCTCAGAAATCCCTAATGGCTTTTCCTTTTCATTTTACTCAGAGTGGACATCAGAAACTTAACAAGTTTCATCATTAGGAACCCCTCTCCTCACACAATTTTCTTCTTTGACTTACTCTCCCCCATCCCCTAATTTATCCCAGCTGTACCATCTGCCTTGCTCATAGTAAATGCTCTGGGGCAATATTCTTTCTTGAGATATTGCATGAATAACTCTCTCACCTGCTTCAACTTGGCCTAATTGTCACCTTCTCAGTGAAGCCCACTCTGAAAAAAATCATATTTAAAATTACAATTCCCTCCAGCACTTGTCCACTTAATTGACTCTGCTTGAAAACTTTTCTTCAGCACTTAACACCATCCAGCCGGCTGTGTAATTGGCTTACTTATTACGTTATTGATTATTGCTTGCCAGCACTTTTCTGAAAGAGGACATATGAACACTAGGATAGTGCCTGTATTGTTCATGGATGATCAAGCACAGTGGACACTTCAGAAATATTTGTCGTATGACTGAGAGCAAGGGCACACATATTCTATAAGATGTGTGAGCAGGCAGATGGGACGCAAGCCCTCCTGATCCTCTTCCTTACTCTGCCCTTTATAATCTATACTCTGAGGGCCAGGTACTTTGTTATATTCGTTTCATGTAGCTATCAGAAAACTTGTCCTTTGGAACTACTACACAGACAGCCTGCAGCCTAACGTTTGGCACATAATCCTCCTTCCTCTAAAGTGGGACCACTTTGGAGAAGCAATTGAATGCTCTGGAAAGCCAATTCTGATGAATGAAATAAGTGATCACTCTGGATAATATCTCTCTGGGACTGAACAGAAATAACTACAATGCATTGAGGCTGTCTAGTTTTAGACCAGACATGTAATCCTAAAGGATAGGTTAAACTGTCCAGAACCATGTTTATGACATTGTTCAAAAAAGTATACCTATTCTGAATGTTGAGTGTGTATGTTTTGAAATGTTAATGTACATTCTCTTCTTTACCATACTTTATACCCTTTCCCCTTCTTTATTAGCATATATTCATTCATTAATTATATGAGCTTCCATTATGATATATCTATACATGCATATCATTTATATTTGATGGTGTTTGCCCTCTATTTTCCCCCACTGGTGATACATTTTTATTTTATTTACTTTTGCCATAAATGAAATAGGTGCTTAGAAACAGATATATTTTACATTATATACCTATTACTCTACTATCTTTCTAACCTCTCTTGCCCCCTTTAATTTTTCAATTTTAAGGGGCTTTATTTTCATACATACATATAAATATGCCCAGTAATTCACCTACATCATCTTTTTTTCTCCCTCTCCCACTGGTTCTCTCCCCCAAAGATCCCTCTTTTATATTCATGTGATAGCTATTCATATGTATGAATACATATGATATGTGTATGTATATATGTATATATGTCATAATTTATATAAAATGTATATCTATTATATTCACATATATATTAAGCTATATATAACTAGAATAATATTCTAGTTATATGTTATATTATATAATATATATAATATAATATAATATTCTAGTTATATGTTATAAATGTATGTGTACTATATATTATAAACTTATTCATCCCTATTTTGGATTGACAGCCCTCACCCTCAGTCCTTCATAGCCAGGCCTGGTCACAGGTGTCTTCCCACCGGCCCTGACTGCATCAGCAATGGAGTCCGGATACTAGTCTCAGACTCATGCTGGTTCTAGTATATGATTGCAAGGTACCAACTATAGAATGTATTGTCTCTGCTCTAAGATGTTTCCCCTGGCTACATGACAGCTATAAGATGTATTGGTTTTGCTACGTGCTAGATACAGAATGTATTGTTTCTGCAATGGGTTGTGTTCCCTGGCTGCAAGCCTGGCTGTGGGATAGCTCCAGTGCCCAGCTATGACTACAAAGATTTCCTGCCCCAGCCACTTCTGCTTTTGGACTCCGTACACTATATCTACTATATCTAAGGCTACAAGAGAAGCTTGCTACTCTCCATCCCACGAGAGCTAGCCTGTCAGTCTCTAGCTGACATTAAACGCTTTTTTCTTTTATGTGACTGTGTGTCTGAGAGGTTTTCTGGGTCATGCTTACATATACTATATAATATACATATATTACCTACATAAATATTATACACTCATGTAATACATAACTGCAAATATAAAATATGATGTTCTAGATGCTACATCCACACATATGAATATATGATTCATGTATGAATATATATGTGTGTCTGACATACCCATGTAGAATCCATATCTGTTATATTCACATGTTATGTTATTTATTAGTTTATGTTAAATATACATTAAATATTCATATGTGCTGCATATCTTATTATACATAATTGTATACATAGATAGTATACACATAAATATGATGCATAACTACAAAGATATATATAGTCTAGATTCCACATATGAGGAATACATTCCATACTTGTCTTTCTGTCAAGCTTACTTCATAACTTGATAATGTCTGATTTCATCCATTTTTATGCCTTTTATAGAATTCAGAAGTCTATTGAAAGAAGATAGAGGTTCCTAACAAATAAAAAACAAAGCTTTCATATGACCCAGTGATCTTTCTTCTAGATAGACAAAAGCAGATAAAATCACCACCTCCTAAAGATATGTTTCCCTTGTTCAGTCCCACATTATTCATTATAGCCAAGAAATGGAAGCACTGAGATGTCCATCAGTGGATTACAGATATGCACACTGGATGTACAGATATGCACACTGCGATGTATGCTGTATTTATGAGTATTCCTTCACCGTAAAGAAGCAGAGCTTGCACTGGCCACAACTCATGTAAACAGAGAAGATACTATTTTAAGTGAAATAAGACAAACATAATAGGAAAAACACTGTATGATCTCATATATGTGGCATACAACAATCAAAGAAATCAAATGTTTGAAACAGAGAATAAAATAGGGCTTAGTTAGGGGAAGAAAATGGAGATGTTGGCCAGATGATGTTGGATCAACAAGTAAAAATGTTAATATACAACATGAGAATTCTAATGAAGAATAATCTACTGTATACACAAAATGTATTCTCAAAAAAGATTAAGTGTTGTGATATAAATAAGGTATCTATTGACTAAAATATGGTACTCACAGGGGAGGACTGCAGTAGTGTAATGTTTTCAAACAGCTAACTTATAGTTTAACAAAATGAATACCAGGAAGGCAACATACATGTTGTTAGGAGGAGACAAGTCAATAGAAATCAGGACAGATGAACAGAGAGGGGAAGGGTATACATACAGTCACAGTATTCAATGTACATATGTCAAAGCAGGACCAGGTAACCTGAGGGATGTGTGGGGTTGGGAGAGATGGGAGAGAATAAGGGGAGGCGAGATGTTGAGGAAGACATACCGTACCCGTAAATTAACTTGTTGAACTGAAAGCCCTTTGTACAACCACTTAAAGATATAACAATACTCACAATAAGCATCCATAAGACATCTGTGTATGTATCTTCCTGTATGTGTAGAATGGAAGTTCCAATTTATTTTGTAGGCCTTCCTGGGAACATGGGAGTAGAAAAGAGAAAGAATGAATGGCTCTACCAAACAGGACACTGTATCAATGATGAATTATTGTTTTTTTTATGTTTTGAAAAACAATTACCATGGAGGGGCCAGAAAATCAAAAGACATTATTTTTCTTCCTCCTTATTCATTTTCTGCTCCCTATCTATCCATTTTGTCCATTCTTAGTGAACTTTCTTAACAGGTTTAACCTTGTGGATTGTTCTCTATGCACCTTTATTCTCTAATTCTTCCACCCCCACATCCTGCTCATTTTGTCCTGGTGCGATTGATCTATCATAGGTGGTGTTCTCCTTCTTAGAGCCTGACTACAGCTCATACCAGCTCTCAGAGGGGCCCTGCTGACAATGAAATAAAGCTTGAAAGCTGTATGAATTTAAGTGGCTTTTTTTCACATTTAGGACTGCTATTACAGTGTTGATGGTTGGTAATAAAAGACCTTTTAGTGCGGGAAATCAAATAACCTTATACAAACACAAATGGGCCTGGACAATGATTAACCTAATGTAATTGGAGAATGAACTCTGATTATGGGTGTCAGTTCTTGCCTTTCTTAAGGTATGTGAGGGCTAATCTGGTGATGGATAGATTGACACTCTTTGTAAAAAAAAAAAAAAGTGTAGAGTTTATCGTAATACTCTATATTTCTTACATTTGGCTTCTCTGTGCCATACAATTTTTTAAGGTTTAAAGTGGCATGAACTTTGTAGATGTTTCCAAAACATTTCTGCAATGAAGTATGAGTTCAAGATTGAGTGAAAAATCAAGGCATTTGTCAACAAAATTTCCTTGTGGCAATGTGTGTCCATCATTCTCCTCAGGCTTCCAAAAGAAATGGAAGAAATCACACTTAGAAAGGAACAATTTAGGAAGAGACTAGAAAATGTTCTGGGGGGGAAACGATCCTCTATTTGTCAGAGCAATTTTTTTTATTATTATCTTTAAGTAGTGTACAAAGGCATTAAGTAGGACAATTTACAAGTATAATGCATCTTGATCAATGTTGCCCTTTCTATCATTCTCCTCCCAACTCAACACATCCCCCTAACTTCATGGTTCCATTTTCATTTATGTGCATTGAGTATTAGGATTATACTCACCCACTCTTCCACTCTTCATTTGTCTGACCCCTTCCCTTAAGTCCCATAGGACAAAATGTTGCAACTTTTTGCTTTTCATTTAGTTAACCTGACAGTTAATTACTTAAAGAGTGACACCACTAAAATTCACCCCTATGTAGACCATATTTTTAGTCCATTTGATTGTATGTGTGCATATATATTTCTCATACAGTTGCATCAAACTTCCACATATGAGAGAAAATATGAACCCTTTGTCTCTCTGAGCCTGACTTACTTAACATAATTTATCCAGGTCCGTATGTCTCTCGGCAACTTGCATATTATTGATGCATAAAATTCCATTATGTTTGTATGCATATCACATGTACATATCATATTTTCTTGGTCTGTTCATCCATTATAGGGCATCTGGGATGTTTTTATAATGTGGGTAGGGTGTAGGGTGAATAGTGCAGCAATGAACATAGGTATGCAAATGTCTTTATTACATCCTGACTTATAACCAAGATAAATGTGTTAGGACAAATAATTTACCTGCCTTGGAAAGTATTTCCATTTATCCTAGGTAAAATTGTTCCATGCCAAAAAAAACCCACATAGATAAAACTATATTTGTTGACTTTATTAACTGCAATCAATATGTCTTCCTAGCTACCTATTTGGTAAGAGAGATCTACTGTCCTGTTGAAATGAAGTCAAGCTCCTTGTCTTAATGACTTTAACTAGATAGTTAATTTAATGGACCTGGCTTTTATAGATCTGCCAATGGCGATTTTTATTGCAGATAATGGCAGCCAGCAGAACACACTTCAGTTTAAGAGATAGGCATTCTTGCCATGCTCAAGTTTCACTCTCCAAGCCATCACAGCTGCTCACGTTCTTCTTTCTTCACAGAAAATCCTCACCTTTAGCCACGTGTATCACATTTACTGCCTCCTCATGCTTCAAGGCTAAGAGCTCAAAGGCCACTCTTCCATCCCCATAAGAAGTCAGCTTTTCTGCCTGGGAACTTAAACATCACATTTTCATTCCTTCTGCGACTACAGCCATAACCTTCTCCCATTTCACATCATCTTCCTCATTGTTGTGTAATTAGCAGTAGGTGGATAGATGGCTAGAAATGCCGGTCACGTCACTTGGAGTGTCTTTGGTTTTTTGTTGAGTTTCATTTTTTTTATTTTATCCCTCCACCTTCCTGCTCCAGAATTAATCTGTCATTGCAACCAATTTCTTTTCCCTAGATGGTAGATCTCAGCCCATCCATGAGGAGCCTGATAACTATATTGAATTGCATACAATGTTGTGATGGGTTTGTTATGGCGTAAGTTAATGGGTCTCAGATGAGTACCGGGTAGTTATATCACAAAAGCAGTGAGAAGATACCCTGGCAGAAATAAAACCCAAGGAATTTGTTTAGTGTAAAATGTGAAGGAAATACTTTGCGGCTCTCTGGAGCTCCTTTATAGGCTGATTCTCTTCAGGGAGTGAGTTTTTCTAAGCTTCATGAGCCAAACAGTTCATTTTGGCACCAGATCACACTGTCTTTTAATGCTATTGATTTTTTTTTTGAGGGGGTGAATGTACAGGGGCTTGAACTCAGGTCCTATGTGTACTGTCTATTTACTTTTGACAGAGTCTAAAAGGCTTAGCTCAAAAATGATTTTTTAAGAGTTTCATGTCTACCTAGAATACCCCTAAGATTCAGCTTGAAGAGATTTTCTGTCTACACATATTTATCGTAGAGATTTGGACCCAAAGAAAGTTATACTAATTGATCTTGTTTTGAATCCAAAATGCTTCCATATAGCTGTGACCATCCCCCTTCACAGGGTGATGCGGATGTAAATCAGTGTATTGTTAATCTTCCTGACTCATTTGTGCCCTCATCTTGGCTGTTCATGGGCTAGAACAATAGAGCAGCCCACTAAATTGGAAGGAAGAGTTTATTTTCTCTTTGAGATTACAGGTGCCTATAACTGACCATTATTCATTCCTAATATATATACCTCTTTCTACTTCAGTACCACTGAGCACTGTGTATATGGTGTGTGTGTGGGGGGGGGGGTGTGCACGTGTGTGCCTGTGCTGGTATTGGGGCTTAAACTCAGGACCTGGTCACTGCCCCTAAGTTTTTCACTCAAAGCTGGTACTCTTATCACTTGAGCCACACTTCTACTTTGGGCTTTTTTTTTTTTTGCCAGTCCTAGAGCTTGAACTTAGACCCTAGGTGCTCTCCATGAGCCTCTTTGTGCTTAATGCTAGCACTTTACCACTTGAGCTGCAGTACCACTTCCAGCTTTTCCTGAGTAGCTTATTGGAGATTAAAGTCTCATGGACTTTCCTACCTGGACTGGCTTTTAACTTTGATCCTCAGATCTCAGCTTCCTGAATAGCTAGGATTATAGGTGTGAGCCACTGGTGCCCAAATACTTGTGGCTTTTTTGGTATATATTTTTTATTGTAAAGATACTGTACAGCGAGGTTACAGTTACATCAGTAAAGAAATGAGTACATTTCCTATCTAGCATTGTTACCTCCTCCTTTGTTTTATTTCCCCTACCATCCCTTCCCTCCAGTAAGTTTTCACTTTTGGCTTTTTGATGGTTAATGGAAGATAGGAGTCTCATGGAGTTTTCTGCATGGGCTGGTTTTGAATTCTAGCCCTCAGATCTCAGCCTCCTGAGTAGCTAGCATTGCAGGTATGATTCACAGGCACCCACAGAATATTTTTAACCACTTATATTTAAACTACTTAATCAGGAACTTAGGTTGGCATGGCACACTGTTTTCCTTGAAGCTGAACCACCCTTCATCATCTTGGCTCTAGCGATCACATGTTACAGAAGATGACACAGCCATTCTTGCCAACACTAGGAAATTCCGAGCACTTGGTGTTCTTGCAGGAGATTTCTGACACACCTTTTAGAGCTAGGATGCAGCAGTATTCACCTAAATTGATCATCCAGTTAACTCTCTCTTGGAGCAAGAGGATTCTATCTTCTTTCCTATTTTGCTATGATTCTTGTATAGCATGTCTGGCAGTCAGCTGGCAGCTGTGATGGTCTTGGGATTAGTATTAATATGACAGAAAGAGATCTGTTCAGGGAAACCTGCATTGCTGCAAGTTGTATGTTCTGTAATTTTTAAAAAGTTCAAAGTGCTTTTCTAGCACTAGGACAATAAGAAGTCATTGGAATAGCCTATCTTTTCTTTTGGTACTATCTTAGCAAGAATTTTCACCACAAAAGTTATCCATTTCTAAGAAGGCATCTGGCAAAGAAAACCCTCTTTTATTTCTGTTGCGTGGATTTCGCTCTGTGAGACACTGAAGATGTGCCATTCGCCAAGAACAGTTAAGATTAGCTAACTTCAGTGGGTGGCATCACATTTCATCTTGAAAAACCCAAGGTATGAAATACCCAAAGAAAAGAAACAAAGGACCAATAGCAGCATTATTGAAAGAGGGCTTCTTTTTGGAGTCTTGGTTGGCCCTGCTGAAGACAGATTGGATGAGAAGCTGGGTCTCAGAGAAAGCAGTGCTGTGAGAGACATCCCTCTTCCCAGAATCAGGAGCCCTTCCAATTACTTTGCTCAGGGATCAGCACTAGACTGTTGCCTTTTGAAGATGGAGCTTTGAGGAAGGGCCAGTAAAGAATGTGAAACATGTTCAATTTATGCAAATCCTTGTCATTCTTGTGAGCACATGGATTAGTAATTTGTTCGATGACAGTTTTTTGTTTCTTTCTTTTTTTTTTTTTTTTTTTTTTTTTGCTAATCATATCCTTTCTCCAAATTGAGAACTCAGGAGAAACTGACCAGTGCAGTTTCAGTAGCTGACATCCACCCCAGAATGAGGCGTTTCTGAGGAGAAAGGAAAGGAGAGTTAAGGATCACCATAGGGGTTAGTTTTGAGAATCATTGTTTAGAGAGTTGATGGACATTTGCTCCTGTAGGACAATGGTTAAATAACTTTGTTATTTGGAGTTGATTGTAGATTCATGTGTGGTTACAAGTGATCCTGTGTCCTTGTCACCTTAAATTCTCCAGTGGGAATCATCCTGAAAAATGGCAGTGCAATATCACAGAGGAAACATTGACATTTGTAAAATCCACTCATCTTAACTGGATTTCTTTGGGTTTCTGTGTGCACTCTTGTGCTGGTACTTAAAAGTTTTCCACATGTGGATGCCTGAATCCAACCCCAGGGGGACTCTTGTGTAGCCTTCCCATATCCATCCCCCCTGCTCTCCCACATCTGCTCCCAACCTGATCTACCTATTCATGGTCCCCATTTATTTACCTTGGTCATTTCAAGGATGTTGCAAAAATGAAGTCATATTCTCTGGAAATATGGGGGGACTGAATGTCACTCCCCAGAATAATTTCTTTGAGTTTTGTTTTGCTTGTTCATTTCAATTATTCTATTGCTAAGAAGTATTAGCATTCTATGGTATGCTGGTGTCACAGCTTGGTTAAACTGATAAACGATATATAGATTCTTGCAATTTTGTTTTTATTATGATGAGCAAAGTTGTCTGTAAGGTTTATTTATACATTTTTATATAAAAAATCCTTTGGGGAGAAAGGTTTTAAAATCCTTCTTTCCTTCAAGTTCTCTTGTTTTTTGTTTTTGTTTTTGTTTTTTTCTAAATTCTGCTTGTCTCCACAGTCATGGCACTGATATCTTCCCAGATTATGTTCAGGGTAATTATGTAAGGAAATCTTCATGATAGTCCTCTGGTACTAAAGCTAAACCACTCCCTGCCCATGTCCTTGATAGGGAAACTGAGGCCATAAAATGTTTATGTTTTCCTCCTGACCCAGTGTCCTCTCCTCTTGCCTGAACTTTTATCCTTCTCAGGAGAACTTTTCTTTCTCCCATTTCCCTTTCTGTCTGTGGAGAGAGCAGCAATGACAATTCTTAGGTACATATAATGACCTTGCAAAGGCTCTCTCTTGGATAGAGCCTTTTCACAAAACCCACATCTGTCTGGTTTCAATTGGATTGACACTGAGCAGAACCCAGTGATAGAGACAGGAAGGGGGGTTCCAGGAAGGAACAAGAGCAGTTTGGTTGATCAGTAGTGCTTTGGTAATGGAAGGCTGAGGTTACACATCCATTTCCCTGGGATGAACCTGTCTCTGTTACCCGAGGTAGGAGCGGCAAAGCTCTTTCCCCACTCACTAATTTCCTGTCCAGCATGGGGGCTGGGCAAATCTGAAGCACCCCTGAGGCCTGCCTGGACAAGGAGCACACATGTGCTGACACTGGTGCTCTCTGATTCATCTGGCTCCTTCTCCAGAGGTGCTGGTAGGGAGGCTGGGAAATTATGTGTAAAGGGCTGCTACACTGAAAGGTCCTAAAGAAACAGTACTCATCCCTGATGTCCAATTCTCTAGTCCCTTATTGTTGTTGCCTTCCTTAAGCAGGGTGATGGAACATGTTTTAGTTACCTTCTCTGGGCTTCTAGTGGACTATTGTTCTAATGTTCAAGGTGCTCCATCATCTGGACCTTCTTTACCTTCCCACTCCTTCTCCATTCCTCCATTCCTCCATTGCTGCCAGGAAGCATCCTATTCTCCTGCCACATTTCCCAAGATTTCCTGAGCATACCTTACCTTTAACAACTTCTTCCAGTGCTTTTCTTTTACTTGAAATTCTCTTTGCTCTGTGCTTCTTTAGCAAAGCTCTAGTTTATTTTCAAGGCTCACAGTACTCATATCTTGTTTGCTGACTTGCATAGTGTATTAAGTCATCCATTTTCTGATGTTATAACAAAATACCTGGACCTGGGTAAAATCTAAAGGAAACAGGTTTACTAAAATCATGGTTTGAAAGTGGAAAGACCAAGATCTCTGAGTGTTCAGTTTTAGGTGAGGGCCTCATGGTGGGTAATGTCACAGTGGGAATGTAAGCAGAAGAGATCACAGGATGAGTCAGGAAACAAGAGAACAAGGAACAGCCAGTTTTACTCTTTTATAACAACCTGGAAAGTAGGAAATTTTCTGGAGTTCTTCCCCACCCCTCTCATCAGCAGGTCTTGAACTCAGTACCTGATGCCTTTGCTCATTTGCTCGACCAACTGAGCCATGTTTCCAATCTCTTGGTGTTTAATAAAAACACTATAATCTCTAGTTAAGGCAGTGTCCCTAATGACCAAATTGCTTTGTAGTAAGTTCTACATCTTGTACCTTCCACCCCCACTCAACCTCACCACATTGAGAGTAACTCTTCTAGCGTAAGAACCAATGGATCCACAGGAAAACCTTATCAAACCATAGCACAAGGCAGTGGCCCATACTGGGCTTTTGACACAGAGTATCTCAGTGGTCATAGCCTCTCTTTGAAGGATATAATCCCTATGCACCCAAGCTCTTTGATTAACAGAACCATAATCTCCCTTGACTTCTCAGTACCCAGTTGTTAGCAGCTACCAATACAGGGTCTGCTGAACAAAGGATGGAGAAGGAAAAGCATTAGATCCACAAGAGATGCTGCCTTTGTTCACCATTTGTTTTCTTCTCTCCATCCACTGGGAGGTATTTTCTCCACAGATTTCTTTTAAGGTGCATGGGCATCAGAGTGAAGATAAAGGTTTTAGTCTACTTGGTAGGGCTCAATTCACTGCCAGTTGCCAATCTTTGGATAAATGTCTCCTGAGTTGTCTATGATTATCATCATCATCATCATCATCTTCCTCTTCTTCCTCCTCCTCCTCCTCATCAATATCTTTGTCAACATCATTGCAGTGAACTCCCTCTCCAGGGATACCCTTAGGATGAGTTACTCTTCCTTTCCTTTATCTACTAACTAATTCATACATTCCATGATTGATTGGTTTTTCTTAACCTCATTTTGCATCTTTCAGGTGTCTGTGTGCTTCCTAAATATGTCACCAAGATACATGGACAAAAATAAGAAATTTCCTTCAGGAGACCTTAAGAGAGGAATCTTTTAAGAGAAGGCTTTGGAGGGGTCCTAACACTGATAACCAGCAGAATAGCAGATTGAGAAGGTGTGACCTAGGGAAAAGCAGAAAAGGCAGATGGCAGAACCAAGGAGGAAAAGTGTTTTTGTGTGTCTTACGAGGAGCAAAATCAACATCCCTCCCCATCTTTAGAGACAATAAGGGGAAACAATTTAAACAGTTAATTTTTCCTTGAAACATCTGCATATTGTGCATGTGTTTGTATAATCCCTGCATGTATAAATTAGTCAACTTGTCTCAGAATCTGAGCAGTAATTAACTCATTTATGCTTATTAAACTCCTTGAAGTTATTAGTGACAGTTCCTATGGAAGAATCTACCTCAGTTGAATATTCTCTTTCCTTGATCTCTCTGTGAAACCTTTGTTCTCTTCATGTCTTCCCTGCCCTGCTCATTTGAATGTCAGATTCATGCTCAGAGTTTGGGAAATTGTGTTATATAACTTCCTCCTGTTTTCCAAAATGTTATTTCTTTCCATCTTTTCTCTTGCTTTCAGGTAAGGAATATCTTATCTCCTACAACTTACCTGTAGGCCTCTGGGAGATGGGAAAACCACCATTTGTCTGTGCTTTGCATCTGAAAAGAGTCTACCATGCAGATGCTTTCATAGTAAAAGAGCAGAGAGAGGTCCTAGCGGCTGTGTCAGGGGAGGTAGGAAGATCCTGGCCAATGGAGGCCATTCAGAGTAGTGAGATTCACACAGCTGTGGAGTTGTCTTTCTCTCTCAACAACACACACACACACACACACACACACACACACACACACACACACACACACACACACACACAGAGCAGTGCTCCATCCCTGAATATATGGCCAAAGAGGCTGTTTTTACAAAGCACTTTCTTTCCAATGTTTGCACATATCAGGCTGTAGCCCCCTTTGTATATTTAAGTCCAAAGAGATCAAGAAACATATTATGGCCTTTACTGGTATCCCGTGTATAATTTTAAGGACTCCTGACTTGAAAGTGCTAATAAATTTGTTCACCCATCATCATCTGTCCTTGGAAAGGAATACCACTCCACTAATCAAAATAGGGCTCAGAATGTCTGTGTCAACAACATCATTGTAAATTCTGCCTTGAAAACCTTGGACTCACCTCCTGCCAAGCTAATTTATTGATGTGGCTCAAAAGAACAGAGACAAGGCTGGGAAGGTGGCTCAGTGGTAGAGCGCTTGCCTTGCATGCATGAGGCCCTGGGTTCGATTCCTCAGCACCACATAAGCAAAAAGAAAAAAAGTCAGAAGTGGCGCTGTGGCTCAAGTGGTAGAGTGCTAGCCTTGAGCTGAAGAGCTGAGGGACAGTGGCCCAGGCCCAGAGTTCAGGCCCCACGACTGGACCCCCCCCCAAAAAAAACAAAACAAAAACAAAACAAAAAAAAACAGAGACATCTGTCTTGAAAATAGCCAAATGACCCCACTCACCAGCCTGTTTTCTTCTCTTTCTTCCTTACCAAATAACCAACTAAATGCAAATCTGCAGTAACTTATTTTGCATGTCTAATTCGACATTTTGATATCAAGGTCAGGAGCCATTTCCAATGAGATTCCACATTTGCGGTAGCATCTGGTAAACTCTGTGGAGATTAGTAATAGCACCCACTGTGAGGAAGACTTCCATGGGAATCTCTGAGATGCCTCACTCTCTGGGGGCATTGAGTCACTGACAAGTTGGAGAAGTGAACTGGAGTTGTATCCACTTTTCTTTTTCTTTGCTACTCCAGTAATTAGATTCTAGAGCTCTCTGTGGGAAAGCTAGGCTCCAGTACAATCCTTTCTGTCAAAGGGGGAACAGGATTTTGATTTGTTTATTTCCTTATTCATTTCAGTGGATTTAGCTAAGCTTAATAAAGTTCAAACAACCTGTCCAAAATCATAAATTAGCATTAGCGATCCAAGATTACTGATTTCCTCAGGGTTCTGCCAGAATTTACAGCCATCTCCACTTCCTTCCTTCGAATGACAGAATCTTAAAAAGGCCTTCAAAGTCCCTCAGCCTCATTTCCCTCCGTTTGTTAGATCTCCATTAGGCACACATCCAGGCCTGGCTTGGATCAGCGAATCTCAACAGGTGTGCAGATGCACAGCAGTGTGCCATGAGCCCTTCACAGCTGTGCTCCTAGATATTAATAAGTGAGTAAATTTTATTTTTACCCAACTGTCACACATATGGGGTTATGGTGATGCCTGACACTTGGAACAGTGCCCTAAAAGTATCAGGCGATCTTGTGTGGACAGACTATTATAGCTGGCAGGCCACTGGCCATAGGAACACTGATGCTGGTATCCAAAACAAATAAGATGCCTGAGGACCCTACCAGCTCACTTATGGCCAAAGATGATGGTGGGATGCTGGGTATCTCTGTACAACATTGGCCAGGGAGGAGGAGTGGGAACCACTGTGGAGCTATTGTAGACCAGGCAACTCATTTAGAGACCCTGGTAGAGACTGTGTTATTATTGCTTACTTTTCTCATATTGTTTGGAAAAGTTTATGCAGAAATAGTGCCACAAATATAAAATGGTGAAGTCTCTTGCCTGGCTCTTCATTGAGGGAGTCTCGTTGTCTTATTCTACTCTACATTTGCCAAGCTTCAAGTGCACACTGACTATATGCAACACACTTGCTTCTCCCCGCCTAAAAGTTAGCTTGCTATAACTTCCACCGAAGAGTTAGTGTATTGTTTGTGGAATAGCAATAAACACATGAAAGTCAATGTTTACCCCACCTGGGTGAGCACAGAATGAGATGGAGATCCGTTCTGAAGTATGGACTCTACAGTTTGCACACGTAGAAATTCTCCTTAATAGTGGCCCAGGAGATTTATATTCTTAGAAAGCTTCCTAGGTGATGCACAACTGGTGCACAACCAGGTCTGAAAAATATTGCTCTCCCATAATCCTTCAGCTCATAGCTGAACTCTTCTAGGTTAATTGAACGTGTTTTTCTTTTTTTTTTTTTAAAAAATATAACCCCAAGGTACTACATTTTTACAGAATTAAGAGCTTAGCTCCCAATATGCAGGTCTCATTCACTGCACACTCTGTCTTGCTTTTTACCAAGGTTCATAGCACTCATCCACAAAAGAAGACAGAATTTTGATGCCTGAGTATATCCATTTACATTGTGCAGACCTATCCTGAGTGGGTTAGTCCTATCTAATGCTGATCACCTAGGGACATTTAAATTCAGACTTTCTGAAGATAAAAGCCAAAAAGCAAGAGGCACAACAAAAACCATAGTCAGTGAATTATAGGTATTTCTTTGAGAGCTCCTCATCCTTCCCTGTCCTTGTGTTTCAGTTTCAAGTTTCTTAATTAAATGTGTGAACAGAGAAACTGTGCTTTTGATAGATGTTACCTGTCGCGGAATGCAGTCCATAATGGAAAAATCTAGTCGGTCTGTTCATTTTTTTCTGCTTCTGTAACATTTGTAAAACCTATACAAAAGTAAGTAAGGTATAAACATCTTTAATAACAACAATACATAGGCACAGAGGAGGTGGCTTGTGGGACATTGAGAGTAGCCTCCAAATAGAAGGCATTGATCTTCCTCGTGACTGTGGAGGACTCACAGATGCAAACCCTTCCTGGACCACATCCTCTCTGATCGTTGCTTCTTCCATTTGGATGGACTTGTGGTCTTCTCCCGTCTGCCCACACAGACCACGGTCCATTCAAGTGCAGCACTGTCTCCTTCTTATGTCTGCTTGGTCTGATCCCGCAGTGCCAAATAAATCTTTTGTCATGTTAGCAAGCCCATGACAAAGAGTTACTATTCGACCTCCAGAATCAACAAAGACTATTATTAAAGGGCTTTTTGGATGGCCAGGCACACAAGAAAAACATACCAACCGGTGTGCTGGTGGCTCATGCCTGAAATCCTAGCTACTCAGGAGGCTGAGTTCTGAGGATCACAGTTTGATTCCCCAGTCCAGGCAGAAACCCTGGAAATAGAGATGTGACTCAAGTGGTAGAGCACCAGTCTTGAGCAAAAAAGCAAAGGGATAGTGCCTAAACCCTGAATTCAAGACTTAGTACCTGCACCAAAAGAAAAATAAATACATAGTAATCTCAAACAAATTAGACTATAGAGATTAATAAATGAAATAGGTAAGATGATGAAATGTAGGAAACACAGAAATATACTATACATTCAGATCTTCCCTGTTCCCTTCTTTTAAGACATTGAACAAGCTGGGCACCAGTGGCTCACACCTGTAATCCTAGCTACTAAGGAAGCTGAGATTTGAGGATCACGGTTCAAAGCCAGCCCAGGCAGGAAAGTCCGTGAGACTCTTATCTCCAATAAACTACTCGAAAACTGGAAGTGGTGCTGTGGCTCAAGCGGTAGAGTGCTTGCCTTGAGCTGAAGAGCAAGGGACAGCGCCCAAGCCCAGAGTTCAAGCCCCACGACCGACAAAAAAAAACAAAAAAGACATTGAACAGTTTTCCAGGAGTAATTTTCCATGTTTACTACAGAAAAATAGTACACCTGATTACACAATTTGGTATCTGTGCTGTTTCTAGACCTCCACAATTATTAATAATTTTTATGATTATGTTTACATGATCATGAAAGCTAAACTCTGGTGTATTGTTCAAATGCCACCAAGAAAAAACATTTTGTCCTGTACATTTGGGTGTAAGTGTTCTGTTACCTTCCTGAACTACCAAATGCAGGGAACAGTGTTTTGGTACATGGAAGGAGGTTGTATCTTCTGAATAAGAGCCTGGGTTCTCTGTGGGGGCCCGTGTTCCTGCAATTCTCTACATTTGGTGGGAAGCAGTGTCAATGGTTTAACCCTCTGGGATCTGCACAGAAAGTCCCCTTTCCTTCTTGCTGTGGAAAGACACACTACTTTTGTGCCAGAAGATGATAGAGAATGAGAAGAAGAGAAGACACGAGGGACAAAGCCTGGCAACACTGAGCATGCTGACATAAATTAATCAAACAAGGCATCTCACAGGATTGAATTAGTTCCTGATTTATGGCTGTAGCACAGCTCCTGCCGGCCGCTTCCTCAGGCTCATCCATTGCTGGCCCTGATTTATGCCAGCATCTCAGTGCATTGGCTGACTTGGGATCCTCACAGGATGGATGGAAGGGAGAGGGCTGCTCCAATGCCGGCTGCCTCTCGTCCAATCTCCATTCCACCTTTCCCATCCATCAACTTCATTATTTGCCTCATAAACTCAATATCTGCCTCTTTAGGCTTTGTGTCATGTTGCTCTGGGATAAGGGAAATAAGTACAATTCATTCTTAGAGATCCTTCCATCTCACTAGGATTGAAACTACATCAGTGTGGATGTTACTTGTTATTATCTGTAGGGACATGTCCATCTCTTTGTGGGCCTGGTCAAGTTACTGCTAATTTCTGTAATGAGACGCACCCAGGGGGGTGATTTGCAAGGTGATGCAGTTTGAATGCTGATGTCTTCCTCCTTTGGGAAATCAATTTCCTACCATAGCATTCCCTTATAGAAAAAGGTTGCTGGGGATATTTTTTCCAGCTCATTCTAGAAACCTATGTGCATTCTGGTGATGTTCACTTGTCCATCTGTTTATTAATTTTCTTTTGTTTTAGTTCTTGTTATGCATCATACGCTGGGTGCTACATGCTTGCTTAGACTCTTATGCTTTGCGTTTCTGTCTTCAAGGCTTTTATTATCTACAATTAAACATATTATCAAAAAATAACATGATTGCATACATGTGGCAATGTTAATTATAATCATTAGAGTTCAATATTATGTTGAGTATTTCTAATATTTTGAAAACAAATATGGAGGAATTAAGGGTTAATAGGAAGTATTAATTAATTGATTAATTAAATAATCAAATCATACCTCTAGCCTTTTTTTTCTTTAGTTATTTTTTTAGATAAGATCTTTATTTTTCCAGAGCTGTAATGTTCTTACCTATGGTATCTGAGTAAACAGGGTAGTAAACACACACTGCCACATCCAGCCTATTTGAAGAAATGGAAGGGCTTCCACTGGTTTTAAACTATTGCTATTTTAGTAGCTCAGATTACAGATGTGAGCCACTATGCCTGGTAATGAAGTATTATTTTGTATCTGTCAACTGTAGATGACATTTTTTAAGGTATGGATTTGGTTGTAAGTAGTTAATATTACTTGGAAACATGGTAAAGTGGAAGAACAACTTCATAATAATAACTTTGTTTAGAATTGTCCAAATAATATTTTATTATCAGACATGAGATGCTTTATTAAAAAATAAAATAAAAATTCAAACAAACAAACAAAGATACCTTGCCAGGCATTGGTGGCTCATACCTGCAATACTAGTTTTCAGGAGGTTGAGATCAGAGGATCATGGTTTGAGGCCAGCCTATTAGGAAAGTCCATAAATCTTTTATCTCCATTAATCAGCAAAAATTGCCAAGAGTGAAAGTGTGGCTTAAGGGTTAGAGTGCCAGCCATGAATGAAAATGCCAAGCAAGAATGAGGCTTAGAGTGCAAGCCCAGTACTGGCACAGGAAAAAAAAAGTTTGTGTTATAGTTTCCAAATATGTATCCTAGATAAAAGAGTTAACATCACTAAAACTTAATAATGCCTGCTTCATAATGTTAATATTAAATGAGAGAATGTATTCAATGTATTTAACACAATACCAAATATCTGGTAGATATTTGATCAATGTGACTGTATTGATTTATTCCTAGCACAGATCTTGTTTTTTCCCCCTGTATGTTTGAATCATAGATTAGAGATGACCTCAGTAGATAGTAAGCAGCATGTAGAAAATTCAAAAGCAAAACCTAAGA
Organism: Dipodomys merriami; assembly: GCF_024711535.1. NCBI lineage: Eukaryota > Metazoa > Chordata > Mammalia > Rodentia > Heteromyidae > Dipodomys > Dipodomys merriami. The sequence goes on from NW_027204381.1 coordinate 9,866,021, forward strand.
CGTGGGACTGGTCGCTTTCTCCCTAAAGAAGCAAATCTGCCCCTCCTGCTGCTTTCCTGACTCCCATGAATACATACCACCATGTGCCCAGATGCCCAAGTCACAGGCCTGGGGCTATCTCCCACCCTCCCTGCCAGACTGTGGGCTGCAGCTGCACTGGGAACTCCCACCCCCTCCTCCATGCCACACTCCAGCCATTTGGAGCCCTCACCACGCGGTGTTTCTCACTTGACGCATTTGTTTATTATCTCACCAAATTCTCTACAGTACCTGCTTTAGGTCTCAACTAGGGATCTCTTCCTAAGAGAATTTCTTAACCGTCCACACTTTTCTTCTACACTGTTCTCACCATAGTGCTTTGCTTACTGTGCTGTGAATCAACCTTTACTTTGGGGGTATTGTTTTCATGGTATCTATGGCTCAACAACTTGTATTCATCAGTCTTACATCTCCAGTAACCTTTCATAGATAAAAAAGAGGATACTGAATATTATCTTTAATGAATGAAGGAATCTATCTTCAAGGAAGTTTTAAAAAAATAATTTAACTGGGCTCCAGTGGTTCAGACCTATAACCCTACTTGGTCAGGAGGCTGAGGTCTGAGGATGTCAACCTAGTTCAAAGGCCTAGAGACTTTGTGTCCAGTTAACTAGCAAAAATGCTAGACTGGAGTCATGGCTTAAGTGGTTGAGCACTAGCCATGAGCAAGTAGAACGAGAGAGAACATTAGGCCTACAGTTCAAGCCCAGGTACTGGCACAAAATAGTAATTATATTAATAATAATGTACAGGACACTTGAAATTAAAAGAGGGAATTCTTCCATTGGACTTTCCAGCATTGATGTTTACATGTCATTTCCACCCAGGGATGTAGGCTATGAATTTAAGTAAGTAGCCATGATGACTCAAAATGGATAGGAGCAGCCCAATATCCAATCCATTTCCACAAAGCTTTCAAAAACAACAACATAAGCTGTATGTGTTTGTAGTAAATAGATGCAATTCTCTGGCATCACCTCAGCGTCAGACCTTTATGTTTTTTTCTGATGTGGTTTCTTATACCCTGGGAAAACAGCAAAGAGACCTCCAGTTCTCTGCCCTTTGCTATTTCTTTGACATATTTCAAGCATTCTATTGTTAAAGAACACTTTAAATGCTACAGCTTCTTCTCCTAGGAGACCAGATATTCAGAAGGATTCTTTGCTAAAACTTCAGGGAAAGACAAGCCGTCTTAGTTCTTGACTGTGAAATTTTCCCTAGACAACGTGGTATCAGACACAAGAACAAACAGCTCCAGTGTTGGCTTCCTGGGGGATATTGATTTTCCCTCTCGGCTGCAGCATTTTCCTCATCCACTGGCATGCACTGCAAAAAAAAAAAAAAAAAAAAGAGAGAGAGAGAAGAAACATGAGATTTGAAAAACTAGAAATACTGAAAGTGACAGGTTCCTCTGGCCTCCGGGGTTCTGTGAGAATTCCAGCGGAGAGGAACCGATGGGGCATGGTCTTGTCCTTCCACGGTCATTGAGTAGACTTTCAAACTGTGGAAAAGATGGAGGTAAATAATAGGTATTAGGCATGGCACGGTAAGAGCCTTTGGAGAAGTGGTAGGTAAAGCATTTAGAAGCAGGTCTAGTGAGGTAATGGAAAGCAAACATGATTGTAACCCCGCCTCCTACACAAAGCACCATTGGAAACACTTTCCTGAATTACTCTTATAGTAACAGAATAGAAAATAGACTGGTAGAATACTGGGGTTTAGTTGGCTTGTTCCTAAGTAAAACAATGAGCTGTGTGATCTGCCTAATTTCCTGAAATCTCATTGTCACTTTGGCCTTTATCAAGGGATGAACTCAGGTAAGATCTTTACAGTGAAGGCTAATTGTCCGAGCCCCAGCACCATAGACCATATCCAATCCCACCTTGCAGAAAAACAGATTTGAGGAATTCTGGCTTAGTTCAGCAACTCTATTTTCTAGGCTATTTGCTACTTAAAAATGGCTATAAAATTAGGTAATACTTGTATGGATGCCTATTGCTCACCTTGCATCCCAGGTCTGATTACCACTTGGGTCTTTGCTTTTGGATCCTGAAGCCATTTTGACAACTTACCTAATACTTCAACTACATTCAAGATTGTGCATTGCTCTGGGTTTTCCATTTTCTCTTGTCTTTTAAAGGTTTGCAGGAATTGTGGGCGATAGCCCAACCTCATTAGCTGCTACTGGCCTAAACTGGCTGTGGATTTGCTCAGCCCTTAGATGCTCTGTCTTTAGCTTATAACAGACTCCCCACCCCTACCAGTATCTAAATTTTGCTCCCCATCTCACTAAACGCAGCCAGACCATGCCTTCCATCTGCACACATCACACAAGTCTGTTTTGTAAGCTCATCACTTAGACTACTTGCATAAAAGGTCATGTAACATCCCCTGCCCTGAGTTCACAACCATCCACTGAACACTTCGGTGTGCATTTATTATAGGCAAGCCTAATGCAATATATGCCCAGAATAATCACTTTTATTCTGTTCCTCAAATTCTCTTCAGTTCATGAAATTGCCCTCTGGCCACCTACTCAAACCTGAAATTTAGAAACTAATCTTAACTCACCAGCCCCTTGTACCACCAATGTGCTGGTTCTTCTATTAGCCTTTGCCATTGCTATCTCACAAGAGAGCTATTCCAGGCCTGTAACCTCAAAAATGCTCTCTACTTTGATGAGTTCTAAAGCCCAATGAAAATGAATATGACTATATACGTGTATATGAATAATATATTTATTCCTTTAGTTGTATACATATATCATTTTATATATAAGAATGCATTATGTGGACATATATGGAATCTGAGTATATATTATATATCTGAATATATACATAGAAACATATATTTTGATACTTGTTTCTACTTGACTTGGATATCTAATATGCAAAATGAGATATCTGATAGACTGCTCCAAGTTACGATGTCTAAAAGCTGAGGATATAGCTTAGTGGTCAAGAACTTGCCTATCATGGGCCATGGAAATTGATTTGCTGGTTCTATACTTTTGTTTGATGAATTGGGGAGCCCGACCCTCACTCTCTACTCAGTTAATGTTACTTTCCTGCATTATGAGAGACCAAGCTTCAACTGAGACAAATATTATCCTTTTATTCATTTTTTCCTTATTGGCAGTATCCCTTATTTCCTATTTTATTGTCTTGAAATAGTTGTACCAGAGAATTTTTATTTAATGTGTCCATTTATGTGTACAATGCATCCTGATCAAAGTTACTAAAATGATATGGGCACACTGTATGTTAAAATCTTGCTAAGATAGCACACACAATACGCAGCTTTAGTCAGAATTCTGGTGAAATCACAATCTTTAAAACAGTGTGTTCCATTATTCTCAATAATGCAATGATCACCATTTGTTTAGTGCTTACTATCTGCCAGGGTCACCCTTTTATCCTAAAAAGTAAAATATATATGTATGTATTATTTACACATATATTATAATATATACATTTATGTTATATATTATATATATATATATAAGTTGACATAATTACAAAAAAATGATTCTCAGCCTTGGGAACTTTACCTGCTGTATAAACAGTAATGTTATTCAATGTGCATTGATCACCATATTCCACCAGCAAAAAAGTGATATTATTTGGTGTCAATGTTATTTTTAATTGTCTGTTTTGCTTTTCAAATGTAAAATAAGACCTTGACATATTTTTTAATCTAAATGAAATATCTTAGCATGTTCCCAAAGATGATTAGTCTCTAATCTTTTTTAAAGGAATCTCAGCTCCAATACATGGCACCTCTATCCGTCTTGTACATCCCTGTTGAGAGATGTTGCCCTGAACTCCTGGACCAGTGGCAGAATTCTTTGTCTACGTTTTTTTGTTTCTGTGTTTGCTTTTACTTCTCTATCCCACATCCTTTGCAAACTCACCAAGTATGTAGGTTTAATATCTTTACTAATAGGTGATTATAGTACTAAGAAATTCAGCATATACTATCCAGAGCAAGAAACAACTGGCTCTCCAACAGTGAGATTTTTGACTGACTTATTGGCAGAGATGAGTACCAAAAAGTCCCTTCCTTTTGCTTCTGTTATCTATACTTGTTATTTTTGCCTATTTAAAATTCAAGCTAGAATTTTTAAACTCTCATTATCATGTAGTTTCTATTATATTAGAAATTAGCTTCATTAGAAGCTAGAATTAGAAACCCATCCAGACTTTATCACTTTGTGGCTGTGTAACTTTGGAAAAGTCCTATGATCTCTCTGTGCCCTAGTTTTTTTTTTATCTGTGAAGAAGCAATAGTAAAAGTTCTCACCTATGGATTTCTGGTGCTAAACAGAAGGATTAATACATGCAAAAAGTTATCACAGATTGGGATGCATAACAGGGGACAATGATGAAAGGGGTGACATTGATCAAGATGTGTTACTTATAAATTTACATGTTGAATTGAAACCCCTTTGTACAACTAAGTTGAGGCTAATAATCATAATAAATAAAATAAATGTAAAACATGTAACAATTCCTAGGATACAATAATGATGATGATATAAGTGTATGATATTATTAAGGAACGCCTTTTGTGGAAGTTCTGATGTGATATGGTGTTTTTACTTTTGTCAGATCTTCTGGACTCTGAAGGCTTCTGGGATAATGCAAGATGGCATGAACATGACTTTCTGTCAGATATATACCATAGATTTTCTAAGCCGTACTACACTTCTTATTTCTTTGTTGATTCCTTATGGTTTTCTTGTCCGCTTGAACCTAGCATTGTGTTTTAGACTTCCAATATTCTTTGTGCTGGTTGTGGTCACTCATTGTCACTTACTGCCTATCCCTAAACACCATTTCTTTCATGAGGCCTTCCTCATGAAAACCTTCCTGATTGGTTCTTTCAGACCTGGTTGTCTTTCACATAAATAGAACCACGGTGGGGGATCACTTTGTCCCCCTAGCTCCCCAAGCACCTGCTCTATATTCCATTCCTTTTTCAAGTCCTCATCACTTGATCTTGGGAGGATTTTCTGGTAACGGCTATTCCCAGCTACAGAGCACGTTATTCTGTCAGGAAAGGGTAATCTCAAACAGTTCTCTGATGTTACCATTGTATCACTAAGACAAGCATTTCACCAGAATGGTACCAAGGACAGGAAAAGTGACAGAATTATTCAATAGCCACCTATCATCAAGTGAAGTCTTCTTTATACTGGGACTCCTGGCATTATTTTACGCATTTTTCCATGGGAGGTTATTGACACACATTTTCATTTTATGCATTATTTTAGAAAACTAGAAAGGCAAGCGAATCTAAAACCCTCAGGGGAAAATGCTATCTGGAATTTCCTTGAGAGGTAAAAAGCAAGGGCCAAATGATCAAGTGAGTGAATGAATGATAAATAAGAAAGGGAAGGACAGATCACAAATGCAAGTTTCTGGTCAAGTGTCCTTATGGATGGTGCAGATATTAAATAAAATATAGAACAATAGAAAAGAAAGCAGAAGGACAGAAAATCTAGATGTCAGGCAAACTGCACTGGTGTGAAGATGGCAACGTGTAGAGGGGCCAGTGCTGAAGCACAGTTTGGAGATATCCAGTATGTTGGCAGGCATGGGGAGTTCTATGTGTGCATTGCCCTGCAGAAGAAAGGGACAGAGAGAGCCAAAGGAGACATCAGGGAAAACACTAACAACAAACTTGGATTTCATTAAAAATATAGAAGAAAGCCGGGTGCCGGTGGCTCACACCTATAATCTTAGCTACTCAGGAGGCTGAGTTCTGAGGATCAGGGTTCAAAGCCAACCCCGGGCAGGAATATCTGTGAGACTCTTATCTCCAATAAACCACTCAGAAAACTGGAAATGGTGCTGTGATTCAAGTGGCAGAGCACTAGCCTTGAGCTGAAGAGCTCAGGGTCAGCATTCAGGCCCAGAGTTCAAGCCCCACGACTGACAAAAATAATTAATAAAAACTTAAATATAGAAGAAAATTATGAGTGTGTGTGTGTGTGTGTGTGTGTGTGTGTGTGTGTGTGTGTGTGTGTGTGTGTCATTTGTGTGCATGTGTGTGCATACACAGCCTGAGGGGGCAGAGGATAAAAAGAGATAGAAAGTTGTTGTAGGAAACTCCCAGAGACATTGCACGCCCATGGAAGGGGTTGTCCATGCAACTGACCATGATCAGATCTTTTGGTTCAAATGAGGCATTTTGATCTGCTTAGAATTCTATTAAGATAGGCTGGAAACATAGACTTATGTTTACTAATGACTTCTAATTTGTGTCTGCTGGTTTTGCATCTATTATGTATTTTGTATTTTTCTTGGCAACCTGGTGATTTAGGTAGTATTAGCCTATTATGAGAGAAAAAGCAGAAACAGAAACAATAGAATGAAGAAGTGCAGCCTGCCAGCCCTGGCCCAATGCTGTATCCTGCCACCTTTACAGGAGATACACTGTGACTGCTCTTCCCATTCAGCACCTCTTTTAAATCATTTTGCAGCTTGGCTATCCTTACCTCCTATTTTCACAGGCTGATATTTTTCTAGACTGATCAGGAAAGGACAGGAGCAACAAAATACTGGAGAGAAAAAATACAAGCCAGTTTGCCATTAATCAACACGTTTCTTCTGGATAAATGTAAATGATACGAGGGCAGTGATCCAAGACAAGGCCAAAACTCACTGAACTACATCACTGAGAAGTTTTAATGCTCTACTACCTCCTTTCCCCCAAAGAGAGCAGGGCTCGTGATTGCAAATGGGTTTAACCTTTCCCATTTGAATTATCCGGGGTTTAGGATTCAATTTGGCTTGCTTCTTGAGTTGGCCAGGTAGGGCTCACTGTCCACGCTCCATATTGAAGGATAATGTCTGATGAAGCTGGAGGTGCAGCTCAGAGCCAGTGTGCTCATCAAGCTCAAGCGAGTGCCACCCATCTCTCTGTATGCAGCTTCCAAAGAGCTCTTCCCAGCAAATCTTCTGCCACCTCCATGTCCACTTACAGAAGAAGCAATTCTTTCTCTGCATTTCCATGACACAGGCCAATATTGTAACAATAAACCATCTCCTGCCGGGTGCTGGTGGCTCATGCCTGTAATCCTATCTACTCAGGAGACTGAGATCTGAGGCTCACGGTTCAAAGCCAGCCCAGGCAGGAAAGTGGGTAAGACTCTTATCACCAGAAAAAAGGAAGTGGCACTGTGGCTCAAGTGGTAGAGTGCTTGCCTTGAGCTGAAGAGCTCAGGGACAGTGCCCAAGCCCAAAGTTCAAAGCCCATGACCACCATCACCACCACGAACAACAAAACCCCTCCCTCCTACATAGAGTACTTTAAATTCCTGATCTTCAAACCCAGCTTGGCCACCATTAACTTTGGACCTGGGTAGGTCACTTATTCTTGGTATACCATCACCATCATTTATAAAATAAGGATGGGCATAATATCACCTAGTGATGTCTGTGTGGATTAATATGTTAGGAACATAAGTACCTGAGAATCACTAGAGTACTGGGATTTGAGCTCACCACCTCATCCTTGCTTGGTTTGTTTGCTTTGTTTGATCTGCTGGCACTCTACCCCTTGAGTCATGCCTCCAGTGTAGACTTTTTTCCCCCAAGGCTGTTTTAAAACCACCATCCTCTAGATGTCAGACTCTTTAGCAGCAACGATTATAGGCACGAGCTACAATGTGTGGCTTTCATGAATCTCTATAAATGCTGCTGACCTATAGTGATCTTGTAGTCACTGGCCATTCCATGATGGTTTTACACTTCCCCCCTCAGAGCACAATCTGGCAGAGAGGAGGTGTTCTGTTACTGTAGTTGAAAGAGCAAAGTGACTCTCCTCCTGAAGTGGCTAAGGCAGCCGCTGACAATTAATAAACCTAGTGAGACACAGAGCCAGTGAGTACAGAGCTGGCACCACGGTAGCCCACGTAAGTGTGGGCTCACCAAAGCTTTCAAGATAAAAGCCACCGTCTGCATCATCCAAGCCTTCCCGCCTTGTGGATGGATTCCACTGGATCCTCAAGTGTTTTTATCTAGACAGGCTGCGCTTGGGGTACACAGGCTCAGAAGGTTCTGGGATTCCAGGGTCTGCAGATCTGTGTGGTCTGTATCATGGAGAAAACCCACCAGCCAAGTCAGCACAGAAAACAGACTATGATCAGAAAGTATGGTGGTGGTGCAGAAGGGACCGGGGGTACTTCCTCTTGTCTAACTTGCTGTTATGTAGTCAAACAAACACTAGACAGGGGAACCAGTACCCAGGAGCATAATTTCTTTCATTCAAATGTCTCTTTAAGCCAGGAAAAAGAGGGGGCAAAAAACAAACATTTTAAACTTGGCCAATATCAAGGCCCTGGGCTCAGAGACAGAGAGGCCAAAACAACTTCTCAAAGCCCAGGTGAGACCCAGGAGTCGAGCAGCGCAGCCAGGTAGTATCAACCCTGCCAGCCAGAGAGGGCTGTCACCAAGCTCCTGCTGCTATGTTACCAGCATCCAGGTGACAGGCAGAGGCCTTCTGTAGCCCAGCACAATGCTTGCTTGTGGTCTGCGTGAGCATGACCCTCTAGAACCCCATTCTGCAAACTTGAGTGGCAAAGGCCTCAACAGAGGAAAGTCCTTGTACCAAAGCAGCTGGAGAGACAGCTATTGTATCTGCTGCCAACATCCCCCCAGGGCTCTATGGAGAGCCAGATTTACGTTCTACACATGCAGCTTAAAGAATCATGGCTCAGCGAACTCAGCTAACATGGATATGTTTTGCTGTGAGTATGCTCCCCTTTCATTTTTAAATGTATATGTACTTCAAGGGAAATTAAATCCATAGGTTTCTAGTTCATTTACTCTTAAATCATTAAAAGGCTGTTTAAGAACATTAGGCATCCACAGAGCTTTCCCAGCCATTCCGATAAGCACCAGAAAGACTTCACTTGCACCACACAAAAGCCTCATCAAGAGCAAAGGACTCTACCTTCCAGAGGATGCTAGCGTGGTGTAGAACTCTCAGTCAGTCAGTGTTTACTGTGTGCAAAAAACACTACAGCTGATGAAGTATACCCTCCCTTCAATACAGGATAACTGGAAAATGAATTCTTTTTCTGCAGACTTTGAATTAGATAGAACATGGTCTTTACGTTATCCTGGAATTCTTAGGGACATAACCTAACATGAGCTGGTATTCCATGCGTTTATATTGTGTTATATGCCTGCCAGCCACTGAGTTCTGAACCTTTTAAGTCCATTGTTCCTATAGCACTGCATTGAAGGGATTGTCTCCTGTGTTAGCCAGCTTTCAATCATTGGAACTAAATACTAAGATGATCAATTTCTGAGAAATGGGTTGATTGGGATCATAGTTTTGGAGGTTCCAGTCAATGATCACTTGATCCTGCTGAGTCTGTCCTGTGGAGAAGAAGCAGTACATTAAGGCAGAATAGGGTAAAGCCAAAATGCTTACCTCATTGTTAGGAAGCAAAAAGAGTTAGGAAGGAGGTGGAGACCCCATAGTACTCTTCAATGTCATTCCTGCAATGACCTATAGACCTCAGCAAGATTCCACCCATTAAAGTTTCCATCACCTCTCAACAGCAACACCTTAGGGACAATGTATCTCACACAAGGGCTTTGGGGGACATTTAAGAACCAAATTAGGGCACCCTACTATTAAAATGGGACCTAGAGAAATACATTCTCCTGTTTGAAATCCCAAGTGGTGGCATAAGGACCAATCATTCTGACTCTCAAATGTTTTCTTTTCCCATGGGCCTTGGCCATTTCTCTAGGCCAAGAGGACACTGGCTTTTTCAATATGTCCAGTGCTTCACCAAATAATCCATCTAGTATGCATTCATCGTTGAGAAAATATGTGCTGAAGTCCTCAGGTTCACCCAGTAGTTTAACACTTGGATTGAGCCTGGAAGGTTTGCACTTTATAATTATTTTATAATGCAAATTCAGACTTGCATTTTATAAAGGGTGAGAGGACTGGCAAGGATCAGGAAACAAGACGGTTTTCTTGTCTAAGCCACCCATCTCTGTGCTGTTGACTCCTTGAGGAAATGAATTTCAGAAGGAACATTTGGTAACACTGCACTGTGATGAACTGGACAACTTCTCTCTAGTTGCAACTTGGTATATAGCCACTTAATAAAAGGAATGAGTTAGCTCAAGCCGTTGGGCAGCTGCAAAGCTGCCCTTCGTGAAATTGGCAGAATGGTTAGTAGGTTTTAAACAGAAAATTTGTGGACAACACATCGATCCTTTATTCATAGAAGGGGAAAGGTAACCTTATTCAGCTCATTAACAGAAGAGAATTTATCCAACTCACACCGAGACACTAAGTTGAAAGCCAAGCCATAGATTTTTAATGAAAGTCTGGCTAGAGTTGCTATGATAGCAGAAGCAAAATGAAATTGGGAAGGGGTAATGGTGCCTGCTCATTCAAACTACAGCTGTTATTTCCCTGTCTAATACAATTATAGCCGAGCTTTTAAAAAAGAAAAAAGACAGGGCTACTCCTTTGGGCTGCTAAAGATGAAAAATAGAGGGAGTGAACATTGTGAACACTAAAGGGAACTATCCAGACCACCAAGAGGTGGTTATACCCACCATACAGGGGAAAAAAATCATTCAGAATGTGTTGTGATGGCTTTGCAATGGTCTGTAACCTTCCAACTATTATTCCTGACTCAATCCTACCTTGTAAACTTTCACGGACATGCGCTTTCAGTTCTGATAAGGAAGCGCCTTTGGCTTTCTTCAGAGGGCTAACAGGAGAAAATTTTACTCCTGAGTACTCCCTCATAGTCTCTTGGCATGTGACCAGGATTACTAACTTTCAGGCTTATTACTTTTTTTTAATCCATTCAGCTTTTATCCTCTGGTTATCACAGCACACATGTCTCCTTAGCCATACCTCAGTGGTCAGAGAATATGTTATAAACCTGTCCTGCAAGCGTGTACCTTGGACATTCACTAGCAATTCCTGCTGTGTTATGATGTTATTCCCAAATTAAAGGAAGAGTAACTTCTGCCCAGATTTCTCACATCTAAATTAATGACACTATGATAAGAGGTAAAGGTAACAAAAAGTCAGGAAACATGTCTAGAAATAGCAAACAAATATACAATGGCAATAATAGCACCAATATCATCTCACATTTGGAGAGCAATTTTCAAAAAGATTTCATCTATGTTGCTTGTATTATCATCTCATTCTCACAACAGTCTCCTGATCTAAGAAAACTTTTATCATTAGACACCCCTTTCTCATAAAACTGTAGACAAGAGCTCACAGCAGCAAGTTTGAGAGCAGGAAGACTAGTTATTAAACAACTTCCAACCTCCGTATTCTTTTGCTACGTCTCAAATGGCTTCCCTATTGTGAGAGGTGTTTTGTTTTTAATCTTTAAGTAGTTGTACAAAGAGGTTCTAATTTGACATGTCAGTTTGTAAGTTCAATGTATGTTGACCAGTGTCGATCCTTCCATTGTGCTTTTCTCCTCTCTCCCAATCCCACCCATCCCCTCAAGTTCCATCTTTTCATATGACTGTATTTGCCTACCCTTGTGAGAGGTTTTTGTTGTTATTTTCAGTGAAATAGATTAGTGACTTTCCATGAGGAAACAAAGATTTGTTCACAATGCGAATGGAGTCCACAGCAAAATAGAACCTATGTGCTGACATCTGGAATGTGTTTCTTTCTTTTTTCTTTTTTTTTTTTTTTGTTGGTCATGGGGCTTGAACTCTGGGCTCGGGCACTGACCCTCAGCTCTTCAGCTCAAGGCAAGTGCTCTACTGCTTAAGCCCCAGCTCCACTTCTGGTTTTCTAGTGGTTTATTGGAGATAAGAGTCTCATGGACTTTTTCTGCCTGGGCTGGCTTTGAACCGTGATCCTCAGATCTCAGCTTCCTGAGTAGTTAGGATGACAGACATGAGCCACTGGTGCCCAGCTTGGAATGTGTCTCTGAAAGACCTAATCATCAATCCTATTCCCTTGTCCCGTGCCTACAGACACTGCTATGGTGAATGCCACACCTGTTCCTTAACCATCAGTTCTGCTTTGAGGTGGCTAGTAGTGGGCTTATTACTCAATAAGCCAGTAGGAGCGATCCTTCCCTGGCTTCTCTCCTTGGACCACCAGGACTTGTACAAGAAGAGAACCTCACTGGTCCCCAATCTAAGCAAAATGAAGTGAGACATGGGACAGGTTTCTTTTGTTTGTTGTGTTTTGTGTGTTTTGTTTTGTATTAGTACTAGGGCTTGAACTCAGGGCTTCAGCAAAGCCCTTACTTGGCTTTTCTGCTCAAGGCTAGTGCTCCACTTACTGCCTGAGCCATTCTTCTACTTCCTTGGGACTGTTTTTTAAGCAAACGTGAATTAGAGTTGCAGTAACTTAGCAGTGTTTTATTTTGCCTTCAGACTAATAAAATCTTGCATCAGCATGCTTGAGTAAGTGGAGGGCTCAGTCAAGCATCCAGCTCAGCAGCTCTGAGCTGCTTCCTGACTCCTTCTAGGACATGATTTATGCTCTTTGGGACATAACACCCAGCTTGTGGGGTATGAAACTATGCATACATTTTTAATGAAATTCCCTCTTCTCCCTCTCTCACTCCACCTCCTTTTCTCTTTTTAAACTCTTTTCTGCAATTTAGATGGTTTACACATACACACATGCCCTTATCTCTCCCTCCCTTCCAAGATGTAGTTGAATTGAATTGAATTGAACTGACTGGTGCTCAGATCGGAAGGAACCATATCAGGAAGTGACCAATCAACAGATGGCTATTTGTAACTACCACCTAGTTATTTGCCATCCCAACTCCCATCTGTACCTGTACCTGACCTCAATCTTCTCTACCTACCAAGATTCTCTTCTTTCTGATCTCAGCTCTACCTTCAAAGCAAACTCTTTATCATCAGTTGACTTTCATCATCACTTTCTCCTCTACATTCCTACAACTTCATTCTCTTCCAGTGAATTCTTGAACTTTAATTTTAAAATATGTCCTTACATTGTTTTTTTTTTGGTTTCCTCTGCATTTTATATCTGGTTTCTACAACCAGCCAGGATTACTTTGCCCCAGATCCTCTAGAACCCAGAACTACAGAAAACACAAGAAAATATACCAGAGGATATGACCTGATTTGCCTGAATATCTTCTTCTGGCTTCTTTTTGTCAGCTAGAAAATGAAGAGAAGTGTAAAGCAGATGCTGTGCTGCACTGTTCGCATTCAAACCACTACTTGCTCCTCATTGGGCCTACTGCATGATGTTTGTGAGGCCCTGAGATCCTGGGCTAGGGCTGTTTCCAGGGCAGGCCCCATGCACATGGTAGCCTGCTTGCTTAGTGCGGCAAGCCATGTAGCACTCCAGCCCTCCATATGCTGCCTTGGCTTTACCTCCTTCCTGTACTCAATGGGCCCCTCCAGGGATCTTCCAGAAAAGACTGCTGTATATAATTCTAATGGTGTCTGAGCGTCCTGCCAGCTCAGGGACAAGTCCAATCAAGGCTACCCATGCTACTGGGATCCTGGTCCAAATCTATGCAGAGCCAAAAAGCCATTACAGAAGACAGATCTAAAAGGTTAAGGAGCAGAGTATGGGGTCAGAAAGCAAGACAGAAGATAGAACTGCCCATCCAGTTAGAATGGCAATGCTGTGAGAATCCTGGGCTCGAAAAGCTTCAGAAAAGGAGAAACATAAATGAGACAAGCAAGGCTCAGCTCCATGTAGTAAGCAGGCGTGCTGAAGGAATCTTTCTAATAGGTAATTCAGAAGGCTTTTGGCTTCCATCTTTTCTAGAGAGCAAGAAGTGAGGGCTGTATGGGCTGGCACAAGGTGAATGTTCAATTACTATTCTATTCAGTTTCTTCTGAACTTGCCAGAGGGTACTGAGGCTATGGGGTCGTTGATTGTTATTGACTAATTTACCTTGCCCTGTATGATAGAGTTCTGGATGGGCTTTGCTCTGTTTTTCATATGCTTTGTGAGTACATATTTCACATTTGAGTTTCTTAGAAATCCTCTGATGAGTACAATGTTGAATTCTCAAGGTAAAATCAAACACAATTATAACAGCACACAATCCCTTCTCTCAGTTTTGTTTTAAAAAAAGACATTATATATTAGCTCAGTGTTTCCCTTCCTCGGTCAAAGTGGGTTTGGAATTGTTGGCTATTTCTCTGTAGTTTTTGTCTTCCATGATTCTGTATTCCTAAGAAAAGCTTTAAGCCACAGGGTCTGAAGAGGTCTCACAGAAGACTGGAGTCCCATTGATGCCAACTCAAAGTGCCCCAAGACCCTGTGGGTATGATTGATGCAAAGCAGGGTCAGAGCCTTGCACGTGTTTTGCCGCTGAACTTGAGAACAGCGTGCGTGAGAACAATTTTACAGTGCTGAAGGTATTGCTTGTTCCAAAAGTGATAGAGGAAGGGAGGAAGGGAGGGAGGAAGGAAAGGAAGAAGGAAGGGAGGAAGAAAGGGCTAAGAGAACTTTGCAAATCATTTCAGGAGTTGCACCTTAGTGTGCAATTCATTGGTATCATCATTTCTCCAAGTTGAAGTCAGTGATGGGAAATAATGTGTTGGCAGCATTACTGACTTTTACTGGTTGGTTGTGTGTCTGGTCCCTTCCAGACAAACTTTGAGGAATTCTTTAGGGCTTCCTGCCCCTTGATAAGGCTTTCACACTTCCCTGAGCGTATTTTCGAGAAATGAATCCAAGACACTAAGGAATACAATATTTGCATTCTTGACACTTTCCTTCTAATTATCATTTGCTGATGAGGTTTTTGCTTCGGATTTTGGTTGTTCATCTAAGCCTCTCATTTATATTTTGTTCAGGAACCCAAATCATCTTCAGGTAGAGAGCCTCCATTCCTGATCTGAGTGTATAGGACACATGAGTCCAACCTTTTAGCTTCTGTTGGTAAAAATCCCTAAACAAAGCCAAACATTTGCCACTGCTTGGAAACACTGGTGTCTGCATCTATCTTCATACCAGGGCTGAGTGTGAAATGCCCTTTGCTGAAAGAGCTGAATAACTCCCTTCTTTCCCTTTTCCCACCTCATTTTTTCCAATTTATTGTGGCCCTGTGCTTCCTGTGGCCCTCACTGGACACCTGAATGGGTGCACAGAACGATTTGTTTGGAGAGATGTGCTTTTCATTCCTCGCTCTCTTTTTCTCTCCTTCCCTCCCTCCCTCTCTCTTTTCAGATCATCCTAGAGAAGGAAGGCAGAATGGAGGCCTCAGGTTTTTGGAAAGTAAAATTAAATTAGCAAGCTAGGTGGACACACCAAAATTGGACAATTTAGGTCCAATTTCCTTGGGTTGTTTAGACAGATTGGTCCAATTTGACTTTGTAGAATGATCCAAAGAAGGAGTTGATTACTGGCTTTGAAATAAGCTCCCTTCATTGCCTGCGTGAGTTGGTTCAGAAGATGTTCAGAGCTCCAGCCAAGGAAGCCTGAAAACTGGGAAAGGAAGGGATGGGAGGGGAAGAGGGGGGAGGGAGGAAACAGAAAGGCGGGGGCAGCAAGAGAAAATGAGGAAGACAAGGTGTTGCTTATTACTTCTTAGCTAAGCTTGCCCGTGATTAACCTGGTAATAAAAGTCACCTCTGGGAGGCTTGCCTGGAAATGAAAAGAGAGCCCAAAGTGGATATAAAACAATCTCCCTTTGCTGAGAAATTGACAGCTGATGTTGGTCCCCTCCGGGAGCCAATAGGAGAGAGACGGGGCCCTTCAGCATTCTGGACCAGCTCACACTGCAGCTGCCTGGTCCTGATGAACAGCTAGATGCTACCTCTGGAACTTGATAGGGCAAAAGTTTTCTCCACAGCTTTTAATTTGGAAGGTCTTGTGATGGTTTTTCATAATTATGACAGCCTGCCCGTGGTGCCTGCAGTACACCGTGCGCCGGCTCCGACTTCTTCTTGTCCTTCAGCAAGAGCTATTTTGCTCATTAGCTCCAGTGTGAGGGAGAAATCGCAGGCTCCCTCTGAAGATTTTGCCATTGGGTGACCGGATAAGCAGAATGCAAATGTGCAAATGTAGCCGAAACCCAGCATCTGATATCTCCGGGGCTGGGATGATGCATTTTTCTAAGTGGTTTCACAGATTGAAAGAGGGACGATGGACAGGGACCAGGCCAACTGAGAGAACTACTGAAATAGATTGAGAGAAGCCTGAGGTTTCTGCTTTTTTTCTTTTTTCTTTTTTGCCTGGGCTGTTGGAAACTTTTAGGTATCTTAAGTTTGGGTTTTAAGCAACATTTTTAGAATAGCAAAATTAAACTCACTCGTGTTTTTTGCAGTTTTGTCTTTTTATTATATTAGACATAGAGTTTTTTCCTGCTTTGGGGGTTTAGGACATTATTTGGAAAATACCCTTTTAAATAACTATCAGAATGTCTTCGTGACTCTTTCCAGGTAGACATGTGATCCATTATTGTATATGATTTTTTATGTTGAAACACTTTAGCAAATGTTTTATTAGCTTCCATTATAGGACAAATACTCAACGAAGGATGACATAGAAAAAGGATTCTTGTTCCCAAGGAGTCCTCAGCCTGGTGAGTTTGATCAGATAAATGAATAGAGATGGGACAAATGTGCATGGTAGCTAGACTCACAGTGTGGGTACTGGGAATTCTAGGGGCATAGAGATGGGTCAAGAAGGGGCGATTGCTCCTTACAGCTGTCAGTGTAAAACTGAGTTGTGTAAGTTGAGTGACAGTTGGCCAGTCAACAAGGAAGTCCCAGCTGGACAGCCATGGCTCACACCTGTAATCCTAGCCAGCCTAGGCAGAAAAGTTCGTGAGACTCTTATCTCCAATTAACCACCAAAAGCCCAAAGTGGAGGTGTGGCTTAAGTTTCCTAGATTTAAGCAAAACACTAAGAGACAGTACCTACACCCTGAGTTCAAGTAAGCCCCAGTACTGGCATGCACATGCACACACACACACACACACACACACACACACACACACACACACACACACACACACACACACACACACACACACACACACACACACACACACACTGTAAAGTCCCTGTGCCTTCCTGTGGCTTAGAATCTTGAAATTAGATGGGTCAAAGAAAGTTAGAGGTAAGAGCTTAGCATGTGCATCAGATGAAAATCTTTCAAAGATGGAAACTGTCCACCAACCTAGGCCACTTGGGTTTTTTATCTTCAAAGTCAAAAGAATATTGGAAGGATCTTTCCTTCACAAAATTCAACATTTCAGTCCTCTTCCTGTAACTTCGCACCCACCACCCTCCTTCCCTTCCATTGCGTACCTCTCAATCTGTATGCATCTATAAATCTTATTCTTGCTGCCCATCCATCCATCAGCTCAATCATTCTGAAATAGTTTTTTTTTCTCTTTGGCATGTTTGAGTTGCTGCTCTGATAAGTGGTTTTCCTCTTATATTTTCAAGCAGCCTTTTAGAGACATTTTAATGTGGATAATTAAAAATAACAGTGAATGAAAGAGACTTTTTCCCTAATGAGTGAAGTTTCACAAATATTTAGACAGAAAGAATGAAACTACATTTTATATGGAAGAATAGTCATAATTACATAATCTATTATGAAAATAAAAGATCTGAATACCATGCAAAAATGAAGGGGAGATAAAGCCACTAAATCACACACTTGTATAAAATTTAAAGAAGAAAATGAGCTACTTGTAGGCACTTTGCAGACAACCTGTCTGTCACATTTTTTGGTGGGGGGGGAAGGTCAATCTCTTTATGCAAACTTCTTTCAGAGGTAAAGGTAGAGGTACAGGGAGAAAGCACTTATCTATCAGGTACAGGACTCAGTTCCAGTACCAGCACTGTGTAGAGTGAGTAAATAAATGCATTCATTAAGTGAGTAAAAATAAAATATCTGGGCATGAACCTACTGAGCGGAGGGCAGAGCGGCATTTGCTCCTTTTCTAATTCTAGTGAACTCAGCATACTCCCTAAGGAGCCTCCACAGACAAGGACCTTCAAGTAGTTTGGTTGAGCATTGTCATCTGCTCAGAGCTCCCTGCATGAGTTATGGGCTTCATTATCTCTATAGTGCTTCCTTGGTGACCACTGGTCCCTAATCAGCCCCCCGCTTCCAAAGACTGTCTTCTTATCCTCCCAGGTCCTTCAACCAATAGATAGGGACTTCCTTGTTTTCAATGGAGAGAGGCCAACAGTGTTAACTGGTCAAAACTTGTCTCTTTGACAAATCTGTACATGCATCATATTAGGGGAATCTGATTTCCACACCCAGATGAACGCCCTCTCCTGCCCACCCCCACCACCACCCCACAAGCCTATCCTCTGTGATCTTTGTTGAGAAAGCATATTACCCTACAAGGAAACCAACAGGCAACTGCTCCTTTCTTGTTTTTGCCTTCAACCTTCATGATGCAGAAGAGAGGTCCAGGAAAAGGGATCTTCTCCACCAGGCCCCTGGCTCTCTGCTACAGTTAGACCAAGTGTTTGGAAGGAAGAGTTGAGCCAGGTAGAATCTTTGCTCCTTTAGATAGGTTGACTTGTCCCAGAAGGGCCAGCTTTCCAGTGAGCAGGCCTGGGTTCAGAGAGCTTTTTTAGCAAAGCTCCAGGGAAGATGGCACAGGTGACTCGGAAGGCAATCTCAGCACCAGGGGACATTCACTTTTGTGGGAAGACTGCCTTCCCCTGAGGTCCCTGGGTTCATGTCAGTGTAATTGAAAGGAGCTGGTGGCACCTGAGCCTGCTATTTAGGCAGCTGGGTTCTCTTCTCTACCTCTGGAGGATTCATCCCCCTGTGGAGACATCTTTGTGGCTCCACCTCTGGCTTCTTCCAGCCATCAGCCCTCCCCGCAGCTCAGGTTGCGGCTCTCAGAAAATGTGTTTTCTCTCTCCCATCTTTCCAACCCCTTCTTCTGAGAGTACCTCCAGGTACCTGGCTGTGGTGTTAGCTCTCCTGCAGACACAGATATCTAACCATTTCTAGTGCTTTCCTCTGAACTGCAACAAAATGCAGAAATCTTGACTCAGACCTGATTCCAATACCAAAAGCATGGCATCCCTGAAGTGTCTGGTAAGATGTTCTCAGAGCCCCTCTGAGGCCAGGCTATGGGGCTCAGCATGAAGAAGGCCATTATGCATAACATACATCCCTCTGAAGATACTACTCCTTTGCCAGAGTTGCTGCTGAGGTTTTCAGTCTGTGAAATGAATATTTTATTAACTTATGAAGGGGAAAAAAGATTAAATTAGCAAAATGGTGATAAAAAAAAAAGGATAACCTGACTTCAACCCTTTTATTATGCTTCACACAACTAGACAGCAAATTGCGTGCTGGGCCTTCTGCTTACATGGCTGTAAAGAATCTGACTTTTGCTTTCAAATTAACCTGTCAAATCATATATTTATAAAAATGAAGGGAGGAAAATGAGGGGCCTAGGAAAGCCCACGCATCAATTAAAGAGAAATTAATTACAATTTACCTGAATTAGCACATTAACACTCCCAGATTACCAAAGAAATGTGTCTGTACCAGGAAAAGAGTCAAAACAGCCCACTGGGGTGGGGGCAGGAAGTATGGAAAGGAACTGGTTACCTTAAGTCCCAGGAAGGAATGGAAAAGAAGGCTGGGAAAGGTGAGATCTGCTAGAGGCAATAGAAAGATTCAGGTAATTAAAATCCTTTCTGGTTTATGCTGATTCAGGGTCCTACAGAGAGTGGCATGTTTTGCAAAGTCTCTCTGAAATCACCCCCTGAGTGTTCAAATAATGAAGTAGGCACTCACAAGAAAGAGTGCCACAGAGCTACAGAGAGCAACAGAGCCCTACTCTTGTCAATAGAAATCACAAAATAAGCCTAGCACCAGAAGCTTACTCCTGTAATCCTAACTACTTGGGTAGCTGAGATCTGAGGATCAAGATTTGAAGCCTGCTTGGACAGAAAAAAGAAATAATTCATGAGACTCTTATCCCTAATTAGCCATCATAAAGCTGGAAGTAGAGATGTGGTTCAAGTGGCAGAGCACCAACCTTGAGCAAAAAAGGAGAATGTAAGGCCTTGACTTCAAACCCCAGTGCTAACATAAAACCAAAAGGCCGGGTACTGGTGGCTCATGCCTGCAATCCTAGCTAGGCTGAGATCTGAGGATCACAGTTCAAAGCCATCTTTGGTAGGAAAGTGCACAAAACTCTTATCTCCAATAAACTACTCAGAAGAAGGCAGAAGTGGCATGGTAGGGTCAAATGGGAGAGCATTAGACCCTGAATGCAAGCCCCAGGACCAGAATACAAAAGATAAACCATAAAACAAAGGAGGGGTGTAACAATGCTCAATAAGAAATATAGTCATTACCTTACTCATATAACTGTAACCCCTCCCTATAGTATCTTTACAATTAAAAAATTCAAAAAAAAAAAAAGAATCACAAAACAAATGCAAAACAATCTCTCCTTTTGGAGGGAGATTAATGAATAGGGGACATAGAAGAACTGAGAACATAAATAAAATTGGAAGATACTACAATTTGGATGTTGAAAGTTTCTGACAGGGTGATGTGTTAAAGGCTTAGTCTTTGATGAAGCACTATTGGAAAGTGGTGGCTATTTTTAGGAATGGGGGGGGGATGGTGTTTTTGTGGGATATCCTTAGGCCATTGTGTTTGTGCTCACCAAAAGAATTGTGGGACACCAGCCGCTCTTCCTTTCTAGCTTCCTGACCATGAAATAAAGTTTTGCTGAGACTTACTATAGCCTTTCCTATACAATATATTTTAAAAAATAGCAATTTATAAACATAAACTTGGGTAAATTGCATACAAATGTATGATCATATTGTTATAGGCTGTTCTCATTTTTAAAAGATGTGGGGGTTTTTTTGTTTGATTTTCATTTTCGTGTGTGTAGGGGGAGCAGGGGCAGGGCAAATATACCTCTCCATCTTCCTTCTTTTCCACCCATCCTGTTTCATCTCTAGTGGCTCAATATAAAAAAACCCTTTGTCAATTGTGTCTTGTCTCTGAAGCCCATTAGATCTTTATTTCCCTCTTTTTAATTTTTTTTAACTTTCCCTTATGGGGTTGGTGAATTATTAATGCTTTTTAAATGGTTTCAGAAGCCACTCTCTCTAGGAAGAGTTCCACACAGGGGACTTGGTGGCTTTCTGATATTCAGCTGTCTTCTCTACCAACCCTTCCACCCATTTGCCATGCTCTGTAGCCTTTCTATTCAGCCCGATGATCTCAACAGTGCTGGGTATAGAAATGACCCTCTGGCTCATGGTCAGGATCCTGCAGTCCATTAGAGGCTCCTTGTAGCCATGAGAACAGCTGGTGAAAGGAAGCACAGAAGAAGAAGGCTCCTATGGGCACTTTTTTCAGAGACAGCAGAGTCGATTATGGGGTGGACTTCCATGCAGCAGTCTTCTAGACTTGCTGGTTCTTCATCTGGGATTCAAGTGTGCATCAAGGCTATTTGAAAGAGATTTGCCTCTGTTCTGATCCACTAAATGATGTAGTATTGCAATGACTTCACATAACCCTTGCATTGCATTAGGGCTTATAAGCCATCTTCAGACTTAAGTTATCTGAAGAAGACTTAGAGCCTTCAAGAAGATGGATGTAGTTTACATTCAAATATGCAATTTTATGGAGAATTATGTGAGGACTTGAGTAACTAAAAGCACATGGTTGAGAGATCTAGGCAGAAATCTTAGCTTTGCTGTTTGCTCAGGGTCAACTCAGGCAATACCCAAAGCCTCTGTGAGTCTCAGGCTCCTCTCCTATAAAAATGAAGATGAAGACTGACCAATCTCAGGGTTTTGGAGCCTCCAAGTGAGACCAACCACATCAAATCTGCAGTACAGGCTTTGACAAATGTCTACTATGTCTCTGACCCCCACTGTAGGCCTCCACCATGGTCCTTGTCTGTAAGGCTGTGTCCCACTCATTTGTAATGAGAGAGATTGCTAACTAAGATAGTAGCAGAAGATGCTCTATTCTGGAAGGAAATTGTGAGGCGAGCATTGTTAATCAGTGGGACTGGCTAGATCAGCATGTTCTAACTGCTTGCCTCTCCTAGAGCTGGGCAAAAGTGTTCTGTCTCTTTAAGCATCCCAGTTCTGGTTTCCCAAGCAGAGCCATCTCGAAGTCCCTGTAGGTGACTCTACTTTGATCTCCCAGACACTCCTCTTCCAAGTGCAGTGATCCACTGGGATCCAAACTTTCCATCTGCTGTTTGGACCAAAGGATTACTGAGCTGCTGGGGTGTGCTTAGGGCTTCCTAAAGTTAACCATATGGCAACATAAGAAGCAGCCAGGAGCCCTGGTGATCCCAGGACTGCACTGTGCCTACAAATACTACCATCACCAAGGGAGCAAGCTGCCCACGCTGACTGTTAAACTCCAAGAAAGCTGCAGATGTGAGGGTAAAATGGCGGGAGTTTGGATGGAGCAGAGACAAACTGAATAGTAGAGAAGATGAAAGAGAGGAGATATAAACATAACATCTTTCTGGCAAGTAAATTAACATGCTTTACTTGAAGAAAGCAGCACAGTAGTTGCCTGGGGCCTCTCTCCTGAGCGTTGGCTCCAAGACGTAGGCTGGCCGAGGTAGGAAATGGAATTTTCAGGGAGAAATATATGGTTATATGCTGTAATGTTAAATGGGAGGATTTTTCTCATATCCACAAATCAGATTCATCTGAGTCTCCCAGAGGACCTGCTCCAAATGTTATCATTACCCATCCTTAATTTATGCCACCCATTTGCAAGTATCATGGTGCGTAACAAAGTTAGGACGAACTAAACCGCAAAACCCAAATAAAAGACCTTCAATGGAGAAGAGGAGAACCATCAATTTAGATTTTTAAACTGCTTAATAGAATTGAGGTGGCTGTCTGGCTCTATTGCTTTTCCCAGTTCAGAGAGCAGGTGAATTGTGGTGGTGTGGGAAGGAGGGAGCACCAGGCTGGCTGGCAGTGACTGAGGCAACTTTTCCTCCTACCTCCCTTCATCATCACCTTATCTGCTCTCTCCTTTCTCAAGATCCTGTGCACCAGCAGGCTTGGTTAATCAGCATGGACTTGTTCTCTGCCAAGCCCATCACTCCCAGTTTCCAGATCCATCTAGTTTTCTGATCAATAATAGTATTGGGTCCCAAGCTCAGTCAGAATTAGAAGGGTTACTGAGCAAATCTCTTCCTACAGCACCTAGGCCCAAGCAGAGACAAAGGGCAATTTACTTGACCTAGCCCAAGACAAATCCAGAAGCTCCCAGCAGATGGTCTAGAAGACAGAAGAAAGAGTCATCAGAATGTAAAATGGTGAAGCATTAGGAAGAATATGCTGTATTTCCTTCTAAAAGGCAGAAACTTTGAGGGCAGCATATAGCAAGCTCGCAGACTGGTCCCTTGATTGCCTGTAGGCTAAAATCTCAGGGGGCTGCCCAGAATGTACCTGATCAGCTCGGCTATTCTTCAGGCTCATCATACCTTTTTGTTTCATACCTCCCCACTCCAACTCTGCCCCCACATACTCAGACAAGGCCCTAGGAAGGAAGATGAAAGACAGAAGGTAAAAGACATCATTTACTAGGTGATTAGCATAGTCCTGGTAGTAAACTGGGAGATTCTGAGTTCAATGTTCTCATTGTTCATTTCTTCAAATGAAGTAATAGAGGTTTCACACTAGCTGAGCATGCACAGGGATGAGTACCAGTGTTAGCAGTGAATGTCTCAAAGGCAATGTTTTTTAAATGTAGTTTTGTACCACCATGACTTGCCTGTTGCAGTGTCTGGAACTCAGTAGGCACTGATTTTGCTTTCATTACTTTATTGACAATTTGTGTTTTTTCCCTTGTGAATTTTTCTATTCATTTGTATTTGTAAAATGTGTGTCTCTGTGTGTGTGTGTGTGTGTGTGTACGCGCACGCGTGCATGCTTACACCAGTCCTGGGACTTGACCTTAGTGCCTAGGTACTATCACTGAGCTTTTCTTGCTCAAGGTTAGTGTTCTACCACCTGAGCCACAGCTCCACTACTGGATATTTTGGTGTTTACTTGGACAGAAGAGTCTCCAGGACTTTCCTGCCTGGGATATCTTCAAACCTTGATTCTCAGATCTCAGCATCTTGAGGACTAGGATTATAGACATGAGCCACCAGCACCTGGCCTGTATTTGTATTTTTATCTGCATCATCGATTTGTAATTTATTGAGGAGATTACTTTTAGTTTGTTAAGAAAGACTTACAAAAATACTTTCCAAGTTCAGAGTGCTTTTGAACCATTGTGTGTGTGTGTGTGTTTGTGTCTGTGTCTGTGAACTAGTATTAGAGTTTGAATTCAGTGCTTGAGAATTGTCCCTTAGCATTTTTTGCTCAAGGCTGGAGCTCTACTGCTTGAGCCATAGCTCTACTTCAAGCTTTCAGTTGGTTAATTGGAGATTTGTACAGACTTTTCTGCCCATGCTGGATTTGAATTGTGATCCTCAGATCTCAGCCTTCTGAGTAGCTAGGATTACATATGTAAGACACTAGCATGTGACTTCAACATAAATTTTTAATGCTGGGGGCAAAAAGAGGCAGGAGTGCAAGATATGTTAAAATATAGACCAAGGTGCACTAATTTAGCATTTGTTGAATACCAACAGCATCGGGTACTGACCCTTTCTACACATTACCTTGTTTAACCTCCTTCAAGTAACCCCTAGTGTCTCCATTTAATAAACCATACATATTTGCAACATCGAAGTCAATGCTGTTCACAATGCTGTATACAATGTGCATTTCTCCCATTCAGGCGATAGGGTAAGCCTTACCTATGCATTTGTCTTATCCTAGATGCAGCTCTACCAGTATTGCCGAGGCTAATGTTAGCATGGCTCATTTTAAGCTTTTATTCTGTCAAAATGTGATCACTACTCAAATCTCAGGTAACCTACTGCCTCCTGCCTTCCTCAGTATGCTTTCTCCTGTGGGAGCCCAACAGGTTTACTTTCTCTTCTGTGCTTCGTTGGAGGTGGGGCAGCAAATCTGGTATATGGGAAATACATAACAAGGCAAACCTAAAGTTTGGAACCTCAGAAATAAGAATGGCCCTCTGATGAACTTCCTGATCAGAGAAAGCAGACACCCCTGACTCTGAAGGGTCAGGTTCCATGCTCTTGTGCTGACTCAGGGAGTTATGTTCTTTTAATATGTGATGGAGCTGCCTTGGAGACATGTACTTAAGTATTCTTTGCTCACTGGAGTCTCCTACAGAGGAGAAACGTGCTTGGGGGAGGCACCTCAGCTTCTCAGCACTTAGCAAAGGTCAGGAAGAGAATGGCTGACAAATTGGACAGCTCTCTTCAGAAGTTTAATCTCAAATGTGATATATTTTTTTCCTCCCCTTGTCTACAAGGAACAGTGACTCCAACCCTGTCAAGTTGCTAGGCCTAAAGAGGGTGTCCCCTAATTTTGCACACGACAGACAAGCAAAAAAAGATAGAGCTGTGGTGGTGACAATTGCTGCATTCTAATTGATCACGGTTTCTCCTTCCCAGAGCTCTGAGAATCAGCTCATTCATCATTCTCAGGGCTTTATTAAGCAAGCCATTACTGGGTATTAGTGGCCCCATTTCTTGGTCATGCAGCCAGAGTCTAAGAAATGCTGTAATTGATCTGGCAGTACAGGGCAAATGAATAGTAGGTTAGTAGTTAATCTTAACCCATAGTCCTCTGCTTCGATTATAGATCTATGCTAGCTAGCACTATGAAACATTTAAACAGGGCTATCATTATTAGAATTCTCTAAGAGGATCCTTAATCACTGGCAAGGATATTTACCAAGGTCATGTGATTCTGTCTTTGGATGGCATCTATTTGAAGTTCAGTGGAAAGCATCTAAACTCATCGGGTCCAGGAAAAGCATGAGATGGTCATTTGTAATGATCAGAAGTGTGCAGTCCTGAGGGGCTGAACTTGGTTGTTCTTGAACCGAGCACTTTGTAAATGGAAAGGAGTCCTGTGGATATGAGAAGCTGTTTGGTCATTGCTTACGGGCAATGAGAGTCTCTGATGGAGTTGTGTGACTGAGATGAGCCATGATGAGGCAGGTGACCAGTAGCAACCAATAGAGATTGAAAAGCAGTTTATGCCTCTGGATATATATATATATATATATATATATATATATATATATATATATATATATATATATATATATATATATATATATATATATATATATATATACCCATGGAGAGAAAAATCCACTAGATGTACTGGCCGATGCCAATTGGTGGCATTCAAACTCCACCCAATCTTTACAGTAGAAGAAATTTCTTTACTATTTATTTCCCATAATTGTCAAGTTTCCAATCTAACTCATGTTTCTTTTTACTCAACTGAGAATGTCTTTCCTCTGGCTCTGGCTTATACCTATAATTCAGGCTACTTGGGAGGCTGAGCTCAGGAGGACTTCAGTTCTAAGGTATTTTAGGCAGAGTTCATGAAACCCCATCTCAACAGAGATCCTTCTCCTCCTCCTCTTCTTCTACCTCTTCCTCTTCTTCTTCCTTGTCATCTTGGATCCACCAGAATTTTCCAGAATTTTCATTTCCTCCTTTTCAACAACTATAACCTGACTCTAGAAAGACCTATCACCCCTCCTAACCAATGCAATGGCTATACTTTCAAATTAGTCTTCTACCTTCTAGGACCTTTCATGTCTGATGCATCATGTATGTGTTCCTTTTAGAGTTGTTTTGGGATTTTTGGTTTTTTGTTGGTTTGTTGTCAGCCTTATATGCAACTTTTCTTTGCATTCAAAGGGAAGCACAACTATTTGCTTCCAATAGAAAGCTGTCAGTAATGTGACCTATCAAACTTTTATCCAAGCTTCTTTGGGCACCTACTTGAGTGGTGGAGTACGTGTGCACTGGTTGTACACAAAGTCCTACATTTGCCCCCTAGCATGGTCACCAACAACAAATACCAAAAACTTTTTCTAGGATTTTTTCCAGTACATCTTTTCTTCTGTTTTTGTTGCTACACACTAGGCCCAATTGACCTGCTGATCCGTTTCTTTTCTTTCTCCAGTTTGCTTTGGAAGACATATAATCACTTTTCCTATTTCCTCCATTGTTCATGATTGACAATCTGTGTCCTAGCTTACTTTAAAACCTTAAGTTGACCCCATTTCCACATAATTCTCTATCCCACCACCACCCTCTCCTACCTTGACAAGATATACTTTCCTCTAACATTTCTGCAAAAATCTGTACTTGAGTTACAGCACTCATGGCTAATCATAATCAGCTTTCGATTAATCTGTGGTATATGTCTTTCATTCTCTTGTTTCATTTAGACATTGATGGATAACATTCCAATCATTGGTTGTTGCCCAGAAAGAATTAGGCAACCCTAATTTGGAGTCCAAAGAGTATGTGTGACAAGGAATTGTCACTGCCTGGAATTTCCTACAGGCTCAAGGGGCCCCCCTGAAAGCTGAGCTCCTATCTGGTCCCTGCTGTTACTAAGAACCCAGAATATTTCTTGCCCAAGAAGTGACTGTTTCCTACTTTCCTCAGTTAATTCACTACTCTGTGCTAACTTCTCTTTGAAGCCCAGATGTTTGGGTGTTTGTGATTTACTGCTTGAGTTTGGATGCATAGCCCCACACAAAGCCATCTCTTCTATCTACTATTATAAGAAAACAAAAAAATAGAGATTTTTGCTTGGATACAGTCATGTGATTATTTATCTCCATCCATTTGTTTTTGTTTTCTATTTTGGAAGTGTTAGGGATGACGGGCAAGCACTCTCCCATTGAACTCTACCAGCTCCTCAATCCACTTGAGATTATATCAATATGAAGGAAGAGTTGGATAGGCATGTATTGCAAGTAAGGTCCTAACTCTAATGATTCCATCTCTCATTTATTCAACAAAAATTTAGGAAGCCTTTGGCTGTGTGCCAGCTACCTTCCTGAATGCTGTCATTACATAAGATAACATGGCTAATCTCCTTTATACTCACAGGGAAAAATAGAGTCTTGGTTTGCCACTCCAATTGAGTTCATTCCTGCCTGCCATCCCTTCTGGGTTGTTTTGAAACTGATGTGCCCACTACTCACTGAAAGACTTGGATTTGCTAAAAAAAAAAAAAAAAAAAAGAACAAAAAGAATCCCTTTAAGAGAGACAAGTGCCATGCTGACTAGTGGTCTTGTCTCCCTTTGGACCACAGGCAGGCTCTGATCATGATCAGGAGTTTGGAGGGAGGGTATATGATAGGAGAAGGATGCATGGGGTTGAGGCTAAATCTTCAAGGAATCCCTGGGGTGCAGTCTAAGGCAGAGAACTCAGGGAAGCAGAAATGAGCTGCTGCTCCCTTTCCTTTGTGACTGAAGTATCTATCCTACAAGGAAGGGGAAGATGCTCCTGTTTCACATCCCCTGCTTGAAACTCCCCTCAAAGCCCTCTTGTCAGAGGCAAGAAGAGGGCCAGACACAATTAGGCAGGCAGACCCTGGCTAAGTGGCAGTTCTTCCTTTCAGACTTAAGATCAGAACCAGACACAACTGCCTGGGCTCAAGTGTGGCCCAAGCACCCCTCCATCTTCCTGGAGCTCTCTGCCTCTGTCTCAAGAGCCCTCTGCCTCCCTTCTCTCCTCCCTCTTAGAAAGAGTGATGTCGCTTATAAACTTGGATCGCAGCTCATACCACAGCCATGAGATGTGTGGGGCTGTGGAAGAAAATAATAACAACCATGTTTATTAAGCATTAGCTTTTATATGTATGAGAGATAGTCTGGTAGAGCAGAAAGATAAGTAGGCTATTCCTCAAAATTCCTCGCTTCTAGTTGAGGGATTAAGGGGAAACCAATAAACACTGCTATCCTGTTACCTTGTAAGGAAAATGGAATAATCAGACTTATGTTTCCTGTATCTCGTTTTGCTCTAGGGTTCAACTGAGATGAGATATGGAGAAATGTTTTGAACAGTGTATTAGGTTAAACAATTCGGAGTGTTACAGTAAACCAGTCAGAATGTTTATGGCTTTATTTAAAAAATAATTGTTTCTCTCTCACACCCATGACAGTGCTGTGGGGACCAACCTATAGTGTAAGCTTCACAGACACCTGGAAGGTAAAATTAAAACCTTCACCAGTGGCCTTAAGATCATGTTGACTTAAAGGTCATGCTGGCCATAGCATCCACCAGGTAGGAAAGATAGACAGACAGACAGATAATAGATGGATACATGAATGATAGGTAGGTAGCTAATAGATGGATGGTAGAGATAGATAGATAGATAGATAGATAGATAGATAGATAGATAGATAGATAGATAAATAGATAGATAGATAGATAGATAGATAGATAGATAGATAGATAGATAGATAGATAGATAGATAGATAGATAGATAGGTAGATAGATAGATAGATAGATAGATAGATAGATAGATAGATAGATAGATAGATAGATAGATAGATAGATAGATAGATAGATAGATAGATAGATAGAGTGGCTGT
This sequence comes from Dipodomys merriami, assembly GCF_024711535.1. NCBI lineage: Eukaryota > Metazoa > Chordata > Mammalia > Rodentia > Heteromyidae > Dipodomys > Dipodomys merriami. The sequence goes on from NW_027204381.1 coordinate 9,895,556, forward strand.
ATAACTCCTCCATTCCCTCCAGGAAAACCAATCACAGTGTTCCAGCTAATAAGAGAGCTGTGCAATAGAGTTTCCATTTGCCCCAGAAGGAGAAATGACCTGGCCCAGTTACTACAGGGGCCATTCATCATTCCATCTAGTCTGTAGAGAAAGCAAGGGTTCTTCTTCCTCCCATCTATCCATGCTCAGGCCACAGTTTCCAGTCAGATTCATCTGCTCAAGCTCCCAGTACAGAACAGCTATGAAGCACCCATTCAGGTTGACTGGTGGTGAAATGCATGGTCTCTGCCGGGATCCGCCACATGTGAGGACATGAACTGGGATGCACAGCTACATTCTCTGCAAGGGATATAGAGGAGGCCAAAAGGATGAAAAGGCCTTGATGCTCTCCCTTTGCACAGCTTAGGTGGACAGACACCTTGGAGAAAAATGGCTTGCACCTTGGCCTGAAGTGGACAGAATCCCTATTAGCTGACACCCATCCTGACACCACATTCATTCTCTCATGTGGAAAGTGACATGTTTTCCTGTTTTACTCTTTATTTATCAAGTTCTTGCTGTTTCAGTAGTAATAGGCACCTTGTATGCTGAGAGAGAGAGAGAGAGAGAGAGAGAGAGAGAGCCAGTAAAGAGGCTTGAGCTCAGGGCCTCGGGCTGTCACTTGTCTTATCTTTTCATTCACATCTGGTGCTCTATCAGTTGAACCATGCCTCCACTCAAGCATTTTGCTCATTCATTGAAAATGACGTCCCACAGTCTTTTCTGTCCCAGTTGGCCTTGAAAATGCAATTCTCATTACAAAATGTCATGTCAAAGCAAGCTTTACAATGTCGGTGTGGGGGGGGGAGGGGGGTATGATTGGGTGGGGGGGAGGGGGGAGGCAGGGAAGGGAGGTGAAGGGTAAACAAAGGAGGAGGCTGCAATGCTTGGTAAGAAATGTATGCATTATCCTGCCAATGTAATTGTAACCCCTCTGTACAGTATGTTCTCAAATAAAATAAAATAAAATTAAAAAAAAAAAAAAAAAGAAAATGCAATTCTCAGATCTGAGCTTCCTGAGTAGCTAGGACTAGTGGTGTGAGCCACCACCAAAAACTGGCTCTTATGTATTTTTATTTAAGAACTACTCTGTGCTACTAGATGATAGATATAAGTAATGACCAGACCTCTTTGGACTAGGACTAAAACTAAGAAAAGCAGTTTATAGTTAATATTAAGCGAGGAATAGTAAGAAAATATGTAACATGATAAAAGGATATTAAAAGAGGATGCTATTGGGGAAACAGATTGGTGGTTCACACCTGTAATCCTATTTACCCAGGAGGCTGATACCTGGAGGATCATTGCTTGAAGCCAACCTGAGCAGAAAATTCTATAAGACTTCATCTTCAAAATAACTGGCAAAATGTAAGACTGCAAACAGGGCTCAAGCGAGAGCCCCAGATAGTGAGCAATAAAGCTACACAAAAACATGAAGCCCTGAATTCATACCTGGTACCAGCACCACATACAAGAAAAAAAAAACTACAAAGAAGGAGATGATGGTAGGGATGTTCATGCAGTATTCTGAGGGGACTTGAAGCTCTAAGCCAAAGCCATACAGTCTTTCAGTCAGTAAAATCAGTATGGACAGAGGTCTTGGGAACTGGAAGTCAATCATTCTGGTCAGGAGAAGATAGTTAGACAAGAAGGGAGAAAGGGGGACATCAGGCTTGAGGTTAATTATATTTTTGAGGCATTTGGGGGCCTTTTGTGGTCCAGACTACTGAAGTGACTTTGTCAAAATGATATGCATAAAACATTCTTCTGTTGGTAGAGGATGAAGGTGATCATAATCTAAGTGAAAAAGAGTGAAATTATTAATATTAATAACTATTCCACCTTGAGAACTTACTTAATATGTGACTATCATTTAATTGTATCCAAGACTTCATGAAGTTTGGCTGTTATTATTTCCTCTAATTGCTCTAATTGCCAGAGTTTAGAATCTAGCCCAGATAATCTCTGCCCTCAAATATTAAGATCTTGGCATCATTTTAGGGATAGCTTGGAAGCCAAGGTGGTGGCAATGAGAATCAAGGAAAGATGGGTGAGGAAGAGTCTGAGAGAATAGATCAGAATTGTTGATAAATTAGGTTCAGTGGATAAAGAAAATGGGCAATATGAATCCTGGAAGACAAAAAGAAAAGGACTGTAAAGGAAATTACAGGGACGCTATTTGCGAAGGAAGAATATTGCCATTTCATGTTTTAGTTATGTTGAGTTTTAAGTGGGAATGGATGAAAAACTGCATGGTAAGAATTCAGTGCAGCAATGTATTCTCTTCTGGGAGAGAAAATAGATTCCATTTTTCAATGGGAATGTTCAAGGCACCAGGAAGGCAGAATCTGTCAAGGACGGGGGTGAGGGAGCATTCCTATAGAAGTAATGAGCTCTCTGGTAAGGTCTGTAGGGAGAGAGGGAAAGCCAGAGTAGTAGGAGTTAGACATAAGAAGACGGGAAAGTTGCTGGGTGCTGGTGGCTCATGCCTGTAATCCTAGCTACTCAGGAGGCTGAGATCTGAGGATCAGGATCACATTTCAAAGCCAGCCGGGGCAGGAATGACCGGTGAAACTCATCTCCAATAAACCACTCAGAAAATCGGAAGTGACATTGTGGTTCAAGTGGTAGAGTGCTCCTCTTGCATCTGCACCCTGATCAAAGGAGTAGAAAACAGCCAAAATAGATTGAGAACATTTTGTCCAGCAATATTTAAATACTGTTTAAACCCATTGTATGTGAAAGTTGCACATGGTGTGGGGTAGATGGAGGCAAGAATAAAGAATGATCTTTTAAGATGTGTACAAGAGTGCATGAGACTATTATTGGGGTGTGTGTGTGTGTGTGTGTGTGTGTGTGTGTGTGTGTGTGTGTGTGTGTGTGTGTGTGTGTGTGTGTGTGTGTGTGTGTGTGCTGGTACAGGGGCTTGAATTCAGGACCTGAGTGCTATCTCTTAGTTCTTTTGCTCAAGTCTGGTGCTCTACTACTTGAGCCACACTTGCTTTTTGGTGGTTAATTAGAGATAAGAGTCTCACAGACTTTGCCACTTTGGCTGGCTTTGATCAGCAATCCTCAGATGTCAGCCGCTTGTGTAGCTAGGATTACAGGTGTGAGGCACCAGCACTGTGTGGCTGAAATTTTATATAGATAGAAGCCTCCCTGAATGCAGACAGGGTACACTCCATTCTTTGCTCTGTTCCTTTTGGCTCCATCCATTACATCAATCGACACTGTATGCCAGGAAGCAACTGCTCTCAAGTCCATACATTTTCACTCTTTTCTTTTCCTTCTCTTCCTGCCTAACAATTCCCCTGTCACCTCAGGAAACTCACACACACTCCCCTGTTTCCCACTTGTGAGGGGATTGACCCCCACTGACCCAGCTGAGGAGTGCTTTGTTATGCCTATCCTGGATGACAGCTCAAGCCTATGTTCACATCCTGAACTTGTTCATATCATCCTGTGCCCAGTTCTGCATCCCCTCAACCAACTGCAACCACCTCTAGAGAATACCAATCTCTACATTGCTTCTTACAATGATTCCTACCTGTTTCACAGAATAGGTGATTTGGTTTTACATCCATTGATTCCATAAATGCATTATTAGTGCTTCTTACTGAAGAGTGTTCAATTTAATGGCAGACAGAATAGATTTGAATTCTACTTCCACCCATTATTAGCTACCTAGCACTGAGCAATCTCTCTAGGCCTTAGTTTTTCCCTCCTGCAGAAAAGATATAATAACAGAACTTACCTCATTAGATTGACATGAGGATTACATGAATTGACGTGGTTAAATACCCAGAACTATGTCTGGATTCCTGTAAGCCCTTCCAAGCCTTAAATGCTGCCAGCCTATGCAGTTTCTACCTTTAACAAACTCCCATATAAGGGAGTTCATTTAGTTAAATTATTTTTACTTTTATTTCATTGTTAGTGTAGAAGCACCATTCTAAGAATATGAAAGGGGTGACATCAAATAAAATACATTGCACTTATAAACTGATTTGTTGAATGGTAGCTCCTTTGCACAACTACTTAGAGATAATAAGAGTATAATTTAAAATAAAGGAACATCTTAAATGATAATTATATATTAATATTATTTTGATGAACCAGTAGAAGACCCTGATAATATTTATAGCCTGTCTGGAAATATGCTCATTCAACTTCACGCAGTCAGTTAACAAATAACTTTGAAATACACTCCATTCTAAGATGGGGAGCACGCCTATTCTCAGTATTGTGAGTTTGTTCTTTGGAGATTTGTGTCAGCATAAAACAAGTTTTTTGTCCCAGGTACCAGGGACTCACATCTGTAATGTTAACTACTCAAGAGACTGAGATCTGAAGACTGAGGTTAAAAGTAAGCTCTGGCAGAAAAGTTCCTGAGGCCCTCAGTCCCCAATGAATCACCTAAAGCCAGACGTAGAGCTGTGGCTCAAGTAATAGAGTGACAACCTTGAGTGAAAAAGCTGATGGACAATGTCCATGCCCTGAGTTCAAGCCGTAGTACCAACATACACACACACACACACACACACACACACACACACACACACACACACACACACACACACACACACACACACACACACACACACACTGTGCGTATAGGAATGGGAATAAACTGGCTAGCCCAGTGATGATTGCTTGCTGGGAAAGGCCAAGTGCATTATATAAGCACCACCAGGAATGTTGTCTGTGGGCGATCTGACTGTACCACAGGAGGGTTCTGGAGAGGGCTAGGTTTAAACTGTGGCTGTGAAGTTAGTAAAAATTGTAGCATCTCCCAGGGAAAGGTGGGGACACTTCCCTTTAATGTTAAATGGGCTTTAATCATCCAGGAAAAGACCGTTGTAGAAGGGTAACTATACTACAAAGTCACAACAGCAACAACAGATCTGAGCAGGCTGTCCTACTTTACACATGAAGAAATTTGATATGGAAAATTAGGACACTGGAAGTCAGATGCTGGTCATAGCTGTATGGCCACCATAGAGGTACTGGACATGCAGAGAGACACTAGGTTTTCCAGACTGGCCTGCCCCTCACACTACTGACTTTGCTGAGCAGAAGCACCTCCTCTCCCACGGAGGTCCTTGAGCGGACCTGAGTTTGAGTTTCCTGGGGCATGTAATTTGCTGTTTGCAAACCTCTCTAGCCTGTCCCCACTTTAGCAGGAGGTCGATTTTTCCTGACATGCTTAAGAGCCCCTGATGTTGCCAGAAAGTGCAATTTGCTGCAAAAGTGTGAAACTTCACCCAAAATGGAAGGGGATGGAGAAGGAAACAACGGAAACATTTAGCTCCTTATTCCCCAGGCAGGTCAGAGACAGTTAAGTTGAAGGAACCTTCCTCCAGATCAAGAACTCTGCCTGGCTCAAATCCACCCATCCCCCTTGGCATTCACAGTGGGCTTAGAGGAGGAAGACAGCAGAACAGCAATGTCAACACCCCCAATTCAGCCAGTATATGACACCCACAGATATCAAAGGCCATATGGCCACCATGATACCAATTTATGGGTGGGAGATTATCTAGAAGGTGTCAACATTCTTTCTGCCCCATGAATGAGTCAGGCTTCTGTTTAAAACTCATACATGTAACCCTAAACAGGGTCATGTGCACATAGACATGAATGTTTAAGGTGAGGTATGATATATGTGAGGGGAAATTCCAGTGGTATAACTCCTTAGAAAACTAATCTCTAGGCTAACAAAATGAATTCCAGGAAGCTGGTATTTGAGACCTCACAGCTGGTGAGGTCAAGGGGAGGGGGAGAGAGGAAGAGAGGAAGGGTGAGAGAATGCAGTCATGATATTAATGTGTATTTGTGCAAATGGAACGTAGGAAACTGAGAGAATGGATGGAGTTGCCAGAGAAGGAGGAGGATGTAAGTAAGGGGTGGCAGTGATCAAGAGGCATTATACTTATAAACTGACATGTTGCATTGAAACTCTTTGTCCAACTACTTAAAGATAATTTTTTAAAGCCTATCATAAAACCTCATATACAAATAGCAAGATATACAAACAGCAAGATGAGTCACATTTAGGACTAAAAGCCTGGAATTCCTAGTATTCTTCTTTGTGATTAAGTAAAATTTCTGAAAATAGGAATCTCCATTTTCAGTAGAATTTTAAAAATAAACCAATAAGCAAATACAAGAACCCCAATTATGCACACATTGCCAAAGAAAATTCACCACCTTTTCGAAAGACTGAACATTTTTTCTCAGGCAGAATAGATGTTTATCCCTGAACTCATTAGAAAAAAAACATAGAATTAGAATGTTTTCAAGAGCTGCCTCTGCCCAGCGCTGTGCAAATTCCACGCCCCTCGCCCCCCCCCCCCCCGTGTTCCATCCTGGTGTTCTATGGCTGCAGGACCAGTAATGGCAAAACTATCCTTCATATTAACAGCACTTTTGGCCTTTTTAGTCCTGGAAACAAAACAACTGCTTCTCAGTGCATCCTTCATAAGTGTGTTCCCCAAAATGTACCTTCTTAAAGTCAGAGTTCTTCTCAGAGATGAGAATCATTCTTTCTGGAGGAAAAAAATAAATGGTTCCCTGAAATCAACGTCATAAAAACATATCAACCCCAGTGCCAGTGGCTCACTCCTCTGGTCCTAACTACTCAGAAGGCTGAGCTTTAAAGATCATAGTTCAACACTAGTCTGAGCAAAAAACAACAAATCAAAGAAAGGTTGGACAAATGGGATTGCATACGGTTGCAGAGCTTCTGCAGGGCAAATGACATAGCTAGCAAGATCAATAGAAAGCCCACCGATTGGGAGAAGATCTTTACTAGCCATACAACGGACAAGGGTCTCATATCTAAAATATACTTGGAACTCAAAAAATTAAACCACCCAACAACAAATCCTCAAAGAAACAACTGCCCAATAAATAAGTGGGCGAAAGACTTAAAGAGAAGCTTCTCTGAAGAAGAAAGAAGGATGGCCAATAGACACATGAAGAAATGTTCAACATCCCTAGCCATAAAAGAAATGCAAATCAAAACAACATTGAGATATCACCTCACTCCAGTTAGAACAGCAAAAATCAAGAACTCTAACAACAACAGATGCTGGAGGGGATGTGGACAGAAAGGAACCTTACTTCATTGTTGGTGGGAATGTAAACTTGTTCAACCACTTTGGAAAGCAGTATGGAGGTTCCTCAAAAGACTTCACATAGATCTCCCCTATGATCCAGCAATCCCACTTTTGGGCATTTACCCAAATGTTTACAAACAAGACCACACTAAAGCTACCAGCACAACTATGTTTATTGCAGCATTATTTACCATAGCTAAGATATGGAACCAACCCAGATGCCCCTCAGTAGATGAATGGATCAAGAAAATGTGGTATATATACACAATGGAATTCTATGCCTCCATCAGAAAGAATGACATTTCCCCATTTGTTAGGAAATGGAAAGGCTTGGAAAAAATTATATTAAGTGAAGTAAGCCAGGCCCAAAGAAGCATAGGTCCCATGGTTTCCCTTATTTGCAATATCTAGTATAGGTATGAATCAAGCAGAAAAGGTCAGATAATGTGATGTTAGGAAAATGAACCCTTAAATATGTATTTTAATGTTTTCGTGCATATGTTTCTAACGCATTTATAAGATTATTTCTTTGTTGCTTTGTATGTCCCTCCCCCACAGTGTAACCCCCGCTTTCACTATATTTGAGGTCAGTATAACATGTGGAGGAGATGGGGGCAAACAAGTCGTTTAAGGATTCAGGTGGACCTGTTGCAACAATGAGAAGTACAAAATGTCATGTCAAAACCAGCTTTACAATGTCGGTGGGGGGGGGGGAGTATAATTGGGTGGGGGGAGGGGGGAGGCTGGGAAGGGAGGTGAAGTGTAAACAAAGGAGGAGGCTGCAATGCTTGGTAAGAAATGTATGCATTATCCTGCCCATGTAATTGTAGCCCCAGAGTACAGTATGTTCTCAAATAAAATAAAATAATATTTAAAAAAAAAAAAAAGTCTTATGAAGCCAGATGCTGGTGGCTCCAGGCTTGGAGTCCTAACTACTCAGGAGGCTGTGATCTAAGGATCATGGTTCAAAGGCAGCCCAGGAAGGAAAGTCTGTGAGACTCTTATCTCCAATTAACCACCAGAAAACAGGAAGTGGCGCTGTGGCTCAGTAATAGAGTGCTCACCTTAAAGAATTCAGGGACAGCATTCAGGACCAGAGTTCAGCCCCAGGACTAACAACAACAACAACAAAACAAAGTCTAATGAGATTCTTATCTTCAATGAATCAGCAAAAAGCTGGAAGCAGAGCTGTGGCTCAAGAGGTAGAATGCCAATATTGAGCACCCAGCCCCTGAGTTCAAGTACTAGTACCAACAAACAATCACGCACGCACACACACGCACACACACACACACACACACACACACACACACACACACACACACACAATTCCCCCACAATTCCAACACACAGAAACCACAGTACAAAAAACCTCCATATTTCAGGTCCTTTAAAATTCAGATGTATAGCTGGGTACCGGTGGCTTATGCCTGTAATCCTAGCTACTCAGGAGGCTGAGATCTGAGGATTGCAGTTCAAAGCCAGCCTGGGCAGGAAAGTCCATGAGACTCTTATCTCCAATAACCCACTCAGAAAACCAGAAGTGGTGCTGTGGTTCAAGTGGTAGAGCACCAGACTTGAGCTAAAGAGCTGACGGACAGTGCCCAGGCCCAGAGTTCAAGCCCTATGACTGGAAAAAAATAAATTCAGATGTAGCCATAGCTTAAAATTTCCATCTGTTTTTTCAGTGCATTCCCTCTTACTGATTCAGTCTCTTTCCCTGTCCCCAGTTTTTACTCTGTGTGTGTGTGTGTGTGTGTGTGTGTGTGTGTGTGTGTGTGTGTGTGTGTGTGTGTGTGTGTGTGTGTGTGTGTGTGTGTGTGTGTGTGTGTGTCAATACTGGGCCTTGAACTTAGGGCCTGGGTGTTATCTCAGCTTTTCCACTCAATACTGGCATTCTATCACCTGAGTCTCAGATCTCTTTCCACCTTTTTGGGTGGATAATTAGAAAGCAGAGTCTCCTGAATTTGACTGCCCCAGGCTGACTTTGATCCTCAGATCTCAGCCCCCTGAGTAGCTAGGATTATAGGCGTGAGCCACTGGCGGCAAGCTAAATCCTTTCCTCTTTCCTCTTCTGAACTTCCCAATCTGGGTGCGTGATACAAGGAGCCATCTTCTTCTCCCTAGAATGCAAAATGCCCTTTGTTTCATCTATGTCCACCAGGAAACAGGTGACATGCTGCTGGCTGCTGCACAGGCTTCATAGGGATCTCAGATGTGTTTTGTGGAACCTTTATCCCAGCCCTGCCCTGGCTGTGCTCACAAGCTCTGCCTTCATCCAGTAGGAGAGAGCCTGACTATCTGCCCCACACCCTCAGTCCTTCTCCCTTGCCTGAAGGTGACCTTGGGTTTAACAGAAGCAACTTGGACATTTCATCCAATGCTTTATTCCCATCCTACCATCCCTGGTTCCCCTCCAAGCATATCATTCCAAACTTACTGCTCAGTCTTGCCTCAAAAGGGCTCTTCTTCACAGATAGAAAACTAAATGGGTTTTCACTGCATGCATTATTAATTTTCCTTACCTGTCTTCTACTCTCAGTCTCAGACACCACATCCCTCCCTGAGCATCTGCAAATGCCAGTAATGAGATTCTCATACTAAGTAGATAGATTCTGAGGTCTTTTGAATAAAGACCTGTAAGGAACAAACTGTCAGAATAGGTCTGTGAAAGGTAATATGCTATTTCTTGGTCAATATTGCTTTTTTTGGTCCCATAGCAGAATTCTGCAGCTGTTGTATATGGCAACTTTCCAACTTGGGTAATTACATTCTGCTTACCTCTTGTTTCTCTGGTGGTTCTAAGATAACTTACTCTTCATGTCCTTTCCTAAGTAAAACAAAGAAACCTACTTTTGTGTTTGCTATTTGCAGAGGCGATATCTGTTCTGAGTCGAAGCCCAGTAGAAAATAAGCCCTAATTCAAGGATTTTAGGGCATAGAACAAGCACCTATTCTGATGGGAATGTTAGCCATGGTCAACTTCAGTATTTGTATTTTGTATTTGTATTTTGGGAATCTCATTCAAAATTTTAAATTATTTCAGGCTCAAGTAGAATTTCCCAAGTGAAAGGCTTTAATAGGTGTTCTAAATATATGGGAGATTATTGGTTAACCAACTACACAGAATCAGGAATAGATTTATAAGAGCATTTCTTAGAAGAGGATATCTTCTATCTAAAAAATGAAGGTAAGTCTACAGCAACTATTTTTTTTTTTAATGCAAAGCTTTGGAAGACAAGGAAGATATAATGGTCTCGTGTTAGGAGGAGGAGACATAGAGCTTGATCCTGGTTAGATCTCAGCAGCCAATCAACTAAAGACATATGCTAAGCCCACATCATTCTGCTGGTCAAAGACTCCTGTTATTTATCATTAGAAACATTGCAGTAGAGCTCACAAGGGACACTCCGTGCGTGGGAATGCCATCTAACGTAAGTCCTCTGTGTTAATTAACCAGAGTGGAATGCCAGCCATAATAAGTTAGGTTAACTAGTAATAAAAAAATTCCTTTCAGAATCTTTCAGAGATTTCCTTTTATTGATAGTATTAATTCTGTACTTTGATGGATGCTAAAATGCATGTACCACTGTTTTCAAGTAAGCAGGGAAACAGTAAATTTAGGTAATAATAGCCAAGCAAGGAAGAAGTGCAGGGTCTGGAAACAAGCAAAATGCTCCAAAGAACCCAGGTAGAAGAAAGTGTGTATCTTTATGTATAAAAGCTGAGCCAAAGTCCAGGGCTGGCGCATGTAGCTCAAACTCTCTGCCCTTTCCTGGTGCTGAATGGCTTGGACTATGGAAAAGGGCACCATCTACTGGTGAGAATAGGATGGTGTCTCATCACACCTGGGTCGGGTCTTGGGTGCCTTTGTCCTGCTGAAGTTTGAGCACGAGCTTGTAGAGGAGCACAGGCAGAGAGGATAGGGCTGGAGCTCAGCCTGGAGCAGGTGTCAGAAGAGGAGCCCACGACATACAAAATTTGAAGTCAGAACTGAAGTGACTCTCCAAAGAGTGATGCTACCCTTCTTCCTTCTTCCTGCTCTGGAAACAAGGGCCCTGGAGGCTCAGGTACCCCATCCATCCAGCCCAAGACTCCCGGAGAGACTCTAAAGACCTTGCCTCCTGAAGAGCTCTCAAGTTCTTTTACTCTCGTTTCATTTTGCACCTACTTAAATCGCTCTGCACACTCCCCCCACCCCCCCAGTTGAGGCTGTTGGTGGGGGAACTTAGGCAGGCTTTGGTGTTGCAGTGGGGGCTGGAGAGCAGGGGGAGATGAAAAGGCTGGAGGAGCTTATTAATAGTTAAGTGGACAAGGCTGATAATGGGACATCTTTTTATTGGCCCCACAGGTAACTCATAATACACGAGCTTGCAGGCAGCGCCAGTGATTTGCATTGATACAATTCAGGCTGAGGTTTTCATTATGTAGTGCAGATGATAGGAGCGCCCGTGCTATCAAAGGCACTGAAAGGAGCTCCTATCTCTCATTCTGTGTGTGTGTATTCATTAATGGTTAGGAAGGTGCTTTGTCCCCCGTGGTATTGGGTGTTTCACAGTGAATCATTAACATCGAGAACAGCTTCGTACATATGTCTTATTGATGTGTAAAGTACTGGCAACTGGCGCTTTTGCATTTATTTATTTATTTATTTCTGAATGAAAGTTCTGCTGTACTCTGGGGTCTGCTTGAAACCTGGTGTGACATTCTAGGTGAGCACAAGAATGTGGATGGTTCCAACAGGGCAGGTCTGCTGGATAGTGTGTGTGTGTGTGTGTGTGTGTGTGTGTGTGTGTGTGTGTGTGTGTGTGTGTGTGTGTGTGTGTGTGTGTGTGTGTGTGTGTGTGTGTGTGTATTGATCCTGGGGCTTCATTTTAGAGCCTTGGCAGTGTCTGGGTGCTTTTATGTTCAAAGCTAGAGTTCTTCCACTTGAGCCACACCTCCACTTCCAACTTTGGATGGTCATTAATTGGAGATAAGAGTCTCCTGAGCTTTCCCACCTGCTTGACTTCAAACCATGATCCTCAGAGCTGAGCCTCCCGAGTAGCTAGAATGACAGGCATGAGCCATCCTCAGTGGGAGATTGGATTTATTTATTTATTTATTTATTACAGAAACAGGGGTTTCTTTAAAAGACAGGGGATATTATTAACCAATTGCGGAAGGAGGTTAGTAAGCTCAGTAGCTGAACCTACTTTCCCCAAGGGAAGGAAAAGGGAGGGGGGCTGAGCTTCCTAGCAGTCAGGGAAAAGCAGATGCTTTGGCCTGTCTGGAAAAGGAGCATTGCACAAACCATTGTACATGATAAGTAGGACAGAGGGCCAGGAGAGAAAAATGGATGCTGGAGGAAGGGGGATACATGAGCCGAAGGAGAGAAGACACAGGGGACTGGTCAGAGACAAAAATGTTTAGCAGCTGACAGTACAGAAAAAAAAGTTTGAAGGCTAAAAACAAAGGAGCCGATGCAGCTTTTCCTGGTTAGGGGGAGAGGAATAAACAGGACCAAAGTTAGAAACCAATTATCTCTGATTGCACAATCAGGACACTGCTTGTGAACCAGACTCCAGCCCCACCGCCACTAACTAAGGGGCCACCAAAGGACCTTGTTAGATCTGGGGAGCAAATCTATCTCATCCCACTTAAAGCCAAAACGTCATTGGACAACTGGTGGAATTTGGGGACAGGGGATGACAACTTTGCTGGGATAGCAGCATGGGACCCAGTTTGCTGGCAGGTCATCAGCCACCCAACAACCCCAAATAAACATTTCAATTTCCCTGTCTTTTGTTCTCAGCCCTCACAGAGTTTCATCCAAAGGGTCAGTTTTTCCTGTTAGCTTTAACAACACTCTTATTGCCATAATTTCCCCCGTAGTAATGTGTGCACATTGTCCTCATTCTCATCCATAACCTGGTGCCATGTGCACTGGCTTTATTCTTATGACGTGTGTGAGTTGAGTCAGTCAAGTGTATGAGTGTGTGTGAGTGTGTGTGTGTGTGTGTGTGTATGGGTGAATATGGCATTCCTTTTTCTTGCTGAGTACTATTCTATTGTAAAGGCATGCCACAGCATGGGATTCTCCACCTGTCAAGTGACTAACATTTGATTATTTCTAGTTTGTAGTTAGTAGAAGTAAGTTGATGAAGCCAAGTGCAGGTTATTCACACCTGAAATCCTAGCTACTCAGGAGATCCGAGAACCGCAGTTGGAATCTAACCCAGGCAGAAGAGCCCATGAGACTCTATCTCCAATTATAAGCACCAAAGTACAAACCAATGAAAAGCTAGAAGTAGAAATGTAAGCAAGTAGTGTCACCTTGAGTGAAAAGGCAAGGAACAAAGTCTAAGGCATTAAGTTCCAACCCAAGAACACACACACACATACACAAATACACACAAAGTTGTCGAGAACTTTTGTGTACAGAATTTCATGGGCATATGTCTTTATTCCTCTTGTGTATATTTCTAAGTGATTAATGGCTGGCTTACTGAGATTTGTTGAACTTTTAAAGAAACTGCCTGTTTCCCAGCGGTGTAATCAAAGAACCACAGGCACTATGTTAAAGCCAGCCTTTAACATTTTAGCCATTTTAACACATAGGATTTGTCGTCATGTTTAATTTGCATTTTCCGTAATGTATGTATGGATGTCGGGTAGCTGATCATAGGGGTTTAAAATAGAAATCCTCAGCAGCGCATCTTCTTTGGTAAAGCGTGTTTAAAAATTTTATCCCAATTTTTAAAATTTTTCTTATTGTAAAGATACTGTACAGAGGTTACAGTTACATGAGTAAGGTAATGAGTACAATTACCATTGAACATTGTTACCCCTCCTTTGTTTTTCCCTGTCCACCTCCTCAACTCCTCCCTTCCTCACCCAGAAATTGTAAAGTTCATTTTCAACATGGTGGCTTGTACATCTCATTGTTACAATGGGTCAACATGTATCCTTGTTTCAACATTTTGTTATTTCCCTTCCCCTCCCCAAATTAGAAAAATGTATATTCAAGATGCAGGTCACTGGAATCAAATACAATGACAACAGGGGTTATACCATTGGTGAAGAACATACAAAAGAAACAAAAAAAATCACATAGTACATTAAGAACAACAGCAGCAAAGAAAAAACCTCGTGTCCCTATCTTGGGGTTCATTTCGCTTAGCATCATCTTACGTGGTCATATGTACATAGCTTTTGACCTTTTCTGCTTGTCTGGTAAGATAACTAGTATACGTCTAGGATATCCCAATTTTTAAGTTGAGTTGTTTGTTGTTTCCTAAGTATTGAATTAGGACTTTTTTGCCCTCCTGTATTCTGGTTGCAAGAAACAAGCTATATTATTTTCTATTTTTCTTTAGAATTTACTCGTTTTTGCATTCTCTAAACATTGCTGTTCAAATTCCATTGAAATTCAATAGCATTCTATGAATCAATTTGTTCTTTTCTTCTAAAAGCTGTTTGTGTGTATGCACATGCCCATGCACACACACACACACACACACACACACACACACACACACACACACACACACACCAATATTGGGGCTTAAACTTAGAACCACTCTCACTTAGCTTTTTCGCTCTCAACTGTTACTTTACCACTTGAGCCACACTTCCTTATTTGGGCTTTTTCTGGCTAATTGGAAAAGAGTGTCTTGTATTTGCCTGCCTGGGCTGGCTTTGAATCAAGATTCTCAGATCTCAGCTTCCAAAGTAACTAGGAATTTAGGCAGGATCTACCATCTCTGCCTTCTAAAAGCTTTATATAATTAGATTTCACATTTAGATCTACAATATATTTTAAGCTATTTCTCATATGAAGGCTAAGATAAGGCTTGAATGCATGGTTTAATGTATGCATGTGCAGTTTTTCCATGTGCTGCAAGGACTGTTTTTTTTTTCTTTATTGGATAGTCTTTACACATTTGTCAAAGATCAGTTTTCCATAAAAGAGCAAAAAAGAACACACGGTTAAGCTTCTATGGCCCTGTAGGATTAAAAAGATCTTAAGACAGCCCTTGAAAGTTTAGGCTTTAAAATGGCTGCAGGCACTCCAAAGTATGTCTTTAGATGGACATTATGTATTCAATGCATAGGCTCAGATATCTAGGACCGTGACAGCCTCTGACTAACTTTGCAAGAGGCTACAAACTCTCTTCAGAAGTACACTTCTGTTTTGCATACTCACCAGCCGTAAGCAGAAGTTCCAGCATTTTCATGTGATTACATGCATCTGGGATGCACAGTGTCTGGAGTTTAGTCCTCCTAATGAGTGGGCAGTGGTATCTCATGGTTTCTAAGGCTGCCATTTCCAAATGACTGATGGTATTGACCATGCTTTCACGATTTTCTTCTGTCATATCTTTTGTTGTTTCAAATTGTGCATTTCGATTTATGATCATTTGACTCTCTGTCTTGTTTTCTCTGTTATAAGGATATATTATAAATGGAGTGCATTAGAAGCAATAAACAATTCTCAAGACTCTTAAGTCTAGAAAGTCCAAGATCACAACAGCAACAGATTCCATATCTTTTTTTCATATATATATATATATATATACATGCATATATATATATATATATATAATTGTCAAGGTGATGTGCAGAGGGGTTACAGTTACATAAGTAAGGTAATAAGTACATTTCTTGTCAAACTTGTTACCTCTTCCCTCAATTTTCTCGTACTTTCCCTCCCCCCAGCCCCCCACAAGTTGTACAGATCATTTCCAACATAGTATCTTGTATATATCACTGTTGCATTGGTTCTCCCTTGTCCTTTGTCTCACCATTCGGTTGTTCCCCTTCCCTTCCCTAATTCAGATAAATGTATATACAAAACCGGGAACCAAAATCAAATACAGTGATAACAGGGGATATACCATTAGCGGGAAGAACACACCAAAGAAACAAGAAATCACATAGTACATTAAAAATAACAACAATAAGGAAAAACCTTTTGTGTCCTTATCTTTGAGTTCATGTTGCTTAGCATCATCTTATATGGCCATATGCATGTAGCTATTGATCTATTCTGCTCATTTGCTAGGATTCCATATCTTTTCAAGGCCCAGTTCCCAGTTTGTGGGTGTAGCCATCTTGCTCTGTCCTCACAGTTTAAAGGACAAGATTTCTGTGTGGTCCTCTTTACAAAGGCACTAATTCCAGTCCTGAGGGCTCACTTCCCAAAGGTGTTTATCTCTAAATTCCATCAGCTCAGCTCTTAGGTAACTTGCCAAGGGTGGGCAAATGAATTTATATCTAGTGACCTGCATCTAGATGCATTTTCTTCTGCATGTAGATGTCCAGTTGTTCTAGCACTATTTAAAAAGAAAAGATTGGCTTCTCTCCATGGAGTAGTCCTGCCTTCTATGGCAGGCAGTTGTCTGTGGTTGTGTGGGGTCTAGTCTCTGCTCTCTGATCTCTTCCGTGATGTGCTCTGAACTCATGGTCTGCTCTTTTGTCAATAGCATACTGATTTCATCATGGTGGTTTTTCTGCACTTAGTATAAGTTGTTCTTTTGCAGGTGTATCTTGGTTATTTCAGGTCCTGTGTTCCTACATAGAATCATAAAAATCACAATCTAAGTTTGCTGGGAGAATGTTGAGTGAGGCTATAGACCAAACTGGAAAACAAAACACAACTAACACTACGATAATGTTCCTTTCTGTTATGGTTTGTATAAATGTTCTTCAAGAGCTATGAATTAAAGGTTTGGTCACCAGTTTAGTGTGTTACTAGGAGGTGGAAGGAAGCTAGGTCACAGGAGTGTGCTCTAAGAAGGGGATTTGGGACCTTAACCCTTTCTTTATCTCTCCTTCTCCCTCCCCCTTTTTCTCTTTCCCCTTCTTCTTTTCTTGCTCCTCCCCTCCCTCCTTTTCTTTTTTCTTTCTCTCTTTTTTTCTCTCTTCTTCTCTCTGTTTTTTACTGCCTTCTGAAGCCATAGAGTATTCTGCCTTCTCATGCCATACATGAGCCTTTTTTTTCTACCTCACCCTTCTACTATGATAGTCTCCTTTATTACAGATCCCAAAGCTACAGACCAATTGACCATAGCCTAAAACCTCCAACACCATGAGCCAAAGTTAACCTTTCCTCCTAATAAATTGGTAAATCTCAATTGTCACAGTGATGGGAAGCTGAATAGCATGTCTTCCTATCCATGAACATAGAATACCTCTCGCTTTTATTGAGGTCTACTTTGATTACTTTCATCAGCACCTAGCATACATGTTATGTTTATACCCAGTATTTCATTGTCTGTGCTTTTGCCCATGTTTGTCCTTTGGAGATTCCATTTGCATGCATGTCTGTATCCTTGAAGTTTTCCTACAGAGCACTAGTGTGCTATGCATGCTCCTTTGCTAGATTTTTTGGTGTGCTTCATTTTCATTGGTTACAAAGTGCTGTATCTATAAATTCACTCCTTTTTTCTGATTGATAATATGCCATTTAAAAAATACAGTGCAGGGGCTGGGAAGGTGGCTCAGTGGTAGAGCACTTGCCTTGCATGCATGAGGCCCTGGGTTTGATTCCTCAGCACCACATAAGCAAAAAGAAAAAAAGCCAGAAGTGGTGCTGTGGCTCAAGTGATAGAGTGCTAGCCTTGAGCTGAAGAGCTGAGGGACAGTGCCCAGGCCCAGAGTTCAGGCCCCACGACCGGACCCCCCCCCAAAAAAATACAAAAGTACAGTGCAGGATTTTTGAAATCTCACACACATTATAGTGTGCAGTATAATATATCTATATGTGTGTATAAACACATAAACACATATAGATATATTATATTGCACATTATAGTATGTATACACACATATAGATATATTATACTGCACACTATAATGTGTGTATACACACATTAACACATACATGCATACACATATATACACACATACACATATGTACACATATATAGGTGTGTTATATATATGCATATTGTGTACAAATAAGAAAGAGGGAGCCCCTGTAGGTTCTATTTCCCTGGAGGACTCTGACTAATAAGCAGTTCACATAGAAGGATTGAGGGAGGATGACAGCATTATAATAAAGACCTTGCAGAGTTTCAGAGCAATCAGGATTCTGAATGTAAAACATCAATATATAGAGGACATAGGAGATCCAAGTTTTTTTTATTCATCATTGAAAAAGATTGAGTTATAAAACCTGAGTAAGGTACAGCTCAAATACAGTTGCAAGGGTGACTATAATCCATTAAGCAAAAATTACCTGGGGTTATGGGATCACAGTTATGTGTCACTTGAGAATGGAAACACACTCTGAGAAAAGTATCTATAGGAGTCTTTTGGCATCAAAACCTCAGAAAAAGTTTGCCCATGTAAGCCAATCACTCTCCATGGCCTCTTTATTATTAGTGTAGTATTAATATTGTCAAATAACAACACAAGGGCATTTCAATTCAGCATTAATGTGTACAAAACACCTATGAGAGTCACCCCTTCCTTTATCTCATCCTCACTCACCTCACCAAGTTTAGAGTTCAATGTTCACATATGTACATTGAGTGGGTATTCACTCACCATTCCAACTCCATTGATCAGTCTCTGTCCTTTTAGGGCCTTACACTCCCAATCAGATATATTTCAGCCTCCGGTTAATCATTTTCAATAACTGTTAGTTAATTGTTCAAAGTTGTTATATTATAGACTCTCACCCACTTTTGCATATGCTATACTTTAATCAGTTTGAACTCTTTACGTCTCTCTCTCTCACACATACAGATATGTCTATATATAACTAGATATATAAGTATATAAACAAGAATATGACCTATATTTTCCATAACTTGTTGTAATAAACATAGGTATACAAGTGCCTATACTGTATCCTGAGTTGCAGTCTCTCTGATAAACTCAGCCCTTGATACGATCAAGAGATGCAGCTCACACAAGATGCATAAGGTTGATGTTATGGTAACATGGAACACTCTTTTACAGTAAACATTTTTAAATGAAAAGAGTTTGTCTAAAATGAACATGTGCTACAGTAATGACTTAAAAGGCCTAGTGATTTGTTATCACTGGCCAGCATTGCCTACTGAACATAATCACTGGCACTGTATTTTCATTCAATGGCAGTATAATTGTCACGAATGTGTATGATATGCTGTCCTATGATGTTATGGTCACCAAGTCATAGGAAGTTCTGCTCCTTTGTAATCTCATGGGACCACCACATTCTATGTGGCTTCCCATTTACTGAAATGTCATTAGGTGGTACCAGACTTCTTATTTCACTTAGGGAAAGTATATATGTCTGGGATGTTAAGCTGTGTGTATGTATGTGTACACACATATGTACATATATGACATATATGTTATATGCACACACATGTATATATGACAGAAATATTCTGACTCCCTGGTATAAGTTTGCATCCTCTCTGTGCAGATATAGAAGGAAGAAGGAAAAGAAGGTAGAAAGGAAAGAAGAAATAAAGAAGGAAGGAAGAGGGGGGATGAAAAATGGAAGAAAAGAAGGGGAAGGGAAAGGGGAAAGGAAAGGAAGCTTGTCATATAGTGCTATTAGAAATGTAAAGTGGCACTGTGGCTCAAAGTGGTAGAGCTCTACTCTTGAGCAGAAGAGCTCAAAGACAGTGTCCAGGCGCAGAGTTCAAGCCTCATGATGAAAGAAAGAAAGAAAGAAAGAAAGAAAGAAAGAAAGAAAGAAAGAAAGAAAGAAAGAAAGAAAGAAGGAAGGAAGGAAGGAAGGAAGGAAGGAAGGAAGGAAGGAAGGAAAGAAAGAGAGAGAGAAAGAAAGAGAGAGAAAGAAAGAGAGAGAAAGAAAGAGAGAGAAGGAAAGAAACAGGTAGGCAGGCAGAAAAAAGAAAGAAAGAAAGAAAGAAAGAAAGAAAGAAAGAAAGAAAGAAAGAAAGAAAGAAAGAAAGAAAGAAAGGAAGGAAGGAAGGAAGGAAGGAAGGAAGGAATAAAGGAAGGAAGAAGAAAAGAAAAAAGCAAGCAAGCAAGCAAGCAAGAGAAAGAAGAAGAAAGAAATGCAGCGTAGCTTGGGATGTAGTTCACTTGCCTAGCATGCACAAGACTCTGAGTTCAATCCTAAACTCCCCACCTCCACAAAGCCAAACAGAGAACAATGAGGAACTACATTCCTACTGCCCCTCTCCCTTTTACAACAACAACAACAAAAGAAAAATAATAAGGAAAGAAAATCAGAGTGTAATGCATGGGTATGTCCTTAGCAATTACAATCATAATTTCAAGAGATCGCCCAGATAACAGGTAGCTCCAGTCATCAGAAATACTGTCCTTCTTTACATAAGTTCTTAGCCAGAGACTACAGCCTAGTACACCTAAGCATGCACAGGAGGAAGTGACCAGCAGGTGTCCATGGGAAGACCTTGCTTTCTCAAATCTTCAGCGGGAGGCCAGGTAGAAAGGCATGAAAGGGGAATAGGACTCAGATCTCAGGCTCGTTTGAACATATGGCAGGCCAAGTTACTTTTGCACAAGGAGACACTGAGAAGGAAAGGGAGAGGGCAGAGCTAAGAAGCTATTCTAGCTCCCAAAGTAGGAGGCACGTGAATGTTCAAGGTGCTGAGAGGTGGTAAAAGGTAAGGGAGGAAGGACATTGAAGGTGACAGATCCATCTCAATGCCACCCTGCTGCCTGCTGGGCCTTGCGGTGGGATCCTGTGATTGGATTGGGCACCTTTGCCCTCAAGGGATGCTCAGCAAATGTCAGGCTTTAATGAGATTTTCTATACCATTGAGGGACTCTTGTGAAGTGCTCACTACTCACAGCAAGTCACCATCAGAAGTTTACATTGACTCTCCACTCTGGAGAAGGGTCACCTCCATAAAGCAGGTAAGCCCTGCAGGGGGTCGGGGGTGGGGTGGGGGATGGGCAGCACCAGGCCTTTAGGACAGAGGAGATTGTGGGGCCCTAGTCTTCCATCTATTAGCGTGTTCCTGGATTTGCTGAGTTCTTTGCAAAGATCCCAGGGATGGGGGTGATTCTGGGGCTGAGAGAGAACAGTAAATGTCACACTGCTTAACCTTTTACCTTAAGGAAAAGCTGTACTTTCAGAGAATAAATGCATTGCCTTCAAAGACTTCCTTTATTTCTCCAGGGCATGACTTAAATATTGGGGAGCAATCGCCTGAATTCTCTTCCATTTCTATCCTCCTCTTACATTTCTTTCCCTCTAGAGGCCTTTTAAGCCTTTGGGTACCCACCTGCAGAGCAGAGATAAGACTGTCTTCCCGTGCCTTGAAGGCGTGGTGGCCATTTCTGACATTCCTGTTGAAGAACAGTGGCCAGATTGGCAGAGGCGGCTCTGCTTTCCTCGGGTACATGCTCTCCCTTCGATTTTATTTTCTGAAATCTCAGATGAGCTGGCGGAGGTTGAACTCCATGGCACGAGCCAGTACTGAGAGTAATTACAACGATGCATTAATTAAAACCCCACTACCCATGAAAACACCAGGGTGTGGCACCACAGGAAAAACCACAGGGAAAGACCCAGGAAGGATGGCACTAAAGATGAGGTGACCTTTTGGCATATGGTGACTCAGGGGTTGGATGCATGGGTTTCTGAAGAACGCTCCGAGAAGCCATCCATCTGGACCCCTGTGTTGCAGCTGCAGGCCCGCAGAGCTGACCAGATGGCCCTCGATAAGGCAGCTTCGGAGGAGGGAGGCAGGGAATGGATCCAGAAAGTGTTCCTCGCTCAGAGGCGGATTGCCTTTGGCTCCAGAGCATCCCTTGTTTGAATCTTAAAACCAAAGTGTGTGTGTGTGTACATGTGCTATCATTTTCCTCCTGGGAAAACAATAAAAAAAAGAAAAAGAAAAAGAAGACTCCCTAGCAAACATACACAGGCTATGGAAAACAAAAACAGGCCTTGATAAACAAGGTCTCTGTCTAGTACGAGAAAGTTCCCCACCCAGGCTCTCTCTGTTTCCTATTCAATTATCCTTCCAAAATCTCTTCAAGCTGAGAAATGCAAGGGTAAGGCAAGGGCAGGAATCATCTGTCACCCACATGAACTGGCTGATCCCCAGCCATCTAATCAATAAAGTGTGTCTGGAGTGGAGGGGATTTCTTCGTGGATGAGGTCACAGGAGGAAGTTGTCCTTTCAATCTGCATCCTTGGGGTTGTCATGGGGTGGAGAGTGGTTCACACTGGTCTTGTTTTGATCCCATTCAGTGGATTGGGGTGAGTTTCCCCCTCCCTTCAGATAACTTTATAAGACGTCATGGAGAAACACAATTTGGGGCACTAAGGAGCCCCTAAGAAAACCATAGACCTTTTTCACAGTATTTTGGAAGCGCTTTGCTAGTGATCTGAAAGGAAAATGGAATTTAAATTAGAAAAAAAAAAGTTAGAGAATTGAAGACTTACTGGCTATTGGGTAAAAGATCAGAGTTGTGCCCATGAGCCTTGCCTAATGCCTAGTGGACAAGACAGTCGTTTCCAGCTTACCTTTGGGAGCAGGTGTGTTGGAAGTCCTGGTTGAGGGTTGCTGAGGTCTGCTTAGAGGTGAGTATTAGAGTCATCCACAAGTTTAGCAGGTGACTAGCCAGGGAAGTCTAGGCTCAGCCAAAGTGAGCAAAACAAGCGGAGAGGAAGACAGATGAATTTTCTCTAGAAGGTCCTCAGGGACTTTGATGTTTTTTTTTAACCTCTTCTCTCTATGAAGATCCCCAACAATGTATGCAAATATATAGGAAAATAAGGGGTCTCATACACAGAGGGACAGAAGAAAATTGAGACCAATATACCAATTTAGGAGTCAGGATACCTTTTCCTTGGCATCAGCTCTCCCATTAAGTGACACTGCAGCTCCTGTTTTCCTTGGAGATAGTCTTACTCTACAACTCTTACTGTGAACTAGGAAACCAAGAAAATTAATGAGAACCCCTTCCCCAAAATCCTTCCCAAATTAGGCATACCGTTCTTAGCAGAGCTGAGGCTCCAATTCAAGACTCCTGAGCTCCATTCATGCTATAATATAAGTAATAAACTTAAACTATTCCCAATTGGTTTCTAATGGTCATGTGGCTAAATATCAGGATGGGGAAAGTCTTAAGAATATAGCTGATCAGTGAGCATTTCACCAGTTCCTATGTGCTTCTTAAAAGTAATCAAGCTGAGTACCAGTGGCTCATGCCACTAACTACTCAGGAGGCTGAGATCTGAGGATCACAATTCAAAGTCAGGCAGGATAGAAAACTCTGTGAGATTCTTATCTCCAATTAGCCACCAGATAGCCAGAAGTGCAGCTGTGGCTCAAAGTGGTAGAGTGCTAGCCTTGAGCAAAAAGAGGTCTGGGACAGCACCCATGCCCTGAGTTCAAGCCCCACCACTGACAAAAAGTAAAAAGTCATCATAAAACACCAAAACAAATGATCATTCTGCTGAGAATAAAAATATTAGCATTGAAAATTTGGGGTGGGGAATTTTTGAGGTCAATTATGTTACATATTTTTATTCATATAAAAGATTATTTTAGTCTTAAAAATTTCAGGAGGCCAAAGTAATTGTCAAGAAATAAAATAGCATTCACATAAGGAATATGCCAGTGGATTTTAAGAGCCTTCTGTTAGTGGTTAGTGGGCAAGAGGCACATCAACTATAGTGTTTCCCAAGATGAGCTAATACATTAATGGTACATAATGTAATTATGTGTAAACCATTTCCTTAGCTCTTACTAGTGGTAAAACTGGGACTGTGGACAGTCCAAGGACATCTTTTCTATATCCTAAAGATGTATCCCTGCCAGATATTCAAGAAGGGACAAATGAGTAGATTGCCTAAGTGTTGATAAATATGACAAAGTAGAGAGACTTTCTAGGAAGTTTCTGGCAGCCAGAAGAAATCACTGTGCAGTTGCAAAATGGAATGCTATAGTGTGGTGCATGGATGTAATATCTATATGAATATGACAAGGTGTTTGATTGATTGAAGTGAATCATTGGACAGTTACCAGAGTAAAATTGGCCTTGGAGGATTTGGTTCTGGGAATAAACTATTTACTGCTGACTGAGAAAACTCATAGCATGTATGTGACTACAGTGGACTGACCAAAGCCTGAGCTTTTCACAGAGATTGGAATTCCTGAGTGATTTGTACATAGTGTTTAAGCTCTAGGAACCTGGAGCTCATCCTTTAGGAACAGAATCATTTCAGACCACAAAGAAAATGTTTTCCTGTTTTGCTACTGGCTGATAGTATTTTAGGTGGGTGATCTCAGTCTAAAACATCTAGTCTAAAACATCAGCTAGCAAGTGCTCTGGTGTCAATAGTGCCTGTTTTGAAGATCTCTTGAGAAGCTCAAATTAGTTGATGCATATCAAATGTTTGCAATAGTGTCTGATATGTGGGAAAGTGCTTAGGAAGGCTTAATGCTTGGATTTGCCCAACCAGATTCTAACTCCATGAGAGTTTGGATCATGTTGTATTCACAATGCCTGGAACTGGGCATAGTCCCTTAGTAGCTATTGAATAAATATTGTTCATCAGCTGAGCTAGTCTTTGAAATGGAAATGAAAGGGATTTTGTTTAACAATTTTTGGTGTGTTCATAGATGTGTGGGATATTTGTGGTTCTGTTTTCCTCCAGTACCAATTCCCTTCAGTCTACCACAGCTCATTCCATATTCATATCCACTTTTTTTTTGTTTTATTTTGTCAGTTGTGGGGCTTGAACTCTGAGCATAAGCACTATCCCTGAGCTCTTCAGCTCAAGGCAAGTGCTCTACCACTTGAGCCACAGCACCATTTCCCATTTTCTGTTGGTTAATTGGAGATAAAAGTCTCATGGACTTTCCTGCCTGGACTGACATTGAATTGCAATCCTCAGATCTCAGCCTCCTGAGTGCTAGGATTACAGGTATGAGCCACCAGCACCCGGCTTTATGTCCATTCTTAAAAATATTTATTATTTTTTTGATGTTTTTTAATTGTGAAAATACCATACACAGGAGTTACAATTACATGAGCAAGGTAATAAGTACATTTCTTATCAAGCATTGTTGCCTCCTCCTTTGATTTTCCCCTACCATCCCTGCCTTCCCATCTCCATGACTACACTCCCCACCTCCTCGCCAAAGTTGTAAAGTTCTTTTTTCAACATAGCATTTTGTACATCTCATTGTTGCAATGGGTCCACCTGTATCCTATAACTAGTATATTTCTGAGACAAGCAGAAAAGGTCAAATAAGATGATGTTAGGTCAAATGAACCCCAAGATAAGGACACAAGTGTTTTTTTTTCTTGCTATTGTTTCTAACATATTTATAAGGTGATTGTTTTGTTGCTTTGTATGTCCATCCCCCATGGTATAACCCCTGTTTTCACTGTATTTGACGTTGGTATAATTTGGGAAGGGGAAGGGAAGGGAAAAAATACTTTTATTAACTATAAGTAGTTGTAAAAAAGAGTTGCCATTCACCAAAGCAGTTAATGAATACAGTACATCTGGATCTATGTCACTGCCTTCAACTTTCTCACCCACCCTCCCAACCCCCTGCTTCATTTTAGGTTATGTATTGAATTTGTTACCACTTAACAACGCAGTTTATGTGGACAATGCATCTTGGCTCTGTCACAAATTTTTAAGAGAGATAGATACTACATTCAGATGACCTTTATTGTAAAAGTCTTCTACTAAATGTTCTATTATATTATCATTATCATCATTAGTTTTATCTCTTTCCATGTTTTAATTTCTAAGTTCAACTTTATTATATTAGGTGCATAAAGAAAATAGGCAAGTGTTATCAGATCCAGTGTTCCAGTGCCACAATGCATTGTGCTTACGTTCCACTGAGTGTTATTTTACTTAGCAATACTCCAAAATGCAAGAGCAGGGTGCTTACAGTTTTATTGTGTTATATTGTTATAATAGTTCTATTTTGTTGTTGTTGTTCATCTCTCATGTTGCCTAATTGATAAATTAAACATTTTTCTCCCTTTGAGACCATCTTGCTGTGCAACCTTGATTGGCCTGCAGCTTTCTGTGTAGCCTTCCAAGTGCTGGTGTACCAGAGTCTGCCACCCTGGCAGCTACATAAGATTTCATCATGCTGCTCTGAAAGGCACTCAGTTTAAAACTTAAGAATTGTTTACTTCTAGAATTTTTCAACCCCCAGCTGGCCAAGGCTGATGGAAGCCTCAGAAAGTGAAATCATGGGGTGGGTGTGTTACAGCCCATCAGTTCACTGGTTCATCTCCCAGCAAACAGAATTTTTCACATGTATCTCTATCTTGGTATCACAGGACCAGTTCTGGGCTTTGTAAGGCGAAGTGGTTGGTAAATGTTTAATGAAGAAATCAGGAGCTACCAGAGTTGCATTCTTAGTCTCATTGGCTAGACAAATTTTTCTGATGTATGTGGCTTTCTAAATCAAAGAAACAGAGCCCCTCTAGTATAGTATTGATATGGTCTAGGGACTTTTTGGATCCTTTCCCCTTGAACAATAAAAAGGTAAAACTGGGTGCTGGTGGCTGAAGCCTGTAATCCTAGCTACTCAAGAGGCTGAGATCTGAGGATCGCAGTTCAAAGCCAGCCTGGGCAAGAAAGTCTGTGAAACTTTTTTTTTCTTTATAAAGTATTTTTATTGTAAAAATACTGTACAGAGGGGTTATAGTTACATGAGTAAGGTAATGAGTCCATTTCCTATCAAGCATTGTTACCTCCTCCTTTGTTTTTCCCCTACCATCCCCTCCCTCCCCACCTACCCAACTCCTCCCACAACTTCCCCCAAGTTGTAAAATTCGTTTTTAACATCATGTCTTGTACATATCATTGTTACAATGGGTCAGTCTGTATCCTTATTTCAGCATATGCACTATGTGATTTTTTTTGTTTCTCTTGTCTGTTCTTCTCCCACAGTATAATATCTGTTTTCACTCTATTTGATGTCGGTGCCCTGCATCTTGTATATACATGTTTCTAATTTGGGGAAGGGAAGGGAAAAAACAAAATGCTGTGAGACTCTTACTTCCAATTAACCACCAGAAAACCAGAAGTGGCATTATGGCTCAAAGTGGTAGAGCACTAGCGTTGAGCTGAAGAGCTCAAGGACAGTACCCAAGCCAGAGTTCAATCCCCAGGACTGACAAAAATAAAAATAAAAATAAAAAATAAAAAGGTAGAAGAAAGTTTAAGGTAAACAGAATAAGTTTATATGAAGGTGAAAAAAATCCATGAAAGAAAGTGGAGAGAAAAAAAATGACAGGAGAATCTCCCTGTGACTCCATGAGAGAAAATCTGAAACTTTTTTGTCCAGTCTCACTAGATATATGGTCCCTAGTCTCCTCTCTCTCATATAGGTGCACCCTTGGTTTGATTGGTTAAGCAGTGGTCACTCACTGACAAAGGCCTTTCTGCTTGGATGTAAGTTTCTGTTTGGTTGGACCCCTCCCATCCTGGTAGAAAGTGGGAGGGCTTGCCTTCTGCTTTTGCATCTGACCTAAATACCAGTGTGCCAGGCATGGAACCTGCCACTCTGGGCAAGGGCAAAAAAGGCGATTTATGCCCTTTCTTTTTTCCTTACCATGTGAGACTTTGTCCCAGTTGCTTTCTATCCCTGCCTTCCTGAGCTCGAATACCTTTCCCTCAGTATAATTTCAGTGCGTCTTTGGGGGAGATATAGGTGTAGAGACTCTGTTCCCTAGACACTAAGCTAAAGAACATGGACCTCTGTATAGGCACTGATTCTGTGCCAACCAGCTTCTCTGGCCACCTCTTGGCCAACAGGATTGACTCAGGCTTGGCTGAAAGCATGAGCCATTTCCAGGGCTTGGGGCATAATGGCTATAGATGTTGCCTGAGTTGATGTTGATAAAAACTTGCCAAGCCCTGGCATGGTGTGATATTTATATGCACAGTTGGCCTCTAAAAAAAAGTGATTATCTAAAGGAAGTAATTGTTTAGAGGCTCATGCTGAATTCTAGTCCTCCTTTGGCCTGGGCGACTAACACTGCTAATCAGTGCCAAATTACTGCTATTGTAATACTTGAATTAAAAACCAGACTGGCTATTTGCTCAGTGGAGGGTCTTCTGCGGGCTGCATCCATGCTTGGGTCTGTGCAGGAGGGCACTTTGCTGCACTACTGGCTGCAGAGAGCACTTTGCAGAGAGAGGATGCCAGGCCAGGACTACTTAGCTGTTAGCCAGCTCTTGCCTTCCCTATCCAGAAGGGATACAGAGCGGCCTACGGGGTGAGGTGGAGGCGGCCAGCGCTCAGAGCTGGGAGGAGATTAGAAAAGAGGAATTATTTTTTTCTCACATGGTTATTTGTATAAGAAGAGAGGATGATTATCAAAGGAAATGATAATAAAAGGTTGGGGCCCCTCTTCCTCTTTTGCATTTCCTTTGCATTTCCTTGTGTGTGTGTGTGTGTGTGTGTGTGTGTGTGTGTGTGTGTGTGTGTGTGTGTGTGTGTGTGTGTGTGTATGTATGTATGTGTGTGTGTGTGTGAGAGAGAGAGAGAGACAGAGACAGAGACAGACACAGAGAGAGACAGAGAGACAGAGGGACAGAGAGACAGAGAGACAGAGACAGACAGAGACAGACACAGAGAGACCGAGAGACCGAGACAGAGACAGAGAGATTACTAGGGCTTGAACTAGGGATTTAAGCTCTCACGTGCCTTTTTGGCTCAAGTCTAGCACTCTGACACAGGAACACACTCTCACTTCCATTACTTGACTGGTTAACAGGAGACAAGAATCATTTGGATTTGTCCCCCCAGCCTTCTTTGAACTGAGATCCTCAATCTCAGCCTCTGGAGGAGCTATGATTATAAGCATGAACAACCAGCACTCATCCTGCTTTACCTTTCTTTTCTTATGAGTCTTGTTACCGAGTTTATCTCTACCCATTGTACTGTTTGGCAAGAAGGGTGACAAAAGAGAAAATCCTTTCTGTCTCTTTCCCATCTCCCGGTCCCCTGGTTTCATGACCACTGAGCATACTCCATGAAAGGACATTGTCTCTGACCTATGATGGTCTCTTAGTATTAAATATGTAATGTCATTATTCCACACCTGGGCCCTTGTACCTAGAATAGAGAATTTTCCTCATAAGAAAGTTTCCACAGTGTTTGGTAATGAGAATAAAGCCAAGATATGTACAATTCAGAGTCTTCAGAATGAACAAGCTATCTTAGGAATAGAGACAAATGTCACACTGTCACACTTGAGAGACATATTCAAAAGTAGGTTTTGTAGTCCAGAATTTTCACCTGTGTCACAGGTTGCTAACAAGGGAGCCGTGACTCACACTGTGACATCTTTCTTTTTTCCTAAAGTGTTTTCACCTGCTGAAAAGCCCAGGTGAAGCAGTGTCTTTACCTAAAGACATAGGCAGAAAATAGAACCTATATTTTAGATTACCCACCTTCAACTCTAGTAATGTCTTTGTTGCCTATTATTAGTATTTGTCTTGATAAAGTCTTGGAAAACTTCTCAAAGATTTTTTTTCTAATTGATTGTTCCTAGCATTAGTATAATTATTCAACAGTCAATGAATTTTTTCCTGCAGTTGGCAACACTTTTGGTTTGTTAGTGTGATAATTAAGATTGGTCATTCTCTACCTAAAACAAGGCAAAATCTCTAAAATAGGATTATGCAACAAGTTTAAACTAAGCCCTCATCTGGTTATATTATTATGACACTCATCATGTCAACAAGCTATCAAGAAATAATTTATATTAGAGATATATATGTGATAGGAAAGAAAAAAGAAAGAGATGCAGAGGGGACGTGTCAGAGGGAGAGGCAAGATCAGGAGGGAAGAAGAAAAAGTACTATTATTTGCAAAGGGCTCTAGCTCTTTCATTCCAGAGGTGCCTAATGATGCTCCATGGTAATCCCTTGGGACTATAATTGGGAAAGTTCTATAATTTTTGAAAGTTCTAGTTCATCTTATGCTCTCCTTAAAAGTAACCAGAGTTGAACTTCCCAAGTAGTAAAAAAGCATTATACCATCTACTCAAAAACAACCTGAACTCCATGCTAAAATGACTAGACCTGGGGCTGAAATAAGAGGTCTACCAGAAGAGCCTAGGAGTCCAGGCTCCCATGGCTCATGTCTGTAATCCAAGATACTCAGGGGGCTGAGATCTGAGGATTGTAGTTCAAAGCCAGCCCGGGTCTGTGGGACTTTTATCCCCAATTAACCACCAGAAAATGGATAGCGGAACTGTGGCTCAAGTGGTAGAGCGCTAACCTTGATTGAAAAAGCACCCAGGGACAAGTAGACTTTCCTTCCTTCCTTCCTTCCTTCCTTCCTTCCTTCCTTCCTTCCTTCCTTCCTTCCTTCCTTCCTTCCTTCCTTCCCTTCCCTTCCCTTCCCTTCCTTTTTGCTCCCTTTTCTTTTGGTAGCACTAGGGTTTTAAACTCAGGGTCTTTTTTCTTTGTTGTTGGTCATGGGGCTTGAACTCTGGGCCTGGGTGCTATCCCTCAGCTCTTCAGCTCAAGGCTAGCACTTTACCTCTTGAGCCACAGGGACACTTCTGGTTTTCTAGTGGTTAATGGGAGATAAGAGTCTCACGGCCTTTCCTACCCAGGATGGCTTTGAACCACAATACTCAGATCTCAGTCTCCTGAGTAGCTAGGAGTACAGACAGGAGACACTGGAGCCTTCCTTAAACTCAGGGTCTTGCACTTGCATTACTGATAGAATTTTCTATCAATAGGAATGACATGTGGGAAAGTAAAGAAGGAAGAGTATGAATGACACCGAGATTTCTGTTGGAGCAACTAGGAAGGTGGGCATTTCCATTTCTTGGCACTGGGAGATAGGAGGAACAAGCTGGAGACACAGCCACTGTGGGTGCTTATTGGATATATGCAAAGGAGATAGTTACTTTTTCAGGAGAAGCCTTTGCTGGGATATCATGGTGAGTGTAAGCACTCAATGTCTATGGAATAAGAGCTGCAGTATGTTACAAAATATGGAAATTCTTCAAAAACCATAAATATCAGAAACTCTTATTCTTTTTTTTCTGGTCCTTATGCTCTATTTCTGAAGACTTGGAGTGGAATTTGTAAAGAAATTAGTACCTATTATGGACCTTTCCCAAGCCTGATCTCAACCTGGCTCCTACTTTTTTTTCTAGGAATGGTTCTTTCATAAGGTACGATGAAACAATACGTTCTTTTTTATGTTAATGAAGAAAGAACAAAGTACATACTAAGTAGCATCAAACAGATAATAAAACCTAATTGCATTCTGGGAAAAAGAATTATAAAAGTGCTCTCTCTCTCTCTCTCTCTCTCTCTCTCTCTCTCTCTCTCTCTCTCTCTCTCTCTCTCTCTCTTTCTCTCCCTCTCTCACTGCCTCTGACTCTCCCTCTCTTCCTCTGTTTGGCTTCTTGCATTTAGATGCTAGAGTTGCACTAAGGGTCTTTCTTTTATGCTAAACAGGAACTGTACTGCTGAACTATTCTAAAGCCCTTATAAATACTCTCTTACCTGTTGTAATTATGAAACTAATTCTATTATTTATTTAGGTTTTATTTCACTACTTCCAGTACTTAGCAGTGAGCTTTGTGAGTTTCAATGATAAAATGATGATACATCTGTGTGTAACCATCCTAAGATCAGAGGAATCACTATTATTTCTCTCCATCTTTTGTGTTCCTTTTCTTTTCTGCCCAAGTTTCAGAACCCTTAGGTCCTAATTCATGCTTTAGGTAAATTAAAAATAGTGATTGATTGACTAAAACTATTTTCTTAGCGAATTTTCTGAAAAGATCTCCATTCAACTTAATATGTAATTCTAAGGAAAATGGAGGGAAGACAAGCATATAGTAAATGATAAGGCAGATTGAAAATGTGTCAGGTGGAAAAAGGTACAATTATGCTTTTTTTATACCCATTCAGTTTAGCTCTCGGTAAATTCAGAAAAAAAGAAAGAAAGAAAAAAGGTCTTCTTTTTCCACATGATGATTACAAACACACCTCACACTGTCACTGTGTTTTAGAAGCATAATTTAAAATAGATTTAAATTGGAGACCGAATGGAAAGGAGAATATATATTCTGTAATTGAGCAGAGTTTACAGATGGACCTACCAGAAGGTGCCCAGGCCTGGCTAGCAGG
The DNA here is from genome assembly GCF_024711535.1 of Dipodomys merriami. Taxonomy (NCBI): domain Eukaryota; kingdom Metazoa; phylum Chordata; class Mammalia; order Rodentia; family Heteromyidae; genus Dipodomys; species Dipodomys merriami. Next base: position 9,927,806 of record NW_027204381.1, read on the forward strand.
CAGGAAGACAATATCACAGCATTCTTACTTTAAGTTGATAATGGAGACAGACACATGGAAATCTTTTATGGGTAGAAGGACAGTCCTCTCTTCCTTGAGCCTTGTATAGATTTAGTTATCTTAAAGAGAATTGCAGAAGGATACATGCTGTAATACAGGACCAGAGAAAGATGCAATATTATTTCTTCTTTTGGCCAAACCACTAAACCTAGGACAATAATCTATACAGAAAATAAGGGAGAAACAACCCTCAACACAAGTTTTCTGTTGGCTCACTCCACTCTGACCTCTTTTATCCTAGACAATCCCATTCTTATTTTTTTCAATTGTGGAAAGATAAAAATGATGGCTTATAAGTAGATCAGTTTTGCCTATATCTAAAAAACTCTTCCAATATTTCGAGACTTGGGAAAAAGCAAAAGCAATCCAATGGTACTTTCTATTTTGTTCTTGATTTCATTCATTTTCTACACTTATCTCTTAGTACCATAATGACTGATTTGTAATATCACCATTCATTTTTATGCATTTACATTTAACTGAGATTTTTCACATGATTACGATTTCTTTTCTTTTACTATTTTTGGCCTGGAGTCAATGAACTTGATCTTAGAAAGGTCTGAATCTTGCTCATATTTTTTTTAAGTACAAAGTCTGATTGAAGAAAAAAAGAGCTTGAATGAAACCACCCTCCCAGGATTAATATAGAGAATGAATAGTATTTTCACCAACCTGCCTGTCCTCATATCAAAACTGGGTTAATAAAGGCACATAAATGAATTTGAATATCTTCCACAATCCTGCCAATATATTTCCTAAGAACTAATGTGAAGGTGAATGTACAGGACAATTTCCCCAGTCCAGTGTCTGTGGGTTCATAACAACATTTTAAGAAAAAAAATAATATCCTTCACAGCTGCCCTTGAGTGAGAACGCTGATGAAAACTAAAGTCATAGATAACTCTGGTGCACAATATGAGCATCCTTCAACCATCTTGCAGGTTATTAACAGGTGTCAATCAGAGGTAGAAATCTAATCAAATCACAACTCCAATTCCCCAGGAAATGATGGGACCAATATAATTTCTACAGGATCAGCTCTCCCCCACCCCAAAACAACAACAAAAAGCAGCTTTCCTGGAACCCACTTTATTTTCTGGGAATGTTGTCTATGTGGAAAAAGAAAAGTCCCCTAAGTTCATTGTTTTTCTCAGCAGGTGGAGCTCCATGCATTTAAAAGGAGCTCCAGATGGACAGCAATGATGAAAGAACCATCCAAGTGAAAACAGTTTCCTCCCGGGTTTTGAATATTGCATTTACAGGGTCTAAGGAGCCACTGAAACCAATAGAACTAGTGAGAGATCTGGCGTCTGAAAAAAAAAAACAAAACACTTGCACTAACATTGGAGAAACAGAAAGGGCCAAGTGATTTCTTGGTGGACAATGACATTAGAAGTATGGCTTTGGAAAGCCTCTCTCCCTAGCTGTAAGCAAAAGAAAGAAATATTTGCCCAGAGGCAATCTAAATCACAGCAAAGCAACTTGTGGAATGGGGTTAGACAGAGAAACCCACCACAGTGCCAGTCAGCCAAATGATTTCCTTTAACTTTCATACAGCACAAGAGGATTCTGCTGGGGTTCAGGTGTAAGTGTGCGTATGAATCCCACTTTCAGAGATTTAACTAGAGGAACCAGAACAATTCTCGGGATTCTGTTTTCCACAAAGCAAACCTGGCATGTGGAAGATGAGAATCATATTCCTTATTTTTTTTTTGATTCAGAAACCAGATAGTATTATCTGGTTCCTTTGACTAAGTTCTTTAATTTTGGGCTGTCCTAATGACTATGTGTTATGTATTATCTCATTTTATTTCTAGCCACAAAGTATGTAGTTAGGTATTATATAATCATTCCCACACTATAGATGGGAAACGAGGCCAAAAAGGTTAAATTACTGCCCAACTATGTACAACTATTGAATGGCTAAAGTTAGGTTTCTAACTCCAAATGACCTGAATACTCTTGGCTGTTTTTTCAGTTAGCTCTAGTTGGCTTCAGTGTCTTACATCCCTCTGTCCTTCTCTCCTTAGTCTTACTCTGGATATGATTTGACTTTTTAAAGGGTAAGTCTATCACCTAACCTGTTTGCCACCTGTCTCTTAGAGAGAGGTTTTCAGGGAGCAAAAAGCATCTTGTAGATCATCAGAAGTAGAAAGCTGCAACCCATGAGGTTAAGGTCACTACAGCATTTAACAGATGAAGAGGAGACTGAACCCAGAATGGAGAAGTCACAGCTTGGTCCAGGTCACATGAAAAATCTGCAGCTGAGCTACACTAACTCTTAGGTTAGTGCACTTCTCAAAGTCCTGTACTTCCTTCATTAATATAACAGCCAGGGTATCGATGGGAACAAACAGGCTCACCTACAGGCCTGTGAGCTCTCTGTGCTCACAGCCTAAGTTACCTAACAAAACACTTCCTTAAGTTCATGCTATGGGAAACTTGTCTGTGTAAGACTCAGGAGGTCATACTTTTTCTGTACTTGATGAATTTGTCTGTATCACATGTGCTCATTAAGTATTTAAGAATTGTGACGTCACTCGTAAGTACATCCATTGTCCGAGCTCTGTGGAGAGGATATGCTCTCCAGCTACAATACAAAGTTTCCGCATTTTTATTCCAACCCTGTCTTGTTTCCTTTATGTTGCTTTAAGGGCCTTAGACCAAAGCATTGCAACTTTGCACCACTAACTTTTTAAACCAAAACCTCATTAATGTGTACGGTCTTTTTTCTATGCATTTTAGGATCTTTAGCTTCCATGGCTTCTGCTCAAAATAAAAAAGCATCCTCTACCCAGATTGTGGTAGGCAAAAGTGTCTGTAGATATTGCTCAATATTCTGTGAAGAGTGAAATTGCCCTTGGTTGAGAATGGGACCAGAGGCTGCCAGAGCTTAAGTACCAAGTGTTCTATTTGCTTCCAGTTCCTGTCTCATTTTCTTTCAGCTGCAAAAATAAAACAGTGGATGTGATACACTATAACTTCCCTTTCTAAAATCCAATGACTCACTGCTCCTTTTCTGGGTCTGAACTTTCAAAGATAAGCAGGGGAAACTGTGGATAAATCCTGGGGCAATGGTCTCCTAGCCCAAAGGCACACTTTGGGGGTGAGGAGTGGTAGATAAGGAATACAGGCAAGAGAACGCCAAAGTGCAGTTTTGTGAGGTAGAAAAGCCAATTAACCCAGACAGAAAAGACAGAGAAAAGTCAGAATGTCAGAAAACACAGGTGGATGAAGAAAGCAGAGAGGTAGGTGAGGTGAGCTTGTAAGCCGGGGAAGTGAGTCTTGATGAAGCCTTGCTAAGAGCCTGAATCAGTAACCCCACAAGGCTTCTTACACGTGGGGATGTGTGTGCAGGAGACACGGGGGAAAGCTGCCTGGTGTGGTTGATAGAATAAGATTCATTATACACTTAACATATTTTCCTTCACCTAGAGTTGGCCGAGCACCATCAATGGGGATAGGAGGATTAAATATGGTTAACTGTCTCGATGAAACTTGGACTCTAGCATATAGGTTACATTTGAATATAACCAGTAGAAAGGGATCCACAGAAGCCGAGGAAGGAGCAGAGAGGGTTTAGCACAGGCACTTTATGGAATTGTAGGAAGGACCTGGACAATGCCTTTTGCAGATGTCTCAGGGAATTGTGGAATAATCAGGCAATGCTTTGCGCAAGTGCATTATGGGCTCGCTGGTCATGCGTGAGGTAACTTGGTTTTATTAGACTCACAATGTTCCCATTTTGCCCCAATGTTAAGCTACTGCCAAAAATTCTATCACAGCTCAAGACAGGAAACTAACTGCAGGACCTTTTTCCTTGAGGTATGATAAATTAGCAACTGGAACCATCGCATTTACATTAGGTCCCCTTACTTCAATAATCTGACGGCCAAGTAAATGTGCAGCCAGGTATCTGTGTGCTTTTGAGCCTAAGATTTAGTAATAGATAGCCACCTAGAAAAATAACACTGCGCTAGGACTAAGACTGAAAACAGAATTGCATATTAATTCCTAACAAACCCACCTCTCAGCCCCACCTCGAAGTGTACTTTGACACTGATCAGCACAAGCACGCTGAGATTTTTGTGAAATTAAAACAGGAAGTCTCTCAAGGATTGTTTCTTTGTTAATATACTTCTGTCTTGATCTAGAGTGAGCCCTCTCCTGCTATAAACAAGAATAATTTCGCTGCTCTGCTTTTGTGCATCCTGAACCCTTCCTTTCGCAATCTTGATGAGCACAAGAGGGTTGTGTGCTGCATACCAATGCCCTCTCTAAGCCTGAAAATGAGGTAGTCATCCCAACCCACACCATCTGTGGTCTCCGCTAGATTTGTGGCATGTCTCCCTGAGCTGAAGCAAACCTCACTGTCTCCAGTACGCTTAGAATCAGAAATCAGAAATAAATTAGGACAAGTAGGCAAACATTAAAATGAGTTGTTGCAGAACATTTGTGTAGATTCCAAACTTCAATGTCAAGAGAGCATCATTGTGCTCTAATCGTATCTTTATATGAAAGTACTTTGTGGCAGGCAGTCTTAAATGAGCAGCCAGTGAAAGAAATGGAAATGGAAACTGAGTCACCCAGGAGCTTTATTACAGTGCAGACAAAGCATCTGTGGGCATGAGGACGGAAAGGTGAATAATGACGAGGAAGAAAAGAACTCCCAACTATTGTCTCACCGTCTTGTCCACGTCAACAGAATATTTGGCTGTGTAAGGCTGACAGGTTGTCTGGATAAATAGGCTTGGGCCAGAAATGTTCATTTGTGATGGAAGTTTCTCCTTACAGCCTGTATCAGGATCTCCAGATGCTCTGACAAGGATGGCAATGGCTCTATAAATCAGCTGGGGCATTTGTCTGCTTGGAAAGCATTATCTCAGTATTTCTCCCAGTGATGCTGAAGAGTGCTCTCCCTCCCGCTTATCAGAGGTCAGCAGCTTTAAATGTAGACAGGATGCCCTCTAATGCAAATGCTAACAGAAGTCTCCAGTGCTCATACATTCCAGTTAATAATTTATTCATATGCACCTGGACATTTCTATATAAATAGAGAGCCATTTGGTTATCACCAATATTCTAAAAGGGGGCCCAGTCCAGCTGGAATTAGTTGCCCTTAGAGAGCCTTCTTTTGAGTAGGGAAGAGAAGCTGTTCTGAGGTTAGAGTAAGATCTTGTTCCTAGTGTGAATCACCCAGAAGCCTGATTTTCCCCTAATTTCTAAATGGGGCTGCCTAACATGGGAATGTAGTACTAAGATTTTGTTGCTATTAAGTGAAAAGTAATTGTTCTTTGGAGGGGTCTCACTGGAGCAATGGATTAAAAGGACATGGCCCCTGGATTAAAAGGACATGGCCCCTTCTCATGGAGTGGTTCAGCCATGGTCTATTTTATGCTGAGTGAGACTGGGCCAGGAAAGGATGGGGGTAAAACACGGGAGGAAGACTGATATGCAAAACACTGTTTCTAAAGTAGTGTCATGCATTCATATTTATGTTTATATAGTGTGTATTTACTTCTTATTTTCGTCTCCTTTTCCCTCCACCCAAGCAGCTGACTCTGACATGTGCTCCATTATCTGATCCTAGATATATCATTTGTGCTTACATTTTGTGTTGTGGTTTGCTATTTGAGGTATCATTAGTTGCTTCCTCATCCTGGCTTTCCCATCATCCCATTTGCCATCTGGATGAAGCACATTGCTGCTAGCATTGCAGCTCCATCTACACAATTATGTAGTTTCTTCTACTGCTGGGGGGTTCGTTATTTCTTTAGAAAACAAGGATGTGATGTGCATAACGCTTGAGTGCTGATTTTTACCATCTAAGGCACTTGACAAATTCTTTGGGACTATTTCTGGTTGCCGTCATCATTTCTTGCAGAAAGTCTGTACTATGTGTATTCCTGGTGCCGTACATGGAGGAGCAGAGTTTGCTAGATGGGTGTAAAGCTTGCCTTCTAGAAGCCTGAAAATCCAAATGGACAGTGTGAGCCCACATTGATAATGACACCCAACTTCACAGTCCACAAAGCATCTTTTACTCCAATGAGTTTTTGACTGAGGTAAATTGATAAAAAAAATTATTGTTAAATTGGTGTGAAAGTGTATAGGTGTGATTCAGAAAGCTAGAGCAACTGTTAGAAAATGGAGACTTTAAAACATTAAAGTAGTTCAATTTGGCTAGATTCATGAGGGATCAAGATGAAAATGTCATGTTATTCAGAAATGGTGCCATTAAATGTGCTGAGTTTTCTACCAATCTTTCCTTTTGCCTATATGTGGCCCAATAATTCCAGTTGTTGAAATTGGCTAAAAACTCTCTAGATCCTTTGTGTAATTCATTTTAGCTTTTGCGGCACTGAAGATTGAACTCAGGACCTCATACGTGCAAGGAAAGTGCTCTACCACTCCTCCCATTTTTGGCCTTGTTAAACTTTGGTGTATGTGCCTTTACTGGGACTTGGTCCCAGGGTATAGATACTTCCCCTTAGCCTCTTTTGGTCAAGGATGCTACTCTGCCACTTGAGCCACTTCCTGATTTGGGGTGGTAAATTAGATATAAGTGTCTCATGGGCTTTCCTGTCTGGGGTAGCTTTGAACCACGATCTTCAGTGCTCTCAGCTTCCTGAGTAGCCAAGATTACATATATGGTGCTCAGCTGACTTGGATATTTTTTTAAGGTAAGATATTGCTTTTTCCTAAACTTGGCCTGATTAGAAATCCTTCCCTATTTGTGCTTCCCCATGTCCCTGAGGATGATGGGCAGGCACTATATATCTAGCCATTGTTTCCCTAACTAGCATGCTTCCTCAAACCCACTGAATGAGATGGAGTCTTGCAGCCATTTCTTTGTCTCCTTATTCTCCACCTCCCAAGCAGCTCGGATCCCAGGCTTGGGCCACCAGGTCCTCTCTGAGTCTTTCTTCCTCAACTTATGTTAATTGAGTCTGTCATCAAGCCCTAATATTTTCATTCTCAATATGTCTCAGCATTCATATCCTTGTCATTTTCATTTTAACCTGGTTCTGAGATGGATACCTCACATTTATTTCTGCTCATTTTAACCCACCTGCCAACTGGCACGAACCACTGGTCCTGGCCTTACCTGCCTGAATCATTAATGCTCCCGTGACTCCATTTTTCTTCAATTTTTACACCCGATTGCCCCTTTGTTTGTATCACTTCATAATGTGAATCTTATTTAGGTGTAAGAACCTTTCAAATGAAGCCCTTAGCATCTAAGTTTATAGAAGACTTTCTCTTTTTTTTTTAACTTTGTGTTTCTATCGATATGACGATTCCATAACTAATGACTTTCTGAATTTTTGTAGATATCTATTGAGCTCTGTATTTTATAAGCTGCAGGGTAATACTTCTCCAACAGTAGAGCCGATGGAGCACACATAGTTGGGAGACAATAAGTCTTTGATCATTTGTCCGGGCATGTCTCCAAACCATAAAGAAACAGACATTGAGACATAGAAATGTCTTCATGTGCCTAACAACCCACTATATGCCTGTAACATATAATTGGTTCAAAATTATTTTGGACTATTAATATTTTGCTTTCTATTACATCTTGGGCTGCTAGTACTAATGGTTGGATTCTGACAGAGAGCGACCTTTATGGGAGAATTATTTGCTACTGTTCCTCATTTTTATTTGAGCCATTAGTATATTTTTTCCTCAATAGCTTGGTTGTGAACCATGATCCATTTAATTAAAATCCACTTTTAGAGACAAAAGAAGTCAACAATCTGAAAAAAAGCAAAATGTCACATTCCTTGGGCCTCTCCCTTGAGTGCTCTGAATTTTCTGGAAACATTTGCTGAAGGCAGTTATAGGCCCCTTTTCCCCAGAAATAAAACCTAACATCAGCTGAGTCACAGTGGAGATAGGTTCAAATCGTAGACATGTTTTACTTTCAATGTTTTTCCATTTTAACAGCACCATGAGTTGATGTTTCAATTACCATATGCATCTAGGATGTATACTTTCAAAGCACAGAGAGGCAGAATGCCAAAACTCCACCAAATGGAGAAATGCCCAATTGGAAAGCATTTCTAAATAACTTGTCTTATGCAAATACTCTCCTTTTTTCCCACCAGAATCTTATAAGCTTAGATGGGCTTGTGCTAAGTAACTAAACATTTGGATGCTTGGGTGAACTAGTCTCTGAGAGCCTCAAGGTTTGTGACTCACTGATGCCCTCTGTCTAATGAAGGGGAAAGGGATAAATTTACGATGGTTCTTCAGTACGCTGGACAGCTCCTGCAGCCTGCCTGCCATGGAAAAGCTTCATCAACAGATTGTTAATTTCTCTCCTTTCTCCCTGAATGGCATTACTCCTTCTGGCGAGAGGCACAGTTTTGCATCCATCCGTACGATCTCACCTGTGGACATAGGAGGCTGTCTAATGGATGCCTGCTTTTTGCCCCACTGGGCTGTGACTGAGCAGAGAGACAGAGCTGTACAAGTTGCTAATTGTCTCAGCCTGTAACTCCTGAATGATGAAAAAGATTAAAGGGGAAGGAAAACAGCTATTATATCTCTTTCTTGAAAAAACTTGCACTGTGAGAGGCTCATTAACATCATTAGTGTTCCATTAACCTCTAGCCAGACAAATAAGCTGGAGGTAATTTCAGAGCATGGGGAGAAAGAGAGGGAGAGAGAATGGAATTTAAAAATTATCTGGGTGTAGGTGACGTTTTTCCAGCTTCCTCAATTGAGCATTTGGATGGACACCAGAAACTTTACAAACGTTAACACCAGCCTGATATTGGAACATAGCCAGAACTCTGGCTGCTAGGCAGGCCTGTAGGTAATAGCAAGTGGGGAGATTCATTGATTGGGATGAAATGAAATTCACTTTAACACAACAACACATAAAATCTTGCAAAGGAACACAGTGTGATACAATGCAAGCTTTAAAAAGGTCTACAACAAAATGATGTACCATTGTGTGAACAAAGGGCTTTTTACCTTGTATTTTTTCCCCATCACATTTTGTTTTATTTTAATCCACACCTCCAGGCCCAACTCTCCTCCTTTCATTCCCAACTCTCATGAAATCTGCTGCAAATCTAGAAGTCAAATGCAAAGCACTATTAGGCTTATTCATCTTTCTGTCTTTTGCTATGGAGAGAGTGATTTTTTTTTGTTGGTCATGGGGCTTGAAGGCAGGGCCTAGGCACTGTCCCTGAGCAATTCAGCTCAGAGTTCTAGCCCTTCGAGCCACAGCACCACTTCCAGTTTTCTGGTGGTTAATTGGAGATAAGAGTCTCAAAGACTTTCCTGCCTGGCTGGCTTTGAACTATAATCTTCAGATCTCAACCTTCTGAGTTACAAAGATTACAGGCATGAGCCACTGGCATCTGGTGAAAGTGTGATTTTCTTTCCTATGGAGACATAATTGAGACTTTAATATTAGCTAACCCCTAAAGACAATGTAGATTTGGGTGATGCCATATACATATTTATAAAATGAAGATGCTTTGAGTTTCCAAAATGTTCCATGTGAGAAACAATGGATGAGGAAAGATTGTTCAGAGTTCAGCAAGAGGCACACTACAGTTTCACAATAATCTAATATAAGCTTACACAAATGCATAATTTTAAAATGTATTGTTCGGGTGTTGATAACTCATGCCCATAATCTTAGATACTCAGGAAGCTGAGATCTGAGGATTATGATCTGAAGCCAGCCTGGGAAGACAAACCCAAGAAACTCTTATCTCCAATTAACCAGCAAAAAGCCAGAAATAAAGGTATGGAAGTCTTGAACAAAAATGGTAAAGGAGAGTGTGAGGTCCTGAGTTCTAAGTTCCAGTACTGGCACACACACACACACAAACACACACACACACACATCTGTCTCAAATTAGGGAACCCCAAATCACTGTTAAAATAGTGCTATAGTTCTATTGTTAATGTTCAGTACAGAAATCATATTGCATTAAGATGGTATTTTTGTATTTAAATATAAGAGCAGTCACTGATCCTTCATCCTCCTATTCCTCAAAGAGGAGATCTTGGCTCTTTGTTAATAAGTGTGTATAAGTATAAACACACAAATATACTATACATATATGTATGTATGTATATATATACATATATATATATATATATATATATATATATATATATATATATATATATATATATATATATATATATATATGGTCCCGGGGTCTCATAGCACATGATCATGAACTTATTTGTTGGAGTGATCTACAGAGACATACATAGGCAAAATATCAAACTTAACTTTAGAACTGTAGTACTTATTTCTCAATACAATGGATGATTAAGAGACTTTTGGGTTCTTGTAACTATTTTCTTAGCCTTTATAGAAGCATTTAAGTCCCCTACCCTGCTTCTCCACCCTATCCCCAGAAATTTTAGGTTCATAGCAAGAGTGAACAGAAAGTAAGAGATTCCAATAAACTGTCTCTACCAGTGCAGATTCCAGGCTTAATAACAATGTATTCTTGAGTGACCCATTCCTTATCATTGGATGAGCATACCTTAACACAACAGTATCATGCAAAATTTGCAGTTGACTTTAGAGTGGACTCTACTCGTATTGTACACTGGTATTTTGATATTTGATGCCATGTGTCTCCCATGTGAGCATCATAAAGAAGAGTCACACTGCCTACTCTCTCCTAATTCCTGATCTTATTGGGTCCTTGGTGAGAGGGAGCATCTTTTCTCCCTTCCTGAGCGTAGTTGATCACCATTAAATATGACCCTGTAGGAAGGTTGTCTGTAGATGTTCTGTGTCATGCTGAGGAAATCCTTGTTCATCTTCATTTGCTAAGAGATTTTGTCATCAGTGGAGTCTGGGTTTTGTAAACTCTCCATTCAGCCTCTATCTCTATGGTTGTGGTTTTGCTCCTCAAATCTGTTGATTACATTCTTTTTCAATTATTCAACCAGCCTCAAATACCTGGGATGAATCCAATTGGTAGTAATATTTCTTCCCTTTTGTACATTGTTGTATTGAATTAGGTGACATTTTCTTGAGCGCATTTGCTTCTCCATTCACAGAAGACAATGGTCTGTAAATTTTCTTTGTGTCTTCTTTTCTGGTTTTGATATTAAAGTTTTACTGGTCTAAAAAAATCAAGTTAAGATATTTTCCCTCTGCCTAGTGTTACTGTCTCTTGCCTAGAGTTCTAGTTTGTTTTCTCTGTCCAGTAAAGAATTAAAGGGCAAAAAAGTGTTTGAAAGCAAAAGAAACAGTGAACCCAACTCCTTGTGCAAGGAGGGCTCCCAGATCAGGTATGTGCAATCTCTTTCCCAGGGTACTCTCTACAATAGAGTCTCATGCCTCCTCTCCCCCACCAGCAATCTCCTTGGCTGATTGGTCAGTGGGTGGATGTGTGCTACATTGATTGGCTCCCTAACCTCAGAGAATGAACACAGGTGTTTCCCTATGATTGGATCTCCATTTCCACACAAAAGCATGGAAGGAGATTTTGATTGGTTGGCGGCTGGGGGACCAGAAACTTGGCTACCATGGTGAAAGGCTCATGAACTTTGCTGCGCCATCACTCACAATCATGCTGGAGCTCGTCTCAGCCCCCATTTTCTATCCCTACTTATCCAGAATAGGCCTAACTTCCCCTCACTATAGCCTTTGGGAGGAATACAAAGAATTTGTATGATGTCTTCTGAAGTAGTTAATAGGATTCACATGTGAAACCTTTGTGCCTAATGGTTTTTGTTTGGGGAGGTTTAAAATATTGATTCAATTTATTTAATAGACTATTCATAATGACTGTTTCTTCTTGGATGAATTTTAACAGATTGGGTCTTTCAAGGAAAGGGTCTGGGTTGTCAAATCTGCAGGCATAGAGTTTGTAGTTGTATGGTATTTCTTATTTCTTTATTGTTTAACATACATGGGTCTGAATTGATGACTTTTATTTTTGATATGAACAAACTATATTTTCTTTCTTTTTTTCTTCTTCCTTAGTTATTCTGGCTAAGGCTTATTGGTTTTATTGATCTTAAAAAACTCAGTTTTTAAAACTTTCATTGATTTTTTTTCTCTGTTGATTTCCTCTTTTCAGTTTCATTGATTTCTGCTCTAATTGTAGTATATTACTTATTTTCTTCTGCTTACTTTGAATTTAATTTACGTTTCTCTTTCAAGTTCCCTAAGATAAACTTAGGTTACTGCTCTTTCTTCCTTATTAACACATGAATTCAATGCTATAAAGTTCCCTTGAAACATGCTTTAGCTATATCCTACACAGCTTTTTATGTTTCATTTTCATTTAGTTCAAAATATTTTTAAATTTCATTCTGGACTTTTTCTTTGACTCATGTGTTATTTGAAAATGTATTGTTTAATTTAAAACTATTTTGAGATTGTCCAACATTTTGCTGTTATTGATTTCTACTTTACTTTCATTGTGGTCTGAGAATAAGCATTACATAATTTGTATTCTTTAATTATTATGATTATTTTTAATTAATTTATTTTTGCTGCTGATGGTGGTTAATTAAAGATAACAGTTTCATGGGCTTTCTTGATCAGGCTGGCTTTGAATCACAATCCTTAGATCTTAGTCTCCTGAGTTGCTGGAATTATAGGCATGTGCCACTGGTGCCAGCTCAATCCTTTAAAAATTTTAAAAATGAGTTTTCTATCCTGTAATGTGTTCTTGAGAAGGAGTGTTCTTGATGTGAGAAAATAGTGATTTATTGGTGGAGAAAGTAGTCTACAGATGTCACTTATATCCAGTTAATTAACAATGCTATTGGTCCTGACTTTTTCTGCACTTATTTTCTTTCCACTATAATAGAGGAATGTTAACATCTTCAACTATAATAGTAGGTTCATCTATTTTTCCTTGTAGTTCTATACATTTTTGCCTTTTGTATTTAGCATTTTTTGTTAAATGTAGACATATTAGGAACTGTCTTTGTGAACAGTAGGAACTTGCCTGTCTATTGATCCTTATGATGACATGATAGTTTTTATCTCTGATAATCTTGCCTTGAAGTCTACACTCTGACAATAATATACTCTCATTTTATTTATTCATGTTAGCATGTATTTTCCCACACTTTTAATTTCTACCTATCTTTATAGTTAGGTGACTTTCTATCAGGAACATATTATTAGTCTTATTTTGAGACAATTCTATGTTTTCATTGGTATATTTAGACAACTTATGTTTAGAGAAATTATTGGTAAGTTTTTACTTTTGTTATTGTTATTTTATTTGTTATTTATTGTTATTTGTTTCCATTTCTGTCTTCCACACCCAAATTTTATACTCATATTTTCTTTCCAAGGATCTATATCAATTAAACAGTGCAATTAAATATCTAATTATTAAGCACTTTGTAAAACACTAATTATTTAAATACCCTGATTTCCCCTTAATTCCTTCTTCATAACCCATTTCTGAGCTGATTCCACTCTTCTCTTTGGGATATAGTTCCCATGGTCTTTCTTACATCCTTCTAGTTCATCTTGTTCAGAAATGTATAAGCAGTTGCAAAAAATCATTTTCAATAAAAGCATGCTAATCTCTGAAAAATGGATGGAGAAAATGTTTTTATTAGATGTATCTAGAAAACATCTTAGGAAATGAGTAAGTACATACAAAACATTTCATACAGTACTGTCTTGCACCATAGCACAGTGTGCCACAAACACAAGCAAGTCATATAATAACACTGCGGATTGTCCCTTGGGAACTTACCCAATATGACAGGATCATTTATTTCCACTGCATTATTACATCTTTATATAGTAATACTAGCAACTCGATAAAGCAAGAATGCAGGTGCTTGTATGCCCTGTATCAGCAGGGTAAAAATTGAATGCTGTATCCCAGGATTCCTCTTACATTCATGTTGTCATGAAGTCTCCTCCCCAAGTTCAAACATCTGCTGGCTACATGCTTCAAGACACTGCTGTTACTAACTCATTTCCAGCATCTCACGAGAACTTTAAGGCAGGTGTTTGAATGTGTACGCATATAGTTCATTCCAGACATTGCTTCCCTAATACGTTGCTGCCTGCTACTCTCTTGCTCTCTCCTGCTGCTTGAATAAATAAGGACTCGTCCTGAGTTCTGGTGATTTGAGCATTCATCCAGACTCTCACATCAAGACAGACATAGCAAAACACAGTCTACCAACAAGATCGACAACTCAAAACATGCTTGGAGCAACTTCTACTTGTAGAAACATCAATAATACCACCTGTCACCTGTTCTGGGTTATTGAGATGGAGACACTGCAGGGCTAACAATCCTGAATGAATTGCAAAGGGACTGGAAAGGTTCACCAGGGCTCTTTAAGGCAATTATCAGTGGCTTCTGACTTGACAATAACACCTGAGCATTTGCCCCAGTACCGTGAGTTTTATTAGGGAGGTTACAGAGTCCTAAACCTAATATGATAAATCTATCCTTCAATCAATCTGCCCTTAGCCAAATGCACTCCATGGTAAATGTTTTGCTGTGTCTTACCTCCTTGATTCAAATACCACCTTTTCATTGAAAGAAATTTGATCTGAAAGCCTCCAAGACAAAGTAATTGGAAGCTAGTCTCATAGTACCCTAGTACAGGAAAGTAATTATAGCTGCATGTATGTGTATATGTATATGTATGTGTATATATACATGTGCATACATATATATATATATGCATATATATATATGTTAAATAAATAGTTAATCCCATGTCCAGAGAGGATAATGTGTTCTTTCAATAAGTCAGAAAGTTTACTCTCTCCAGGGAGCCTGATTTTTAGCCCACTGATCAGACTTAGCAGAAATAAAGATTCCCTGACTAATGCAGATGCTGAACATATTCATCCACTCATACTTTTGATGTTGGCCTAATTATTACATTTCCTACAAGATGAAAATTAAGGTCTCTTCTGTTTTAAATGAGCTGAGTGGACGCATGTTCATTCACAGATGGCATTTACATTCTGATTCTTTTTCACCTACTGTAGTCAAGAATTTTGGTGACTCTTGCTTTTAAAAAAATAAATGATGTGACAAGAGAAAGAAAAGGGATAAAAGGTACTAAGTACCAATTTCTAACTTTAGTGTAAAAACCCTACAAATTCTATAACAAATACCTGTTACATTACCTACTTTAGGGGACCTGTACTTCTTTCCTTCTTTTTTTTTTTCCTTTTCTTTTTCTGGTGATTCTGATGCTTGAAATCAAGTCCATATGCTTGCTAAGCAAGTGCTCTAACACTGACCCATTCTTCTAGCCCATTTTCTTATTTATATTTTGTGTTATATAATTTTTATTTATTCTTTCTTTTTATTTTTTTGCCAGTCCTGGAGCTTGAACTCAGGTCTGGGCACTGTTCTTGAGCCTCTCTGTACTAAAGGCTAGCACTCTGCCACTTGAGCCAGAGCGCCACTTCTGGCTTTTTCTGTTTATGTGATATTGAGGAATCGAACCCAGGGCTTCATGCATGCTAGCCAAGCACTTTACTGCTAAGCCAAATTCCCCGCCATATAGAATTATATATATATATATATATGTCATTTATGATATAATATTTATTTTATTTTCAGATATAACCTCATGTTTTTTGCCTAGGATGACCATGGACCTCCTACCTACAACTTCTACAGAGCTGAGACTACCAACATGTAGCACTATGCATGGCATGTTCTTTGAGTTAGTCTCACTAGCTTTTCCCCCCTAGCTGAAACAATCCTCTTATCTCTATCACCTAAGTAGCTGGAATTACAGTCATGAATCTCTCCAGCTGATCTTGAACTTCTATTCCTTTTCTAATATATATTTTTATTGGAAAGATATTGTACAGAAGGGTTACAGTTACATGAGCAAAGTAATGAGCACATTTCCTATTGAGCCCTGTTACTCCCTCCTTTGTTTTTCCCCTACTATCCCTTCCCTCCCCACCTCCCCAACTCCTCCCTCCCCCCCCCCAAGTTGTAAAGTTCATTTTCAACATAGTATCTTGTACATCTCATTGTTACAATGGGTCAGCCTGTATCCTTGTTTCAGCATTTTGTTATTTCCCTTCCTTTCCCCAAATTATAAAATTGTATATACAAGATGCAGGGCACCAGAATCAAATACAATGAAAATAGGGGTTATACCGTGGGGGAAGAACATACAAAAGAAACAAAAAATCACATAGTGCATTATAAGTACATTAAAACCAACAGCAACAAAGATAAAACCTCTTGTGTCCCTATCTTGAGTGAGCTTCTATTTCTTGAACCTACATTTGATTACTGTCTATAACTCACCTGCTCTTAGCTTTTTTTTTTTTTTTTTTTTTTTTGTCAGTCATGGGGCTTGAACTCTGGGCCTGGGCGCTGTCCCTCAGCGCTTCAGCTCAAGGCGAGCGCTCTACCACTTGAGCTACAGCGCCACTTCCGGTTTTCTGGTGGTTTATTGGAGATAGGAGTCTCACGGTCTCTTCTGCCCGGGCTGGCTTTGAACTTCGATCCTCAGATCTCAGCCTCCTGAGTAGCTAGGATTACAGGCATGAGCCACCAGCGCCTGGCTGCTCTTAGCTTTTTGACACAGACAGAAATGGGTTTGAGTTCAGGCTCTTCTTTCTGAGAGTCACACCAATGTTGTAGATCATTGTGAGGAATAAATGGGATACTAATCATAAATGGCCTAGGTTACCGTAGACACTCAGTAAATGCTATGTGTACTATGTTCATTACAATGACTACGCATTTGTCAAGGATTTCTGTTCCAAACTATGGAATGCCACTCAACATGATCCACAGAAATGACAACATCTATTAGATGAACACTGACTCTGTTCTGTGTCCTGAAGATGGGATGAGGATGGATGGATGTAGATGGTCTCAGAGGTAGGTTGCTCTAAAAAACCCAGATGCTATTGGAATTTCTCTCTCTCTTACGCTCTCATTCCTCTCTCTCTCTCTCTCTCTCTCTCTCTCTCTCTCTCTCTCTCTCTCTCTCTCTCTCTCTCTCTCTCTCTCTCTCTCTCTCTCTCTCTCTCTATTCCCTATTACTTGGCTTTGTTACTTTTTGTGGGATAGATTTCTTAAATCTCACATTGTAAACCCAGCTCCTCACAAGGAGAGAACAACTAATTGACCTCTCTGTGAGTTCAGTGTTGATTCATGCTCTCTGCAGCTCTTGTCCAAGAGAATCCAGGGAGGCTACAGCCTTAGTTGATGCTACTCTAACAAAATGCCCCATACTGGGTAATGTATATACAGTAGAATTTTCTTTCTCCTGGTTCTGGAATCTGTGATGTTAGCCCAAAGTGGCAACATGAGAGTTATACCAGGACCAACTGGAGCAGGAGCTGCCACAGCCAAGGAAACTTGTACCAGGACATGAGAAACAGAGAGAGGAAGCCCCTGAGCAGTGGGCTACCCTCTACCAGGAACCCTGAGTCCTCCTTTGAAATTTTTGTGCCCTGAAAGGCCCTGGAACTTTGAGTTGGCATAAGAGTGGCTACACTGTTCACTAAGCCTCGCAGAACCTCCATCCACCTTGGACAATAGCATCCTTCTTCATTCTTACTTTTCCACCTAGTGGTAGCTCCTACACTTCCAGTATTCTTTTCCCAGCACACTTTTTTTTTTTACTGTTCTTTTACAATCTTTTTGGGATAAACATTTTTCCAAATCTTTAAGTCCTGCTTAGCTTTTATTGACAAATCTTTCTACTTGCCTTCAACATAAGCCATCCAGGGAAGCAGTGCACACACATTGCTAGGATATTTCTTTTACTAAATATTCCAGGAGTTTCCTTTTCAATTTGTCCTCCACCAAATGTGAGGATGAAGACTCAGTCTGGCTAGGTTCTTAGCTCTCTTGCATCAAGCGCAACTTTCTCTTCCATTCCCAGTGAGTTCTCCTTCATTTCCATCTATGACTTCATCAAAACAGAATTTTCCCTCCTTTCTGCCAGTGTTCTGTCCACGCCACTAGGGCAATCTTAGACATGGAGCTCCCTTAGGGCTTTCATCTTCTGCCTCACAAACTCCCTGGGGTTTTATTTTTATTTAAGTTCTATTACTGTATGTGGTTGTATGAAGGGATTTAATTCAAACATGTCAGTTTATGAGCACAATTCATCTTGATCAGTGTTACCTCTTCCATCATGCGTGTCCCATCTCCCAGTCCCACTCTTCCCCTCAAACAAACCTAGTTTTGAAGTCATTAGTCTCTCCAAACTCTGCCAGACTCCAGACATGATCCAGTTCAAAGTCATTTTTCACATTTTTAAGTAGTTAATACAGCAGCAGCTCACTTCTACCATTTTCTGAATTACCCTGTGAGATTATTTTTTTATTATCACAGAGATAGAGGAGTCCATATCAAGAATCTGACAGGTCAGCATCTGGCAAGGATTGCTCTGGACAGCTCATTCCTGTGCCCTCCAGGTAGGAAGAACACTGTGTTCTCGGGGTGCAGAAAAAAAAGAAAAAGCAGATGGGCATACTTGGTGGCTCACACCTGTAATCCTAGCTTCTCAGGAGGCTGAGATCTGAGGATCTCAGTCCAAAGCTAGTACAAAGGAAAGTCTGTGAGATTCTTATCTTCAATGAACCATCATAAAGGTGGAAGTGGAGCTGTGGCTCAAGTAGTAGAGCACTAGTTTTGAGTAAAATAGCTCAAGGACAGTGCTTGAGCCCTAAATTCAAGCCCCAAGACTGGTACATACACCACACACACACACACACACACACACACACACAGAGAGAGAGAGAGAGAGAGAGAGAGAGAGAGAGAGAGAGAGAGAGAGAGAGAGAGAGAGAGAGAGAGAGAGAGAGAGAGAGAGAGAGAGAGAACAGAAAGAAAAGAGAAAAAGGAAGGAAGGAAAGAAGAAAGAATAAGAAAGGAAGGAAGAAAAAATTCACCCTCTTAAGCTATTTATGAGTGATCTCATCCCTTTTGCTTTTTTTGTCTTTGGTTAGTACTGGGGTTTAAACTCGGGGCAACTATTTGCTCAACTTCTGAACAAGAAACTCTACCACTTGAGCCACGCCTGCAGCCTGCTCTTTGCTGGATAATTGGAGATGAAGTCTAGCCAACTTTTCTTCCCAGGACTGGGTTCAGTCTGTGCTCCTCCAGATATGAGCCTCCTGAGTAGGACTGCAGGTGTGATTACTGGCTCTCAACTAGAGGTCCCATCCTTTAGAGTTCTCCATGAATTGATATCCTTTTAATTCAATCACATTAATTGGCAATTTCAATTCAATGTGAACGATGAGGTGGCATTGAGACCATAGCACCAAGTAGCCAGTTGACAATTAGCCCAGTAGACAGTGATATACTTTATACCCAAAGACACTAAGACCATACCACTGTGTGATGAGACTCAGTCCCAGGAAAGAAAGGTTCATTACCAAGGACTATGTATAAATATTACTGTGGAATCTAAGCATATAAAGATAGCAAATTACATCTCTGTCCTTAAGTCATTTAAAATCTAGTGAAGTAGGCAGTCACAGAATTACAGATGAGCGTGCTGAGAACTATGTGAAGGTGTGAAGTGAGAGAAGAGGCAGGTGGCATTTCACTGCACAAGGTCTGGGTTGCATAGCTGGGTCTGACTCACCTGGGAGGGGAGCAAACTCTGTTTGCGGTGGGGAGGTGGTGGTAGGTGTACAGTGAGGACACACAAACCTGTGGAGAGGGAGGTGTTGAGCAATGTCTTCTCTATCTTTGGAAAGACCTGGTGGTTCCCTGTGGCTGGGTATGGATCCTGTTGGGTATTCACTACAGAAGGTATGCTTCAGGGAGCTCAGGAGGTGCCCAGTGTGGAGTGTCTTTCCTGAGACGGAATGGACAAAGGAATTTAGATGTGGGATCCAGTCATGGGTTCCAGTTAGGAAAATGATCTCATCCTATTCACTTTTAGAAAGATAATTGTTGACAGACTGTAGGAGCCAAGACAGAGTGATCTAGAAGGATCACAATAATCCATGCAAAATGAAAGGGGACTGTGCACTGTAGGCATGGAGAGAAAATAAAGGATTCTAGATATGGTAATGAGGCAGAAATCATGAGGTCTGTTAGCCAATCAGATACCCAGAGGAATAAAATAAAAAAGTAAGCCAAGAGTGACTCTTACATGCTGTGTCCGGCCTAGGATTACAGGAAAGGAACAGGGCCAGAAGAACCAAATGGAAGAAAGGAAGATGTTGAGCTTCTCTTTGGATATATTGGGTTTGAGGAGTTTATGAAACATAATTTCAACTTGCCTCCAGCTTCTCTTCACTTCTCCAACTGTAGTCAACAGGAAACCTGTCTTTGTTCTTCAGACTTTCCTCAAGTGTGTGCATATTCTCCTTCCTCTGACTTCAGGGCTCTTCCTTCAGTCTTCCCAAGTTGGGTAGAACTATCCATGAACTTTAGCTCAGGATTTCTCTCCTCCAGGAACTCTTTCTGTTTCCCCTTTTCTCTGCCCCAGGGACTTTTCCTACTCAGCCTTATCCCTGTTATCATCTGGGATACTGTCAAAGAGAAACAGTGAAACATGTATTCTATAGTAGCCCAATAGCCAGACCTGAACAGGAAAGGGAACAGGCCCTATTAGAGATCTGTGTCTTAGACATTCCAAATATAATAAGCACACACAGCCAGGATCGTGAGCTCATGCACTGGACCAGTTGGTGGAGTTAAGGGTCGTCCCAAGAATTCTTCCCAATAGATACCCCCACCTCAATTCCAAACAAAAGACCTGAACAGCAACTGGTAACAGAGGTTTACTGTCACTTTTTTAAAAAGCTTTTTTTTCACTATTCTTTCCTTTTCCTGCTCATTTATTCTTTCCTGACCTAGACTTGGTGTGTTAATTGTAAACACTGTAAGCCAAGAACTTATGTCATTACAGTGCCATCATAGCCATAATCATTGTACTCATTAACATATTGTTAGCAAAATGAGGCCCTTCCCATAGCTTAATCCACTCCTTCCCCTCTCCACAGCTTAGCATGCTCCCTTCCAAGGCAGCACTAGGCCCATGTAGTAAAGGCAGTAAATAATCAGCTTCCAACCCCCTTTACCTTGGGATGGCACTTCTCTGGGGCAGCTACCGCCATATAAGGCAGCAAGAGCCCCTTAGAGTGACCTTCAGGTCTGGACAATTGCAGGATCCCTCATCTACTATTCGGACAGAAACCATAAATCCTAGTCCCCATGATGAAGCCCCTGGCCCACATGTCTACACCAGGGTCTCTGCCTCCTAGCCCCATCTAGCCCCTCCTAAACCTCCTAGGTTATATAGGTCACCTCAGACAATAGCTGGTGCTTCTTCTCATTCCTGCCTTAGAGAAGGAGTCTTGCCAGCCCCCATTCCCAGCAATAAACCTTTCTTTGTTCTCAGTACCTGGATGTCTGAGTGGTTCTCTGGCAAAATCTAATTCATCTTTTTTTAAGCTCTCACATATTGTTAAAAAATAGGAGAGCCTGGGGCCAGTGGTTCACACCTGTAATCTTAGCTACTCTAGAAGCTGAGATCTGAGGATCTGCGGCAGTTAGAAGTCAGCCTGAGAAAGAAAAGTCCCTGAGACTCTTATTGCCAATTAATCACGGAAAAGGCTGGATATGGCTCTGTGGTTCTATGGCTTTGTGCTAGCCTTGAGCAAAAGTAGCTCAGGGATAGCTCCCAGGCCCAGAGTTCAAGCCCCAGGACCATAAAAACAAACAAAAAAAGAACAGGAGAAAAATACTCACCTCAGCTCAATATCATAGAGTGGCCATGGGCCAAAGGAAGGGAGTTGTATGAACGAGTACTAACACAAACTTGGTTAAGCATTGAGGGTCGAGTGGAAGGAAGTGCATAGCCTATCCAGGGTTTCTATGATTGGGACCCTAATAGATGTGTCAACAGGAATCTTTACCAAAACAATCCTCAAGCACCAATCCTGACACGGAAGACAGTGCAGAAGAATCTGACTGAAGTTTGGTCAGGAAAAGTGAAGGAAGAAGGAAGAATGTCGTTGTCAACGTACCTAGATGACATGTCTTTTTTGTCTGTCATAGAGCTTGAACTCGGGATCTGGGAGTCCCTGAGCTTTTTTCCTCAAGGCTCTGCCACTTGGAGCCACAGCTCCACTTTTGGTTTTTGAGTAGTTAATTGGAGATAACTGTCTCATGGAGACTTTTTTTCTGCTCAGGCTGGTTTTGAAGCATGATCCTCATATCTCAGCCTCCCAAATAATTAGGATTCCAGGCATGAGCCACCAGCACCTGGCTGGGCTGGCTTTTAATAATTATTTTACTTTCCAGTAGAAAGTGAGGTGGCGTGGATAGAAGTCTTGTTAACTTGTACCCCTCATTTTATTTCCAGAGCCTAGCTCAGTGAGTCTCTGTTCAGTTAACATGAAGAGTAGACACTTGGCTCTGTTTCCTGTCACAAGAACAAATCATGATATAATCAGCCTAAGGAGAGAGAAAGGCTTATTTCCTAATGATTTCCTTATGATTTTCTCATTTCCAGGCAATACTGGTGGAGGCTTGGGGATTCTGTGACCTGCTGGCACATGGTGGCAGGAGGTTGTGGTAGAGCAGAGTGGCTCACAGCAGGAAGAAGCACCAGAGTCCCACTGTCCCGTGCCTTCCCCCTCCGCCACCCCTCACAGGACCAGAGAACTTCTAATTAGGCCTCGCATCCCAAAGATCCCACCACCTACCCAAAGTTTCACCATAGGTTCAAAGCCATTGGGGCTTTTGAGGATATGGCGGAAGATACCAGATTTGATATCTCATTTCCCTCCCCTTATTTTATTCTTCTGTATCTCAGTTGTGAACCTCTGGGAGTTTCTAAGGGGCTGGCTGAAATTCCCTCTTCTGAACACAACCTTTTCTGATACATGCCATTACAAATGTATCTCATTTTTCTGAACTTCTGTAAGTAGTTATTGTCTGTCATTCATCTGACTCTTAATCATATTCTCCCCATTTCTTAATGAATGCAGCTATGTCACTCCCACAATGATTAAATTGTGTGCCCTGAGAGAGATGAGAGAGAGAGAGAGAGAATCTCTTTAGAAGCCTTTTTGTTTTGCCTTTAGCACAGAAAATGTTGCTATTGCCTGATTGATGCTCTAGAAGTATCTCTGAACCAATGAGTGAATTCATTAATTAACACAACTAATTCTAAGCCCTGAAGAGGTTTATAATTAATAAAGAGCATCATAAAAATACTTACAATTTTTCAAATAACATTGATATCAGTAAGCAAAATTCCCATCAAAAAATTACTCTGGGGGAATGATAATACTGTTGTTAAAACCTATTCATCACTCCCAATGTACCAGAATCCCTCTTTTGACATAATGTGCATTTATGGCCTGTTTCCAGATGCTATCTGTATATCTCTACCTGTCACATTGCAGCAGTGATTTCAACAGTGATCTTTGTTTTCTTATTACTACCAGAAACATAGCTTAAGTTCAGCGGGGGTTTCTTTTTGGCACTGTCCATCAAATTTTAATTGACTTAGACTGGAAATTCTATATTGTAGGTCAGATCAGTCCATCCTATTGTGATATGCCTGACAATCAGTATAGATAATCTGGCTCACCTGATACTATGCTTAATATCAGCAACACAGTGGAAGCTTTCAGAGATATATTTATCACCCAGTTTGACAATTGATATTACTTTCTTTGAAATACCTTTAAGATGACAATTAGTAGTAGGCATGCTTACTATATTGGCATACAGAGAGAGACTTGATTATCCATTCTCCCTGTTGTACAAGCCTTGCCAGCTCTTCCTTTCATTCCATTGGTGGCTGAAACATCTGGGGCATTACTTGCATTGCAGGTGTTTGTACAATTCAATTGTTCCACACTCATTTCATGTTCAGTTGCAGAGAGGGGCATCTAGCCGGACTGTATAATCCATCCATTACTTGAATGAAACTGAGACCAGCTGTCTGCTTCAGCTTGATATCCAATTGTCTGGGAGTTGTGACGACCCAGATCCTTGTAAGCCAGTGGCAAAAGAAGCAGATTTCTCTGTACCAGAAGGGATGTTCTTGAGGAACAGTGTTGCCCCTGTACCCATCACATACTATGAGCTCCCCCTTTCAAGGCTTTGGCATGTATTGGCCCATGTCATGAACACAGCAATTATGTTATCTGGTATTCACTCGATGGGAGAGAAAACTGCAGTTTATGGATATTGTATGATTGTCTAGAAAGTAATCGTATCAGAGGCAAAGGTGGAGCTATCTGACTGCATGCTTAGTTCGTCATAGAGCATGAGAACTGCTGGAATTTCCTGATGAGACTGAAAACCTGACACAACTTGACCAGACCCATTGTCTCCAAAGTCTCAAAGAATGAGACACAGAGGGAGAAGTGATTTAATGAAGAAAATGTTAAGCAGACCTCCTACTAGATGGGAGTCGCCTGGGAGAGTACTTTCTAGAGTGCATTGTGTGGTGTGTCTCTAGGAGAGAGCTCTATGACTCTCAAGATCATTGGACAGCCTGCAGGCCATATCCATCCCCAGACTCAACCACAGGATCTGCAGCATGAGCTCTCCAGGCATCCTTTAGCCCCTCTGAATGGGTAACCAGTGCACACCTCTGGGGGTCCAATAAGTCCAGTTCACATGTAGGTTTTCTAGGGGCAATGGACTATGACATGTGCTCAAGGGCTTGCATGATTGCCTGCTCTGGACCATGGTGATGTGGTATCTAGGAGTCTGCATAGAACCACTCAAGGCCATGCAGACCTCTGGGAGGGGTCTTTACCTTGATTGTCAGGCTCTTCTGCTCTCACTGATAAGTCTCAGAACTGAGAAAAGCTTGGGCTCCTGGGAGTTGCCAGTTCTTTCTTACGGTTTGGCAAGAGTCATGGTGCTTTTCTCTCTTTGTGGGTTACTACGAGTCTCACATGCCACCCGCCATTCACATTCCTTCGAGGCTGGATCACACAGAATGTTGTGTTACTTTTTAAAAAATTTCTATTGGGTTGTATTTCATCTCTCACCTTATCTTCATTTCACACTTATTTTCTCCTGTATTTACAGTATGGTGTGCAACCACAAAATGCCCAGTAGACAGCATAGCAAGCTGTCACAATTTCAATTGGATCATGATACGTATTTTCCTTGCTATAGCATGTCATCACTATCTCACAAGCCGGGTGAGTTCCTGCTTTCCAGATGAGAACTCTGAATTTCAGAGTGACAGAGTCCTCAGGTAGCAACCATGGGAACGAACCTGAGCTCCTAGCCCTGGGCTCCTGATCTTAACTTCTCAGAACTCTAAGAGGCAGTATTTCCCCACCATGGTTCTCTGGTATAACAGAATTTGAGCTGTGTTCACTGATGCTCCTAAAAAGAGTTTCAAAATTATCTATCATCATGGTTTAACAAAATGATGATCAGGAAGCTGAAACATGTTTTCAGTGGGCAAGCGGGAGGGGAACAAACGAAAAAGGGAAGGATGAACAGACAAATATAGTCCTAATACTCAAAATACATTTATGAAGAGGGAAGTTGGGAAGTTAATGTTACCAGTGGGGGAAGGACAGGTGACGGAAATGTGAATGATGGAACAGGTGATACCATTCAAGATGCACTGGGCACACAAATGGAGGATCGTTATGAACCCCTTTATTCAACCACTTCTTGATTTCAAAAATAATTTAATAATGGTTGCAGTCAATACAGGGCCAAGTTCTCTTTCTCAAGGAATCACAAAAAAAATAGCATACTAAATTCTCTATGGAGCACAACAGTAAATTAACCAATTAACTCAATGTATCAAAATACCAAACAAAACTAGTCTTGGATAAGTTTGTTTGGTCCAGTACATTTGTAAAGTTTCACTCAAAATGCTATTCGTGTATTAAAACTTAGAAGTTACTCTTTGACAAGCACATCTTGGAGAATGTTGGCAAATGGAATAAAAATATTGGGGGGGGGAGGGAAACTCACAATGCTCCACAAGCCCATAACTAAATCTAGCCTCAGTTTTTGCCAACCAGCCCTGAGACAGCCATGCAATCGTTTACCCTTTTAGTCTTAAGTTCATCCTCTGTTAAATTGTAAGCTTGAACTCGATGACCTGCAATGCGACTGTCAGCTCTGACGTTTTGGAAGTCTGACACCAAGTGCAATCTCATTTGAGGCAGGGTCAAGTGGATGCTTGAGTTCCGAGGGTTAATGTAGCATCTAGAAGAGTTTTGATTTGGGAATAGCCTGAAGGAAAGGAGGGAAAGGCTGCTATTTTATCAACTTGGAAGGACAGCATACTAAGCAAACTAAGCATGCACAGAAAGACCGTGCACAGATAGACATGTGCACTGATCTCATTTAGGTGAGATCATTTTAAAAGTCAAACTCATGGAAGCCAAGAGTACAATGTGGATACCCAGGGCTGGAAGATGTTAGCCAAAAGTGTGCCAACTTACTGTTACAATGGGCATAGGTTCTGAAGGGACAGGCTCTCCAGGAATTGTTATACAAGGCTTGATGAATTCAATACATACAGTATTACTCAAATTTATACACACGAAATCATCACCGCTTCTACCTTGAACATATTCAATCCATTAGGTATTTTATTGATCATCAACTACCTTCAAAAATATTCAATCAATTTGGTATTTCATTATTTAAGCCAAATTTTCAGCTGAAGGGTGGAGAGGGGATAAAGAAGAAGACATTTATCAAACAATAAATTGATTTTTTACTGCAAGCTAGAAATGAAACTTCTCTGTATTACTTTTCTCATTATATTATTCTCCAAGCCGTGAGAAGCTTTGAGGAAGGAAAAAAAGAAGACATAAAAAGTTGATGTCCCTTGCAAAAGCTGTAAAAAAAAATTTCACATCATATTTTATGTTAGGCTTTCAAAATGGGGGGAAATAATTATGCTTCGAATTGTGAACATTGTTTGACTGTAATATCTCTTTTCAAGTAGATTCTACTAATTCCAGATTTAGAAAATGAAAATGTGTTCATAGAAACCAACAGAGCAAGGCAGAAGAAAAAAAGAAATAAAACCTTAAGCCGTTAAAAGATACTTGAACGCGTACCTTTGGATCTGTGTATATGAAATATGTTAGTAAAAGGTTTCTTTGGCAATATTCTGCCCTGTTTTTGAAATGCATAGGGGTGGGGAATCATTAATTTCTATTTTCTTTGAGGACTGTATAAAAAGATAAGCGGTTTTTAACTGCAGCAAGAATGCATTGAATTAGATAGCAGGTGAACTGACAGATTGATTAAATAATGCAACTAGCTTCCAAGGACGTATAGCTTAATGCAAATTTAGCATGCACAAGTCTCTCAGCTTGCCTTCTGTTTCTAACCTTCACAATCAAGACAGAGTATACACACTAGAACCCAGGGAATCTCCCTTCTACTTTCTCCATAATCTTCCTTGTTAGGTATTTATCTGGTATCTGTGCTGCTTTCTGTATGTGACAGTCTATTGCATTTTGTTCTTTCCCTGTCAATAGCACATACCTTTGCACTTTATTATAAATAGTAGGAACTAGGCTACAACACTTCCTGAGTAGTTAATTGCTAGGTGTAGTGCCTCTTGCCAAATGCATGGGATGCTCTTTCAAATCAATTCCTCACACAGGATTTTGCTCTTTGCTGGGTATTAAAGAGACCATAAAGACAACCACTCCTGATCTCCCAGTGCTGGGCATCCAGGGTCAAAATGCAATGCACAAAGCTAATGTAAGAACAGCTTTTTCCCATGCTGGCCTCAGACTGCAATTCTCCTAATTCAGCCTCCCATATGGCTAAGATTCCAGGCATGCCCTGTATAACCAGCCCTTAATCTTTATTCTGTCCATAGTGAAAGCAAAGTTGGAGTTGATGTAGAAGGGCTATCGTGGCTGTATTTGTATATCATGATTCTTATTACAAATCTATATTGAATGGAGTTCCTCACTGTTGTGACTTACTGTTGGAGTATTCACTTCAAAATGACAAGCTGGGGCATGTGGGTAGGTCAGTCAAGTAGAAGGCCCAGAGCTACAAAACAAACAAACACATACACAAATAAATAGACGGCAATACTTTGAGGTCTGTGTGCCTGTGTGCCACAATCTTGGGGCTTAAACTCCGGGTCTGAGCACTGTCCCTGAGTTTCTTTGCTTAAGGCTACCATTCTACCACTTGCAGTAGAGCTTCATTTCCGGCATTTTTTTTTTTTTTTTGGCATTTAATCCAAGATAAGAGTCTTACTGACTTCCCTACCCAGGCTAGCTTTGAACCTCGCTCCTCAGATCTCAGCATCCTGAGTAGCTGGGACTACAGGCATGAGCCACTAGCACGGGCTAGAGATGGCAATGTTTCACAGAGGAAATGTACAGTTAACTTGTAACATGTGCTTCTCTTGGGGACCCTATGCAGTCCAACAAGATGCTAGGGATCAAAATCCAGGCTTCTGGGAGATGCATTGTCCCCCTGACTGGGACTCCCCCAAAGTCCCTTCTATCATAATTTGCTAAGCAATCCCCCCCCCAGATAGGCTATCAAGTGGAGCCTAATCTCCTTCAATTTCATTTTAAAGGATCAAGTGCTTTGAGTTTCCAGACTTAACACCCTCAGGAGATGCTTGGGTCAATATTTGCTTCCTTGGTATAAAGTTCTCTGTAGAAGCTGAGACTCCCAGCTGAAGCTTAAGACCATTTTATGGGAAACGAAACCTTGAATTTGAAAATTGACCTTCATCAAATTTTAATTATGCATCTTCAAACCTTACTGGTTAAGAATGATACAGATGGGGGGGGGCAGTTTATTGAGTTGCTAGTGTGTGGCTGGCAATGTCCAAAGTCCTGGCAGGCCAGCTGGAGAGGAATACCCAGCTACTCATCCTGGGTACACCATGTGCTGGTCTTGGGTTTCTGAGACAAGCTCTTACTCCCTGTCCTGCAGAATTAGAAGAGGTCCTAGCCTGCAGGTCTCTTCTGTGTGTGGAAGCACTGTGAAATGACAATTCCTGCAGGCTAAAAATAGTCACGAAGGGCCTCCCCTCTCAAAGATGCTGCCCCCTCTTTAGGGAGACAAGTTGGGAGCATGGGAAAAAGTTAATTAGTAACAAAAGATTAAAATAACAATTCCCGACAACAATGGGAAAGATGTCACAAAGCTGTATAAGATTAATTGCTAAATGAATTCTTTACACAATAAGAATTCAAAGAAAGAACAAATCATGGTGGGGGTGGGGATTGTCTACCAAATTCATCACCTCCTCCTCCTCCTCCTCACTCCTCGGCCTTTGCCTTCCTGAGGGAACTCTCAGGGCCGCCTGGGGCTCAGTGCTGGGTGTCTGGCACCGCTGGGCTCTGAGGTAGGTGAGGGGGAGGTGTTACCCCATCCTTACTAATCACAGGCATGTTTGTGTACTTTCCCCCAACCAACACCCACAGCACAAGTCACATATTATGATGTCATCAATAGGTGACAACATTCAGGCGTGCAGCCCCCTGGCTCAGGTACCCTGGGGTCCCTGGGCAAATGGCCTGGCAGACTCCCTCCACAGCTATAGCAGAGGAGCACCTGCCTCTTACCAGCCCTGGCCCTGGAGACCCCCAGCACCACGAGGCAGGAACACTCCAGGGAGGTCCCAGTCAAAGCAGAAGAGTCTAGACTGTTAAATTGGCACACTTCAGCAGCATGATGAATGCTAAGTTGGTTAATACCTGCTGTCCATCCCCGGAGACAGATGCAGAGAGAAATTCCTGAATGCCAACAGAGGATTCCTAAGGAGCGAGGTATTGTGTATGCGATGTGTGTGCTGTGTTTGTGGTGTGTGTGCAATGTGTCTTCTGTAGGTGTAGTGTATAGGGGCATGTTCTGGGAGTGTTGTGTGTATGGGTGATGTGTAGAGTGTGTTTGGTGTGTTGGGTGTGTTTGGTGGGAGTATGATGCTGTATAGTTCATGGTGGTGTGTGCAGAGTGTCCCCTGTCCATGTGGTCAAGGTCTGGATGATGTGTAGGTATGTAGTATGTGTCTCTGTATGTGGGATGTGTATATATGAGGTGTGTCTGTGTGTAATGCATGTGTTCTGTGGTATGTGGGTTGTTCGGAATGATTGTGTGTAGTGTGCATGGTGTCGGGGTATGTGTGAGGAGAGCACCGCTATGGATGCATTGCCCTCCCCTCAGGCTTCAAGACCCCACAATGGGGGAAGGCTGGTATTTCTGGTATCTGTGGCTGGGGCCCACAGCAAGAGCGTGGCCTGGGCCTCCAGGATCTGCTCTGTGCCCGAATGCACAGAGGGTGTCCTGCAGGAAGCCTTCAGTGGGTGTGCTCACAAGGTGCAGGCCTCCACCTTCTCCCCAATTCTGCAGTGTACCAATTGCTCCACCTGCTGCTGATACCTTGGCCAGAATTGATTATGAATTGGAAACCTGGTGCACCAAGAGCCTCCCAGCTCTAGGCAGGTTCTAGAACCTTCAGGATCAATGCACTGGGAGCAACCTGAAGCCTTCCACAGAAAATGTGTGCCTCTGTCCCCTGGGCAGCCATCCCAGGGACTTGCTGCTTGGTGACACAGGCCCTTCAGAGGGCAGATGCAGGCTTGCTTCAAGCCAGGGCCAGGAGCCCAGGCTAGCCCAGCCACTGCAATCTGCCCTAAAGCCCGGGCTAGATGCTGGACCAGGCCCAGACATGGGGCTGACTCCGTGTCAGGATCCGTAAGGTAGGAATGACTAAAAGTCTGTGGTCATCCTGGAAGAGGGCAAACTTCTTGTGGGGGTTTCAGGAACCCAGCTATGGATGGGAAGGACACAGCGTATGTAGACTTTGTTGGAAGAGCAGAGCATTAAAGAGAGGGAGAAAGCCTTAGGGAATGGCAGGAGGTTGGGAGGAAGCTGGATAGGGGACTGGTGTGTGGCAGGACATTTACCTAGGAGGGACTGGTGGACAGGCACTTGTGCTGTGCTGGGCTACACCATAACAATGCTTGTGCGGCCTCCATTTCAGTGATCAGAGGCATCAGAATCGACTACAAAGCTTACCCTGGAGTGAGAAGCCTGGGATAGTTAGTGTCCTATGGCAGGGATGCTGTTTTGTAAGTTGGCTCGGCCTGGAAAGTTCCTCCTTTTCTCTTCTCGCCTTTATTTTTTTTTTCCACACAAGGTTTTGCTTTTGGCCTAGCTGGTCTGAAGACCAAGATCTTCCTACCGATGCCTCCGACATAGCTAGCACCACAGATGGGAACCAGCTTGTGGCTTGTTGAGTTAGGGTCTTGATAACTTTTTGTGCAGGCTGGCCTAGAATTATGATCCTCCAGATCTCCACCTCCTGAGTACCTAAGATGGCAGGCATGAGCCACCATACTCCTCTTGGACTTCATGATTTTGAGAGAAATTTACTTCTATCGCTTCAAGGAAGAGATGGCTGGACCCCAATCTAGCGTACCCAAAACCAATGCTGGTCCTTGATCAACAAACGTGTCACAGCCCGCACTCATTCCCTCCTGCACTTGTGGACCCATGAGACCTTGTCTACCCTTGTATGCCACAGCACATGGGGGTACTGAGATTGCACAGAGAGCGAGGACTCCTAGGTTTCAGACCAAGGCTGCTCTTAGGGGCCACTCAGTGAAATGAGCCAGCAGAATCCAGCATCCTCAGTGATGGGGCAGCGAGGTGGGGGGAGGCATGTGCCATGCTAGTAGAGTGAAAGAGAATTAAGATACACGAGGAGAGTGGGGGGAAAGCTGTCCTGAAGGGCCTGCAGGCAACCATGATCCTTCCACCTAGAACCTCATAAATGCACGGGATAATGATCACCACCCTCCCCTGTGCAATACCCCAGGCCCAACACCAGAGGGAGCTATGACCTCACGAGCCCTTCAAGGAATAACTGCACCGACTTGCTCAGCATTGGGTGCTTTGAGTTTTCTAAACTCCCATCTTATTTGTATTTCTTTGTATAGCGTTGCGTATTATTTCCCTACAGCAGCAAAAGCTAGCAAGGCCCAGACTGTAGGACCCTCTTCCCTACCATGCCCTCCACTTCCACATTGCTGTATCCCCACTGGACTGCAGCGCAACCCCCCCCCCCAGCTTCCAGAGTGGGGCTTGACATAACATAGAAGGCCTGGGCGAGTAGAAGAATAAATGAACAAGCAGATACCTGTAAGATGTGCCAAGGACAGGAGCAGGTGATGCACACACCATCACACTCAGATGCCAAGTCCTTCTCCATCTTCACAGCTCTCAGTGGCTCCTCGCAGTGGGACTGAGAAGAAATGGGTGTCATGAGTTGTGGTGCTGTGCTGGCTGGTGGCATGGGGGTGGGGTGGGGGACTTGGTAAGTGACCTGTGGGAACCTGAACTTCCAGGTGTGCGATTGTCCCTGACACACAGCCCTTGGCCTCTGTATACCTGAGATGCTCCATAGAGGAGATGGAAGCGTTAGGAAAAGCAGAGACAATGGAAATGACATGTTTGGTTTCAATGGGTATGCCATGCTGGATTTCTACTCATCCTCTCTCCTAGCCTTCCTGCCCAAGCCGTGTGCTACGGGAATTCTACCGTTGATGACCAACAAATGTGGTCTTTAGCAGACTAGAGGTGTGACTGCTCTACATGTTAGAGTCTAAGGTAAACTTTCTTGCTGCCCCAATTAAGTCACTGTCTGGTGTCTAATTGGGGTGCTGTGATCCGCGGGTGTGGATGGGCTGGGTGAGTGGTGGGTACTACTCCTAGCCCGTGAGATATTTTCTTCTCCATCATTCTTTGCACTCCTATTCACCATCTCTGGCCCCTCCACCCAATGCTCCACCTCCTCCTGTTGAATTAATTTCAAACTGTTCTGCTGACTGAGTTGAAGTTGGAAAGGCATCCAGGAGATCCCGAGAGCGAAACACCATGAGGACTTCTGTCCTCCTGAGCAGGGGACTTGATCATAGACCAGGACATGGAGCCCCGTAGGGGTCAGGTAGGGGTCAGGGCACACATAGGATCTTGGGGATCACACCTGGCAGTTTCTCCCTGGCAACAAACTAATGGAGGTGGAGGGAAGGGGTGGTGGTTTCAGGTCACCTGGGGAGCAACATGCAGGCCCTGTTACCATGTCAGATGTCAGGGGCTTTCCACCACCTGTAGCCCCTCACAGTGCCATTTGCAGGCCTTCAGAGCCTCTTCACCAGATAGGAATCCAGAGAACTCAGGATAGTTTACCTTTTCTCTCTTAAAGGGACCTTAATCTACCTGAAAGGAAATCAGACTAGAGACCACAAACTGGATGCACATATACAAGAAAGCAGATTTAAGGTTAGAGATAATCCCAAATGCTGTGTACTGCAGCCGCTCATTGTAACAGTCCTGTGCTGTGGGTGTCTGGCTTTGGATTCCTTCAGGAAGGATGTATGTAAATAGCCCCAATCTGAGTACAGGCGGATCGTAGTTGCTTTCCTTTTATCGCTTTGTCCTTACTCTTTCACAAAATGCATCTCAGACAAATGTGCAGTTGTGTATTACATAAGCTTGCCAGCAGCTAATGTGAGTGTGAGGATGTGGTGGAGGCTTTATCCTGCAGGTAGTCTTGAATTCTGAGTGACAACAAGGATCAGAAAAGAAAGAAAGAAAGAAAGAAAGAAAGAAAGAAAGAAAGAAAGAAAGAAAGAAAGAAAGAAAGAAAGAAAGAAAGAAAGGAAGGAAGGAAAGAGAGAAAGAGAGAAAGAGAGAAAGAAAGAAAGAAAGAAAGAAAGAAAGAAAGAAAGAAAGAAAGAAAGAAAGAAAGAAAGAAAGGAAAGAAAGAAAGGAAAGGAAGGAAGGAAGGAAAGGAAGGAAGGAAGGAAAGGAAGGAAGGAAAAAAGAGAGAGAGAGAAAGAGAGAGAGATGAGGGAGGGAAGGAAGGAGGAAGAGAGGGAGGGAGGGAGGGAGGGAGGAAGGCAGGAGGGAAGAATGAAGAGAGGGAGGAAAGAAGGAGGGAAGGAAGGAAAGAATGGAGGGAGGAACGGAGGGAAGGGAAGGAGAGAACATCTATGGGCAGGATGTGCCCTCTTGTGGCCAACTCTAGCCAGTGCAGCTTTGTGGGAAATGTAAGGAATCCAGAGAAGGCATCCTAGAATGACAATGATGATTCAAAGACAGCTAAGTCCCTGGATAGAAGAGGAGCCAGAACTTAGATGTGAGAAGAAACGGAGCAGAAGTAGACCTCCAGGCCGTGTGTTCCCAAAATACATTAGCATCGGCAGCTACCCAAAGGGCCACTCGCTTTGCCGCCCATCACACCCAGTGTGCTAATTTGTGTCTAACGTCAAACACACATGGACGTTCTTGTGCTGTAATGTAGACATGAGGCGTTATGCTGGAAATCTCACGGCTTCCACATTGGGCACTCTGAACCACTTTCTAAGAAGCATCCCTGTCACTCGGTAGGTGCTTGTTTCTGGCTGCAGAATTGTGCTCTCTGTTGCCCCTCAACCCCATCTACATTCCTCTCCTCTGGTCCCAGATCTCCTCCCATCCACCAATGCAGCTGGCACCCCTGCAGTGATCCTCCAGGATTCCAGGAATAATTGGGGTCTGAAAGAGGCTAAGAAGTGAAATTGCCACGTCATCTGAATTTAATTTACTTCATCTACTTATCATCATCTGCCTCTCCAGCATTGCTGCATTTATAATAGTTCTCTTGTTTCCTTCTCTCCCCTCACCTACATCACTTGAAATGTTCAAGCTTTTTTTTTTGGCTTCTGTAAACTACATGCAAAGTGCTTTTATCCTATATTCTTGTTATTTTAATCTGCATTTATCTTATCATGCACGAGTCCAGTGCCTTCCTGTGGCAAGCAGGTATTTGGATTGCATCTTTTAAATCACCTGCTCATATCTTTTGCATCTGCTCCATTATGAATCTTTTTCTTATTGAATGGAAGTTTCTCTTGTAGAAACAAAATATTCATTCCTTAGTGCTTAGACATTGCAAATAGTATGGTAGAGTACGGAAACAAACAATTAAAGATTTTCATGCCAGAAGTCAAATATTAAAATCTTTCTTGTATTAGAAGAACTGCAGAAACTGTTCATTCTGTTGAGTTATCATGTCACCTTTTGTGCTTTGTGCTTTGGAAATTATGTATAGAAATTCAAACAAAAAAAAACCCTTCCCTTCTACTTCACAAAGACATAGGCTGTCATCTTCTCTGCTGAGCTGATCATTTTCTTTTGCACGTGAAGAATCAGGTGATATCATCTGGAAAGTCTTAGGTTCTTTTTCCCCCCTCTACCAAATAAATGATTGTGAGGCAGGGAAAGTGGGAGAAGAGGCAAAGGTTATTTGAAAGTCAGAGTAAGGCATCCGGGAAAATGAGAATGCCAGTGGGTGGGCATACACGTATCATTTACCTTACGAAATCTTATCCAACTGCTTCCTGGGAAAGAGGTAGAGAAGGAAGAGGAGGAGGGAGGGTGGAGAGGGAAGAGGAAGAGGAGGGGGCGGAAGAGGAGCCAGAGGAAGAGACTGTCATCTTGAAGCAAGAGAGTAAAAAAAAAACAATGGGATCTGGAAATCAGAGGTCCACTGTGGCTCCTGTGGAATCTCCATTTTATATCCCATTTGAGCAAGTCCCTAGGAGGAAGAGTGCCTGTTCGCTTCACCAGATGACTCCAGGATTGTCAGGGTGTTGCTTCACCCTGGGCCACTATCTGTGTTGTTTAGGAAGAGGAAGGGACCTTGACTCCACTGAGCCATGGTCTCTCCTTATCTGCTCAGTCTTTCCCTCTCAGCTTTGTAAAGCTTGAAGCTGACCCATGGAACCAGCTTGGGAGTCACAGGAAAACTCCCAGTTCCCTTGCTTCAGGTCCAGGGGCCATAGATTCTTTTCCAAATACATCCCAGAGCAGCCCCAGCCCTCCTGATTACCACTGAGGCAGAGCAGAGCCCTTAACCCTGTACATAGACTCTATCTGATCTCTCAGTTCACTCCATGGCTGGGATGGAGGCCAACTTTGGATGTGTAGAAAGCAGAGTCCACATTTATCTGTCACAGGAGTTCCTGGAGGAAAGATATCCAGCCATCTGTTGTAGGTGGTTTGGATAACAACCAGCCAAATAAGTCATAGGTACCATCTCATCAGCAAGCAGCAAGCATTAGGGTACCTCCCCGCCAAGTATTTTCCCACTCCAACTTTGAAACAGTGTGCTTCCTTCTGCCCTGCTCTTCCCCCAAACAATCAATAAACTGTGTTAAGAACTATTCACCTGGACTGAACCCTCATCTGCTGGAAGGAAGAGAGCTGGGTGGAGGGGGTATGCCAGGATGGACACCATTGGAAGAGATAGCGTAAGTCGCCCAATTCCTTTGCCAGCCTAGCTTTGACCGGCATGAAGCTTCCCTGAGCTCCAATATCTCCATGTTCCTGACAGTGATGACAGTAATGGCCCAAATGGCTTGTGTGTGCACTTGATTTCATGGGGCTTTCTCATGGCAATCTTCAGACGGTGCTCTCTTTTCTGTGGACGAGGAATCCAGCTGACAGCTGGCTGTATTGTATGTCTTTGGTTCTCTCTTCTGTGATTTTATAGACCATCTCTCGAGGACTTAAATTTGCCCATGTATGTGTATGTCCAAGCTCACAGCAGAAACCACACAGCCAGCCAAGGTCATAGGAAAGGTTGGGGCCCCCTCCTCCGTGCAACCCCAACCTTGCCTGGCCCTTAACCTCCCCAGCATCTTCTGAGTTTGGCAACCTTTGTTTAGAGAGGTGTCAAAGATAACGTGGTTCATGAGCTTGCTGGTGTGGAAGGCTGCACTGAGTAGAATACTCTGAAATCAGAGGGGGAGGGGGTCCTAGCTTCAGTCCCATCTTCAGAGAAGCATGGCTCTATATGACCTCATAACGAAAGGCCGTGTGTGCATAGCAGATTGCCAAGCCGATCCCAACGCTGTCATGGAAATATTGATCCTACGGTCGCCTCTGATATCTGTCAGTGTCAATATTTTACACTCCTGAAGAGGGAGGGGACAGGGCAGGGGAGAGAGAGGGGAGAGGGAAGGACAGGGGGAGGGAAGATGTGCTGCATCTACTATGTGGTCTGTGATAAAATGCTGATGGATGTTGACAGATGTTGACGTGTAATCTACTCTTGCTTCCTGGCTTTCTGCCTTCTACTCTCCTGTCCTGAAGTCTTGGCTGCAAGTGCCATTTCTATGTGAGCTGAGAGGGCAGGGGGTGGTTTGATGGTGGATACACAAGGAAGAGTCCAAGCAAGGTGCTTCACCTCTGTGCCTTGCTATTGACCCTCTTTGAAATGCAGCTGGAACATATGACTTTGAAGAGCTATTTCCATCTGAACTAACATTGAGGAGCATAGAAGCTTGTGTTGCAAAGGGATTCAGTAATGATGCATAATCATGAAGAAGGACAGGTTTATCGGTACTCATCCTGTTTCTCGCAAGAATAAAGAAGCAAGGCATGTTAGCAAAAATAAGGGCTCCTGTTGCTTACAACTTGTGAATGGACTCTTCTTCTTCCTCCCCCCTTTTTTTTTGCCAGTCCTGGGGTTTGAACTCAGGATCTAGCACTCTCCCTCAGCTTCTTTTGCTCAAGGCTAGCACTCTATCACTTGAGCCACAGCACCACTTCTGGACTTTAATGTGTATGTAGTAATGAGGAATGGAACCCAGGGCTTAAAGCACTCTACCTCTAAGCCACATTCCCAGCCCTGAGCATAGTATTCTTTAGGATTAGGGGTGATGCTGAGGGTCAACTATCTTAACTTACTACTAGAAGTTCTCCCTACCTCCTGACCTCAGCTTCCTTATTCCTGGAGGCTCCACGAAGGGATTTCTACTGCTCTGCTTTCAGATTCTTTCCTTGGGCTTAAGGCTTGACCTTTCTTCTCCTCTTAAAGCAAATTGGAATCCACAGCAATATATTGTAATAACTAAGACCAAAAAGAATCTTCAGTCAATTTGTCAAATCCCTGATCTTCCCGGTATCCACAGTGTAAAGAGAGGGACCACCATTTGATTAGTGGCAGTAGAATAAAAAAAAAATACCTGCATTGTGGGAGAGATTTCATAGAGGCTGCTCAAAGCTCAGATACAACATCCGAGACTGCACATCAGGGAAGTAAAGTAGGTCTTTCACTTAGTGGTCTTAGAAGAAGAAGAAGAAGAAGAAGAAAGGCAAGATTATCATTTGAAATGAGCTCGGGAAAGATAGAGATGTTTTAAGTAGATTTGCATATTAAGAGGAAGAAATGTGGATTGACTTATTCTGTACGGCCCCCCCAGGCTCTCTAAAAACTGAACAAGCTATCTCTTGGCAAATAATGAATGAGATTTTCATTATTGGAGTCATTCATGTAGACCGTCGATAGCGTGGGGATGGAGGACGGATTTCTATTTAAGAGTATATGTTTGGGAATATGTCAAACTGGTTTTCAATCCTGGCTGTGCTATTTACCAGGAGTGTGACCTTGGGCTAATATTCTAAAGCCTATTTTCTTATCCACACAACAAGATGGTAATTCATTGCTCTTCTGTGAAGGGGTGTTGTGAGTTTTCAATGAGATAATGCATATAAAGTACATGGCAGTGTGTCAGCAACAATGAATGGTAACTTGCTATTGCTATTTGCCTATAATTGCTTGTCAAAAGCATTGTTGAGGGTTAGAATGTCAAGACCAGCAGATAATGCATATCTCCTGTGCAGCACGGCAACTCTGAGCTCACTCCCTGTTGATGGAGATCTGCAGTATGGCAGGGGCTGATTTGCATGCTGAGAAAGCAGAGCCCAGTAGAGCCGACACACACTCAGCTTCCAGACCCTGCAGCCCAGCTTCCATGGTGGGAGGGGAATGGGAGAACAGGGACTGGCTTCCGCAGCGAGGGTAAACAATGTCACAGGCGTTGGAGTGCTCCTCCTCTTCGGCCTCTCCTGCCAAGTGGGAAGCTTCTGATACAAAGGTTTTATAGGAGAAGCCACTGACACCTACAGCCTGCCACATCCAGCCAATGCTACCACCATGCTCACAGATGCAAAACCCAGAGCACCTCACCTGAGCGGCGCCTTGTCTTTTCTGCCCTGGAACTTAGCAAGTAACCAGAATTAAAGCACTAAACATTAGTGTAAGCCAGCCCAAGACAGTTAACTAGCTGGGGGACACTGGAGGTGGAAGGGATGTTTCTTCACTTCCATCCCTCAGACAGGTCACTAATTCCAATTAATTAACATGATTCTAATTACACAAGTCTTTGAAAACATTCTGCAGAATTGAGCCTCATGTGAATATTGACTTTGGTTTGGTGATTCACTCAAGGTCTCTCTTATTATTGGCTTACTCCTTCCTTCCTTCCTTCCTTCCTTCTTTCCTTCCTCCCTCCCTCCCTCCCTCTCCAATCCTTCCTTCCCTCCCTCCCTCCCTCTCCAATCCTTCCTTCCCTCCCTCCCTCCCTCCCTCCCTCCCTTCCTCCCTTCCTCCCTCTCCAATCCTTCCTCCCTCCCTCCCTCCCTCCCTCCCTCCTTCCTTCCTTCCTTCCTTTCTTCCTGGTTTCACCCTGCCAGTCTCCCATTCACGCCACCTAGGGTCATTTCCAGAGAGACTCAATGTTCACACCAGCCTTTCTCTCAAACGCTGGCGTCCAGGCGGAGATCACTGCATCTGGGAAGCCCTACTCAATGAAGGGCTTTGCTAAGTTGTCTGTGACTGAGTCTTTGGTGGAAGTAAGGTCTGGCGATGCAGTCTGTCACAGACCTACCGCAGAGACTCATCCCCAATTACCACCGTGCATGCTGCTCTGTCACCTCTTGGGTCTGGCGCTGTGCCGAGAGTCAACTCGTTCCCATTAGCACTTACTCTTTCCCCAATAGACAGGAGAATCCTGCCTCTCTAATTGGTAATAACGTGGCTCTAAAATACATTTTCTACTCTCTATTCTGACTTCACATTTGATCCTATTGCAGTCTCCTGAGGTTAAGTTTGAGAGTGAAATCTCCTTTGGAGAACAGCCTATAAAGTATCAATCAGCGATCAGTTCACTTCGGTGTGTGATTAACTGAATCTACTTTCTATATTCTGTCTTCCTAACAGCTTTTCCTCCTCCCTAAAGCCCACGGGAGGATTATGTTGTCATTGGCTTTGAGTTATTTTAAATGTTTAGTCTCTCATTTATTTCCTTAAATGCAAAGCATTTTAATAGCATTTTGAGTGATTGTCACAGTAGGCTTTTGATATAAAAAAATTAAGATATAATTCACATACCTCAAAATGTACCATTTTGAAATCTGAAATTCAGTGGGTTATAATATATTCGCTAAGTGAGTGCTCAGCACCATGGTTTTATTCCAGAATATAAAAAGTTTTACATGGAAGGAAACTGTCACTTCCCCTCCAACAGCTGGCTTTAAACTTCTCATATAATTTTCTCCTGCACATTAATCAGAGTACTGAGAATAAGTCCACATTGTTGGAGGTTTTGTTTGTTTGTTTTGATTCTGGACTTGAACTTGGGGCTTCTCATTCTTGCTTGGCTTTTCCAAACCTCAAGGCTGGCCCTTTACCACTTAAGCTGCACCTCACTTTCAGCTTTTGGCTGGTTAATTGGAGATAAGAGTTTCATAGACTTTTTTGCCCATGCTGACTTTGAACCTTAATCCCCAGATCTCAGCCTCCTGAGTAGCTAGGATGAGAGGCACAAGCCACAAGTACCAGGCTCCAATTCCTCTGTATGTGGAATTCCTGACTCTGCTGTCTGATTTTCTGCTGTGACTCAGGGCAGGCATTGGTCCTTTCTGAGAGCCTGGGTTGCACTGAAAATGTTCCACGGAGCTCTGCAGGATTCTAGAAGGTGTACTAGTACACGAGTATACCCGAGTACTCAGTCAGTACTAAAGTTGGAGTGAGCATTAGCACCTGCATTTCTTTTTTCTGGAGAATGTCTAAATATTTGGCAAACCCATAAAATGCTCATTGCTTTAAAAAACAAACACCTACCTAAGAAGCTAGACTACAATCTACCTGCTCCATCTCCTACCACTTCATTGCTGTCCACACTTTCTGTTTGAGAAATCTCAGCTTGCAGACTGACAAGCCCACACCACATGACGCCCACTCCATGTAGTGCTAGCAGGTAAGCTAAGATCCTGCTGTTTCTCCTAAACAACATGTGGTTCTGAATTGGAGAACATTTCAAATCTCATTTTACACATCCAAGTCTGCAACTCATAATACTTCCCTATTAGGGACATATAAGAGTTTTTAAAAAGGGGTCTCAGAGCTAATGCATGCTCAATAATGATATTGTATGGTCATTCCCTCTTATACAAATGAATCTTGTCCGTGTATTTTACACAATCATCTTGTCACACATACTAAATGACCCTTAGCTATCAGCTATACACATTTGCATATATATGGTAAATAAGTCTGTGTGAGTACTTGTTTGTTTTCTTATCCATCCACCCACCCACCCATCCATCCATCCATCCGAAAGGAAGTATTTATGTGTGTATATATATATATATATATATATATATATATATATATATATACACATATATATGTCAATGTTATTTCCTGTGTGTGTGTGTGAGTGAGAGAGAGAGAGACAGAGAGGAGAGAGGAGAGAGGAGAGAGGAGAGAGAGAGATGGGGGAGGGAGTTAGACATCGTTTTGCTTGAAGTACAGTAAAACTTGGGCTCTCCTGAT
Source organism: Dipodomys merriami (assembly GCF_024711535.1). Lineage (NCBI taxonomy): Eukaryota > Metazoa > Chordata > Mammalia > Rodentia > Heteromyidae > Dipodomys > Dipodomys merriami. The sequence continues at coordinate 9,969,509 of NW_027204381.1, forward strand.
CAGTCTCACTGCTGGTTTGGGGCAAAGCTATCATCTTTGGTGACCTGCCTGTTCACCCCAGCATCTGGCACATGCCAATCCGGACTGTTTTCTTTTTAGAGATGAAAACTATGTGGGGGGTGTGTTTTAAAATATCTTGCCATGTGGCCCTTGGAGAATGACACTATCGGGAAATCACACCTGTCTGTATGCTTCACAGGTGAACATCAGTGTTCATCTTGGTGGGAAGTGCCTTGGTTTGGGGGAAAAGGATGTGTGCCCTGTCTCCAGACAGAGAGCCATCATTAAGTATGCAGAAACCTACCCCCGTTTACTGCATTGCCTCTCCTGCACACCCTGTCCTCACAGAGACCAGGATCCACCCTCAGCCCAGCCTCCTTGTCAGGAGCCCTGGCGTGGGTTCCATTCTGTACCTCCTGCCGCTTCTTCTGGCCACCCAGCCAGGGATGGGAGCTAATTATCATATTAGCGGAAACACCCCATGATTGTAAAGGAAGCCTCTGGTAAACATCGTGTATGCATGTGTTCCCAAATCAAAAGCATGTTATTTAGGGTTGTTTGTTCTTTGGAAACCAAGTGTACTGTTCCCTGCAGGGTGATTTGCTATCTGGGACTGTCGGGACAGTGTTGGAGAGGGTGACTCCCGGTTCACAAAGCAGGAGGATTGCCAGCTGGACTTCATGTCACCTCTGTCCCTGAAATGTAGACTGGCATCTGCTTCTTCCCAGGGGAAGCTGGTAGTTGGTGAAACCTTGAGCCTCGATGATCCTGTAGATGGAATCTAACAGCAAGCAAAACCAGCTGGGGGTTCCAGAAGCTTCCCACAGACAGGACAGGGACAGGCAGTGAAGCACAAAAAAATTGACATTGGAAGTTGCCTGTTTGAAAGACATGACAGGCTTTGCTTGCTGTGGAGCTAATTATTATGCAAATGTATGCTAATAAACTCTGCCTCAAATGTTGTTGAGAAGCTGCCTTTTCCCGTTAACATAGCTGTAATGAGAGGTAAATTTGTAATGCAGATGCCCGAGGTAATATCTCCTAAATCACTTTATGGTGTAACGGACTCTCTCACCCCACCCGGGCACAAATGTCAATTTAAATTAGGTTTTGCTTTGCATATTTATTGAAGCTGTATTTATGGTTAATATGTACTAAGGACACTGACTAAACAGCCCCTACTACTTGCTAGAAGTGGAATTTATCAGGAAGCAGGGGATGGCATTTGATTATCAGGAGATGGTGGTGGTTCCTCTATAAATAGTTCAATTATGTGACAATTATATGGCATTTGTAAGACTTAATAGTCTTTGTACCTCTGCCTTTGAGTTTGTGATCATACCTCAAACACCACTTGTCTGGTTTGGAAGTGAATGTGTACACAGGAACATACCAGATTCTCTTCTCAAACAGCTTTCTTGGCTCCTCCCCTGAAGTATACTCATCCATCTTCAATGACCTCAAGCCACCTGTGTTCTGAAAGTTTAATATCTATGTGTGTGTATGTGTGTATGCATATCATATCATATGTATCATATAGTTATCATATATTAGATGTATCATATTTATCATATATGTATCACATATATCATAAGTATATATGATATATATTATATATATGTGAATATATATACATATTCTATATATGGATATATATATATACACAATGATAGTATCTACGCACTCTAGTCTTGAACCATGTGTGTGTGAGTCCAGTCTTCTCATGACTTAATAGGAGGATCACTATACTATTGTTTGCAAAATTGGTCCAAATAATTCTCATCTGAACCTAGTACTCCACCCATAGATCATCCTGTTGCAAGTTCTGCCAGAATAGAGCTTAACAATTGGCTCAGTTGTAGACATGTATGTCAGAAGAAGTCCAAGTCCTTTAACAACTCTCTCTGCTAGGACGATTTGCCCTGAAATCACCACAAAAATGATTACAACAGGTTTAGAACTTGTTTGCAGGCATTATTGGTTCACATCTGTAATGCTAGCTACCCAGAAGGCTGTGAGGATCACAGCTTGAAACCAGCCTAGGTAGGAAGGTCTGTGAGATTTCTATCTCTAATTCCCCATCAAAAAGCTGGAAGTAAAGCTGTGGCTCAAGTTGTGGAGTACCAGCCTTGAGGGGGAAAAAAATGAGAGTGCTAGACTCTGAGTTTAAGGCCCAGTACGGGGCCAAAAATAAATTAGAAAATAAAGTGCTCATTGTGTGCCAAACATATTGGCCAACATCTTATTGGCATGGCTTCATCTTCTCTTATAGATTGACTTGGATACTGTAATTCTCATTTTGGAATGGGAAGACTGACAATCCCTGGGCTTCACATAGTCCACTTAATACAAGTGATAGTCAAAATTCAAACAGACACTTTTTAGGCCCCTAAGTTTTTCACCAAGGGAAAGTGTTTCATTCTGTCTTTACCTCAGTGACGCGGACAGTCCGTTTCATCAGTCTTATAAGACTTCAGGTTTGATCATCAAAAAAAGTTCTTCAGTTCATCAAACTTCAAACGATGGTTATTCAGTGGTAACGTAAGTGATTCTTCTCTGCTACTGTGGCCTTTGTGTATCTTTTTTCGAGCAAGAGAACAAGAAAGGAACCTGGAAACCTGTAGCCTCTTGTAGTGTTTGTGGGGGGTCCCGTTCTCATTCTCTTTGGGCAAGTCTTGACCATTCTGTTCTTTCATCTGGTTGACTCATTGCCCATCCCACTTCAAGGGGAGGGGCACCTGTCCAGGATTTGGGTCAGTCTGTTCCAGACGGCCGGGGGCCATTCTCGATTTTTCCCAAGGCCTTTGGGAAGAAGGAGGGGTGTTATCTCCACAGGCCGCAGTCTCTTCCTATCTGCCTAGTATTTCTCTCTTGGTCTTTTCCTCAGTGCAGCATGTCCACTGTACAGGTAATTGATTAGTGTTGTTGTTTTGCTTTGTTTCCAGTGCCATTAAGAAAACAAACATTTTGTGGCAATTTCAGGGAAAATTGCCCTAGCAGAGAGAAATGAAGGACTTGGTCATCTTTCTTACATACATATGCACCCTGGAATCTATTTAAGAAAATCAGAATATTGGCTTAAAAAAACAACAGTAAACTATAAAGCAGAGTCTAGGATGAAAACATAGTTTTTGAGTACAAATCTTTTATGGTTTACAAAAGTCTATCAAAACTTGTTGGTCTTGAGAATGTGCTGAGAAAAGGCTTAAGACAGATTATGAATTATTTTCATCATGAAGATTAAATAATAGTGTCAAAACTGAACACTGGAGACTCATTCCTGTAATCCTAGCTACAAAGAAGGCAGACATCTGGAGGTTTAAGGTTCAAAGTCAGCCAGGACACAAAAGTCCTGGAAACTCTTCTTTTTTGGGGGAGGAAAGGAGGGTCATGGGGCTTGAACTCTGGGTCTGGGCTCAGTCCCTCAGTTCTTCAGCTCAAGGAGAGCATTGTACCACTTGAGCCACAGAGCCACTTCCAGTTTTTTGAGTGGTTTATTGGAGATAAGTCTGACAGACTTTCCTGACCAGGCTGGCTTTGAACCTCAATCCTCAGATCTCAGCCTCCTGAGTAGCTAGGATTACAGACCTAAGTCACCGGCACCCAACCTGGAAACTCTTTACTTAGCCTGCAAAAAGCTAAACTGGATACACGACTCAAGTATTAGAGCACCAGCTGAGCAAGCAAGTAGAATGAGTACAAAAGAAGAAAAATAAGAGCAAGCAAATTCTATTCCATGAGAGTTCATGCCATGCATAAGTGTATGCAAATGACTTTCAGGTCTTTATAGGGTATATATGAAAGAAGTACATTTTGTGCCTTCCAAAATGATCTCATTATATATTTTAAAAATCTGAAATCTAAGACATTTCTAGATTCAACCCTGTGTATCATCTCTGCCTAGAAAATTAATGTAGCTCTGGACCCCCCTGGATTGTGCACGGACCCCTAAGGGTCCAGGTCTCAGAGGGAAACCTGGCTTGCTGGCAAGAACCTCTCCCTGGAAACACCCACAGCCCTCTTTATTCCACAGGCCCCTTTCTTGCTGACCTTGCTAACTACCTGGTTGTGTTGTCTATGGTTTAGAAGCTCAGTTTGCAAGATTTGTCCTGCACCTTGAGGTTGCGATGCAGTTGCATGGACTGAGCTCAGCACAGAGAGGGATTTTTCCACGTGGCCAGATGTCCCACCTGCCCCTGTCCAGTGGTCAGGAGCAAGCATTTGTAGATGAATTTCCTCTGCACCATGTTTTCTCTCAGATCACCATGCCATGTCCTTGCCTGACCCCACTCTGACCCCTGATGATTCCTTCCCCTTCCTTATTTGACTTCTCTCTATTTCCTTCATGTAGCCCATCCATGGTGCATGTTTCATGTGTATCTTGGTGGCTGTACCTAGTGATCACATGGTAGGCACCTGTACAGATCAGGTCTGTTTTGTTAAGTGTGATGCCATCTAGGGGTATTGATTTGTTTTCTAGATCAATTTTTTTTTATTAAAATGGGGAGCTGGGAAGGTGGCTCAGTGGTAGAGTGCTTGCCTCGCATGCGTGAAGACCTGGGTTCGATTCCTCAGCACCACATAAGCAGAAAAGGCCAGAAGTGGCACTGTGGCTCAAGTGGTAGAGTGCTAGCCTTGAGCTAAAGAGCTGAGGGACAGCGTCCAGGCCCAGAGTTCAGGCTCCACAATCGACTAACATACATAAATAAATAAAAAGGACTGGGTGCTGGTGGCTCACACTTGTAATTCTAGCTACTTGGAAAACTGAGATCTGAGGATTGTGGTTCAATACCAGCCTAGACAGGAACATCTGTGATATCCAGGAGAATAAACATGAATGAATGAATGGAAGGGGGAAAATGTTTAAAATGAACAAAGTGAGTTTATTTGAAAGTAAAAAGAAAACCCAAGAAGGAAAGTAGGAAGATACTCTGTTCAGAGAGCAGCTCCAGAGGGGTCCAGTGGAGTCCTCTCAGAAGGCAGTTTTTATAGTGCAGGGCTCTTCCCATATCTCCTCCCCTGGGCTTTGTGGGATTGCCCGATGGCTTGTGCATGCTCCACTCAGTCTCATTTCATTGGTTGAGTGGACACCAAGGCATTATGGGAAACTGAGGCACTATGGGAAGAAGAAGCACCATGAAGGGCCATATGCTATCTGACACATGTTGTCTGCCACTTTTATCCCTTCTACTTAGTAGTTTCCCTTGCTTTCCCTCAAGTGTTGAATCTTTCGCACATATCAGGATTTTAATAAGTGCATACTGAGTAAATGAATAAGACCTTTCTTCTATTCATTGACTATTTGCCCCATGTCGGGCAGGGAGGCTACAGAGGTAGGAGAGAGTCCAGCTCTGGTCCACCCCCCGACCAGAACGCTTCCTGAATACATTCAACCAATCGGCCCTATGCCCCAAATCCCATCCATCTGTCCTTTATAAAGCATTGGCATGGGGAAGGGACAAGTCCTTCCGAGGAAAATGATGTCCCTGGCCTACTATGAATTTTCCCTTTCTACTCACAGTCTAGAAAGGGAAGGAGGGCCACTAAGGGGTGGTGACCTCTGGAACTTTCTAGAGGCAGTACTTCCCTGAGGATGCAGTATCTGGGAGGATCCAGTTCAGAGCTTCCCTGAGGTAAGATCCAGTTCAGAACTGCTTCACACCAAGGGCTGCCCGCCTTGCTCAGCCGCACAGACCAATGGTTGCCATAGCTACCAGGAAAGAAGTCGTTCTGCTGCTATCCAGGTGTGGGGAGCCCTCCCACAGCCCTGAAGTTATTTGGCTAATGGGTGCTGACTTCCCTAACGCTTGCATTGCAGTACCACAATATGACCACGACGGGGAGACAAATTTCCACAAATGAGTCCAGAAGCTTGGCCTTCAGGATCTATCATTTCTTCAGTCCCAATTATTCTCATTTCACAACCAACTTTTCTTGGGCAAGGCAACCATGCACCCCTTCCTCCAGGATTCAGGGTAGTCAGCATTCCTAGGTCCCCACTCTGTTCCTCTGCCCCTTCTTTTTTTTTTTTCTACTTCAAGGCTATTTCCTTCTTTTGCTTCATGAACCTTCTGCAAGTAGCTTCCAATATGATAAGCTGGAGAAAATTTTTTTATTAATAAAATAAAGATTTTAAAGCAATATTCTCCCAGAGTGATCAAACCCTACTCACCATTTTAGGTATACGAAAACATCCAGCAAATTATTCTCAAGTAGAACTGCTTTGAAGATCTGTCTCCTATTAATGATCACAAACGAATCTGCAAAAGACCTTTTATTTTTTTCTGAGAACAAGACTGAAGAAAGAGTCACAGCAGATGAATTGGGCATAAAATTAGCATTCAAATTCTATTAAACTGAGTGCTGACTTAGAGATCTCTCCCAGCTTCTTCTGTTGGGTTTAGCCAAAGCAGAGATGAGGCTTAAAAAAAGAAATGCCTGAGTTGGTCACTGGTGGCTCACGCCTGTAATCCTAGCTACTCAGGAGACTGAGATCTGAGGATCATCACTTGAAGCCAGTCCAGGCAGGAAAGTTCATGAGATTCTTATCTCTAACCGCCAAAAAAAACAAGCCAGTGTGGAACTGAGGCTCAAATGGTAGGGTGTTAGTTCAAGGATAGCACCCAAGCCTTGAGTTCAAGACCCAGGAACAGAAAAAGAGGGGACACGTATAGGGTATGCAGGGCTCCAATTGCACACATGTCAGATTATTTCTTCCTTCCTTTGGATGACACCAGTAAGCTCTCCCACCTCAGGACCTTTGCCATTCTGGGTAACAGTTACAGGCTACAGCAGCCAGGAGATGGAGGGAAGGGGAAATGGGAGTGGACCTGCTCACTGCTGGCTGGTCCTCAAACGGTTGGGTGCTGCAGCGCATGATGGTTGAGCAACCAGAATTAAACAGAGGAGTCCTTGATCCCCAGGGACTCAGATCCAGTGTGGGGGCCATGGCGCTGGGCAGGAGCAAAATGACACAATTGATCGTGCAAACTCGGGGGTACTACAGGGGTGTCTAGGATACAGCATTTTAACTGCAGGCTGTTTATCTGCCATGGTAGCAGGGGCAGCGATTTATAGAGGAGAGGCTGGTGTGGAATGTGGTTCACCAAGGCAGCGGTTGAGCCAGGACAGAATGATATGGTTCCAGCATCTGGTGTGAGGTAACCATTTCCCCAGATGCTGCTCTATTTCTCCCCACCTCTCCCACCAAAGTTGTAAAGTTCGTTTTCAACATAGTGTCTTGTACATCTCATTGTTACAATGGGTCAACCTGTATCCCTATGTAAGCATTTTGTTTTTTCCCTTCCCCTCCCTGAATTAGAGAAGTGTATATACAAGATGCAGGGCACCGACATCAAATACAGTGAAAACAGGGGTTATACTATGGGGGAGGAGCATACAAAGAAACAAAAAAACCCACATGGTATGTTATAAATACATTAGAAACAATAGCAAGAAAGAAAAAAATATTTGTGTCCCTATCTTGGGGTTCATTTCACTTAACATCATTTTATATGGTCATATGTACATAGCTTTTGACCTTTTCTACTTGTCCTACACATGTACTAGTTATTGCAAATAAAGGAAACCATGGAACCTATGTTTCTTCGAGCATGGCTTACTTCGTTTAATATAATTTTTTCCAGGTCTTTTCAGTGCCTAACCAATGAGGTGATGTCATTCTTTCTGATGGAGGCATAGAATTCCCATATGTATATGCGTGTGCATATATATATATATATGTATATACATATATATACCTATTATGTATATACATATATACATATATATACCTATTATGTATATACGTATACATAATATATATATATATATATATATATATCACATTTTCTTGATCCATTCATCTACTGAGGGGCATCTGGGTATCTTCCATATCTTAGCTATGGTAAATAATGCTGAGATAAACATAGCTGTGCTGGTAGCCTTAGTATGGCCTTGTTTGGGTGGAGTCTTTAAATAGGGATTGCAAGGCCTCATCTAAGGGGCAAGAAGGAATGAAGAACTAGAATGAGGCAGGGAGTCACATGCTAGGCCAAGGGCTTGACCCAAATCCTTGGCATTAATCTGAGACTAAGAGTTTTACAAGCAAGGGTATCTCCGAGCCTTTGTTTTGTGGGATGCTGTCATTTTGCAAAGTAGAACTTTCCATGGAGCCTCTCTGGCCTGTTGGTCCACAGCAGTATCAGCAGGCAGGAAGCAAGAGAGAAGGCAGGAGAGAGTGCTGAGTAAGACTTGACCTCTGCCTGGACAGCAATGGCCTGTGGGACTTAAGGTCCAGCAGCAACCATGATCATCCTCCTACTCAGGGTTTGACCAGACTGGAAGAGGTAAAGACAGGCAGGAGGGTGAGATGGGGAAGCACATGAAGAGTGGGATGTGGAGTTAGCACTTGATGGCTTCTGTACTGACAGGTTTTGTGGACTCATTGGACACATGAGGCTTTGGGCACCGCTGAGATGATCACTACATGCACCTTGGAAAGGGAGCCAGGCTCGGACCATCTCTGAAAGGTGGCTTTTCATCTACTCCTGAGCAATGCATTCTAACTGGGCTCTGAGTGTTCATGCCTATAATCCTAGCTACTCAGGAGGGCATAGGATGTGAAGATAGCAGAAGAATCCAGAATTGAGATTCACATCTCCAGTTTACAAGAGAAAAGCCAGAAGTGGAGCTGTGAATCAAGTGCTCAAGCACCAACCTTGAGCAAAAAATGTTCAAAGACAGAACCCAGTGTCTGAGATCAAGCCCGAGTATATTGGCAAAAGAAAGAAAAGAAGAGGAGAAGGAATGAAAGAAAGAAAGAAAGGAGGGAGAAAAAGAAGAAGGAAGGAAGGAGAGGAGGGGAGGAAAAGGAGAGGAAAAGGAAGATAGGAAGGAAGAGGAAGAAAAGAAAGAAATACATTCCTAAACTATTGTCTATGACTCTGCTTACTGTCAAGCCCCTTCCTCTAGGACTTTATTGCTTCCTTGCAATTCTCAGATACTTCAATGCCTGCCCTGATTCTGTTTTGTGTGTGTATGCATGTGTGTGTTTGGGGGGGGGGTGTTTGTGCTTGTGTCTGTGCACCATTTGTGAATGCCTCTAAATGTACTTGGATGGATCAAAGGAAAGGAAAGGAATGCAATGGGGACCCTGTCTAATTTCACTTTCAGAAAAGTTTTTGGAAGAAGAGACAGTCCCTTTTGCATAGCGCATTAAAATAATTTATGGAGAATGTCTCCCTTTCAGCTAAGGAGGTGGTCAAGATGAGAGGATAAATCTTTAAAAGAATAATGTTTTCAGAATCAGGTTCCTGGTCCTCAGATCCTTTGATGTATGAGTGTAATCGCGGGTCAGACATGGTGACAAAGTATGCATGAGGTCTGAGAGGAGAAGGCAGCATGCAGGAAATATTAGTGTTTACAGCAAAGCTCCATCGGAACACCCATTTCAAGATGATAGTTTATTACGTTGAATGCAATTTAGCCCCCAAGGATGTTTCCTCTCTGTCTTCAGGATTTCCTGCATCCCTGCCCACCTGGTCTCCATCTCAAACTTCCTTCCTTCTCCATGTCTAACTAAAGAGAAAGCATAAGGCCAGACAATAGCAGCTCATGCCTGCTGCTCAGGAGGCTGAGATCTGAGATTGTGGTTCCAAGCCAGCCAGGACAAGAAAATCCATGGGGCTTTTTATCTCCAATTAACCAGCAGAAAGCTGGAAGTAGAGCTGTGGCTCAAGGGATAGAGTGATAACGTTGAATGAAAAAGCTAAGGGACCATGTCCCATCTCTGTGTTCAAGCACCATTACTGGCACGCACACGCACACACACACACACACACACACACACACACACACACACACACACACACACACACTGATACGCACACAAAAACTCATACACACATACACAGCATAAAGAGAACATGTGATCAGTTCTTTTTGGCTGTAGGTTTTCCAGACTTTAAAGGGGAAAACAAATGAGGGGGAGGGGAACTCTTTTTGGACATCAGCAGCAGTCGGCTAGCATTTGGGGACTTGATCAGACAAATTTAAACAAAGAAGAACCTAAACCAGAGAGGATCATTTCTTTCTCTGTAGAGCCTTAACACGGCAGGGCTAACCTCCTGCCTTTCTACTTGTCTTTTCTAAGTTCCTTTCCCTGAACCCTAAGGAATTCAGCCACAAAAGACAGTGGCAAGGCAGGTGGTCAGGAAGGCTTACTTGGCAACAATCCTCCTTTGCTGCAGTCCCCAGAGGCAGAGGCAAAGGTGCTGCTGATACAAATGCCTACTCTGTCAGAATCTGTCATGCCTACTCTCTGCAGCCAGTCATTCAAAAGGCACACCACTGGAGTGCTGAGGGCAGGGGTGCCCAGACCTCCCAGCCTACTTTCTGGTGCGTTGTGTTCCAATCACTGAGGTCTTACCAGTTCCCTTCACAGGAACTCACTGTCTGGAATATGGAATCTTGTCCCCAATAGGTCCCCTATGCTCCCCGGCAAGTTTTGCTATTGTCCACCACAGGGCAGGTGGTACAGCTGCCTTGGCATCTAGAACTGGCTAGGTTCAAGCAAAATCAGGTTCCTGGCCTCTTCCCCTCCACACCTGGCATCTGCCTGAAGCCTTCCTTTGTTCTGATGGGTGATCCTGGCCAGGTAGAACACAGGCATGCTCACAGGTGAGGCCCTTTAGCTGTTCCCCTTGAGGCTAGTGTAACAACATTTGGAAATGAAGTAGCTGGATGCTCTCTTGAGGAGATGGCAGGCCCCTGTTCCCTCCTGGTCTCTCCAAGGTTCCTGGCCACCATGAGGTGAATGACTTCCACCACCACAGTTCTCTGCCACAGGCCCAAAGGCAAGGGACCAGGACCAGATAAATACAGGCTGAAACTTCTGAAACCAGGAGACCAAATGAACTTCCCCTCCCCTAAGTTGATTATCTCAGTGATGTTGTCAGAGAGATGGAAAGCTGACTAAAGCACTTTAGAGCAGTGAAACTTGAGAAGAGAGGAGAGGAGAACAGAGGAAAGGAGAGGGAGGGAAGAGAGGGAATGGAGAAGAAAAGAGGGGAGGGAGGACAAAGGAGCAGGGAAGAAGAGAAGGAATGAGATAGAGAATGGAAGAGAGAAGAAAAGAGGAAGCTAGAGGAGAGAAGGGGAAGAGAGGAGAGAGAAGGGGAAAAGAAAGAAGTTCTACATTTATAAATGATCTCAAAAATCCCTTATTCTATTTTTTAAATATAGTAATATGAAAGCCAGACACTGGAATGACTTTTAAAAGATTTTCTAAGTAGATAGTGGCAAATCTTGGATTCAGAATTCTGTCTCTGCTGTGAAAATCACTACACAGCACCTCAGGAAAGGTTGAATACTGGAAGCTATACAGATAATAAGTAGCTGATTAAAGTTTTCCAAAAATCTTACCAGGTGCCAGTGGCTCATCTCTATAATCCTAGCTACCCAGGTAGCTGAAATCTTAAGGATCACAGTTCATTCAAAGACAACCCTGGACAGAAAAGTTTGAAAGACTCTGTCTCCAAAATAGCCAACAAAAAGCCAGGCTCAAGTGGTAGAGCTAACAAAGCAAACAAAGGAGTATTAAGCCCTGAGTTCAAAGCCCAGTCAGAAAATAATAATGATAATGATAATGATAATAATAATAATAATATTAACTTTTTCAAAACCCTATTTTGGACCTGAGAGCTCCAAGGTTATCCCTGCAACAGGATTTTGTCTCCTTTGGTGGTATAAAGTAACCAGAGCACTTCATTTGCTTTGGAGTGAATGACTGCCAAGCACCTGAGCTGCATAGCCACAGATTCCTGTCCTTTCAAGGAAACACCATCCTCATAGACACAGCAACTAATTTAGCTTGCAACTCTAAGGCAGCATGTTTCCTTGGGACCTGAGAATACACTTGTGCATCGCTTATTGACGAGGATGTGTTCTAAGAAATGTTCCTTCAGCCCATTTCCTTGTTACATGAACACCACAGACTTAAGAGAGTGTCGCTCCATTGCTCAACATGGCTGCCTGTTACAGTCAAGAATTACATGACATCTGGCAGATGTGAGGGTACTTCTAGCACATACTTCAGACTGTGGACAATAAACTGTTCCTATTTGGAAGGAATTCACTCCACAAAAGAGTATGGTAAACACAAACTAGTAACATACTAATTTATTGTCATGAAGTATTGCTTATTGTACAAGGTTGTGTTAGCCACCTTTCAGCTGTGATGATAAATGCCTGAGATAAATCATCTTAAAAGAAGGAAAGGTTTGTTTGGGCTCATTGCTTTACAGGTTTTAGCTCATGGTCTCTTGGCCTTGTTGCTTTGGGTTTGTGGCACCATCATACATCATGGTGTGAAGGCTAAGTAGACAAGTGCTGTTCAATGCAGGGCAGCTAGGAGGCAAAGAGGGAGACAGAGGGTCACAATATCCTCTTCAAGGACAGGCCCCCAATAACCTAACTTCCTCCCACTAGACCTCTCTGCCAGAGGTTCCACCACCTCCCAATGACACCGCAGCAAATGCATGGATCAAACCCTCCACACATGAACCTTTGGGGGAAATTTCTAATGACAGCTCATGTGCTGTGGCTTTGTACAACTGGCAGTGCAGTAGGATTGTTTATATAGGCATCCAAATGCACACATGATGCCTTGGTGGCTTCAACATTATCAGGTTCGAGGGAAGATTCTGCTCCATTTCTAATCTTTATAGCATCAGGGTTGTAAAGGTGGTCCCAAGTGTACCCAACAGCCTTTAATGACCCACAACTATGTCCTTTGAGTGTGAACTTTCCATCTTATCTTGCAAATAATAAGTCTGTGTGCCAAACATTGAGATTAAGTATCTTCAATGCTCTGTGCTTTATGGATACGAAGGACATGAAAAATACTGGGGCTTGAACGTGGGGTCTTCAGCTTTCATGAATGGTGAGTGCTCTATAAAGTGATCCATGCCTACACTTAGAGCTTTTTGCTGATTCTTGAATTTGGCTGCCTGGACTGGCTTCCAGCATTGATCCTCAGATCTCTGCCTCCTGAGTAACTAGTATTTGTAGCATGAGCCACCAACACATGGCTTTGAACAACATTCCTAAGTGGAACTAGTGCTGGGGGTCTTCTGTAAATGTGTAGGTAAAGAACACAAGACCACGTTCACAATTAGCAGCACCACCTTGACTTGGACTAAGGCACCCACTGGCTTACCCATTCTTTATTTTTGAGTTGTCAGTGCAAACAAAATGCAATGAAGATCATAAATAATATCTTGATGTTATTGCACAAATAATTTCAACCTCACAGACACCTTGCAAGGCTTTGAAGACACTTAGAGATATGTGGATTGTACCTTGAGAACCATAAAGTTAAATACCAATAAATCCTTCCTGTTCCAAGGATCAGAAACATTTTAGATGCCCTTTTTGTATTCTGTCTGAAGATAAATGATATCAGAATGGGAACAACAATATACTTCTAGCTGGTCTTTAATTTTGATTTGTGATGCTAATGTGTTTGTCTCTGAAACATGCAAGGAACCAATTGTTTTCACTGTGGGGTCCATCTGATAGAAACTCTCACATGATGCTGAAGGAAAATTTGGTTAGCTCAAAGGCATAAGATAAAGAGCCTTCTTGGGCTGGGAAGGTGGCTCAGTGGTAAAGTGCTTGCCTTGCATGCTTGAGGCCCTGGGTTCCATTCCTCAGCACCACATAAGCAAAAAGAAAAAAGCCGGAAGTGGCGCTGTGGCTCAAGTGGTAGAGTGCTAGCCTTGAGCTGAAGAGCTGAGGGACAGCGCCCAGGCCTAGAGTTCAGGCCCCACGACCAGACCCCCCCCCCCGAAAAAAAAGATAAAGAGCCTTCCTAAATCACTATAAGCCCAGGGTATGCAGCCAAGATTTCTTGGAAGTCTTGTGTCCTGGTTTATCAAGGGCTCCATGGAGTTGGTTTCAGTAAGACTAAGACCAACTTGAAGCAAACCTTGTGGGGCTCAAATAACTAGGCTTCTGAGGTGGGCGTCAGTGGCTCATGCCTGTAAACCTAGGTACTCAGGAGGCTGAGATCCAAAGATCACAGTTCACAGCCAGCCCAGGAAAAGAAAGCCCTTGTGACTCTGATCTCCAAATAATCACCAGGAAACTGGAAGTGGCACTGTAGATCAAGTGGTAGAGCTCTAGCCTTGAGCTAACGAGCTCAGGGACAGCACCCAGGCCCTGAGTTATAAAAATCCCAAGACTGAAAAAAAAAACAAAAACAAAAACCAGGCTTCTTTTGTTCCTAAAACCACAAAAGTGTTACTTCTATCCATTGACTATAAAGACATGTAGCTGTATTATTTTTATTTTTATCCTTAAAAGACTTAGGTTATATATAGACTCTCAGCAGTTGGCAACAACTTGAGAAAAAAAAATGTAGAAATGCAAGGGCTTCCACTCCCTACTGAGAGGTGCTGAGGAGTCCAAAGGAAAAACACACACTAAGAATTGAGTGTCCTTCCTAATTAACTGGAAGGCAATGCCCTTGATCTTGGGGACAGGTTAGCCTTCTAGATACAGCCATGGAAGAAGGTGATTAGCTTATTTCTAAAGTGTGAAAACCCTAGAAACTGCACCATGAGCTAGCGCTCAGGGCAAGGAGATTCCCTCGCTAATTCAGGAGTAGATGCTTGTGACTCACGACTCCCATTTCACTGGCCTCTGCTCTTTCCAGGATTCCTTGAGCGTCACGTATGTCAGAATCTCAGCCACTAGCCACCATGTCAGGGTCCTGGGTATCTCCCATGCTCCTTTCCCAGGCTGCTCTCTTTGCCTAGAATGGTGCCTCTGTCCAGTTCCTTTTTACAAACTTCTATTCATCCTTTATATCCTATGGCATCGCCTTCTGTCTACGATCACATTCATTAAGTCCTCTTCTATTCAGGTAAGACAGAATCAAACCCTTCTCTTTCCTGTTTGTGTTGGCAGTACTTTTGTATTATTGTTGGTGCCAGTAGCAGAGTTTGAAATTAGGGCCTGGGCGCTGTCCCTTAGCTTTGGTGCTCAAGGTTGGCACTATATCACTTTGGCCATATCTCCACTCCTGTCATTTTGCTAGTTAATCAGGGATAAGAGTTTCACAGACAATGCTACTCAGGCTGGCGTCAATGCATGCTCATCAGATCTCAGTCTCCTGATTGTAGGCATGAGCGACCACAACCAGGATCTGTTTGGGCAACTTCAATCACGATCCTCTTAAACATTTATTGCAATGTATTCTGCTTTATTTCCCCAGATTTATCTATCACTCACCTTAAAATTCTTCCCTAGCTTTTGCAAATGTAAATAAAGTCAGAGTCAGGTATTGGCCAGGTCCTCCTGCATGTTGAGTAAAACAAGACATTTGAGTATTTCTAGTCCCATGAGGAAGGCAGACAAAGCACCCGCTAAAATACGCAAAGTAAATAGATACACAGTATTAAAATGCAGGGCAGTTAATTAATTTTACACATTACACACATCTAACACAATGCTTCATGCAACATAGTCACTCACAGTTTCTTGCTGAATGAGTAAACTCTTACAAGGCCAGAAGACTTGAACATGCCCTGCAGAATCTCTGACAGACATGAATGGAAGAGGATTAATGAAAGGGCAGTTGAGGTGCAGGCAACATTTAGGGAGCACACATGGGATGGGTCAGTGACCTTGGGAATTGTCACCCAGCTGTCACTGAACACCTGGACGGGGAAGAGGAGCCTCTCAGGTGTACAGATGTGGGCTGTAGCTTTGGAAGACGGGTTTCCCCCTTTACACTTTCTGCTGAGGGAACCCAACCAGAGACTGAAGAATGATGACATCAGTAGAGGTCACTTGCCAAGGACACAGAATCAGAGAAGGATGGTAGAGAAGAGAATGTCAGAAATGATTGAAGATTGGCTAGGACAAACCTAGCTGGTCTTGTCCCTGCATAATTTTGAATCAAACCTGCCATCTATGATTATCTCAAATCATGACCTTCACACAGGGCCTCCCGGGGTCAAAATGTGCCCATGGAGACTTCCCTTAGCCTCTGAAGCCAGGGAGTTTACAAATGATTCTGGCTACTTAGCTACCCAGAGGGAAGAGAATCCTGCTGAGAAAGATACAAGATAAAGAGTGAGTGGTCTAATGTCTCCCCTTCTTGAGGAGATGTCAATCTGTTTTATGAAGAAAACAATGTCTGTGAATGAGATTTTGTACTTACAAGGCCATACATAATAATTAAAAATTAATATATAATAATCTGAGTAGTGCAGACGCTGAAGGGGTGGCAGAGCTGGATGTGACTGGAATCAGGTTGAATTAATCAGGTAAAAGCATCTTAGCGATGGGATAAAGTCCTGGCAAACTGAGTTTAGAAAACTGTAACCTTTTGTCAGGAAGAACAGCCTTTCTCCTAGACATTTTAGTATTTGAAGGATGTCTGAAATATCTCATTTATTTCATAGTAAGCTCATTCTTCAATGTATCCTGCTTTATTTTTACTTTCACAGAAAGAGACATCTTCTACACAATTAGGGATTTAATGAATCTTGGGAGAGATTTGGCATTGATTTAGCTTACCCTATTGATTTCCAATTCCCCAGAGACTCTAAACAAGTATGGACTTCGATGTTTGCTCAGCTAATCATCTGCCTGCCTGACTGAGTCTTTCATTTTCCCTATTAGGGCCACCAGGTAATTTGTGAAATTACCATCAATTTCATATCACATGTTCAGGAATGACCACTGATGACTTTTTAATGGATGCCTCATAGAGAATAACAGTTACATCTAACTCTCTCTCTATGTCCCTCACCTCTCATTTGTTTGTTTATTTGGTTTTCCTCACCCATGATAATTTGGCTGATTAAGTAGTTTGAATGCAAAGTATTTTGAGTTATCATGATTCCTTTTGCAACTGAGATGTTATTATACAATAGAGGCAGCTTTCTTCTCGTAAACA
Organism: Dipodomys merriami; assembly: GCF_024711535.1. Lineage (NCBI taxonomy): Eukaryota > Metazoa > Chordata > Mammalia > Rodentia > Heteromyidae > Dipodomys > Dipodomys merriami. The sequence continues at coordinate 9,986,481 of NW_027204381.1, forward strand.
CTGCCCTTGACAGTATATTTCCCAACTCCAAGTTCATACACTGGGATGACCAGGAGTGGTTTAGGCTCTCTAAGTTGTGCTATGAAGAGAGAACTTCAGAAGTTCTCTTGGTATTTCCTTACCATTAGAAGTAATGAGGAAGCTGAGATCAGAAGGTCACAGTTCAAACCCATCCCAGGCAGAAAAGTTTGTGAGACACTTATTTCTAGTTTACTAGCCAAAAACTCAAGTGATGGAGTACCAGTCTTGGGTAGAGTTTGAGCCCCAATACTGGCATCAAAAAATAAATAAACATTTAAAAATATACATGAACAATCTTTGCCCATTAACTTCAAATCCTGATAAATCATGTAACCTACATGTGTATGAGAATTCTCCAATAAGAAAATAGGCAACAGGTGGAAGGAAATAAATAAGAAATCTAAAGAAAATAAGATGGGATCCAGGAGAAATAGAATGAATGGGGTAAGAAAGAGACTACTTTTTTGTGTCATGGGAAAGCAACTTCTCCAAGGGATAGGGAACTTTTGAGCAATGGATTTAATAATGAGAAGCCAGCCAGGAAATTCCATGGAGCCATTGAGGCCAAAAGCCAGGAGGCATGTGAGAGAATGCCTGGAACCCATTCAGAGTGACCCTTGGACTATAATAGCAAGGATTGGGCAGGTGGAAGAAGTTTGGAAGGTTGTCCAGAAAAGCCACAATGCCAGATATGTCATAAATCATCAGAGGACTTTGTTATGGGTGTACTGGGAGGTGTGGGTCTTGCAAAATCATTGCCAATCAGGTCTAGAATTTTGCTCCAGTTCCATGCATGTGATCAGTAGAAACACAGCCAAAATGAGAGGGAATCAGGTTCAGAATAAAATCAAAGTCCAAGTCTATAGTACCTGCTCATAGGTAGAATGTGTTGGTCAGGTAAAGATGAATCAAAGAGGTACACGGAGCTTGGCCTGATACAGGAGGTGTGGACATTTGGTTCACTGAGATCGAGACCCAATAGGTGGAGCGGAGCAGATCTCAGAAGAAGAGAAGGATAGAGACGTGGCTTGTTAGCTTTGACTATTGTCTGTTTGTTTAAGGGGCTTGTTAGTCATGTAGGTGATGTCTAGCTGTTAGGCAGAGGGGTCAGGATCTTGAGGGAGCATTTGGAACTGGATGTCCACATTTCTAAGCCAATAATGTTGGCTGATTTTCCTAGGTATGTAGTGCAGGTATGAACCAGGGAGTAAGCACAGAGAAAGAATCAGTAAAGAGGGAGCCAGCAAAGGTCAAGACAGTGGAAGTAATCAAAGTGAGAGGAGACTTACTCATTGTTTTTGGCAAGATGAAGTTCATAAGTAGTGCTGACACTAGCCATTTTGTTGGTGTAGTGGAAAGAAGGCCTATTTAGTGAGGCCTTAGAGTGAGGGGAAGACGGAGGGAAGAGAACATGTAATCATTCAGAGTTGGGTTGATGAGAAGCTGAAGAAACAAGGATGTTGCAAGAGATGGTTCTTGATGATGATGGTGATGATGTTGACCATTATTGTTCTAATCATGATGGCTATTCATGTGTGCCAGGGACTCTATGTCCCTAATATCACCTCTTCCTAAGACCATTACCAGGTTAGAGGTTATAAGAACCAAAGAACAGGGACCCTAGACAAGTAGGGGCAGGGTTAAGAGTTCAGCCTTGGCCTCAAGGTGGCTAACTTTAAATTAAAATCTGCTGAGCACAATGGGGTATTGTTCCCATTAAAAAAGACAGCCACAATTGAATGAAATTCTTTTTTCCATCTCTTTTTGCATATTTTTATTTAAGTAGTTGTACAAAGGTGTTGCCATTCAACAAAGCATTTGATGAATACAGTACACCTTGATCAATGTTACCCCTTTCAACATTTGAATGAAATTCTTCACTGTCCTGGCTCAAGTCTGTTGTTTTGGTGGGAAGAAATAGATCCCAAAATCATTTTAAGGGGTAAAAAAGCAGTAGGAGGGGTAAAAGGCAGAGGTTTAATTTATTTCCAAAGTCCCTAAGTAGATGTGAGCTCAGCATAACCAGACTCAGGTTTAGAAAGTGTAATGAAGATTTTGTGTTTGTTCTGCCCACTGGGCTTTGTTTTCCACCTGCTGCCTTTTGTCTCAGGGGGCAATGGCCAGCTTACCTCGAAGAGACTAGAAAATCAGAGTTTAAGTCCTAAGTACATTTGTGGTTCTGAAGGCATAACTCTGGCCACCAGTTCATCTCTGAAGCAATAGCTATACACATGATGCTCTCCCTAAACCTGGCCAAATGCCTGTCTCCGACATGATACGGATGTAGAAGTTGGTTTCCATAGGAAATGCTATTACTAAAGCAAGAAGCGGTAGATGCCCATGGAGCCAGGAGTCACTGGAAGTCTGACTCTCTTGCAGGTATTTTCATAGCACACTTCTCATCATCTGTCCACTTTAGTTCTATGAGAACAGAAGCCCCCATCCTTACCACAGTGACTGACATATGCTTGGCTCCTTGAAATAAACACATTTATTCAATAGATGAGTGACCTCAGGGAATTCTCTATAATGCTGGCCTGGATCATTTGAGTTGTTTACTTATTATTTTAATTTTAGCTGGAGAGCTCTTCATGCATATGAGACTCATTATTTTTTCTACCTGTAGTCATCTAGCTCTCCCCAAACCCTCAGTCTATTTGAAAACAGTGTATTCGATTAATATCCTAATCATCAGAACAGGTTTTTGATGTTATTTTATTCAAAGGGGAAAAAAATTAGCTTGCTATAAAAAAAATCTCCAACTCTCTCTGTGATGTCTCCTCAGGGCAGGAACCTTGTGGTTTCACGAGAATTGAAATCCCCTCCAATTCTAAGGAAGCTTTGCTTTGTTTAACCCCTGGGGAGTTTAGCTCCTCCACACTGATTCTGTAAGGTGAGGCAGAGCTCTGGGGAAAGACAGGTACATGACAAAAAAGTTGTTTGGGCTGTATTTGCTTCTGCTAGTGGAGTGCCGCTGGCAGAACTATCCATCTGGAAAGCTGCTGCTCAGGTGGGTGCTGAGCGCTGAGCTCTCCTGGTAGATGAAGTGAATGTTACCTGTATGTACCATCAGTGCCGGGATGCTGAAGGACCTTGGTTTGCATCAAAAAGAAGTTTGAGTTTTGTGGAATAATGGTGGGAAGAGGCTCATCATTAAAAAAAAAACAATCCAGAAGACTGAATATATCCTATATAACTTCTCTGCCTTCTTGTATATGAAGAGATGAGCTGTGTGCTGTGGGGTGGGAGTTGTACAGGGTTTCTTTTTCTGTAACATAGTAAAGTCTCATGGAGATGTTTGCAGGAGAGAAGCATGAGATGTACAAGTCATTATGTTGAAAAATGAACTTCACAACTTTGGCGAGCGGGGAGGATTGGGTAGGTGGAGTTGGGGGGATGGGAAGGGGAAACAAAGGAGGAGGCTACAATGCTTGATAAGAAATGTACTCATCTTACCCATGTAATCGTAACCCCTCTGTACAGTATTTTCACAATAAAAAAGAAAAGAGTCTACTTTCTAGCATTAGGCTGACTGGTTTGAATACTAACTTCTTCACTCTTAATTTTTCAGTTAGGGGACCTCGGGCAAGACACTAATCACCTGTGTCTCAATTCTCTGTTTTGGTAAAATATGGATAATAAAATGGCACTCCCTCTCTGATGCTAGACTTCAGTTGATATATTTAAAGCATTTAAAAGAGTGCTTGGCATGCGGAAATCAATACATGTGGGTCTGTTTCCATTGTTATTAGTCTGAATGGGGAAATGATAGGAATGTATGTTGGAGTGTGCCTGGGAGAAGTTATGAGCTTTAGTTCCAATATGCAGAGGGCAGTGTGCATGCACGCATGCGTGCACGTGCACACGCACACACACACACACACACACACACACACACACACACACACACACACACACGTGCACTCTGGTGCTGAAGGGGAAGAGTGGGGAAAGGGAGGCTGGTTCTAAGACAAACCTCTCGTGGCCACGTAACAATGAGAGCACCTGTTGGGTGTCCTGCAAGACTGGGAAGAGCAATTACTCTGAAGTCAGAAACAGAATTAATGTCACAGAAGGAATGAGTGGCTGATGCAAAGAATTAATCCCCCTAATGAGAGCATTAATATTTTCCCCAATAGATTGATTCTTTCTCTAGGATTGTTGCACGAACTGACCTGAGCTGGTCATCTATCTTGCTTGCTCAGGACAAACTAGGCTGGGAGAACAAATACCTAAAGCTGGCTGATCATCTTAGACTTGCATTGAAAACCCCATGAAGGGAGTACTCCATCCAGGGAGCTGAGAGCTCAGGGAAATGGTTCTGAGTGATGGAGATGAACACTCCAAAGCAAGTCATCACTGGAGTCTTTCTCGTGAGGCTTTACTAATTAAAAATTACCTTGGTTCTTCACTTTATTTCCCCAACATGGAATGTGCCAGGGGCTTATGTCCCCAAGTGGACTTGGGAAACTGAGGCCAACTTATCTTCAGGCATAAGAACAGTCATGGATAGAAAGAAGTAATAGCATTGTCACAAGCAAGCCATGCAAAACAGGAGTTCAACCAGCACACATAAGGGGAGGTTTGTACATGTGGAAATGGATTTCAAGTCTTGAGAGAAAGGGCTCACTGCATCTGGATGATGGCTAACACAGCCCAGAGTTCTTAGACGGGGGTAATCAGGAAGGTCATGAACAGTCTAGAGTCCTATTTATATATACTATTGCTTATCTGTAAGTATTAGCCACCAGGAAGGGAGGTCTGGGGAAAGGAGAGCAGGCACTGGTCCAAGGGTAGAAATCCCTCCCTTAGAGATAGATCTAAGCAAGTTTCCTTTTAGAAGCTTCTAATTGGTTAAATCAGCTCCATGCAGGATAATATTCCTTTTGATTAAATTAGAATAACTCATTAGGGATTTCAGTCAAATCTATAAACTCCCATCATAGCAGCACCTAGTTTTTTTTGTTTGATTGGTTGGTTGTTTGACTGAATAACTTGGGGAAAGATGTAGTTACAATTGTCTATCTTATGTAGTTACAGTATGTAGTTAGGTAGGTACTGTATCCATAAGTGTATGTTCCCAGACCCTATGGTAGATGCTTAATGCAAAGAGACTACAGAACCCTAAATATTCTCTAGTCCTAGTATATAACTACCTATAATAAAGTTTAATTTGTAAATGAGAGGCATAGATACCAATATCATCATCTAACGTTTAATTGATAAATCAGGTAGAATAAAAGATGAACAAAAACGCAGAATTGTCATAATAATATATCACAAAAATTATGTAGATTCTGTCTCACTCTCTTTCTCTGTTTCTCTCTGCCCTTCTCTTCCTCCGTCCCTCAACACTTTGTCTTCTTCCGTGGTAATGTGAGAGGTGTGAAGCCGGTGTCATGAGCTGACCTGAGTTGCATGGAGTTGGCGCACTGAGGGGGTGTTTCACTACTGTGTAAAGGTTATTTTTAACTCAAGCAACACAGTATCATAACAGTCTCTCTGATAACGGAGGCAACTACTGAGTGACTAATGGGTGGTAGCATATACATTGTGGAGACCCTGGAGAAATAGATGGCTTATGTCCCTGGATCAAACAGAGCAGAACATGAGAGGGTGAGATTCTATTCTACATGACCCACAATTTATGAAATTAATGCCTTATATGTTTAGGGAATTTTCTGTTTGATATTTTTGGGCTATAGTTGACCTTGCATAACTATAATGATAGCAAATGATCCTAGTGATATGGAGACACTCTACACACTGTAGAATGGACAGCTACTCTCTATGCTCCAATCCTCATAAGTGAATTCCCTTGGTACTCCAACTTCAGGCATACACACTCTTAAAAAGGCATTCTGGGGGCTTCTCTTCACTCCTACCCCAAGCTGACACACCCATAAACCCTCACAGATGAAGACCAAGGGATTGGAGTGAAACCAATGTTAAGAGGGAACCTGCCCTCCTTGGCCAGGTAGCGGGTCAGATTATGAGATCTGCCTATGATGATCATAGACATATCATCTTATGAATATTAACACCCCAGGCAATTTTGTAGATTGCAAGCATTTTCTCATCTGCGCTACATTTTTATTCTGTATTTCTGTAGGCTTTGATGTAACACTGCCAAATAGGTACAATGCTATTGTTCTCTCTTGGTTAAACTGAATAAGATACTGAGGCCATACAAGTTAAATCACTTATTGGAGGTCAGGAGACTAATACGTACAGATCTTCTGATTCCATACCCACCCCTGAGTTCCAGGGTCAAGATCATCTTGTCCCTTTGGGACACTTTTAGTGACCACAGAGTCTTTGATAAAGGACTAAATGGTGACCTAAAGAGGTTATGTTCAAACTATGGAGATGGCCTGAACTGATCTAAGCATAACTTCTATTCTAAACAACTAGGCATCTTGGAAAGCTGTCTATTCTGGTCAAGCCACTTGGCTGTCAGAGCCACACAGGCAAGAATTTCTGCCTGTGCAGTGCTCAGAGCAAAGTCTGTTACATAGCAGGTTTTCAATCAAAAGTTTTGTATGAATATTAATATTTAATGAGGCTATGAATCTTAAGTCAATGGGAAACATTTATCTGTTGCTGAATTCTTCTACGTTAAGATCATCTACCATTTATGGGATTCATCAGTAATACTAGTTTACTCAGCAGTTTGTGGTCAAAATGAATATATGAACAGCCATTCTGGGAACAGGTCCTAAGCCTCTTCAAATGGCCATGCCAGAGTAACCCATGTACAGAAACTTGAAAGGCCATAAACATCTTATAGTGTTGCTGTATCTCCTAATATTGTCCTGTATACACTTTTGTTGTGGTGGTGGAGTATCTTTTATTTTGAGGGGTGTAGGGGAAGAGAGCATCAGTACTGGGACTTGAACTCAAGGCTTTGTATTCTTATTTGACTTTTCCACTCAAGGCTAGCACTCTCCTACCTGAGCCATACCTTTCACTTCTAACTTTGTGATGGCTAATTGCAGATGAGTTTCTCAGACCCGGCTTGGCTTTGAACTGTGATCCTCAAATCCTCTGAAATCTCAGCCTCCTGAGAAGCTTTGATTACAGTCATGAGCCACTAGGGCTGGGCTTAGGTCATTCTTTTCCAAGGTAACAGAGACCCAAGGTGAAATAACTTACATTAATCAAGAGCTGCTCGTTTTCTCAAGGTATGCCCTATCAGCGTAGAATGTGCACTTTCTGATTCTCAGTTGCCTGTGCTGGCCTCAATGATAGGGTTTTACACGTCCTAATAATGCACTAAAGACAGCCTGTGATGGACAGTAGAGTGCAGCGGTTAGAGCTACTCTGCTTCTGCTGGAAACCAAATCTCCCCATGTTTAGTTGATCAAACTTCATTTTTCTACTGTATCTCGGTTTCTGCTTTATACTCTGATGAAATGTGCCCAGCAAGAGCATCTGCCTCCTGGGATTGCTGTGAGAATTCAAAGGAGTTAATTATGCAAAGCATGTGACAGTTCCTGGTCCAGGATGAGTCCTCAGTACTAGGAGGATATTGCGTTGAGGGGGGAGGTAGGGGTGTCATACGCCTGGGCCCCCAGACCTTGCACATGTCTCTGGGGGCAGGAGAGGAGGGCACAGCCACTGTGGGGCACCTCCTTCCAGGACGGCTAGATTTCTGAAGCAGGACAAACAGGGCAGCAAACTCCCATGGTTCCCTGGCCTTAGCATGTTCCAACACAGAAACTAAACACACTGATCCTCAGAGGAGGCCAGAGGAAGCCAGGCTAATATCTCCCCGGGGATTCTTCACATTCAGAATTCAGACAAATTGCTGCTTTTTAATTAACAGAGCCCCAACAACTGTGTTATCTGTCTTCTCATGAATCTATTTTCCCTCTAATCCCTTCTCGTTTTCCCACCCTGTCTCTTTCCAAGCTGTAATCTTTCAAGCTGCTCTCTGAGGGGAGAGAGAGAGAGAGAGAGAGAGAGAGAGAGAGAGAGAGAGAGAGAGAGGAGAGAGAGGGAGAGAGAGAGGAGTCAGAGACAGAGACAGAGACCCAGAGAGAGGGTGGGTTGAATTGGAATGATGGATGATGATTTGTGGTCCATGGACAGCAGTCAACTCTCAGTAAAGCCAGGAGAGACACACACCGCGGAGACTCCCCTCCCCCTGCCATTAAAGCAGGTGTGGACTGAGGTGCCATTGGCCAGCTGGGTATTAAAGAGCTGGCAGAATTCCTTTGACATTAGTACTCTGGGTTGAATCCCAAATACCCATTAATTTCAGTTTAATAGGACATTTATTGAATAATAAATAACCACTGAATGAAGGAAACATATTTATCAAGGACTCGTGCTCAGGTAATGCAATTGTGGCTTTGCCCGTGGATAATCTGAGCCTGAGCCGCGTCAATAACTGCATCTCTAGGAAGACATATACTAGAGATGGAGAGAACAGGACTAGAGGAAGGAGCTCAGGGCTGTACTTTGTCCTGTCAGCCCTTAGGGTCTCCCCGGAGAGGACAAGCCTGTGCAGTAGAGGCTGCCCACTTGCCAGGCAGAGACACACAGGGTTCCACAGGCTCACGTGGAGCTGTGCTGGGGTCTGGTTCTCTGAAGCATCCTACACCAGTCCTGTGTTATCAAAATGTGAGGTGTGATCACCTTGTCTCAATCACCGGTCCCAATCTGACCTACAACTCTATTGGAAGCACTCTTCAGTTTCCAGAAAACAGCTTCTTCCCAGCTCTACTCCCAGCGGGGCACTTGAAAATGGCTTTTGAAAATAAAAAAAAAATTCTAAAGTTAAAAATATCTCCTTCTCCTCTCTTGCTCCTAACTTATTAGAACAACGCCTAAGGCAGCAGGGGTGTCATTGGTAGTTCTACTGGAGATAGGTCTGGAAGAGCTGATATGTTTATGAATATTTACATCTCTGGGAAAAGAATGCTGTTCAGTAGAATACTTTCTTCCCTTTTAATTCTGCAAATTTCCTCTTGTGGCATTACAAAGCTGTAGATAGATAGATAGATAGATAGATAGATAGATGGATGGATAGAGGGATAGAGGGATAAATGAATAGGGCAAGGGATGGTGGAACTCTGTGTGGGTCTCTCAGAGCCTGAGCAACACAGAGCCCTCACTACCAGGATACAAGAAGGCAAGGAATATGGGTGATATGTAAGCTGTGGATGCCTGGGCTTAGGCCATCCATCCCTGTCTCTTTTCTGGTGTTACATGAAGATTTCCTTGTGTTGGATTCTATTTAGCACTGGACAATGGACCAGAGGACTGAAGAAGTTAAGCCTTGAATCATGAATAGAAAGCAGAGAGTGCATGGAGAAAGAGTGTAGGTGGGAAGAGGACACTTGGATACGATACCTTTTTGTTTGCTTGGTTTTTGTTTTTGTTTTTGTTTTTGTTGTAATTCCTGGGGCTTGAACTCAGGGACTAGGCATTTTCCCTGAGCTTTTTTGCTCAAGGCTAATGCTTTACCACCTTTAGCCACAGTTCCACTTCCGGTTTTCTGGTGGTTAATTGGAGATAAGAGTTTCATGGACTTTCTTGCCTGGGCTGGCTTCAAACTGTGATACTCAGATCTCAGCCTCCTGAGTAGCTGGGATTACAGGCATGAGTCCCCAGCACCTGGCTGGATATGGTATCATAGGTGGACTAGTTCTTTGCGAATTTCTCATCCAACATTCTTCAAGGTGTCCTATATAAGGTCCTGCTTTCTCCCTGGCCTGCACATATTTGCTATCTCTTTCCAAGGCACTTAATTAGACATTTACCATTTTGGAAACATTTCAAAGATCAGGTACAAGGTAGGAATGAGGTTCTCCTCTTAGTTTTCCTGGAGAGTGGAAATCAGTCCCTAGAGGACACAGAGCAAGTCAAGTACCAAGGAACAGATGGAGCCTCACATATACCTTCAGGCCATCCCTCAAGCTGGCATCTGAGACAAAGCAGACAGATGCACTTGCCAGGGCTTTTAGTTGCCTCTGGTGGGAGCAAGGGACAGAGCTATCTTCCCAAGGCGTAACACCTTTGCAGATGAGTATCTTACAGGCTGGCGTGTGAGGAGGAAGTTTGACTGATGGGAAGTTGGCTTGTCTCACTATTGGCTACAGGCCACCATTTGAAGCAGGTGACTTGAGCCATTACCACACCCTAATTTGCAAGTTACTTTCAAAAGGATCCTTTTCCTAAGGGAAAGGCTGTCTAACCCAGATGAAGCTGTCGGCTAACAGGCAGGCTTTTGAGCATATCTCCACTAATTTAAAAACGAACAGGTAAATGTGTCTAAGAGGAAGCAGGCATCCAGCAATGACAGAGATCTTTAAAAGTGGTGCTGGAGCCAGGCGCCGGTGGCTCACGCCTGTAATCCTAGCTACTCAGGAGGCTGCGATCTGAGAATCGCGGTTCAAAGCCAGCCCGGGCAGGAAAGACAGTGAGACTCCTATCTCCAATAAACCACTAGAAAACCGGAAGTGGCACTGTAGCTCAAGTGGTAGAGCGCTCGCCTTGAGCTGAAGAGCTGAGGGACAGCGCCCAAGCCCAGAGTTCAAGCCCCATGACCAACAACAACAAAAAAAGTGGTGCTGGAGTATAGATGACACTCTTGAGGGATAGAGGGAGGGGGATGCCAGAGAGTTCCTCATGGGAGGTATCTATAGCAGAAATTCTGTATCCTGTCTTGGCCAGGAAGTGGGACCCTAACTTTTTGTGTGCTACCATCTAGTTTAGTGTGACAAAATGGTCCACTTCTTTGTCTCTCTAAGGGACTGCTTCACAGAACCGCTGTTTCTCTTTCAGGGATGTAGTCAAGAAGCATCTGTATTTTCTGAAGGGATGAGCTGAGATAGGCACTGGTAGCTCACGCCTATAATCCTAGCTACTCAGGAGGCTGAAGCTCTGAGGATCCTGGTTCAAAGCCAGCTCAAGCAGAATAGGCCAGGAGATTCTTATCTCAAATTAAACAGAAAAAAAAGCCAGAAGTAGAGCTGTGGTGCAAGTGGTAGAGTACCAGCCTTGAATAAAAGAGCCAAGCCAAAGTGTAAAGCCCTGAGCTCAAGTGCCAGAACTAGTATTCACAAAAGGGCATGAGGTTCTGAGTGGGGTTCAAGCTTGCTCTCTCTCTCTCTTTTTTTCTTACACACACACACACACACACACACACACACAGAGCAATGGAATTGCATTTGTGACTCTCCCTCTGAGGTTTCTGTCCTTTTTCACTCAACAAATACTTACTAGATGCCAGCTGCAATGGAGCCTTATGTAAAACCACAGAAATGCAGAAGCCCTCCAAAAGTGTTGCTTGTACAGGGTCAACACATACATGTGATAGGATGTGGTATTCATGGCTTGGACTCCGACCTGTCAGCAGTACCAGTAATAACCAATGGTCAGAATGCTTCTGGCTGCCTAGCCTGAGCACAGCATGAGGCCCAGGGTTGAGAGTCAAGGGTTAGATCTACAAGTTGGGCTCTTGGACCTGGGCCCTGGACCAGCTCTTGGACAGTGTCTGATCTTTTTTCCTTAAAGATACCCTTCATGGATTTCTTTACAGTAAGTGATCATATTAGAAAACTGCTACATCTGTGCCAGGTCTTTTGTCTCTATTGTCTCAAAAAACAAGTCTGTGGACTCAGGGGGTGAAGACTTACTGAAGAAAAAGATAAACAGAGCTCTTGCTAGACACTCAAGGGAGAACAACACTAGGAATGCATTGTGCAGGGGTTAATGAGGTGTCTCTCTAGATCATTGGACAGCTTCTGGGTCATAGAAATCCTCAGACCCAATCAGAGGTTCGACACAGCCTGCACAGAACTCTCCATGTGTCATTTAGATGCTCTGATTGGGTACTTATTCTGGTGCACACCTCTGGGATCCAATCAGCAAGCCTTCCAAGGGCAATGGGCCATGATGTGATACCCAGAGGACTGCATATCAGACTGCACAAGGCCACATTGATACGCTGCCTAGGGGCTGTCATGCTCAACTGCTCAAGGCCGTGGTGAGAGATGCAGAATGTCTATGGGAGGAGACCTTTGCCCTTGATTGCCTTGCAGAATCTTTTTCTGTTCTCAATGAAGAAAGCACTTGGGAGAGGAGAGGCTCCTTTCTGAATGACTGTGTGGGATTTAGGTTAGCCTTCCAATTTTTGCAGCATGAGATGACAAGATTTTTTGGTGCCCATATTTCACTGGATTTTTGTAGCTCTGTGATGGTTGAATTTCTTTGAACTGTGAATTCCCATCCTCTTCTGCTGTGGGATGGACTTACAGGATCTAGGACACTGTGGGCCAGTATTCAAAGCCTATTGAGCAAGCTACTTAACCCTTCTGTGCTTCAGTTCCTCATCTGTAACATTACGAAAGTCACACCTGCCTTCTAGACTTGACCATGGACGCAAAGAGGGACACTCAGGCTGCTAGGTAAGAGTTATTAACCTCTGGGCTCTACTTGCTCTGCAGTCAGGATTCACTCCTGGGAACTGAGGAAGCCTGTTGCCTCTCTACCCCCGTTCCTCACTTCCTCAGGTCATCTTCTGTAGTTCCAAGTCCTGCTGTATTCTCACCCTAAAGAGATATAGCCTATTCTGTATTGTTGCCTGTCTTACTTCTTGCCACCTTTTTATTGGGTATTTATTTTTTGCCTTTCATCTCTACACACATCTCCCCATCTATTTTTCTCTAGTTCCCACCTCCAGCAGAAGGAGGCTTGTGTGTGTGTGTGTGTGTGTGTGTGTGTGTGTGTGTGTGTGTGTGTGTGTGTGTGTGTGCGCGTGCGCACGTGTGCACCCATCCCTACACATCCACACACCCATATTTCCATACACACATGGGTACATGAACCTCCCTCTGCTGCACCCTAACTACAGCTAGACCTGGTTCCTTGTGCTAAGGGGCAGTACTGGAGTTTGAACTCAGGGCCTGAGCATTGTCTTTTAGCTTTTCTGCTGAAGGTTGGGGCTTTACCACTTGAGCCATAGCTTCCCTTTCTGATTTTTGCTGGTTAATTGAAGATAACAGTCTCATGGACTTTGCTGCCCAGTCTGGCTTCAAACTGTGATCCTCAGATCTCAGCCTCCTGAGTAGCTAGGATTATTCTTGCAAGCCACCTGCACCCAGCAAGAAGTTTTCCTTAGGCTCTTCTGTCAGGGCTTTAGAGATATTACCTTCCATCTGATACAAAACAGGCATTGTACTTCTTGGTCCAACACAGTACCTTGTGCCTGGAAGGTGGCCAGGAAACATTTATTAACTGAATGCATAGATGAATGGAAATATGAACAGATGAATTCTCCCTTAGATGTACTCCTATTATTGAAAGTACTTCCCACCTTGCAATTATTTGTGGTCTATCTGCTGTGAGTGATCTGTCTGTCGTTCCCCCATTATCTTTTTCTTTCCTCTTTATTTCTGTCCTTTTCATAATGCACATTAAAGACAGCCACACATACATAATCACTCACACTTGGAAGCATCGTAGATGGACAAGAATGCATGAGGATAAAAAAAGAGAAAGAAACAGGAAAAGAAAAGGCTTGGCATGGACTGATTCTGTTTGTCAGAATGCACACTGTCAAATCCTCTGCCTGCCAGCACTGGAGGCCGTGGCTCAGATCCTCCTAAAGCAATATCACAACAAGGCCGGAAATCTATTTTCCTAGGTGTGCATGGCTGTCACCTAACACTTTGGAGAACAGCAGGAGGTTCATGAAGAAGGCAGAAAGGGAATGCTGGTTAATGTAGGAGCTGAGGAGCAGAGGGGCCTAGTGAGGCAGAGGCCCCAGGTCAGCTGGGCTTCCGCAGAGAAGAAGGTAATGAGAACAGTTCCCTCAGATTGACATAGTGGGGTTTTATATGTGCTCTCTCACGGTCAATTCCAGGGGAAATTTAGGCTTGTTTCAAGTCAAAATAGGATTTTTTTTTCCTTTCTAACAGCTCAGAAAACTGCACCTGGACGCACAGTCCCAGCTGAGTTCTCTCTGCCTCGTGCATCCTCACTGGTAATAATGATTCTCAAACAAGAAGCGAGTTGATGATGTCGAAGGTGGAAGGGAATCCATCTGGGGTTTGAATGCGCTGCCTTGGTACTGCGGGAGTCCAAGTGTGTTTGTGGTGGGCACATAGGCAGAGATGGCTGGGGAAATGTGGAAATGCCATCTCCTGATGTAGGCAGCGCCTGGCACCTGTAAATGTGCTATAGGAACAGAGACACTTTCTGTCTGAATCTCATTGCTCTATTGAATATAAAATGGAAAAACAGGCTGATGAAAAGTAACAAGAGGGGATGGCCGGGCACTGGCATCTCATTCCTCTCACAACTGTAACCCTAGCTACTCAAGAGGCTGAGATCTGAGGATCTCAGTTTAAAGCCAAGCGGGGCAGGAAACCCTATGAGACTTTAATCTCCAATCAACGTACCTCAAATCCAGAAGCAGAGCGGTGGCTCAAGTATTAGTGTTCCAGCTTTGAGTAAAATAGCTAAGGGACAATACCTAGGCCTGAGTTCAAACTGGCATGGGAGAAAGGAAGAATGAAAAAAAAAAGGAAGGAAGGAAGGAAGGAAGGAAGGAAGGAAGGAAGGAAGGGAAGGAAGGAAGGGAAGGAAGGAAATAAGGAAAGGAAGGAAAGAAAGATGGAAGGGAAGGAGGAAGGAAGGAAGGAAGGAAGGAAGGAAGGAAGGAAGGAAGGAAGGAAGGAAGGAAGGAAGGAAGGAAGGAAGGAAAGAAGGAAGGAAGGAAAGGAAGGGAAGGGAAGGGAAGGAAAGGAAAGGAAAGAAAGAAAGGAAAGGAAAGGAAAGAAAGAAAGGAAGGAAGAAAGAAAGAAAGAAGGAGGAAGAAAGATAGGAAGAGGGAGGGAAGGAGGAAGGGAAGAAGGAAGGAAGGAAGAAAGGAAAGAAAGGAAGGAAGGAAAGAGAAAGAAAGAAGAGGGGGTGGCTTGAATATCTTCCAAATTAATTCATTCCATGGCAGATGATTGGTGGATCCCGAGGTTTGCTGGCCCAGTAAGTAGCCCAGGGACCTGGGGCTGACCTGAGCACTTAAGGAGCTCACTAGTGCCCTTGGAATCTAGCCAATGTCTAGCCAGAGCAATCTAACTGTAGAGGTAACCTGGAGCAAACTACACTAGGGACACAGTCAGCTTAGTAATTGTGCCGTATTGACCTGCATACGGGCAGTGTTAGGGCATCCTGGAGATGAGGGCCCTTCAAAGGACCCCATCAGAGGAATTGTGCTCTAGGAACAGCAGAGATTTCCAGTAGTGAGACAGGAGCTCTCATATTTGCTAATCATGCTATATCAGTTCCTCTCTGGAACTCGCTCATCTGTGACGTTTTGGTCATGACCTCTAGCCAGCAGGATGTTTGAGAGGATAAGAATTGTCCTGAATTTCCAGTGGTTGGTAACATGTTCATGGCAGGTACATTAAATACACAAGGCCTATGCACTAAGCATCCAGGACCTTTCCTAGTGATTCCCAAGAAAGGTGACCTAGGATGGAGGCCAGCTGATGACAGATGAGACCGTGAGTAGTAGCCCAGAAGGTACAGCCTGGGGCATTCCCGGAGCCAAGCCTCAGGGGCGACCTTCATTACCTACCTGGGGCCAGCATCCTGCCCCTTATTTCCCTTGTTACTGGTGACTATTGGCCTAATGGTGGTGATTAGTCAGTGTCCTGTGTTGACTCTGCAGACTGTGCCAAGGGATACACTCAATGAGAGGGAGGGAAAGGTCATTAACCAACACAACTGCATATTGATCCAAGTACCATGGTCCTGGGACTTGGAAGCAAGTCACAGGCTTTCTTGTGGAACACCAGCGCTTACATCTCCTTAGTGAGCTCTAGCTTCCAGAAGGCCTGGAGCAGTGGGCTCGCCCTTGGGTATGAGGGCTCCATAGGGACTCTCCTTACCAAACTCAAATCAGTCTCAGATTAGTACAAAGTGTAGAAAGGCCACAACTTTTAAATATATTCTTCCCTCTCTCCTTCCTTCCCTTCCTCCTTCCCTTCTTCCTTTTCTTTCTTTCTTCCTTTTCTTTCTTTCTTTCTTTCTTTCTTTCTTTCTTTCTTCCTTCCTTCCTTCCTTCCTTCCTTCCTTCCTTCCTTCCTTTCTTTCTTTCTTTCTTTCTTTCTTTCTTTCTTTCTTTCTTTCTTTCTTTCTTTCTTTCTTTCTTTCTCCTCTTTCTCTCTCTCTCTCTCTTTCTTCTTCCATTCTCTCTTTCATGCCAGTATAAAGGCTTAAACAGGGCCTTGTTCTATCGTTTGTTTTTTGCTCAAGTTTAGCACTCTATCATTCAAGGTGTGGCTCCATTTCTGGCTCATTAATTAGAGAATAAATATCTGTGAGAAGAGTCTCGGACTAGGCTGGCTTTAAACCTCAATCCTCAGATCTCAGCTTCCTGAGTAGCTAGAATGCCATGCATGAGCCACCAGCACCTAGTTCCCTTTCTGCATTAATTCACAATGCTATATTCTCTGGAGGTGTCACCTACCATGCAAACAGAAAACCTTATAGGCCAAGCAAAGCAAGGTGTTCAGTGTGTTTCCTTTGACAAACACAAAATATGTACTCAAAGGTGTCTTGCTTCCTGCCTGGAATTTTCTCTTCTTGTATCTTGTCTAACTAGTTTAAAGGTAATTAGCCAATGCAGGAAGAGGAATCCAAGGGCGAGAGGGAACAGTGACAAATACAGAGAAAAGAGCAATGGCACATCAAGAGGCAGATCTAAGCCATAAGGTATCACTTTAGTTAGAAAATAGATTCAATCAATATTAATAACATGATGCCATCACCAAAGATTTATTGATATATTGAGCACTTACCGTGTGCCAGCAATGTTATGCCAAGTGCTTTATAAGCACTATTTAATTTTATTGTCACAACAGCTCTAAGAAACGGGTATGATGGGCCTTCCCATCATGAAGATAAAAACCAAAGCATGCACACATGAATAAGTAACCTAAGTGGAGGAAGTCCCTGTAACTTTTTCAAGGTCAAAGCTAAAATTGCATTTGGAGGCTCAGTAAGAACCAGAGATTTGAACTCAATTGTCCTACCAGTTAATCCTGTCACCTGTCTTTTTTCATAGTGTTTCCGTCTTTTATAAATCTAATTTCAGATTCTTTCCTACTGATCTTTACTAAGAAGATGCCCTGTCTGATTTTTTTTTTAATATTATACTTCCAAGGATAGTATTGGGTAAGGAGGCAGTGTATACTAGGGCTGGTATTCAAGGACTGGGTGCTGTCCTTAAGCATTTTTGCTTATGGCTAGCACTCCACCCCTTGAGCCACAGTTCTACTTCTGGCTTTTTGATGGTGAATTGGAGATGAGAGAGACATGTACTTTCCTGCCTGGGCTGGCTTCCAATCATGATACTCAGTCTCCTGAGTAGAAGGATGACAGGTATAAAAGCCACCAGTGCCCAGCAGAGATGGTCTTACTTAAAGAGCATGAAGTGTTCGAGACACCTCACATTCTACCCTTTCTCTTTCTTCAGGATTGGTAGTGTTGGTTCATAAACTAACCTAAGACTGTTTATGAGTTCCTGAAGGGAGAGACAGTTTAGTAAATGCTGTTTCAAAGGTCTCATTGCTCCACCTCCCCACTCCAGCAAGCCTAAGATCCCATCCCTGAAGCACATCCCCAAACTAGCAGGAATTGCCTAGGATCCTCCCCCTACTCCATACAGGATTGGTTGTCTTTTCACAGTCTTTCTAATGCCAGGTCTCTGAGAGGCCTTTTTAAAAAAATATTCATCCCTTCCCTCTCCCTCCCACCCCCGACATGCAAAGGGGAGGTCAAAAATCAAACAGGGAGAGTATAGGCCATCCATTTGAAAGACAGGAAGGGCCAATTATGGGAGGGCTTTGACTGACAGTCACAGAGTGGAACCTGAAACCACAGAGTAATAGGAAATGGTTGAGTATGTTCAAAGAAGAGGCCAGCATTTTAGAGAAATGTTTCACCCATCTCCCAAGCAGCGTGGAACAGAGGGGTACAGTGTAAGAAAGCCTGTGAAGCATGATCAGAGGAGAGGCTATTTTTATTCAAGGAGGTCAGCTCCTGAGATGAGATGCAGTGAAATGCAACACCTTCTATCCATCATTCAGGACTAAAGGCCTGACTTGAGGTTGCCAGTAATTCTGGACATTTTCCATTTGGCTGGTGGAGGAGGTAAAGAGGTAGAGGGTTGCCCCTCCCAGATGCTCATGTGATTGACAAGCCTTTCTTACAGGCCCTGGCTTCTGCCCCATGATTGACAGTTCACGAATTCCAAGATTGACAAGAAGGTCAGTGTGGTTGTGTCACTGACTGGTTTCAGCACGTGAGATGCTTCCTGTAATGCTCAGCCTGTATATTCCATGCTCTTCTGCCTAACAGAAAACAAACCTATCCATTTCCTGTTCGTGTTCCCAAAGATACCACTATGAGGTTGGTCCACAGAAGTCTTCCTCATCCATAGAATCAAATTGCAAGACCCTGAATGGGCACCTGAAACTGTTATATGGAGAGAAAACAGAGAGGCCACATTTTGAGAGGTCTAATCGGGTGTCTTTATTAGAAGGCCAGAGACCACAGGTAGACTCTTGTCACGAAGATCTGCAGCCCTGAGAATACACTGTTAGAAAACCGAGCCATGAGAGCTGGAGAGGAAAGAAAGAGCAGGAAAACAATACCCGCAAAGCAGATCAGTTCCAATGGAGAGCTGAAGTGGGATGTCATAATGACCAGGAGGAGCGCCAGGAGACATGAAGACATGACATGGAGACAGGAGGCCTGGTGTCCCAGGTCAGGGGATGGAGTCACAGGGAGCTTGAGAGTTTACAGCTCAAGACTGCCGGGTCCAGTAACCTATTGTCCAAGTCCCAGACCCTGCCTATAGGAATTCATGCATGCCCATCAACTAGGAGGTGGGACTTCCCTGCCTCCACCATGAAGACAAGATGCCACCAGTTAACCCAATACCCTGTCATCCATGGCCAAGATGGTGCTGGTTAAATTTAGCATCCCTACTTCAAAACCTTGGAGAGTATATAAGAGTTTGTAGAACACCAAACTCTATACACTGTGCTTTCTCCTAGCCATACATTCCATAAAGCCAAACATATAAAGCAGAGGAAGAGATTCAGTACAGTACAAATCAAAGCAGAACATTCTGACAATAGATTAAAATGAAAGTGATAGAAAAGGTATGGTTATTTATTTATTTTGCTGGTCTTGGTGCTGAAACTATAGACCAGGGCAGCGTCTCTGGGATCATTTTGCTCAAGGCTAGTGCTCTACCATTTGAGCCACAGCTCCACTTCTGGCTTTTTTTTTTATAATTAATTGGAGATAAGAGTCTCACAGACTTTCCTGCCCAGGCTGGCTTTGAACAAGGATCCTCAGATCTCAGACCTCAGCCTTCTGAGTAGCTAGGAGTACAGGTGTGAGCCACCTATCAACATCTGGCTAGAACTCCCCACTTTTAAGTCAGTCCAGCTGAGCACACAGTGAATGGAGTTGTCGCTTATCTGAGTGGATTTCACCAAACTCCAAAGCTTCAGTGAGTCGTGGAGGGCTTTGGACAGCCAGAGTAGGCAAGAAGAGGAATCCTGATCTCCCCCTCTCCAATTTCTCTTCCTCCCCACCCCCAGCTCCTCTAGCCTTCTGCCTGCAGAATGTACTCTGAAGGCAGGAAAAGGCAGGAGTATTGAAGTCTGCACACTCAGGAAGGAAAACAGTAGGTGTGGGGATGAGGTACTTGCCCCTTTCCAGCCTACAGCCTTGTAAGGAAAGAGACAGGTGTGGGTCCTGCTGATGCTGAAACTGTGGCAGATGAGAAGCAGCATGAAATGGCAGGAAGCTTTGTTGCTCTCAGTCTGGCACCCTTGCCAAGATCACAGAGACATGGGGGAGGAGCTGTTGCAAATCCCCCCCCCAAAAAGTCAGCAGGGTTCTTTTGGCAACTTCTGAGGCAGTGAGTCTAAAAATAAGAAGTTAATTCAAACCTTGAGTGTGCCAGTTGGGTTTTACTTCTGACAATCATGGCCTGCACTGGCTTTGGAGAAGAAAGCATTGTGGGTTCTGAATCCTGCCACTTGTCAGCTAGCTGTGTGGCATTGGGAAATGGAGGTAACCTCTCTGTGTTGCAATTTTTGTTTCCAAGGTTAATGGGAAATGATGTTAACAGCTTCCATACAGGGACTTTTAAGAAGCTAAGAAAAATTGTTTAATGTTTTAGGAACTAATATTTGGTAATATATAACTCAGTGTTATATATTCCTCAATGTTAGTTGCTATTACTTTTGAAAAAAATGTTTTAAAACCATAAATCCTCTGTATAGGTCACAGTGTATGCACTGGTCACCATAGTCTACTGACAGTAACTCAGGTAGGCTAACTAACAACCTCAAAGCAGGAAAGTTATTTAATATTTTGTTGGTCATGGGGTTTGAACCCAGGGCATGGGCACTGTCCATGTGCCCTTTTGCACTTCACCACTTTGAGCCACAATTCCACTTCCTGTCTTTTGTTGGTTAATTGGAAATAAGAATCTCATGAACTTTCTTGCCCAGGCTGGCTTTGAACCCTGATCCTCAGATCTCAGCCTCCTGAGTAGTTTGGACTTCAGGCCTAAGCCACAGGCACCTGGCTGGGAAGTTATTTTTTTCCCCACAGTTGTTAAAGAAACAGAAAGAAAGATGTGTACAGGAATGTGAAAAGGGAACAAGGGAAGGCCGGGAGGAGAAATGTCTTACTTGAGCTACAATCTCTAAGGTATAAGAAACTGATTCAGACCTAAGGTACACTGGCACAGGAGAATGATAGTGAGAGGTGTCAGGGAGGGTGTCTGCACTGAGCGCTTCCAAGGCTCCTGGCTTCTGTCCATCCAGCCCATCTGACACCTGCTCTTCCTCCACTTACCTGCCTCTTGGCTCCTCCTCCACCCTACCCACCTATGTATGCTCCTCTCCTTTACCCTGCAACCCCATCCTCAGAGCTAATAAAACTTTCCTTCCTTCATCCTTCCCTCCCTTCCTTCCTCCCTTCCTTCCTTCCTTCCTTCCTTCCTTCCCTCCCTCCCTCCTTCATTCCCTCCCTCCCTCCATTCCTTCCTCCTTTTATTTTTCTTTCTGTCCTTCCTTCCTTCCTTCCTACCCCCCACTTCTCTCTTCTCTCTTTCCTTCTTTCTTTTGGGACATGAACTCAGGCCCTGAGCTTTTTTTTAATCTCCAAGCTAGTACTCAACTACTTAACCCACAGCTCTACTTTCAACTTTTTGGTGGTTAATTGGAGATAAGAGTCTCACAGTCTTTCCTCCCCAGGCTGACTTTGCATTCCTCTGATCTATTGTGTCACTAGGATGACAATTGTAAGCCACTGGCACCCACATTTTTACAACCCATCTGCTGGAACTCTGTTTTCTCCAGGAAGACTTTACATCCTCCTTCTGGTATGCTCCTGTGGTGCTCAGGGTCCAGAATGCTGAGTCTAGATCTCTTCTCCAGGATTCTCTCCAGGCACTTTAGATGGAGCCAGAGCACAATCTCCCACTTATCCTACAGCCCATGGAGATCATTATCTTAAATTACACAGCTTCCAACCCTTTCCTATGCTGCTACACAGCTCAAAGGATGAGTCTGCTTTACTTTGAAGAGAGCACTAATTGCAAGGTGGCAATGACCTTGGCAGCAGAGAAGGTGACTGTCAAAGACAGTTGAGTTCCTACTAACTCAGCACTGTCCCACAGCTGTGGAGCCTAAAAGTGGCATTGATCTAAGGGAAACTTTCACTTGCTCTTGGAAAAGGTGCAAAGGAGCCTGGGTACTGTAGGCCAAACTTGAACTTTTTACTACTTGCCAAGGCCAGACTCCTCCTTCACAAGAATGGTCCTGCAACTTGATACTTGTAATGACAGGAAGCTCAGCACCTGGCAAGTTAGTCACATTGAGTTTTAAGCATTGTTTTGCCTCTTCTTGGACTTCTGTAACTCTTGCCTATGGAGCTGAAGTTCCAGAATAAATACAGGTCACTCAGCCTCAGCTACTTAAGCTGAGGTATTTTAAAGTTTACTTGAATGACTGAAGTACACGATGTCTCCTCACTGGAATGTATTGCCATTCCTTATCGCCATAGACTTTAGTTGTCCTCAGCATTCTCTTTAGGGAGCTGCCTAAACCCCATATAGACACTTCTCTTTGGGCACTTGTAGAATGGTCAGGTTAATCTCTGCAGCCCAAGGCAAAGAAGGTCCCTGAGGGAATCCCAGGGGAATGGGGAGAGAGGACCACAGTTGTGGCTATAAAGATCTGTAGTACACCAGAGAAGAGGAAGCCAAGAAATGGGAGGAGGCGAGCTCAGTTAAGGGATTGTGAAGGAGGAAGAATAGTTTTGAGATAACCTGGGACCCTAGTGTGCCCCATGCTGATAAATCAGGTACGACCTTTTGTTCCTCAACCCTATCAAGCCCCATGTCACTGGTTCCCTTTCCAAGTGTAATGCATAATCGTTATCAATATCATCATATTAGTCTTGGATTTTTTTTTCCCTAGAGATCAAGATGGTTCTAAACTCTAATTCTGGGTGTTTGCTCATTACATAAACCATAGATGCATCCAATATCCCTTTTCAGGCCTGCTTTAACTTCTTATATCCTAGGCAGCCAAGAACAGACCCCTGAAACACATTCCTGGACCTGAGATGCAGTAGACATGCTTACATAGACCCACGGCAATATTTGGTGATTGGAGATGAATTAAGAGGATAACAAAACATTAAAGAAATACCAGATCATCTAATTACAGCACAAGGGCATGTCAACAAAATGCTCACCATAAAATTTAACATTTCTCTCACTAGACCATGGAGAATATTTTATTGATCTTTGCAGAGTTGGCAGCTAACCAATGCCTGGCACATAATAAGAATCTACTCCATATTTATTTGTAAAAATGAACACACTTTCACCTCATCCTGAAAAAAGAACACTTCTCAGGGACCCTGCAAAGTGCCTGTAAGTCACTGTCTTCCTAACAAGTTCTCTCTCTCCAAACTTTCTCTCCTCTTACCCATGCTGCTTTTGATAAGTAATTTTTGAATGTTTCATTTATGAAGGAGAAAAGTTGGTCTTCGTAGGAGGTGATTGTCAGCTTGGGCTGCTATAACAAAGTGCCAGAGGCTAGACAGCTTAAACAAGAGATTATTTTCTCCTAGTTTTGGAAGTCGCAAGTCCAGGAGCAAGATGCTTTGCAGGGCTGGTTTCTCCTGAGGTCTTGTCTCTTTGGCTTGTAGGTAGCTGGCCAACTCTGTCCTCAGCTTCTTGTACCCATGCAATTCTGTGATCTCATTGGGTGCTTAAATTTCCTTTCCTTGTAAAAACACCAGTTGCAAAGGATTAGGCCCCATCCTAACAGTAGTTTAATTACCAATTAGAGAGCTCTGATCCCAAACAAGGTCATAGTCTCAGATGATCTTGAGGTCAGGATGTAGCATATGAATATGGGGTGGGTAGATTTCAGCCCTCAGCAGTAGGGCAGGAAAGAGGTGATGCTCAGGCTCAGAGGCTAGCAACAGTTATGAAGAATCGCCGGGCCAGCACTAAAGCTAGGATCTATTTGAACCTCACCTCCTGACTTTGCTTTCTCTGGCCTTTCCTGTCTGAAGTCCTTTTTACCTGTTTCCTTCTCATCTGCATGCTCTGGGATCTGCTGCCTGGTCTGTAAGTCTGCAAGCCAGAACCCACACCTGTAATAGAACTTCGGTAGGTGATAGAGTAGGCTTGTCTAGGAAGAGAGCGTGGCCACTGCCTCTGCCTTCAGCCAAGTGATAGATTGGGTGCCAGGCTGCTGCCCCATGCCTGCCATCTTTTACTGCTGGCTGGCGGCAGCAAGAGTGGAGATAATCTATGAGCAGGCACTCACATCAGCCTAGCTCGTCCCTCCATGTAAATCAGGAGAGGATAATGCATATGGAAAGTGCTTTTCTCTACCCATCCTTCTGTCACCCGGGGCTTTATCCATCTGGTCCTGAGGGTCAAAGCCACTTGGCTGGGGAGAGGGGACTTGTAGGGAAATGCATGTGTCTGTGGAAAGGCCTGTGCTGCAGGAGGGAACAAGAAGCCCATCCTGGGTTCAGAGCAGAGGATTTCTCTCACTTCACACACAGGCTGTCCCTCTGATTCTTTTGCTTCCGTACCAATAAATGAAGCAAGATAGAACACGTAACTTTTGCTTCAGTACCAATAAATGACACAAGATAGAACATGTAACTTTTTTTTTGTCAGTCATGGGGCCTGAACTCTGGGCCTGGGTAATGTCCCTCAGCTCTTCAGCTCAAGGCTAGCACTCTAGCACTTGAGCAACAGTGCCACTTTGGCTTTTTCTGCTTATGTGGTACTGAGGAATCGAACCCAGGGCCTCCTACAGGCAAGGCAAGCGCTCAACCACTGAGCCACCTTCCCAGCCCACAAGTGACCTTTTATTTACAAACACTATTATACCTCAGTTATAGCTCCCCACCGCCCCAGGAGTGCACAGAAGATTCTGCTTGTCACGTGTAGTGGCAGCTTTCCTCTCTGGAGAGCCAGAGAATGACCACAGTTTGACTAAGGTCCCAGAGTGAGAAGGAAATAGAGCTGAAATTCAAACCTGCTGGTCTAGCTCCAGATCCTATGTTTTTAAAAAGCTGTGATCTATGCGAATAAAACCCTCAGCTTAGGAAGTGTTGGCAGGAGATAGCACTGGTGTGATGACGCCACCAGGTCATATGCATGTGCTGCCCCTAGGGCAGCACTGCAGGAAGCTGGGTGTCAAGTACAGAACACCACGCCCAGCTTACTGGTGGAGAAGGGGATCTCATGGACTTTTGGCCTGAGCTGACCTCAAATCATGAGGTCAATCTCAGCCTCCTGAGATTGTAAGCCCCCATGCCCAGATGGCTTAATTATTATAGCTTTCACAATTGTAGATTTTTTTAGTTGGAAGAAGAGTCTTAATACGTAGCCTAACCAGGTGGCCTGGAACTCATGATCCTCCTACTTCTGCCTTTTGAGACCTGGGATCACATGCATATGTCACCATACTTGGCTGATGAACATGTTTTTTAAAAACTCTGTGTACCTTCAGGGTTCAAGTAGTCATTCCCAATACATTTGTTTATTATGAGAACAAAATAATAAATATACAGCAGTACTCACTATGTTGAAAATGACCTATACGACTTGTGGGTGGAGGTCAGAGGAAAAAAAAAAAACTAGGAGAGAACAGGGAAAGGGGTGACACTGTCCAAAAAGAAATATACTCTTTACCTGACTTACGTAACCATAACCCTTCTGAACATCACCTTTATAATAACAATAGACAAATTTTTGAACAATAATAAATATGAAAAATCAGTGCAGTTGTATCATGACAGTTATTATGTAAAGACCAACAAATAGAGGCTATAGAAATTATAAAACAAAGCCTTTTCTCATGCAAGCTACAAAGAAGAAGATACTTATGTACAATGAACTAATTAGGTTATTTTCTATTTTGATTTCTGAATGCATGGGCATGAGTGATATAGATCACCTTGGAGAATATGAGATTTCAGTGTGGTTGCAAGAGTTTGAATGGCTTGGAGGACATTACTGATGCCTAGTGCCAAGTGAAAGCTTTGTCTTGGATGTGCCCTGTTCTGGCACAGAAGAGGGCTGTGCCCAAATCTGCTGGGAGATGGCATTGTCAGCCATGGAACAACCAAAGTGCTTTGTCTTGTCAGCCGGCTGGCTATTCATCACAGGGAACGAATGGACAGAAGGCCTTCGTGAATCTAATCTCCCCAATTTACTAGACTCAATTCCCAGGAGAGAGGCAGTGGAGTCCACACTGGAGCCAAGTGACAGGATAGAAAAGATGAAAGGGTCCTTTTCTGGGTAATATCTCTGCACTCATTTTATGAATCCATTTTTAGTCCTTGAAGAAATGGGCATAAATAATTCCAACCATTAGCAGCTAAAAATGGACAGCCATTTCTGGATCAGGAGAGAGATGGACTAATTATATTAATGTAGAGTAATTATAAGTATTTATGTTCAGTTACCCTCACTGCAGAGCTGAAATAAAGTCTCTTCTGAGGAGACTTGGTACAGTCAGAAAAGCAGTACAGTTCAAGACAGATACTTGGAAAATTTCATGTGAAATTCCAGTCTCCTGAAAGAAGAAGAAATGTTTGCATTTGATCTATATTGAATACAAGGTTAAAATAGTCCATGAAGGACCTTATCCCAGGTGAAAACTGAAAACAGGTCAATTATGAGTCCAGGAGCTTCAGGTGCTGGTGGCTCGTGGCTGTAATTGTAGCTACTCAGGAGGCTGAGATCTGAGGATCTTGGTTTAAAACCATTTTGGCAAGGAAAGTTCATGAAATTCTTATCTCCAATCAACCACCAAAAAACCAGAAATGGAGATGTGGCTCATGTGGTAGAGTGCAACCCTTCAGCAAAAAGTTAAGAAACAACACCCAGGTGCTGAGTTTATGCCCCAGTATTGGTACACCACACACACACACACACACACACACACAAACACACACACACACACACACACACATACACACACACACACACACACACACACATACACACACACACACACACACACAGAATCCAGGGAGAACTTCCTTTTGTTACATTCTTGGTTTCAAATTCGAGTGGCGTTCTAAGTCTACTCTGTGCATGCATGTGGGAAAAGATTCTTATGTCAAATCTATGGCCATACATTGTAGACAGTTGGCCTTACAGTCTAACAGTTGTGCAGTTTTCAGTTATTTCCTGTTTCAACGTCACATGCCCTCTGTTCTTTATAGAGAAGGGCCAGCCTATGCTTCGGATTCCAGAGACATTGAAAGAACCGATGTTGGGCAAAGCAAACTATGGGATATTTGATGTGTACTGTGTCATTCCAGGCAGAGAATGTAATCTCTTTTCATTTAAGATAAATGGCTTTCATAATTTCTCCCGCATAGCATAGAAGATTAAATGAGTTAACATGCATAAAACACCAAGTACTGTATTTGGCATAGAGGAAACACTCAATAAATGTTCATTCCTCCAGTACCAAATAGATAACTGTATTTTAATTCTTTTTAAAGCATCTGAAAGTGCTAATTTCACTGGCTGTTCCTAATGTTTCTGACTGGGCTGTGGTTTAGAGAGACAGCAAGTAGGAGGCAATAAATTTTTAAGACATATTGCCTTATATTAGTCCTAAGAATTCTAGAACTTTTCTGTATCCTTGGCAACCATCATGGAAGCAAAAACATGACCATTTCTTCTATTCTCACAATTGCTCTCTGGCAGCTTCATAAATACATCTATCTCTTAATGTAGCCCAACCCTTCACTAATCCACTCATCCATCCATCTACGGACTATCCATCCATCCATCTATCCATCCACCTACTTATTAACCCACCTATCCATTCATTCATCCTTCCTTTGAAAAGTCACTTTGAGTTTTGAGTACTTACTAAACACTAGACATGGTGCAGTACTGACTCTACAATTATCCATCCTAGTGGAGCTAAACTGAAGCTGTCTTTAGAAATGTGTATCCTACTCAAGTTACAATGTAGAGTGGGTTAAGGACAGAGAAAAGACATTTCTTCATCCTTCCCTAGGACAAACAATGGTGAGACTTTAAAATTATATTTCTTTCACTGAGTAAAAAATATCCTAAACCATGCACAATACAAAGACTAATGGAATAATTTTAGTACCTCTGTATGGCAGATGGAAATTCATTAAGAAAAAAATAGTAGGAGTTTCAACTTCCCTGGATCGCTTTTTTTTTTTTTTAGTGATCCAGACCATGAAAATCATCTACAAATAACCCTTTAAATCTGAAAAGCTGAATCTTGTTAATTAAATGTTTAATGAATATTGGAGTTAGCATTTTAATTTTAGGTAAAATTGATGAAGCAGTGGTCTGCATTTATAGGCTGCCTTATTTTATTGCTGTTGTGAATATTAATAACTTGCATTTTAGTATTGTCATCTGGTATGGGTTATTTTCTTGAAGCTTCTGATGATTCTGCTAAGTAGACAGGGCAGAGTGCACCTTTTCTTACAAATGTTTGGAAAACAAGCTTACAGACTTCAATCTGTGGTTCAGGTGTAGAGGACTAAGAGTGGGCACGTACAGCCCTTTGGGCTTCTGGTCCACATCATTTCCCATCTCATTATTATGACAGGAGCACAGTAAGTGTAATAACTTGTTTTCTGTTTCTTGGTTTATATATGTATACATATATACATATATATATATATATATATATATATATATATACATATGCTTAATTGCAGTATTCTGGTTGGAATTTGAAATATTTTCCAGCTGATGATGCTACTTGGGGAGGTGCTGGAAACTTTAGCAGGTGGATCCAATCTGGAGGAAGTAAGCCATTAAAAGTGAGGGATATCCTTGGGGTATGTTGTTTCTGACTTCTGTCTTGGTCTCTACTTCTTGGCCACCATGAGGTAAACGGTCTCTACCACAACTCTCCCCCTGCCATCACATACAGGCTCATTATAGGCCCAGAAATCAGGGCCAAGTGACCATGGATGAAACTCTAAGTCCAAATAAGGAAGGTATTTTGGCAGAGATAACGGCCTAATACACCACTGTTTCAAGGTCTTAACTCTGCTCTTTTTGATAGTGGCTAAGACATATTTTGCACTGAGCCTTTGATTAGAAGTAGGTATTGCTTTGATGAGAGGCTTGCATTGCTTTGTTGTTATACCCAGGAAGTATTTTTCTTCCCTGTTGTTTTGGTTTTTTGTTGTTATTTTGGTCAGGGCTTAAACCCAGGGCCTTGGTGTTGTCCTTGAACATTTTTTTTTAACCAAAAGTTAGTTGTTCTACCATTTTGAGCCACAGCCCTACTTCCAGGTAGTTAATTGGAGATAAGACTCTCATGGACTTTATCTGCCTGGGCTAGTCTCAAACTCTGATCCTCAGATTTTAGCCAGCTGAGTAGCTAGAATTACAGGGGTGAGCCACCAACACCTGGCTTTTGCCTGTATTTTGTTTCCTTCCTCTGTGATATGAAGAGAAGCGTAGGGAGCGGGAAGTATTCAGTGAGTCTCATCAGTTGCACGAGGAGCTAGGCAGTCTGGACTAATCATCTCTCTCTCTCTCTTTTCTTTCACACACATAAATAATTAAGGCTGTGCGTATGTCAGAAACTTTTACATGAAGCAATGTGCACACTTGTCAGAATGAATGGCATGGTGAGATTTGGCCCCATAATCATCTCAGGACGACAGATGAGAGCAGATGAGGCAAGAATTAGCTTGGCAGTTACCTTCACAAGAGGGTGATATGCATCATCTCCAATACATTTTTTTTTCACCAGCCTGCTTAGCAGCACCTTCCTTCCCACCCCCTCCCAAACAATTTTTGTTTCCTTTAAGGATGTCATTTAGCTTAGAAGGGTGCTCATCTAGCATGCTCAGTTCAATCCCAACATAGTAAAGAATCCTCAGACCTTCTTTTTTACTTGTTAGTTTATGGCACTGAGAGATTGAATTCAGGACCTTATGCTTGCTAGGTGAGCAGTGCTCTACCACTTGAGTCACACAGCCCAGTTCTTTGCCTTTTAGTTTGTTTTTCAGATAGAATTCCACACTCACTTTTCTCAGGCTGGCCTTGAATTTTCATCCTCCTACCTCTGCCTCCTGGGTAGCTGAGGTGACTGGCATACATCATCACACCCATGTTTTTTTTAATGATGAGCATGTCAGATATTGAGTACAACATATCCCCCATCCATTATTCTCCTCCAGATCCCTTGATCTTAAATCTTCACTCATTCCTGTAACCTGATTCAACTTTGGCATTGTGACTGCCCACTAGGATCAGCCTACAAAAATAAAACACACGAAGGCTAGTGATACATCTAATCCATTATTAGGCACATCAGGACAGCCACAGAGTTTGTCCCAGCAATCTATCAAGTAGGAATAGGGAAAACATAGAGTATTACCATCCTAATAATAGAGTCTTAAATGATGAGGTACAAATCCAGCATGTTTGGGTATCCTGTGCTTTTCCTACTGCCCATGTCTCATCCATGCAGCAGCTGGGGTGTTGAGCTGATGTTCATGATGCTGCGTAGCATGGAGGACTGCTGTGCATAGTTTACTTGCTGAGAGACAGGAAGAGGCAAGTGCAAGAGGAAAGGGGGAACACATCACCTGCAATCATAAGTGACCCTGATCAGGCTTTGATGTTTGGAGAGGAGAGAAATTTCTAGGTAAGAAAAGTACGAAGGGGAAGTGGCGCTGTAGCTCAAGTGAAAGAGCGCTAGCTTTGAGCTGAAGAGCTGAGAGACAGCGCTCAGGTCCAGAGTTCAAGTCCCACGACTGACAAAAAATAAAAATAAATAAATAAACAAATAAAGCAAGTCAGGTGTCAGTGGCTCACACCTGTAACTCAGGGCTTGAGCACTATCTATGAAAAAAAAGAAAAGAAAAGTACAAAGGGAGAGAGCACCATCTATGGGGTGGGTTTGGGTGTTTGAATGAGGTTACAAATCAGCAAAATGAGAATAGGTTGCAGACAAATTGCCTAAAGAAAAGATGGTGGGTACAATGTGGTGTTTCACACACAAGACAGTCACAGGTGTGTGGGGATAACTCACAAAAACCTTACGGATTGCTTTTTCCTTAAACAAGATTCATCTTAAATCTGCAGACACTTTTTATATGCACACATATTTGCTTGTTTGAGGTCTTCTACCATTACTAGCTCTTGAACTCAGGGCCTTACCCTCTCTCTTAACTTTTACATTCAGGTCTGGTGCTCTGGCACTCAAGCCACAATTCTACTTCTAGCTTTTTGCTGGTTAATTAGAGATCACCATCTCAGGAACTTTTCTGTCCAGGCTAGCTTGGATGTGTGATCCTTAGATCTCAGCCTCCTGAGTAGCTAGGATTATAGTGCATACATTTGAATGTAAGCAAGAGAGTGCCACAATCAGCTTCTACAATTGGTTTAAAATCTTTACACATTACTAGTTTCAATATTAGAAAAGCCGTTAAGCCAAAGTTAGTGAGGTGGTGGCACTTTGGGGGTGCATTACTACATGCAAAAGAAAAATTTAACACAGGTACTTGTATTTCTTCCCAAGTTGTGATGGAGAGAAAAATACATTAAAAATCAAATTGAAGTACACAAAAACAAAGGTTTACAACTACTTTGGTGCACATCCATAATCCTAGATACCCAAAGGAGATGTGAAAATCATGGTTCAAAGCCAGCTCTGGCAGAAAACTCTATGAGACTCATCTCCAAGTAACCAGTAGAAATCCAGAAGTGGAAATGTGGCTCAGATATTAGAGTTCCAGGACTGAGTGAAAAAGCCAAAGGAGACTATGAAACCCTGAGTTCAAGTCCTAGTACCTACTGGTGCACAGAGATAGAGAGAGATAGATAGATAGAGAGAGAGAGAGAGAGAGAGAGAGAGAGAGAGAAACATGCATACACACCTATGTAAACCACATTTTCCATATTATTTTTAGCCTTGTTTTTAACCAAAGAATTGTCTTCCTGATAGATCTCACGGGCAGAATTGCCAACTAGTTAAGCCCTCTAAAGTTTGCGTTTCTTAAATACAGTTTTACAAACTTCACTTGAGCCACAAATTTTGGAAGTGTTTTTAATTTTTTTGCCCAGTACTACTTTCAAGCAAATAAATGACAACAAGCTGTATAATCAAGCCCATAATAACAGCCATAATCTCCCACAGAAATGCCAACATTAAAAACTGACAGTCCCAATACTTGGAGGTGTAATTCACAAGTGAGAAGAGACTGCATATATTTGCACAAATAAAAATAATTTACATTTCTGTGAACTATAGAATGAGTCACTCCATATTTATATATATGTGCTTACCACTGGATTGTGTATTACAGTCTAATATTCTAATTACTCCTAAATCAATCCCATTTTTCTCTCTATGGAAGAAAATGAGCTATAGGCTTATCTATGCAGATTCTGCCTAGAATCTTCAACACATCAGCCCAAAAGTGTCTCTCAAAGTATAACTTCAAGATTTCCTGCCTCTGAAGCATCTGGGATATGTGTTAAAATGCAGACTCAGAGACCCAAGCTGCACATAGATTTAAAAATTAAAGAATAGTACAGAAAACCTGTTTGCTGTAAGGGAACTTTATGCCTGACATTTGGGTGGTATTGGTGTAGAAAGTATGACAGCAGGCATTGCCTTTGTCACGGGCTGCCTGTGACAGTGATAGACTTGAGCCCTGAAAAGTGTTTTTGCACCCTAAGTCTTTGACAAAATGCTCTTCGCAACCCCTTTTCAAATACAAAAGAGCTGGCAAAAAATAGTGTAAGAAATCTGCCTTCCTCACCCTTTAATTGACCAAATGTCTTTACCATTGTCAAAATCACCCAAAAGGAGAAGCCCCGATTGGCTTTGGTTTGCCAGTTGCAATTAAATCTTCACAGAACAACAATTAAATATTCACAGCAACAATCCTATGCAGTTCTTAGTTGTTCACAAGAAAAGGGTATATTACAATCCAGAAAGTACTTCCTTATTTTTCCAATGCTAAGAATGAAATCCAGGGCCTCATGCATGCCAAGCAAGTGCTTTATCTTGAAGCACTTCCTTTCTTTCTTTCCTTCCCTCCCTCCCTCCTTCCCTTCCTTCTTTCTTTCCTTCCTTCCTTCCCTTCCTTCCTTCCTTCCTTTCTTCCTTCTTTCCTCTCCTTCCTTTCTCTTCCCTTTCCTCATTTCCTGTTCTCTTTTGCAGTATGGAGGAATTGAACTCAGAGCTTCAAACTTGTAAGTCCTCTACTAATTGAGCTACACCTCCAGTCCTTTTGCTTTCCATTTTTTTTTTCTTTAGATAGAATCTCACACTAACTTTCCCCAGGCTAGGCTCAAATCACAACCTTCCAAGTAGCTGAAATTACAGGTGAATGCCATCAGGCTTAGCTTTTTCTAGAAATAGGAGCTCACTAACTTAATTTGAGCTTACCTTGAGTCTTCATCTTTCTATCTGTACCTCCAAATAAATTGATATTCCAGATATGTGCCACCACACCTGGATCAAGAGAGCATTTCTTAAACTGTGCATCTTACTAACCGTGTATATCTTACTACCATGCAACCCAACCTGTGTGCTCCATTATTGTCTGCTCTTCCTCATAGCACTTGACTTCTGTGTTTCCACTTCTGTAAGTGTCTCCATCTGAATGCATGAAGTTCTGTGGGTACACACTTTTTTCATTGTGTTAAGAGCACAGCCATAATATATGTCCACACTGTTCAACACATTTGATGGTGCAGCTGCCACTTTGCTTTTTCTGCCCCCACCAACCTGCCTCTTTTATTAGTTAAATGTTCCCACATTTCCCTAAAGACAGTATGGAATGTTCCCTGCTGGTGCAAATGGAAAATTCCTAATCCCAAATTCTAAGACTACAAAATCTGAAAACACTTTCTGTGTGTGGTGCTGAGATCACATCTGCTAAACACAGACTCCACCACTGAGCTACACCTTCAGAACTTTGAAATTTGACTGTCATATTGGATAATTCTGTAACTGAGTTCATATAATGGATCCCAGTCAGAAAACAGACTTAGTAAAATAGTGTGTAAAATTATCTTCAGTCTATGTGTAGAAGTTATATATAAAATAATGAGGCAATAGTAGCTCAGGCCTGTAATCTTAGTTGTACAGAAGGTTGAGATTGAGGTTCAAGGCCGTATGTATGAGTCTTTGTAAACAATAAATGGATGCAGTGTCTTGCTCTTATCATCCCAATAATGGAAGGCACTGAATAGGTGGATCACAGTCTAGTAATTCACCTGGGCAAAATTTGAGATCCTTATCTAAAACTAGTGCAATACAAGAGCAGGGGCTTTGGAGCTCTTGTTTAGCAAAACTGCCTGACATTGAGTTTAACTGAGAAAGAAAGAAAGAAAGAAAGAAAGGAAAGAAAGAAGAAAAGAGAAAGAAAGAAGAAAAGAGAAAGAAAGCAGAATGAAGGAAAAGAGACAGAGAGAGAGAAAAGATGTATATGAAATACACCATAAAGTAATTTGCATTTAGACTTGGGTCCTACCCCAAAGATATCTTGCTAGATATATGTAAATATTTCAAAATTTAAAGTCATCTGAAACCAGCAACCTCTCAGTTCCTAAGCATCTTTGATAAGAGAGTTCAGCCACACATACATGTTTCTACAACACCTATTCATGTGCATGTGTATTTATCTTAAAAATCACCACTCCCCCAATGGGCCATGATGATTTTAAGGGATAGGGGAACTTACTGATTGCTCCCGTAGGAATATCTCAAGAAACCCAATGCAACCCACCCCACAATTAACTCTGGGCCTCTGCACCAAATGGGCTTGGTCAATGCTGTTGAATGACTCTTTTTACCTTATGATTCATGGAACAGAATTGCTTCCTGCCACCTGCAAGATGACACTCAGTTTCCCCAAGCATTTACTTCATAAGATCAGGAGAACAGAGATAATAAGAGGCCATCACCTGGCAGCAGCATCCTGCTTGTGCAGCATAAACTTGCATGGGCTTTTCTTTTTCTGTCCTCTCAACCTATTTTTCAAAACCCTCAGTAAATACATTTAATAATCAGCTGGTAGATTAGCATACAAAACCAGTCTTAACTAAATTTGAATTCAATCTTTATTTGAGGCCGGGATGGCTAATATTGACTGTTGCATAGAATTATGAGGAACCCCTGAGTCGTCAGCTCCAGTGGAGCTGAGATCTATTTTTTTAAAACTAGTTATTGATTTCTGCAAATAGGCTTTCCTTGAGGCTCCGGCAGATCTTAGGTCAAGTGTGAAGAGGTGATGGGTGGTGCAGGAAGAGTACATTTTCCCTTTGTTCATCTACATTCTTATTAATAATAATATCTTTCATTTATAACTCCTGAGCATCATAAAGTGCTTTGAGAACTTAATAATACTATATGGAGAAATCCATCACGTATCCCGCAGGTGAGACATAGCTGCTTTCTAGTGACATCACTGGGCGGTTCCACAGTTTGGGACACCAAGTTATTTTAATGCGATGAAGGCAGGTGCCTAGGTTGGAGTGGGACTGTGCTCTTTTGCCCTATCATTAGCAGGGCTCTACCCTATTAATAACATTGATTTGCATCCTCCATCAGCCAGCTATTTCCAATAACTGCTTCTCTGAGGGCAATGTTTAATTAGCCTCTTCCAAAAGAAGAAGGTAGAATGAGCCTGATGAGGCTGATGGGGTGTAGCTTATGGATGCATGCCTGCTTGCCCTTTGTCCCTGGCATACCTAATCACAATGGCACCATTGATTCCTGTATGAACTTGATGACATCGTCTTTCTTTCTTTCTTTCTTTCTTTCTTTCTTTCTTTCTTTCTTTCTTTCTTTCTCTCTTTCTTTCTTTCTCTCTTTCTTTCTCTCTTTCTTTCTTTCTCTCTTTCTTTCTCTCTCTCTCTCTCTCTCTCTCTCTCTCTCTCTCTCTCTCTCTCTCTCTCTCTCTCTCTCTCTCTCTCTGTTTCTTTCTTTCTCAGTCGTGGGGCTTGAACTCTAGGCTTGGGCACTGTCCCTGCACTCTTCAGCTCAAGGTGAGCACTCTACCACATGAGCCACAGCACCACTTCCGGTTTTCTAGTGGTTTACTGGGAATAAGAGTCTCACAGAGTTTCCTGCCCTGGCTGGCTTTGAACCGTGATCCTCAGATCTTAGCCTCCTGAGTAGCTAGGATTACAGGTGTGAGCCACCGGTAACTGGCTTATGGCATCGTGTTTCTAAGCACTTCTTCTTCAAACTCTTTCATGTCTTTTACTTGCAGAAAATAAAAAGCCACATGGTACACTGATGATGGAAGTTAATGAGTGTAGCTCTGAGGAAAGAGTTAGTTTAACTTAGGTCATTCTGCCTCTTCTTCAATGTATAGCATTAGAGAGATAGTATGCTATCACAAGAGAAACCAAAACCACCTTATCCAGAAATTTGTAGTCCATCTTTGGATCATATATATATATATATATATATATATATATATATATATATATATATATATATATATATATAGTCATTGTTGTTTTGTTTTATTGTGCAAGTACTGAGGTTTGAACTCAAGGTCTGGGAGCTGTCCCTTAGTTTTATCACTCAAGACTGGTGTTTTACCACATCAGCAATGGCTTGATTTCTAAATTTTTGCCAATTAGTTGGAAATACGAATCTCACGGATTTTTCTGCCTAGGTTGGCTTTAAACAGGAATTCTAAGATACCAGCCTCCTGATTAACTAGTATGAGGCCTGAGCCACCTGTGCCTGGCCTCCCTTATATAATTTAATCTGGATTTTCCCCACTATACCTTGAACAACAGAGTACATATACCAAAACAAGGTGGATGGTTTATGAGCAAAATAAGAAAACAGAGAAAGGGGCTGAGTGCAGAAGAAGGATGACTCCATCCGTTAAACTTCCCTTCACAGAAGTTTGCAACAGGATTTATAGGTTATTTCTTTCAGATGTTTACTGAAGGAAACCATTTTTCTCATCATCTGGACATCTTCTGAAATTCTGGTCTCCAGAAAAACCTGCTGTCTCCATCAGCAAAGAAATTGCTGATGCCTTCTAACCCATGGCACACATTTCACAGGATGAGTCTCCAAGGATCTGCTGCTAATTAGCAACCCAGATTCTCCCCCACTCCGTACAATACAGAGACTCATCCTGAACAGGATGGAAGTACCTTTCTCTCACTCATGACTTCATTGAGTGGTTCTACTTCTGTAATTTTACCTACCCATGATCCAATCAGTGCCTGTGCTTACAGAGCAGAGTCTTTAAGAGTCAACCTTCAGTCTGCTTTGTTCTCTAGCAGGGGGCCAAGTGCACTGCCTTGTCATGGACAAGTGGATGCTAAAATGTCCCCTGAGAGCAATGACTTGGGGTGTGCTACTTTTTTTGTGATCACAGGATGTAGGTTATTTTTCCACCAGCTCAGTACTGGCTATATGAGCAAGACACTAGCTTAATTACCTTTCCTAATGGGTGATAAGGATCAAAGGATGGGTGAGCAGGATTGCTGAGTGGCACAAGCTGCCATTTCCCATTTCCTTGCTGTCCTGAGCATTGTCCCTGAGAAGTAATATTAGAAATGACATCTGCTTATTGCCACTTTTCCTCCAATGACATGTGGCTCATACCTCTAAGTGGTGTGGAAGGACGCCACGTACTGCTTCCTATCCACTTGATTATCCTCTCCAAGATGATTTCACAAACTGAATTGCTATTCAGGAAAGTTCTACTGACAACAGCACTGAGCACAACAGACAATCCAGTCCTCGGGCCATCCATGGAAGTGCACTAACGGAATGTAGGGAGGAGTGAACAAATGCATTGTACAATAGAAATGACACAGCAGTGAACAGCACGGATGCAGTTGGATCTTAGGCTCCAACCCTGTGATGTCATAGGCATCCATCAGTTACAGCACTCCTTTTAGCGAGTTCACGTGTGACCAGTAGGGGGCATGGAAGAGAAAAGATTCAAATCCATAACTTGCTAAAGTTCAAGACAGAGACATGGAAAATGAAAAAATATTTCTTAGTGGAACTTGTTGTAATTGGTGTAAATGGACTCTAATCTAAAAATGAAAGCATTGTCTGTAATTCTTTTTTTAACTATCAAATTGTTTTATCTCCTCACCAAAGATCAGAAAAATGACCCTATAATATGCCCTAGAATCAGCTTATTGGGATCCGTCTTGAGCCCTTCCCCTTTACTCACTCCTTTTCCAATCTCAAGTTCTGAGAACATGAGAACAAAGGACCCTGCGTCTTTCTTTGCAGAGCACACAGCTCAGGATGGTGGGGCTCACCACCCAGAGACCTCTCAGGCTTGCAGGGGCTCTGTTGCTCTCCGATTCCTCAGCCACTTTCTCAGGAGGTTTCCCATGGGGACCCTGAGGGGTAGAGACTAGAGCTGTAGAAACAAGTGATCAGGGCTTAAATGGCTGTATTGGATAACCTGGCTCATCTTGGGAAGGAAAGGATGAGAAGATAGAAACCAACCCAGGGATGCAGAGACTCAAAATCAAGGTGGGCTCCAATCCACTTCAATCTAGGAAGACCACACCCCAGGCCCTGCTCATTGAGATGTACAGTCCGTTTTTGCAACTGTCTTTCTATGTATATTTATGGAGAACACCCAACATCCCTGCAAGGAGCCAGGGCTTGTTATTTTGACTGATTGCAGGCGAGTGACGGCTTTGTAATGGCAGCAGCCACTCATTAGCTCTGGTGAGCCAGACAGAAACCATCAGTTCATTCCAACCGCATCCTCCCCTGGAGGTGAATATTCAACAGGAATTGATCTCCTTAATGAGAACGCAGCCCTGGTGGCTTCAATTAGCAGCAGTGGAATTTTAAATAGTTACTTATGACAAAGGGTCAGTATGTGCACGTGTTTGCACAGGTGAGCATGCGTGTGCCCATGAGCTAACATACTGATGGTCGGCTCAGACAAGGTATGGGGCAGACAGCAGCATATAGGCACCTCCACTTGCAACAGGTGTGGTGGCCCTTTGATCATGGATCCCCTATAAAGAAGCCTGTTTGGGGGGGGGGGTGTAGCCTTCCTGCATCCTCAAAGGCCCACAAGGGCCTGACACTGTCCAGTTCTTTTCTGTGACAGACTGGCTCAAGGAACATTAATAGGTGAAGATGATGAATGCTATGGTCTTGGAAGGACAGATCTGTCCATGCAAAACAAAATAGCTCTCTTTTCTAAAAAGAAAGATAAAAATAAAACTTAGCTGAAAGACTGTCGCAAAACCCAACGAACACAATTAAGAATAGGCTGAAATGGACAGGAAGACATGATAATTGATTGTGGCCTTTCTGCCTGGCAGCTGCACTTAATTAACCTTTAGATTCAAATATCAAGTGAAGAAGCATGGGAAAGAAGCTGGCTGACCCCACTTATCTCTGCCCCCTGGAGGGATGGGTTCAGAGGTCACCAGGGGATGGGGCCAAATCTTAGTTATCCCATTTTTCCCTTCCCACCCAAACTGTACCCAGGTGCTCAAAGTTGGGTCTCCTCTCCCAGGACATAAGAATACTTGGAGGCTACAGATGTGAGTTAGATCCTACAGTCACTGCAAATGGCATCCTGTCCCTGGGTTCTCCTAGCTTGGTTTTCTGCAAGACAAACAAAGACAGCACAGTCTAAGTGTCAGGTTCCAGAAAACAAAAGCAAGACAGTGCTTCTGTGATCTCCTTTGTCTTT
Source organism: Dipodomys merriami (assembly GCF_024711535.1). Lineage (NCBI taxonomy): Eukaryota > Metazoa > Chordata > Mammalia > Rodentia > Heteromyidae > Dipodomys > Dipodomys merriami. The sequence continues at coordinate 10,025,814 of NW_027204381.1, forward strand.
CCAGCCTGCAGGGACATAATCATTCACAGGGAGCACCAGCTTTGAGAGCAAAGCCCAGCAGCGGCGAGGATAGAGGTGGACACAGAAGACTTAGGAACTCACTCCACAAAACAGTCACCTCTCAGCTCCAGAGAGGTGGACACAGCTTTCGGCTAGTCAGTACTCCCTGCCGCTGTCTTTGAGGGGGAAACACAATGTACCCTGGGTGCAGCCAGGGCCATTATGAACAGTGGGAACCACGCATCTCTGCACTCTGGGATCAAGAAGAGTCTTGTTTCCTAGCCCCAGCCCAGGTGGAGCTCTTTATTCTGTCTGCTTCTCAAGGGCTGGCTTGGAATGGCAGCTACACAATGCACTGGCTACCTCTTCACACAGCTCTACACAGTCCAGTCTCCCCTCTTGCAGTCATCCTGGTCATCTGCCTTCAAAGAGGTCAAGCTGCAGGGCACGCATGAATTAGCTGTGTGGTTTAGAGTCTGGTGTGCATGTTTCTGGTGATGTGATTCTGGCTAGCTATATTTCTAAAGACAGGAAAAGGCCAAGGGAAAGAATGAAGGAAGGAGTGAAAGAGCAAAAGGAGGAAAGCAGAAAGAAACACAAATATTCATTCAGCAGATCAGGTTTATTAAATGCAGAGTTTTAACTCATGATGGGTTTAATAAGACATCAGGCATCAGCCCATGGATGTTCAGTAGCACATGTACATGCATTTGTGTGATAATATGCATCTCTGTGTATATATGTGTGTACATAAATAAATACACACATATATGTATATACACATGAACATCTGACTTACAATGGTTCAACTTATAATTTTTTATAAAGATTGGAAAGCACTGTGCTTTCACTAGGAACTATACTTCATGATTTTAATTTTCATCTCTTCTCAGACTGGAGATATATATATGGTATGGTACTCTCTTTTGGTGGTTAGTGTTGACATCAAGTCACAACTCTTCATAGTCGCCAATCATGAAGAGAAACATCCCACTCTTTATAATATACTACATTGCCAACATTTTTTAGATACAGATATTCAATGAATAAATTGAGATTGTCAACCTTTGGTTATAAAAACAAGCTTTATATTAGATGACCTTGCTTAGTAGTAGGCTAATATAAATGTGATGTATCGAATGCACTATTGACTTCTTATATTTTCATGAACCCATGAAGTAACATCTTGTCTCCTTGGATATTATAACAAAGAGCTTATCAGAACTTAACCTCATCACAAACCAATGGGTTAATTTCTCCCCAAAGTTTCTCTCCACAATCTTCATCTTAATCCTTGATTTCTTTCTTCTCCAAGTCAGATGTGTTTTCTCTTTCTTTATGCATTTTTCAAAAACATAGTATCTTCATCTTCTAAACCTTTAAATAAGCAAAGAATTACATTCTCTCCTCTTTTTTTTTTTTTTTTTGCCGGTCGTGGGGCCTGAACTCTGGGCCTGGGCACTGTCCCTCAGCTCTTCAGCTTAAGGATAGTGCTCTACCACTTGAGCCACAGCGCCACTTCCAGCTTTTTCTGCTTATGTGGTGCTGAGGAATCGAACCCAGGGCCTCATGCATGCAAGGCAAGCACTCTACCACTGAGCCACTTTCCCAGCCCCACATTCTCTCCTCTTTTACATTATTATCTCCAAATAGTTGTTCCAGGGGGCTTCCATCTATTTATTCATTGCATCTAGATCAGTGATACCTCTCACACACTCCTCTGCTATCTATCCCATTCCTTGTTCCTGTCTCCTCAAGCTTCCTACTCCCATTTTCATCACTGAACATTGAGAATTAAAATGATATTATTTGCCCTTGGAGGAATTACCTTTAGCCAAAAGGACAGTTATAGCAAGAACACAGTGTCTTGGCCAAGAGGGATCCCAACTCTCCTGCAGGCTCTGGACTCCCCCAGTCTGCCCTACTCCTACCATGCTAGAGCCATCAACTTGCCCTTCCAGTCAGGAAAGGGAAGATCTATGCAACCCATGGCACTCAAAACCAGCTGCATCTCTACAATCAGTTCTACAGTTTCTGTCAACTGTAGATCGGTGTTCAACAAGGAATCCTCAGTCACTCCAAGAAGGTAATCATCATCATTCCCCCTCCTTCCCAGCAGTGAGTCTGTGATGGGCTCTCCTCAGTGCTGGAATCCAGGTATCAAGAAAAGTTGGGCACCACCAGTTGTCCGATTGAACATTGTTGGTTATTGTAAACACTGGAGATGAAAATATCATCGAAAGGAGGTGTTCCATTACCTAAGAATCAGGAAGACCGTTGAGAATTAACTGAATATTCATGTCTGCCCAAATCCCATAAATTGAAAACCTAATCCCCGGGTGAGGATCAGGAGCTGAGGTCTTGAGCAGGTTATTAGACCGTGATGATGGATTCCCTAGGAATGAAATCAGCCCCTTGAATAAGAGGCCACCAAGCTAGCTTGTGTTGCTGCTGCTGTTGTTGTCTTGTGAGGGCATCCCACCTAGAACTCAGCTTTGCTGTTATCCCAACCCCAGAACAATGAAAAAATGAATGCTTATTTCTTAAGCCACCCAGTCTATGGTATATTGTTAGAGTAACTAGAGCTAAATCAGAGCTTGCTAAAAAGGCATGTTACAAAGCTCTATACCAGAGATACTGGTTTGATCTACCTGAGGTGAGGCCTTCAGAACCCACGAAAACTTAACAAAACTGAAAACAGATGTCAGATGGACAAAATCAGCCCAGAATGCTTTCTTTACATTTTGTCTCTCTGGAGCTATTTTTCCAGTAGCTCTTTGGACCAAGAATTCAGGCCTAGCTGTAATGGAACAAAGGGGCACTCAGCTTCCCAAGATATCATAATGTGTAAGAACATTTGCATGTTTATTTGTAAGGCAAGTGGAGCATGTCAAAATCAGCATTAGAGACCCCTTTGTTGCTCTCTTCACCCTTTTTATTCATGGTGGCAGGGAGTAAATACAGCAAGCAACATTTGAAAACAGTCTCATGAAGACGCTCCATCCTAACTGCAGGTAGCTGGGAATATAGTGAGAGGTCACTCTGTGAGTGAGTCACAGTCTATGGCACAGTTGACCTAGAAGCAGGAAAAGAGTCCTTGTTATCCAAATGGGTCCAAGTGTCATTATATGAACCCTTAGAAGCAGAAAACTCTCCTTAGCTGTTCCAGCCCAGGCATGAGAAAGATCTAAGGCTCCAGGAGCGCTGGAAGCCTTTGCTTGCTTAGAAGATGAAGAGACCATATCCCAAGGAATGCTAGGGATGTTGGTGAACTCAGGCTGACAGTCATCTAAGAGTCTGGGACATCAATTCCAAGGAATTCAACCAACTAGCGGAAATTCTCCCAAGCCTCCAGATCAATTAGGCTGCTAATACCTTTTGATTTCAACCTTGTAAGTCAGACCCTAAATGTAATCAAATCCACTAGATTGCACATCCACAAAATGGTGAAATGTAACTGTTCTCAGCCACCATATTTATGTTACTTTTTCCACAGTAATAGAAAACAATTACACTTGAGGAATATTAGATGAAAAATACAGCTTTTCTTTCAGAATCTCACAGTGTAGGAGAGACTGATGGTATGCACTTAAAACATATATTTAAAACATTTGTGTGTGTGTGTGTGAGAGAGAGAGAGAGAGAAAGAGAGAGAGTGAGTCCTGGGCCTTGAAATCAGGGCCTGGACACTGTCCCTGAGCTTCCTTTGTTCAAGGCCAGTGCTCTACCACTTGAGACACAATGCCACTTCCAGCTTTTTTCTGAGCAGTTTATTGTAGATAAGAGTCTTACAGACTTTCCTGCTCAGGCTGGCTTTGAACCACAATCCTCAGATCTCAGCTTCCGGAGTAGCTACAAGTGTGTGCCACCAACACCTGGCCCAAAGCACGTATCAAAGAGATGTACATACAGGACTGTGGAACTAGAAGGAGTTGTTTTTGTTTGCTGTGATAGGGTGAAGGGAGTTCAAGATTCCTTCCTTCCTCCCTTCTTTTCTTCCTAATATTAAAGCATACTTACTAACACTCCACACACAGAGGCAGTAGCATGGGCTGGGTGTTGAAGGATGTGTTGGATTCTGTGGAAAAAACAGGATTTGCACAGGCAGCATGGTCTGGGGGTATTTGGCCTGGGTAGGAAAGATGAGCCAAGAATCAATTACAGCCCCAAGCCAGAATTGCCCTGTGATCAGATAAGATATTAGAAATATACGTTACAGTCAGAATGCTAAAGAGATTGGATGATGCCTTGTGTTTGTGCTGGGAAATCCTAGAAGTAGTAGAAGAGTAAGTAGCCAGATTCATGTTTCTTCTTGAAACCCAGGCACTCAGAATAGTTCTTCTGCAATGGACAGAGTCTCTTAGTAGGTAACCTTCTCCTTCTAGCAAGAGGGATCCACAAAGAAAGAGGTGTGTAGGCAAGGGCTAAGTTACAGAAAGCACTGAAAACCAACTGGCTTTGTATCCATTGTGAAATTTCATGTCACACATTTTTGTTCTTATATTCATGCCAGAACAAGGTCTTCAACTAAGGGCCAGATACTATGCCTTAGTTTTCTTGCTCAAGGCTGGTACTGTACCACTTGATCCATGCCTTCTCTTTTTGGTGGCTAATTAGAGAAAAAAAAGTCTCAAGGATTTGTCTACTCAGGCTACCTTTGAATTTTGATCTTCAGATTTCAGCATCTGAAGTAGCTAGTATTTTAGGTGTGAACCACCAGTACCAAGCTCTCGTGTTGCGTTGTAATGACTGTTAGGTAATGCTTTCCCCCCTTCCTGTCCTTCCTCCCACCTCCTTTCTCTCTCCTTTCTTCTTTTTTCCCACTAGAATGTATACATTTTTTGGTGGTACAAGGGTTTGACCGAGAAGCTTTATATTTGTTAAGCAGGTGCTCTGCCACTTGAGCCATGCTCCCACCTCAATTTTTCTTTTGCTTTAGGTTTCACATAGATATATGTTTGTATGTACATATTATATATTCAATGTACATATTATATGTATATATCTTTTCTTTTATCAGTCATGGGGCTTGAATTCGGGGCCTGGGCACTGTCCCCGAGCTTCTTTGTTCAAGGCTAGCTCTCTACCACTTTGAACCACAGTGCCACTCCTGGCTTTCTGGTGATTAATTGTAGATTAGAGTCTCAAAGACTTTCCTGCCCAGGCTGATTTTGAAGAGTGGTCCTCACAGCTCAGCCTCCTAAGTAGCTAGGATTACAGGTGAGTGCCTCCAGTGTCTGGCAAGATTATATTTTAGATAATAGTTTTTGCCCAGGACAAAACCCCGTACCATGATCCTCCTATCTACAGCCTCCAATTTAGCGTGACCACAAACAAACATGTTCCACCACACCTTGCTTATAGGTTGAGATGTAGTCTGTAATGCATACTTTTTTGTTAACAATATACTCAACACTTAAGCCACAATAATGGCAACTTGTATCTACCTCTTGTTCTCTCTGTGGGCTCTCCCATCTTCTCCCTATTGATCCATAGATCCATTGTTCCGTCAGTTTTCCAAACACCCTACCTATCTGGCTTTGTTACAGCTATGTGTACTTCATCTGTATATCTTTTAGTGTTTTAATTTATAAGCTCACATCACCCTGTTTGTAATCTTTTGTGATTGTTATTGCTTTGTTAGTTTCATCCTGTAAGTTGCCTGTGGCTAGAGTACATTTGTTTTGATTGCTGAATATTCCACCGAGTATATTCACTGCAGTGAATGTATACATGCTTCAATTGTTCTGCCTGTGGAATTGGGGGAGGATTACACAGGAATTTTCTATTGAAGATACGGCACCAGTACTAAGGCAGGAGATGCAGTCTAGAAAAGACAGACCAGGTTAGAAACACAGAGTAGCTAAGGTCTATGACTGATGCTTAGCAATGTGTAAATTAGAAAATACGTTCTTCTTCTAAATTATGTTTCTATATAATTTTAGCTAGCTTTAAGTAGTTGAACAAAGGGGTTTTCATTCAACATGTTATGAGTACAATGCATCTAAATCAATGTCTCTTCCATCATTCTACCCTAACTCTCCCAACCCCATCCATTTCAATTTACCTGCTAACATTTTCACTTATGTACATAGACTATTATGACTGCATTTGCCTACCTCTTTTTTTCTCTATTCATCTGCCCTCCCTTCCCTTGTGTTCTCCCCATTTTGATAACATATGTTTCAGCTTTTCCATATTCATTTTGTTAAACCATGCATTAGTTCTTTGAAAGAGTTGTATCATTGCAATCCATGTCTATCCATACCATACTCCCACACTTTAGTCAATGTTTGTGTGTTTATGCATATGACTTATGCATATGTTTTTCTGTTTATAATTTACATCTAACAAGAAATTCTTTCTAATGAATACTAGAATAATAGTTTTGTTCCTCTCCATTCTCTGGGATCTCATTATATGCCAAATGGAAGCCTCATCCAGCTGTGGTCTCAGAGGATATTGCAGAGCGTGCAACTCAAAATATCAATACATTGTATCCATCCTGGAAGAGAAGGAATGGACTTTGCCTAGCATGGAAGCACATGCTTTGGTCTGTAGCCTTCTTCAGTCTACTGGTGGATTGGTGGTGATACTTGAGTGAATTGTGAGGCCTCTGGAGTTCCCCCCGTCCCCCCCCCCCCGCCACCTGTCATGGAGACAAAAGCAAACACATAATACTGTGCAGAGGACAGGGAGGAAGACAATATATTATTTCCTTCCAGCACCTCTACCCATAGATTCTAGATGAGATTCCTATCACAAAAGACAGAATAAAAGCGATGAACTAAGGAGAAGTTTATTAATATATTCATCTTATTTAAACATGGGAGATCCAAGAAATGAGTAGTTCTTCCAGATTTTCAACAAAGAACGTGTGTGTGTATGTGTGTGTGTGTGTGTGTGTGTGTGTGTGTGTGTGTGGCGGAGCGAGGGGCGAGGGGGTAGGGGGCAGGGGGTGGTGGTCCTGGAGTTTGAACTCAGGGCCTGGGTGCTGTCCCTGAGCTTCTTTTTCTCAGGACCAGCCATCTACCACTGAAGTCACAGCTCTACTTCTGGCTTTTTTGGTAATTTATTGGAGATGAGTTTCATGGACTTTCCTGCCTGGGCAGGCTTCAAATCACGATCCTCTGACTTCAGCCTCCTGAGTAGCTAGGATTACAGGCATGATCCATCAGCATCTGGCTAAGAATAACATATTTTCTTAGAGAAGTGAAAGACAAAAGCAGCAACTTGTGGCAAGGCAATGAAGCAGAAGATAAAGACTAGTTAGTAGGGGCTGGGAAGGTGGCTCAGTGGTAGAGCACTTGCCTTGCATGCCTGAGGCCCTGGGTTCAACTCCTCAGCACCACATAAGCTAAAAGAAAAAAGCCAGAAGTGGCGCTGTGGCTCAAGTGGTAGAGCACTAGCCTTGAGCTGAAGAGCTGAGGGACCAGCGCCCAGGCCCAGAGTTCAGGCCCCACGACCAGACCCCCCCAAAAAAAAGACTAGTTAGTAAAATGAGTATCATATCAAATCTAAGTTGGTAAAGGATAAAACTGGTTTTAGTGGTTAACTTTTGTACTCCTGACATATTTTTTAATAATGTATTTTTTAATAATGTATTTTTTTAATATGCTTCCCACTTGCTTTGTTTCAGTTATTTTCAGTTTGATAGTGCTTCATGTTTTGTGGTGGCATTCACTGCTCTTCCATATAGCCTACTAAGTGATGATTGAAAGGAAGTTTAGCATTCTGTTTTCCTGACACTTGCCCTAGTCACATTTATCAACCGCTGAAGATGTAAGTATCACCTCGTTTTGTTTCTAAATAGTATAGAAAGCCTAGCATCAGTGATTCACACCTGTAATCTAGCTACTCTGGAGGCTGAGATTTGAGGATCACTGTTCAAAGCCAGACCAGGCAGAAAGTCAGTGAGACATTTATCTCCAATTAAACATCAAAAATCAGAAGTAATTATGTGTGTATATATAATCTATCAGTAAAAATATAAAATTACTTCTAATGAACATATGAAACAACATTAAACATTCCATCCTTCCCAGAAAACAAAACAAAACAAAACAAATAAACAAAGCTAGAAGTAGAGAGGCAGCTCAAATGGGAGAGTGCTAACCTTGAGTGGAAAAAACAACCAACAAAGTAAGGCCATGAGTTCAAGTCCCATTACTGGCAAAATAACCAAAACAAAACAACAAAAAGTAAATAGTGCTGAGAAACAGTGACTACCTCTGTAGAGTTTAGACATAGAGAATGGAAATTTAGAAGAAGGGACATTTTGACTATCTTCTTTAAAAAGTGTTTTAAAAAGCAAAGGAAAAGAAGAGGTATTTTAATGCTTCATTTTTATTAGAAATTATCCTTACATATAATTCCTCTGTCAAGTGGACCATTATGGTTACAATGAGTAATTACCTTTATCACCCTTAAATACTTCATCTTCAAAAGAAAATTTTTAAATAAATCTTTGTTAGAATGCTTAAATATGATATGGCGAACGAAGTTTCATTTTAGTGAAATTTGGCCTTAAATTGCAAGTGTGCAGGTTTTAAACCAAGCTAGTGCATTGTGTGAATTACTGCATTTTTAAGATATTGTTCATTAACCAAAAAAGATTTAGGTGATGATAATGGAAAGATTTTTTTAAGCCAAGTAAAGTTTTATTTGGCAACATTTAACTGTCATTTCACTGTAAAACAGAGTCCACTTGACTTGGAAAATCTAAGCAGGATTTTCCAGAGAAAAGGCTCTATCAGTTCTTTTTTGGTTTTCTGCCAATTCTGGGACCTACCTGAATTGCAGGCCTGTGTGATCTCCCTTTTTACACTCAAGGCAGGTGCTCTACCACTTGATCCACAGCCCCACTTCCAGCTTTGGGGTAGTTAATTGGAGGTAAACTCACAGACTTTTCTGCCTGGACTGGGCTGGAACCATAATCTTCAGGTCTTTATCTCCTGAGTAGTTAGGGTTACATGTCTGAGCCCCTATACTGGGCAAGACTGCGAGTTTTAACATTGAACAGCCAAGTAACAAAAACCAGTTACCTAACCTATCTATTCCATTTTGAAAAATGGAGGAAGGATCAATAAATCAAGTTTTCAGCCCAATTCAAAGACAGCTGAATATCCAAAGCTGTCTGGTACCCATTGGTGTTCCTGATCAGAACCCTGAGCATTCTGGGGATGCCATGACAAATTCCAAGTACAAACCAGTTTTCAGCACTAAAGGATCTGCCAATATACTTATAATTTTAGTCCAACTCATTGAAACTGAATTTAATTTCTTCTCCATGCAATTATTGAAGAGAAGAAAACTGTTCTTTGAGGAATACTTGTATTTGGGTTGCTTCAGAGTTGATTGGAGTCAACAGTGAAGTTCACTTCACCCCCGGTGCTTCCCCAGGGTTTCCTATCCAAATCTTCTAGGCTCCAGGACCCGGCTATGTCTCAAGAGTCAAGTTGGAGGGTGAGTGTGATGCTGAGAGCCTTGGATAGGCACAAAGGGCTATTTCCTTGGTCCACATCAGTGTTTTAATATTAATGACTGTTTTGTACATTTTTAATTGTAAAAATGCTGTACAGAGGGGTTACAGTTACATGAGCAAGATCATGAGTACATTTCCTATTGAGCATTGTTGCCTCCTCCTTTGTTTTCCCCCTACCATCCCTTCCCTCCCACCTCCAAAACTACCCACCTACCCCCACTGAAGCTGTAAAGTTCATTTTCAACATGGTGTTTTGTACATCTCACCTGTCAACCTGTATCCTTATTTAAGCATTTTGTTTTTCCCTTCCCCTCCCCGAATTAGAGAAGTATATATACAAGATGCAGGGCACTGACATCAAATACAGTGAAAACAGGGTTTGTACCATGGGGGAGGGACATACAAAGCAACAAAAAACTCATATGATATATTATAAATACATTAGAAACAATACAAGCTAGTGATTCATCATCTTATATGGTCATATGTACATAGCTTCTGGCCTTTTCTGCTTGTCATATACATGTACTAGTTATTGCAAATAAGGGAAACCATGGGAACTATGTTTCTTTGGGCCTGGCTTACTTCACTTACAATAATTCTCTAAATTCTACACACTAGAAGCCAGTAAAATGATGCTCTCCCCACCCAACATACAGCAACACAGACCGTGTGTGTGTGTGTGTGTGTGTGTGTGTGTGTGTGTGTGTGTGTGTGTGTGTGTGTGTGTGTGTGTGTGTGTGTGTGTGTGTGTGTTGTGATAACTCAAAATATCTCCAGACACTGCCTAAGGTTCTCTGTGGGGCAAAGTTGTCCCCAGTAGAAAACATTTATCTGGACAAAGAGTTGGCAAACTGAAACTCAGGATCCAAATCTAGATAGCCATCTGTTTTATAAGTAAGCTTGTATTGGCATATAACCCTGTCCATTTATTCATAGCTTTTTCCATGCTAAGATGGAATGGTAGAGATTAACACAGCCTAACATATAGCCAAGTCCCTGACAGACAGTGGTGTGACTTAAGGTTTGTCTTACTTTGTGATGGTGTGGAAGCGATATGTATTCAGTAGTCAAAGTCAACATTGTCAATTGATTCTGGTATCCAGGCTTGAATTCAAGACTTCAAACCTTTGCTCTGCTTTCTTGCTCATGGCTAGTGCTCTATTATTTGAGCCATGCCTCCAGTCAATGTTTCACTGGTTAATTGGAAATGGAGATTTATAGGCTTTTCTGTCCAGAATGGTTTTTAACTAAGATCCTCCAGGCTTCATCCTGTTTAGCAGTGAAGATTGCAGGAGTGAACCACCAGTGCCTGGGGTTCTGTTGGAAAGAGACAGGAGTCATTGCTCTGCCAGTCACTTGACCATAAAGGCAAACAAGTGATGCACTGAATGGGCAGTTATGCTAAGCTCAGATTATATGCAGTTTCAGCTGGTGATATTTTCATTTCACAATGGGTTTGTCAAAATATAGTCCCATTATAAGTCAACATCATGAGATACATCTGTATTTACTATGTAACCCTGACAATGAAAGATTCAAAGCCCTGCTGGAGATCAATACCAATATTGAAGCAGATAGCTTCCCTTCCTGGTTCAAAAAATTTAAGAGTAACAAGGAGATCCAAATAAAGACAGTATCAGTAAGATCTATGCATGATGCTTTTGTTATGGTTTGTTATGGTTAATCAACTTTTCTGGAAGCTTTCAATCTTTGCTCTTTTAATGGATTTTTTTCAACAATCTTATAAGATGGAAAAAGTTCTACTAGCACCCCTTGTGGCTGAGCTCATTGGGCTAATTATCAGAAGACGCTTTCCCAATTTTTACCTGAACTTGGACTATAATCAGCACCTTTGATTTTTTAAATTTTATTTTAAACCCTCCAACTCTACCTCAGTCGTAGGAATTCAAGCAATTTCAGACACCATCCATTCCAGCTTCCTAGCAAATACAAGGATCCTTATATAACCATCTCTCTGAACAGAAAGAAAAATCGTCTTTAAATAAGTGTAAATTTTATAAAGTTTGGCTTTGAATGAAGCAGAGTTGTGCCTCCTGGAGGCATAACTCCAGCATGTCTCCTTCAGGTAGAATCATAGAATCACAGTAACCCCAAAGGTCATTCATTCCAATTATCCATGTAACATGTGAATCTCCACCAGAGGGTCCCTGCTGGCTAATATTATCCAAGGCCAAAGCCTCAGTACTTCTGGTAACTCATCAGAGTGAAGCTCACTCCTCTCACAATGGACTACCCTCTTGTCGTAGAGCTGTGACTAAAAATGTCTCCTTCGATCCAGTTGAAATCAATGTCACTACACTTGACACCATTCAATATTGTGGTACCACTTAAAATCTACAGGATTTTAAGAGCCTAGTCCCACTTTGAACACACAGATCGTTCAGCTCCTTTGACAAGAGATCTCTCATGACTGTTCTTGTCTTTTCTTTTCCTGAAACCACATGGTTTCAAGAACTCTCAGTTATTCTTCTCTACATACAACCTGCCACCATTAACCCACAAGCTTCTTAAACGATGATGAATGCTTCCCTATACATCGTTTCCTCAGTTTACATTAACCTCGTTTTCAAGTGCATCTGTTATGTAACATACTAACATCCACAGACAGGTTATAATTGCTGCAGCTGACCTTCCTGTTTCTATTAGAGAAGAGGGACACTGGGGTTTAGACTCAGGGCCTTGTATTTGCAATAGGGATTATAGATGCGTGCTCCACCATGCCCATCTTGTTTGTTGAGTTCTTTTTGAGCTATCTGGTCTCAAACCAAGATCTTCCCATCTCTACCTTCCTTGTCACTGGGATTACCAGCATAAGCTACCATGCCTGGTCTGACATTCTGTTTCTCATTTTACAGAGGGCTCTGGATCTGATGGCATGGATGTTATTCTATGTCTTTCTCTTGAATGCCAATTTGGTAAACCTCATGTATATCCTAACTTTTGCCTGCCAAGTTATTTAACCTTCTGCCTGCCTTTCTGACACCCATAAAGAGACTGGTCCCATTTTGTACAGGCAGATCATAAATTTTTGTGCACATGCTCACCTTCTCTCTCAAAAATGTTTGTGAGTGTGCTTTTTGTGTACTTATCAAGACATTGATATACGTATTGAAAGTTATAGAGCCAGATATCGATTCTTATAGATTTTCTTCTATATTGACATTAATTCCTTAATCAGAAACTTAAATTAATTACAGATTCATATCATAAAACCATGAGCCAGTCCATGTTTCTTTATTGTGTTACAAGGATCCTTTCATGCCTCTTAAATATTTGAAGAAGTTTCCACTTCATATAAGCATGCTCCCAAACAAGCTGCCTCCTCTTTCATTTAGAATTTGCTGATTCGTGTTTTTGTCAATTTATTCACAAGCGTCATTAATTTATCCAAATAGTGATGGATACATTCTATATTCCAGACCCCCTGCCAGCTGCTGGAAATATTAAAGTTCATAAACTGGAAGTTCTTTTGTAGACAAAGGCAATAAGAGGGAGAAAGAGGGATGATGCAGTTCAACACCAGTGGCTCACGTCTATAATCCTAGCAACTCAGGAGGCTGAGATCTGAGGACCATGGTTCAAAGACATCCTGGGCAGAAAAGTGTAAGACTCTTAATCTCAATTAATCACACAAAAAGCCAGAAGTGGGGGCTCAAGTGGTAGAGTGCTAGACTTGAGCAAAAGGAGCTCAGGGACAGCGCCCAGGCCCAGAGTTCAAGCTGCAAGACCAACAAAAAAAAAAGTGATGATGCATGCTGGGAAGGAAATTGCACCCTGGAGCATAGAGATGGGATTTCAAACACACAGGTGTGGAAGAATTGTGTTCATAACAGAGGTGACTTCCAAGCTATTTCTTGAAGTAAAAACAAGCAACAACAACAAAAAAAAAACCCACAAAATAAAAACAGGATAATATGAGGTGGAGAAGACAGTAGGTTGAAAAACAAAATATCCTGTGTTGCATAGGACAGCATCAAAGAATATTTTTAAGCCCATACAAATCTTCCAGACATGTAGTTTTGAGCAAAGCAATCACAACTGTTGATACAGATGCCCAAATCATGACCAATCTGTGTCAGTCCATAATCCACTCTGATGTTCTCAGCATTGTGGAACATTTGCCCGGCTTTCTTGCTGTACCTTCTTAATGAAGCATGTTTATACACAGGTCATTTATATTACTAGAGTGGTAATTCAAATAGAGAACACTTATTTGCTTAGAGAGCTTTACTGTCTAAGGGCTTGGGGTCCTTTCTTTTCTCCAGCAAATAAAGAATTATGAGGCAGGAAAAGTGGGAACTAGGGATAAAGTTTATGTGAAAGGGAGAGTAAGATACCAGGCAAGGTGTGCATGGCCTACTGGCTGGTATAAACCCCCAACCAGGACTCCTACTTTGCAAAGCCACCATATTGCATATGAGGTCATGTGTATCTGTTTCCTGGGCAAGGAGGAGGGGGAAGAGGAAGAGAAGAAAGTACAGACTTTTACATCAAGAGAGTGAGAAGAGGGCTCAGAAATTGGTAGTCTATTGTTATGCTCACTGGGGGCCCTTTTTACATCTCTTTTGGGTATGTCTCAGCTGTTCTTGCATCTGATTGGGACCTTGTCCAACTGACTCCAAGGGGAGGGGCACCTGTTCCCTGTGCAGATCGGCTCTAGAATCATTTATAGCTTTGTCTCCACTGGGGCTGCTCTCTCTGTCTTCCAGGGCCATTAGGAAGAAGAAAAGTCTTTGCTCCTGTCTGGCTACTGTCTCCCCCAATCTGCCTAGTTTTTCTTTTTATTCTGACTCTTCTTCTCGATCCATTGGGAAGAACACATGATCCAAGAAGGTTTAGGATTAGGCCAAGGGAATGATTCAACTGTTGCACCATTGCTATCCTTTGGCAACTGGTGTTCAGATGGCCTTCAATGCTATCTCCAAAGAAAAGTTGGGGGAGGGACAACTGATCTTTGCACTTCCATATCACCCAGATCCTGGGCTATCTGGGTTACCTTTGCAAAATGAAGTGGCTTTGAATGAGCCAACCCTCTTCTGTTGAGGGCTAAATTGGAAGCCTTCATAGCCAATAATGTTGGCATCTAAGCAATGCACCACAGTACCACTGTGCCAGAATAAAAATGCAGGATAGTGATATCCTGAGCATTATCTTGAATTTCTCCCCAAGTTGTGCTCTGCTTTTGCTTAGACTGATTCTGTATTCTCATTTTGGCTGTTAATAGATAACAGTGGTATACCATAATGGATTGCCATCACTTTATGATATACTCACTTTCTTGTTGTGAGTCACGACTCTATGGCCCAAATTTAATTCTGTAGCCAATGGTATAGAACAGGTACTTATTGGCCACTGATGTCATTTGTTATCTGTTAGGTCTGCCTGATAGAACAGTCCTCTTTCCCCTTCTTCTTGAAAGACAGTACAAATCCTTACCCAAAACCAGTAATCATCTGACTGTGAGTCAGCAAAGGCCCTCAGAACTCTGAGGTCACTACCTCATCCTCTGAGGTCACTTTCTGAACCACCTCAGTCAAGTTTTCTCAGGACAGTGCTAGATGCCCAGGCTGTAAGATCACTTCCTTATCCACTGTGGTCACACAACTCTCTACCTTTCCCTATATAATCCCTCTCAACCATAACTTTCCCCTCTTCTCTCTTCTCTCTCTGCATGCCTCGATCTCATGGGGTTTGCCTTCCCCCAATACTCTTTTCTGCCTGAACCATGTGGTGGTCTCTTTTCAGGGAGCCTTACATCTGGTGCCAAAACCCGGGAAGGAGAGCAGTCCTCTCTGGGTAGACTTAACATTATCTGTCTTTTTGATGTGTTGGACTCTTGAATACAGTTGGAAACTTGAGGTATTCTTTCTTTTCTTTTTTCCTTCCTTCCTTTCTTCCTTCCTTCACTTTTTTCTTCTTGTGCTGGTACTGAAATTTCAATGTCCAGTTTGAATTCCTTCCATTGGAACTTAGGCCTGTAATCCTAGCTACTCAGTAGGCTCAGATATGCGGATCATGATTTAAAGCCAACTCCATCATACAACTCCCTATGAATGCTATCTCCAATTAATGAGCAAAAAGCTTGAAGTGGGAGTGTGGCTCAAGTAGCAGGGTACCAACCTTGAGTTGGAAAAAGCCAAGCAAGATTAGGACAACCTCAGTTCATGCAAAACAAAACAAAAAACAAGAGCCAACTTTGAAAAGCCAGAGTGCTTCTGATACAAGTAGCCAGGTTCTATTGTCTGTGTGAAGATTCTATTGATTCAGCACCTCAGTACACTTGAAACTCACTGGGACATGTTTCCACATGTCTACTCCCATGGAATTCTCTGTATTTCTGGAAGGAAATAAACACCCTTTCTCAATAGCTGCCCTGGTATGAGACAATTTCCCAGAATCCCTTGTTCTTAGGTAGAATTACCTATCCAGATACCATTTACAAAAAAAATTAAAAAACTAACAAAAAATCATTCATTGAAAAAATTATTCAAAATTTATTTGCCTGGTATTTTTGTCTGAGGCTTGGTCTGCTTTCATGAGACATCTCCCCCCCACCCCCACCCCTCCCCCCTACCTCCACTGAATTTCTGACCCTGCTAGGCTGCTATTCCATTAGGCTCATTTCTTGAATCCCTGTAGCATGCTATTTTATAAAATAAATAAATAAGACAATAAAAATTAAAAGTAAACGTGTATCTCAGCTTCCAGAAGTACTTTCAAACTTCTAAGCTTTACCTCTGAAGGTTCAAAAACCTTTAAATGTTCAATTCACCACTCTACTTTCCAAAGAACAGTGAGAGGCTGTCTGTGGACAGGTTCATTAACAAATTAATAGAATAATCAGCAGGGCTTTTGTGTGCATTTTGGAGATAAAAAACTGGTAACAGCCTTCTTTGACTCTTTAATGGGCCGATAAGCACCAAGTATCTGCTCTGTAGCTGAGCTAATCACACAGATAAGGGAGGTTAAATCAATCCTAGAGCTCTGCTGAGGTCATTTATAGATGGAGCTGTACTTGGTGCAGCTAGTGGAGCTCAGGTGTGAACCTAGGCTGAAGAACTGCTGAAAGAAAGAGAGGGTGGGAGGCAGGTGGTGCAGCTCTCCAACAGGTGGTTCTGGTGATGCAGAGTCCCGCAGGCCATCAGAAGGAAAATCTGATGAGTTTGGGGGGAAAAATGCTTTGGGGATTTATCTGCTCTTAATTTTGTTTAACAGCTGATTTGAAAGTCCATAAAGAAAAGAGCATTTCTTCCCCTTCTTCTCCTCCCCTCCTGTTTTAAATGAAGTGAGAGTGATTGCTTTTGAAAGTAAAGGATTAATAGCTCAGGCATTTTTCAGTGAGGAGGAAGGTTTCCTGTGCAGACTGCTTATCCCGTGATGGAGGCATGTCATATGCCTGCTGCTTTCCTGGTTAGATGCTTCTTGTCCCTGGCTACATGGGGACAGCCCTCATGCTAGGATAGAAGGGTGATATGTAACCTGGGTAGGGCAGGAGTTGTCAGGTCAATGCATAGGTAGGTGTTTGCCCATCATAGGAATACTTGCGGGGAATGGTGGATATGCGGTAGGTGGGTGCACTGTGGAATGGAGCTAGAGTCTTGGTAGTCTTTCTTCCCATGTATATTACATGTACATTGAATTAGTGAGCAGAGGTGTAGTAAGAGACCCCCACTCAGGCAGGCAAGCCCACCTAGTCTTCTGGAGTGAAGAGCCCACCGCAACCAAGTTATTAACAAAGAAACAACTTCATTGAGAAAGTTCCTACACTGACTGGTCAGGGACACAGCACAGGCTCAGGAGCTGATACTGCGACCCCCAGCAGCCCCCATTCTTTGGTTTTTATAGGCAAAATCCATGAGGTCGAGCCTGGTCACGCGCAGGTGACCAGTGGGATCGTAAAACACACAAAGTATTGTATAGTCATACCAGACCACACACAGTTGGCCAATGAAGTTACAGTTGGTTTGTAACGGCTGTTTAAACCAGCCTATCACCTTGGTTTAAAATGGCTCGCAAATTCAGCGGGTAAGGCGAGGTCTACCTTTTGGTGAGCAAAAGGTGGAGTTTACCATAAGCAAGGGGTGTTGCCAGTTTGAGCCAGATTACAACCTACATGTTTTATTAGTCAGTCTTTAACACAACAATCAAGGGTGGGTTAGGTTGTTAAGGGGAGAGGGACCCATTAAGTTTAAAATCCCTAAAACAAAGGCAAAGCTCAAACTGGAATCCTACCAGCTTGGGTGCACTTCAGAGGTTAGCCAGTGATTTTCACAGCACCTTATAGCAAAATGTGTGCTAAGTTTCTGAGTTATTGGTTAACTAACATTAAGTCTATCTGACACAGAAATAAATGATGACAGAGCAAGACAGACTTTCTTGCTCTTTGAAAGTACAGAAGTCTTTGGTTTAAGGCTTTATAGTGGCCTAAGGCTGAGGAATCATGTTTTCTGTTTATTGCTCTTGTTCTTCTCTTTATTCCCCATGCTTCTTTTAGGATCTGAGGCTAATCTC
Source organism: Dipodomys merriami (assembly GCF_024711535.1). Classification (NCBI taxonomy): domain Eukaryota; kingdom Metazoa; phylum Chordata; class Mammalia; order Rodentia; family Heteromyidae; genus Dipodomys; species Dipodomys merriami. Next base: position 10,043,833 of record NW_027204381.1, read on the forward strand.
ACTTCACCTATGGAGTCCTCACTGCAGATTAAGGGAGAAAGGCAAGAAAAAGAGCTAGTTCTTTAAGAACTTTCCCTGAAATCTGAATATATCTTATATGTCTGAATTTAGTCACAGCTAACCCAAGTGATGCAAATCTGAATATATCTTATATGTCTGAATTTAGTCACAGCTAACCCAAGTGATGCCTGGAAATTCCTGGATTATATGATTAAAGAAAAGATAATGAATTCTAAGTAATAATGCTCTGTAGCCTCTGACCTCGAAGGAAATGTAATACCCATGTCACCAAAAGAAGAAGTTCTATTTTAAATAGGAAGGGAAAGGAAGGAGGCAGGGAGAAAGGGGAAGGGGAAGGGAGGGAGGGAGAAAAGGAAGAAGAAAAGGAGGAAGGAAGGAAGTATGGGAGGGAAGGAGGGAGGAAAGAAGAGAAGGAAAGGGAAAGAGGAAGGGGAAGTAGGAGGAGGAAGAAGGGGAAAGAAAAAGGAAAGGAGAGGAAAGGAAAGGAAAGAGCATCACTGAAGAGATCCATATGGAAAAAAAAGGAAAACCTAAGGTGTTTATACATTTATTTATAAGTACCTACTTATATCTAATAATTTTCATCCTGAGTCACTGAGCCATATCAGTGGAGTATGAAGATTTGGAATGTAATTTCAAAAAGAAAAGAATAACACCTAACTAAAAAGTCTTTTTAGAGTACATCCCATTTCAGAAAATAAACTGCATTAGCTCTACTCCACAGGACCTGTCATGTGTTCCTGCAGAGCCTGAGGAAGACCCCAGGTGCTATGGAGAGGGAGTGGGTGTGTGCGTGTGGAAATGGACAGCATAGGTGTTGGGATGGGACACGTTCATTTAGGCAGAAATCTCAAACACTGCATGTGTTGTGAGTGTCTGTATCATCCTCACTCTCAGACTGCTTTTACTGTCCCTGTCCTGGAACCAGTCTTTCGAATATGCTACAAGGAAATGGGTTGGCAATAGAGATGAGTTAGAAATCAGGGTGAAAAGACGATGCGTCGAGAAGCAGCAGACAACACAGTAGGCAAGGATTTTATTTTATGCTTGAGTTTCATTCTAAATTTAATGGGAAAGTCATAAGGAATTTTGCAAGGGTGTGGCAGATGCCAAAGCCTGCCTGCTCTGATTGCTGCAGGAATGCAGGAGGGGGAGCAACAACATTAGATAGATTCCTTGCAGATGAGGTGTCAGGTGTTAGAAAAGACTCCACAGATGTGAATGAGCAAAGAGTAGACAGAAACATTACAGCCCATTGATTCCTGTCACTCTGAGGGACAGTATTGTGCCGAACTCAGCTCAGACCAAGGAACTGGAGGCAGGGACTGGGTACCATAGAGACAAGGAAATGTGGTCTAGTTTTGGAGTCTTCATTATCCATAAATGTAAGGTATATTAAGTAGGTATGTTTCACTAGGCAGCCGATGAAGAGAACACCGCATGCTATTCAGGCAGGAAAAAAAGTTTATTTACTGAACTGCTGTCCTCCCCCCCACCCCCCATGCATGGTGGAGAGGCATGGCTGAAAAGGGAAGACCACCCACAGGCCAGGACTTATCTAGGCCAGGGACAAGAAGAGGTGTGGCCTGGTGGGGGGAAAGGTGTGGTAACACTGGATTCAGATGTGACCCCAAGGCCTTGAGCTCTCCTAAGGTCAGAAGGGTAGCATGTGACCACAGGTGGCCCAGGATGTGACCTAGCAGAAGTTGTGGTGACTGCTTCCAGGTGTGCCAGTTACCTAGGTAACATAGATACAGGGTAGAAACTTAGCCAAGAGGGTAGGGAGTATCTGCACAGGGCCTGCTTGGCCAGGGGGCAGACCTTACAAGAAAGTCTTACATAGATCATGTCAGAGGATGGCTCTTGTTATCTCACATGAAGATGTGTCACACTTGCAAGAAAAGAAAAAATATCAGAAAAGAGGAACTTAATAGACCAACAGGTTTTATATGGTAGGAAACGGGCATATGGGAACAGCAACCAATTCTTCAGCCCCACTGAAGGGCGAATGGTGCATTGCCCCCCACCCTTTACTACTACTGGGGTTCCTTTAAATATTAAGCAGAAAAAGGGAAGTCAGAGGAGCAGATGGACGTAGGGTGAGATGGAGGCAGGGTGGTTGACTGAGGAGTTTCTGTGTCGACCAGGGGTGTCAGGGTGAGGTTTGGCCTTGGTCCTCAGACCTTCTTCTAAGACCACCGCGATGCATTTGTTCAAGAGGAAGGGGAAGGGAAATGATTCAGCTGAAACAAAAGTTTTAAACTATCAGGGAGACAGGTAAGTTCTTTCTGTTAATATCATTTTCTATCACTCTGGTTTAAAATGCCCTCCATTTAGAAATTTCATCCCCAATGTGAGTGTTAAAAGGTAGATCATCATGAGATGATTTATTGAGGATTATAGCCTCATTAAAAAAAAAAAAAAAGTTAATGCTGTTTACATCAGCCTGGGATAGCTGCTTGGGTATAAGATTCTCCTAGAAGGATACCGTTTATTTCTCCTTCTTCTCAGTCTTGTTCACTCTCTTTTCCTTCTTCTTTCTACCATGGGAGGATATAGCACTTAGCAGGAAGGCCTCCAATGGATATCTGAGCCCTGCTCTGGCATCTCCCAGCCTCCAGAACCAAGAGCCAAATAACTTTCTATTGTTTACAAATTGTTCGGTCTCACACGTCCTGACTTCACAAGAAAAGAAAGAACCAAGACAGTCATAAAGCAACTCAGACACATGGGTCCCTTCATCAGCTGGTCTTCCATGCTCCTGTTAGCTGGGGTAGCCTTAATTGCTTGAGCAGGGAGAGAAGAGCCCATCCTCTAGATTGTCTATGCCTGTGCTGCTATTCCCATGTAGATATTAGGAAGAGCTGAGAGGTAAAGATGTCTTGACCAACGTGATGTCTGGGTCACCTGCAGAGGGCATTATCAGACTTGTTCTTCTCTCCAGCCTCATCTCCTTGCCTGACTAGTTGCCAATTATTCAGCTTTCAACTGATAGACAAGATTCCAGCTGCCTCTCCAGGGACAGGGGAACCATTAACAGATCAACACTACCATCATCAAAGAAGGAAAGAAAAAAGTATATACATTAGAGCTACAGGAAAAATCCTATTTTCTTCTCAAAGTCTCTTAGGATGCAGACAGGTCCCAAGGGCATTTGGCTAATGCCATCTAGGGGTGGGATTTGTTTTCTCCCCACATCCCCATTGGGAAAAAAAAATAGAAATGTTTAAAGCACACAGAGCAAGTTTATTTGAAAGAGAGAGAAAAGTTGTACACGGAAAGAAGAAAGAGTCTCCTTTAATGGAGTCCCAAAGAGGAGTCCGGTGGAATGCTACTGGAGGCCTCCTCCCATAGCTCCTCCTTTGAGCTTTACACTGATTGTTCGATGTCTTATGCATAGACTACTGTGGCTCTGTTCATTGGTTGAATGGGCCCCAAAGGTATTTTGGGGAGAAGCTTTTGAAGAGCCTGAGGCTCTATGAAAACTAGAAGTGTCACGATGGAACCACCTGTTATCTGTCATGTGTTATGGACACCACTTTTTACCCCTGTCTACCCTCAGTTCCTCTTTCTTTCCCCCATGACTATGAGAAATGACTTCTTGGCAAGGCGGATAGAGGAAGCCTAGGATCAGGTGGTAGAGGAGCAAGACCCACTCTCTGGAATACTCCTTTGCTGTGGGTGTCTTAACTGCCTTTCAAACTAGCTTGCAGCTGGTGCTGTTCTTTCTCTCTGTCTCCTGGCTGCTTCCTCTTTCTCAACTGGCCTTTCCACCCAACTTCAACAAGATAAGAAATGATAGTTTGTTCTCTGGATTGATCTGCTTCTGACAGGGTGGTAAAATGAGTGCTGTCAACCTGTGTATCCAGAGTCTGATAGGTGTTAGGGGTGGATTTAAAAACTTATCAAAATCGAGGAGCAAAGATATATGTCAACCAGAACAGGATCTCTGTTGTATTTTATCCACTTTGTAGAGAAGTTTGGGTTGTAAATGGAACAAAGAATATTCTCCATCAATCTGCTGCTGAGACTTTCATTCTATTTTGCAGTTTCTCCAGAAAGCTGGATATTTAAGAGTCAGAGACCTAATTCCTTACCAGAAGCGATAGGATAGATGTTTGCACCTCGTCTCAGAGATGCCTGCAAAACAAAGAATATTGTGTGAAGATGAAGCACGACACTCTTGTCCAGAAAGAGATGCACTTGCTAACATTCACAGTGTGAATGTTCGCACTGTGAACATTAGCTTATCCTGAAGAAGCTTTTCACTGAGAGATTCTGTTGTGGAGCTTTTAGATGAAGAGATTAGCCTGGATTATCTGTGTGGGCGCTGAACTGAATGCTTTCCTTTATAGCCTTGTGAAAGGAAGGTAGAGGATGGGATTTTGCAATATTGAGATCTGAAGATGCCAGAGGTAGGAGTGATGTGGTCAAAAGTCTACATGACAGCAGGCAGCAGAAGATGCTGAAATGGGTCATGAATGAACTTTGGGAGAAAGCATAATATGATGCTATGCCATACTGGCTCAGCCATTCATATGTCTGCTGTCTAGATCCATGAGAAAAGACAGGCCTTAGCTGGGAGCTGGTGGCTCACACCTATAATCCTAGCTACTCAAGAGACTGAGATCTGAGGATCATGGTTTGAAGCCAGCCAGGAAAAGAAAATCTGTAAGATTCTTTTCTCAAAGCAACCACCAGAAAACTGGAAGTGGCACTGTGGCTCAAAGTGATAGAGCACTAGCCTTGAGCAGAAAAGTTCAGGGATAGTGCTACATCCTAAATTCAAGCTCCATGACCAACAACAACAAAGAAATGTCTTAATGTTTTAAGATATCAAGTTTGAGTTAATTTGTGACAGTGGTGTTAGGAAACCAGTAGATATTCCATTCATAACATTTTCTCAATGTAAAGAAAAATGTAGCAAATGTGTTAAATTTTCTTTAAGTTTTCCACTACATCTTTTTTTTCTTTCAAATCTTTGTCAGATGTTATCATTCTCAGACAGATGAAGAAATTGTGCTTAGTACTTTACAGTATATAAAAGAAGCACTTTGACTTTTAGATTTCCTTATGTCATCATTGATAGGAGGAAGATAAGGGCACAATCATGGGGTTGTTTTAAAGATCAAATGAGATCAAGTGGCTACAAGTCATCTCTAAACTAAAATATCCAATCTATTGCAAAGCTGAAGATTACATCTTCTGAGATTGGTCAGTTGATAGAGTACCCTCCAATCAATCATTTAATCATTTGCTCTTCTCTCCAGTGCTTCCTCTCTCTCACTCTTTTTTTTTTTAGTCAGTTATGGGGCTTGAACTTAGGGCCTGGGTACTGTCCCTGAGCCTCTTTGTGCTCAAGGCTAGAGCTCTCCCACTTGAGCTACACTGCCACATATGTGGTTAATTGAAGATAAGAATCTCTCCGAGACTTTGTTGCCTGTGTTAGCTTTGAACCTTGATCCAGATCTCAGCCTCCTGAGTAGCTGGGATTATAGGCATGAGCCACAGGTGCCTGGCTCTCTCCCGCTCTTATTCCTTCTTTTCTCCTCTCTTATCTTCTCTTTCTACATAGACAAGAGTCTCTGACTCCGTCTCTGCCTCTCTCTCTCTTTTTCTCCCAGCATCCTGCCAATATGCATATCTCCATTTTCTATGGAAAATAATTCTACTTGAGATGGGGATTGGGAGTGAGGGAGGGGTAAGAATGTTTAAAGGGGTGACATTAACCAAGACACATTGTATTTACAAACCATTTTGTTGAATGGAAATTCCTTTGTATAACTACTTAAAGATATTTTTTTAAAAGAAAGGAGTCCTACTTGGAGGTAAATAATAAAAGCTTTATTATAAAGTGGAATTAATATCTTAGATGTTTCTCTTATCGAGAATCTTCATAGCCACAGCCATCATTTTATATAATTCTTAGGATATGACCATAGACGCACAGGCTGTCATTGTATTCCTCATTTTACAAGTGACAAAAGCAAGGACCTCCCACAGAAGGAAGTGTCCAAAGATTTATTGAGGGTGACATGAATGTAGGCAGTGATCCCAGACTCATAGATCATTATGCATACATGAGTGACAGACTCCTTCACGAAGATTTTTCCTCTGTCTAGGTCAGCAACAAATGAACAGGCACTTCCCTGCAGATATACCTGGAATTGAATTCTGACCTTGCCCTTTGGCTCTATAAGTTTCATCACTTAGTTACCCAATCAGATTTCCTTGCTATCTATTGTCTATCAAAATGAGACAATAGGACACACTTGCGGGGATTGACTAGCTATTCAGAAGGATATATTAAGGAGCAATGTTACATCCACCTGTTCCTGCCCCATCCCCAAGAATTCTTCCAAAAGCATAGTGCTTTTACTTTTATTTTATTTTTAAACTCGTGTTCCGATCTGACCTATTTATTTTGTCATTTTCAAACCACTTGTATTCAAGTTTTCTCTCTTTCTGTTGGTAAGTTAGAACACCAACCATTTGTCACTTAAGAGGTGAAATGTGATACTTGTAGCTACAAAGGTACTTACAACAGTAGCTGCCCCATATTGAAGCAAGGGCACTGTAATTACTCCAGTAAATTGTCACAGTCTCTTCAAGTACAACCCCTTCTTGGCTTGGCTATAGGTTTATCATGGGTCTTTCTGGAGTTCAGCTGAGAGAGGGGTCGATACTTAAATGCTCTGGGGTTGGAAGAGACCTGCAGAACTCAATCTCAAGTCTCCAAGGTCTCCCTGATGTTCTCTTCTTTGCACATTGTCTGATAGCAAGAGACCTGGAAGGCTAGTACTCAGGACAGCCTCATCCATTTAGTTTTCATTGGTCACACCAAGGATGTGATATGACCAACTTTCACAGTAATGAAGTAGTAATGATTCAGTTAGTTGTCATTTGGGCTTTGTCCAGTAAGGAATGTGGGAAATGGACTGCTACTTCTGTTCTATTTCAACCCATGACCACAATGGCAGGGAAAGACTAAAACGTAAGTCCTACAACAGCACAGTCTAGGTAAAAATTCCAAACTTTCTGTGCCATTTGCTGAGATATCCTTTTCAATTCAGCTTAAAAATGAGATTTCCTTGTTATGAATGTCCACCTTAGGTAGGAAGTGGCCCACTCCATCTCAGCCTTCATGAGTTGTGCAAGTGGGCATCTTTGTGCTAAGTACTGGACATGGAAACTTCCATCTCTCGATTGACGATTAGTTATTAGCCTTTAACTAATTTTATTACTTTAAACCATTCACCCATTTCACCATCTTTCCCTAAGAACATCCTCTCCTCACACATAGCAACTGGACCATTAGCCTACTCTTTGAATAAATGTAGGATTGTGAAGCCTTGTGCTGGAGGTTGACTGCTCACACCTGTTAATTCTAGCTACTCAGGTGGCTGAGATCTGAGGATTGTACTTTGAAGAAAGCCCCGGAAGAAAACACCATGAGACTCTTATCCCCCAGTCAACTTTCAGCAAAAGGTTAAAAGTGGAGATGTGGCTCAAGTGGTAGAATGCCAGCCATGGGCATAAAAGTGAAGCAAGCATGAGAGACCTTAAGTTCAAGCCTCAGTACTGTTACCCAAAAAGTAAAATAAATTTTAAAAAATGATGGTCTCTGAATCCTTTATGACTTTTTCTCCTTTATTCTAGAGTTTTACATAATTCTGTAGTCTTTATTAGTATGAAGAAGGATAAATAAGAAAGGCACCAGGTTTGTACTCTGAAGTTCTAATACATTTTACAATTTGGTCCATATTATAGTCTCAGTTTTGCTTAGGGAAGATGAGTCTAGGCAGGTGAAATGGGTCCCCAGTCTGGTGGACTTAGTGCAGCATGAAAGCAGGTTATCTGTGAGGTAGAAATATTTTATAGTGGGAGGTTGTGATACAAGGAAAGTGGGAGGGGCTTCTGCAATCTGATTGGAGGAGTCCTGTTACCTTTCCAGTGTTGCCAGGGGAACCACCTGAACTCCACTTTTCCCTATCTGGTATCTCTTTCTTTCAAGGAGATCCAAGCTGTTTAAAGCCAGGTTGGCAGCCTCCTTGGTTCCCAAGATCCTGACATTTCTGATGCCCGCCTCTCTCTGCAACACATGGGCATGCTCATGGCAGCATGCAGAGCTACAAGAAAAACCTAAATTTAAATGTTAAAAAGCTTTTGTTCATTACTGGTGGCATTTCCCCCCCACCCCCCATTTGTCACTTGGAGCCGAGCTGTGACTCTTTTAATATCAAACAAATAATAAGCTCCCTCTAAAGTGATTTTTCTGACAAGGAGCTCAATATATTAAACTTTATCTATATTTTAATAGCCAATTTCACACCAAACTGCCTTCTTAATAATGTATTTACCACCTGGGGATATTATTCCAACCCATCTGGAAAGAATTGGAAATTAACTGTCCCTAAACTGAATGTGTGTGTGTGTGTGTGTGTGTGTGTGTGTGTGTGTGTGTGTGTGTGTGTGTATGTGTGTGCTTTACACTTGTTGTAGAAAACAGCAGTGTCATTGTTAGGGAAGGGGTCTTGTGTGTATGTGTGTGTGGGGGGGGGTACCACCTAGGGAGGGTGAAATCTGGAAGAGAAATGATAGTAGGTTTAGAGACACAAATTTGGTCTCCAGAGGCAAAGTTTATCCCCATAAGCTCCTGCCAAATGGGGCAGGGTTGCTGGGAGAAAGGGATTAGCCCAATGGGGTTTTAAAGAAAAGACTGCCTTTGTATTAGCTAGCAATTGGTTGAATTAGGACCAGCTTCTTTTGTTTCATCATTGGACAGTAGAGAGATTCATTTAGGTGACTTGTATGCATGTTGGATGTTTATGGTTCATTTTAGTCCTTTCTAGCTGTTATAACAAAATAGCTAACAACTGAGTAGTTCTTAAACAATAGACATTTATTTCCCACAATTCTGGAAACGAAGACATCCACCATCAAGGCAGCAACAGATTTTGCTGCCTGTCAAAGGTCCACTTGAGATGGTACCTTCTTATTGTGTCATCACATAGTGAAGTCTGTGTGTGTGTGTGTGTGTCTGTGTGTCTGTGTGTGTGTCTGTGTATGTCTGTACTGAGCTTGAATTAATGGCCCACACTCTTGTTTTTTTCACTCAAGGTTTATACTCTATTACTAGAGCCACACTTCTACTTCTAGCTTTTTGCTGCTTAATTAGAAATAAGTGTCTCATGGACTTTTCTGCCTGGACTGGCTTTGAATCACAATCCCAAGATTGCAGCCCCCAGAGTAGTTAGGATTATAGGCATGAGCCACCAGCAACTGGCAAAAGCCTGTGGTTTTGTTTATGATGTGTGTATGTGTGTGTGTGTGTGTGTGTGTGTGTGTGTGTGTGTGCAGGTACTGAAGCTGGAAATCAGGATGTGGTCTCTGTCTCTGAGCTTTTGTGCTCAAGACTACCACTCTACCACTTGTGCTCCAACTCCACTTCTAGATTTTTGGTGATTAATTGGACATAAGTGTCTCATGGACTTCCTTGCCTGGGCTACCTTTGATCTATGGTCATCATATCTCAGCTTCTTGAGTACTTAGGATTACAGCTGTGAGCCACAGGTGCCCAGCATGGACAGGGGATTTTTATAAGGGCACTAATTCCACTTTCCTAAGGCCCTCCTTCATCTTGCTGGCTAGTTCATGTTTGACATATGAATTGGTAAGTGACCAGATACACAAACAATTCAACCATCAAATGATTCTCTCTCCCTTCCCCCCAAAACAACAAGCTTTATACTTGCTCTGGCATAACCTGAGACAAATGCTTTAGAAGGAGGAAGATTTATCTTGGCTCACACTTCCAGAGGATTTGGTCTATGGTTGCTCAGTCCTATCACTTTGGCCCTGAAGTGAGGCTGAGCATTATAGTAGAGAGCAGAGATACACACTTCATATCAGTCAGGAATGACAGACAGAACAAGTAGAAAGTATGACTCAGGGACAAGATGTACCCTTCAAAAGCATGCCCCAAGCAGCTACTTCCAAGTAGGCTCCCCTAAGCCATTCAGCTCTGAATTCATCAATGGATTAACTCATTGATGAAGGTAGTACCTTATGGTCCCATCACCTTTCAATATTTTCAATAGCACCAATAGCGGGGGTCAAGCCTCAATATATGAGCTCTTTGGGGGAGGGGTGTGTGGAGACAAAGCATAATGCATACATGTATGCAATAAGTTCTTGGGGCATTATTTACTCTCTTCCTTTTATTTATTCATATCTACATGAACTGACAAGCTGAGAGCAGCCTTTAGAGTAGATAGAAAAGCCTCTTATTGAAGGAGGATTTAGAGAGTGAATGGGCCCACACTGACCATTCCAGGATCTTATTACTACCAGGGATAAGATGAAGACAGCCCTGGTCTCTGTTCCCTGATTCAAATTCAGCAAACTCCCACTGCAATAGGGAGGCACATAAGATCATCAACAAGATGGTAACAAGTTCCATCGGGAAAGGGAATGGAGAGAGTATCAGATCCGGGAAGTGTTTCATGTGAGATGTAGAGGGGATTCCCAGGGAGACTGGATATTTTCACTGGGTCTTGATGGGTGGGCAGAGAGTCCAGACCAGTCAGATTGGAGGACGGATGTATACCCAAGCATGGCATTTGTGTAGTTTCTGACAAGGAAGTCAATGGAAAGATCTTTCAGGTGTCCTGGAGTGAACAAAAGGAACCCTCAGTGTGGCCTAACAATGACTCCTTTTCGAAGGGATTAGGCAAAGAAAAACGGGTTTTTAGTGGATCTTAAGATTACCTTGGAAAAAGTTTCAACTATAGGATGTGTTCGGTATAGAATGAGAAAGACACTCAACTTTGCAATGTAGGAATCAATGCATTTGGGAAACACATAGCTATATCAGCTTAATGGTGTAGCTCCTGTATGCCTACCCCAACCAGACATGTGTGGTGAGGGTAAGAGTGGTGAATATCCCCCAGAAGACTTCCAGTGCTAGGAGCATCCTGCAGCATTCAGCTCTGTTTGGAAATTGAGTCTCCAGAACTACTGTGTAGAAGCCACTAGGTATGGATGCTGTGTGGGTTATCAATTTCACACTGCCACTGTGCTGGGACTCCAGTTGTGTCTGAGTTGGGCAATCCAAAGGCAGATGAATGAAAAATCGCACACATGGCAGGGCACCCGCTCACGGTATCCATGGAGGGAAAGTCTTGTAATTCAGCCACACAGAACAAAAAGGTCTACACGGGAAGAGAAACCCTAGTGGGATTTTTGGTGGCTTATGCTGATAGCACAGCCACAAAAACCCAGGCAACAGTGGTGTCAGAAGGCTGCCCTATCTAATCTGTTTTTCTGTTCCTTTTTCAGGGCCTTGGGAGTGAGCACTCCTGCGCTAATATGTGTCAGGCTAAGGGACCCAAGTGATAGCTATCGCCCAGGTCCTAGGGAACTGGACTCCCAAACTAATCAGCAAACAGGAAGACTAGTCGTGACAGACAAGTCAAGGAGGATAGGGGTGAAAGGCTCCTTTAATCCTGCAATTGGAAGGTGTTCAATGCTGACAGTTACCTGGGGACCTCGAGATACCAGGCTCCCTAACTTAATCAGACAGATATAGTGAGCTACTGTGGCTGAGGCTGCACCAGGAAATGTGGAACAATAGGAGACCGCTCCTCAGGGCCTTGGGCTGCTACGGAGATAATAAACTATATAAAAATCTGTCACTGGGCGATAAGTGATGAATTAAAATCAATTATATGTTTAAAATAATAGCCAGCTCTCTGTCTTTCCTACTGGAAATGTGATGGTTTTGACCAGCCTCCGAGGTACTAGCAGAATAGTGCCTGTACCAGGCTGACTGAAATAATTAGAGAGGCTGATTTTGCTGGTTAAATTTTCTGCATTGTGGTTCCATGGAAGAAAAACATAGTAGAATTGTGAGTCGGGTTTTAATATTTACCCCTCTCTCCACTAGTGAGCTTGTTTTCCTATCCTGTGTTAGGATGGAAGCATTTGATGAGCAATTAGAGTAAGGAGGACTTGGGGCACCGTACTCACTCCGTGCCTTTGTTTTTACAGGTGTATAGCCTGCATAATAGCCCAATCCACAATGAGAATGAATATCTGTGAAAACGATGCCAATGTCAGTGCAGAATTCTCCTTCACAGTATATAGTAGTGAAGGTTGATTTGGGGGTGCTTGTTGGAGGAATTTGATTCTATGCTTCAACATCTGTTCACTTCTCTTTCCCTACTCTTCTACCCTAATGACATGAATACTGTTAGGAACGAAGGAAGGAAGGAAAGAAAAATAGCTAGGATTGCAGTCACCAGAGCCTGACTTGGAGATGGTTGAACATTTTGGGGGCAGGAACTGTCTCTTTGGTTGTATAGCACCAGCATCAAGTATAGTGGCTGGCTTTTGGAGTCTGCTCAGCACTTTCAGTTTGAAGTGAATTGTAACAATGGAGACACACCTTGAAGTCAGGTCCCAGGGTACCCATTTGGACCAATAGAGATTGCATCATTTTCTTTACACATAAAAATATCTGACCTTGCCTGGAGCATGCTGTCTGTAATCCTAGCTACTCAGAAGACTGAGCTCTTAAAAGATCACTGTTTGAAGCCAGCCTGGGCAGATTTCATCTCTCTCTCAAGGGATGGTTTGCTGAGGTCAGCTGTTGGGGACACACTGCATCTGGATTGCAGAGACCCCCACCCCCACCTCCCACCCTCACCCACCCCAGGGCCCAGCAGCAACTCCAAAGGAGTTGGGCCACGCCCCTGTGCAGACTCCTTTCTCCCTGCTCCGCCTCCGTCCTCCTTGGCTCCTCCCAATTACACTCCCGTTGACCTGGTAGATTTCATTTTTTTGAAAGGTTTAATTAGAACATTGCGCCTGGATCCTTTTTTTTTTTTTTTTTTAATAGTCCAACGCCGGCGGTACCAGCCCAGGACTGGGTCCTGGGCATGCGGCGGGGCTGGAGGAGGGAGAGGGGTGCGCTCCTGGCTGATGGCAGGAATGCACCCGGCACCGCCACTGCAGAGAGCGCGCTGGGACTCCCGCCCTGAATCTTATTTACATTCGGACTAACAATAGCTCTGGAACCTGGCTATAAATAATTTCTGGGGAAGAGTTGTCTAATTAAACGTGCAGCAGTAAGGAAAGAGCTTTAACCACAAGGCTGGTGTCCTAATGAACGTAATCACTGGATGGGGACAGCTTAGGAATCACATCTAGACATCTCCCCGCGGAGGCAGGCAGGGAGATGGAGGGAAAAATACTCGGGAAGAATTTTCAATCAATATTTAATTGCGTAGTGTGTTAAACTCGTCAGAAGGCCTTTTTCACCCTCTTCTTTTTCTCTATACCCAGGGATAAAGGGATTTCAAAATGCAGCTTTTTGGGGTGGCCTGGGTCTGGGATTTCAATGGAGGAAAATTTTATTAATGCTGAATAGAAACTGTAGGTGCCTTAGAGTCATTTATTAATAGCTGAGGCACACACATTTTGGGAGGTGCTGTTTCTAAAAATTTTTTTTAAATGGGATAAATGTCTGGCACTGGTGGTTCACCCCTGTAATCCTAGCTAATTAGGAGGCTGAGGTGTGGGGACCAAAGTCTGAAGCCAGCCTGGGGGAGGCAGGTCTTCTATACTCTTCAATTAACCAGAAAAAAAAAAAATCCAGAAGTGGAGATGTGGCTCAAGTGGTAGAACATCAGCAAGAGTATGAGTCCCTGAGTTCAAGCCCCAGTATTCACATTAACAGGGATGGAGGCAGGTAAGGTCTAATTCCAGATACAATCTAATTCCTTTTCTGCCATGTCTGGGTAGTTCCTGACTGTAATCACGTAGAATGCAGGGTCTGTGTGCTTTTCCCCCTCCAAGTGGGAAGTTGGGATGCTGCTGCCCTTGCTCAGTGCCCAGGGCAAATAAAGGGAATAAAATGGCAATTTCCTGGACCCATGTCGTTCATGAAGGGCTAGCAAGCTCCTGTCACCTGAGTCCCAGTGAACACATTAGGCAGAAGCAAATCTAAGACAGCCATGCTGCTTTCTGCTTCACTAGAAACAGGCACTCCATCAGCCAGATGGAGAAGGACATGAGGACACAGGGTGGTGCTAGTTCTGTGGCTCTGAAACATGCTCCTGAGGACAGAAAAGCTTCCATGTGAGGAAGAGCACTGCACATCAGAGCTGCCATGCTTAATTAATGTAGGAACTACATCTGTCCAGCTTCATGTGGACACATAATAAACACCTGTGAGCTATCAGCAGGAGGGGCTGTTCATGTACACAGATACATACATGTCCCGGGTATGAACTAGTCATATTGCTATGGTACCACATCCAAACTGGGGAAGGAAGAAGGAAGGGGACAAGAGGGAGGTAGGGGGCTGGTGGCCAGGACAGGACACAGTCAGTATTCTGTAAAGGGATCCCTAGGGGGTGCTAATCTATATGCAGAAAGCTGACTAGAATTCCCAGACACTTCAGACATCCTGGAAGACACAGAGATGAAGTAGCTAATGTGACCACCTGTGATTAATCAAATTCACCACTGGATGTCAACGTTGCTCTAGCCAATTACAAGAACGAGCAAGGATTCAAATGTTTTTTTCCTCTGTATAAGGGGAGTTTTAGACAGGGCTCACTTCTTGACTCTCGGGATGTGTTGGGGAGGAGGGAAAGAGAGACCACCATCTCTGAATAGAGTCCAAAAAGGAAAATCATCAAATTGTAAACCTATCATTTCTTGTTTTGTTTTTGTTGTTTTTGTTGCTGTTGTTTGGTGTTTGTTTTTTTTTCCTGTCAGCTCCAGCCTGGTGATCTACCCTTTAAGTCCCATGTCTGGATTTTTACTGGTTAATAGGATACAAGAATCTTTTCTACCTGGGTTGCCTTTGAACCATGATCCTCAGATCTCAGTTTCCTGAATAGCTACGATTATCAGCATGAGTCATTGGTACCCAGCTGAATTTGTCACGTTCATCCTTTTATAAGAACCATTCCACATCCTCTAACATTCCTGGTTCCTTTTCTCCATTCATTATTCTCTCTCTGTTAAAACCCCTAACGTAATCACCAAATATTTTCATTCATTTGCTTATTGACTGCCCTGAGCCGCACACCTCACCCACCACACACACATAGGTAAACTATGCAAGGGCAGAAAGCTTTCTTTGTTCAGTACTGCATGCTTCATGACTAAAACTCTGCTTGACACAGAGTAGATGTTCAATAAATACTTGTTTGAATGGCTGAATGTGTAAGTAAATGAATTAATGCAATTCGGTCAGTAAATAAACATGGAAGCAGAGGCTTTATTCCAACATGAGTGAGAGTTCTTCCTTCTTTAAGTATTTTAATAATAGCTAGAGAAAGAAACATAGATGCAGATGTAAAAGCAGGCCATAAATGTCATGTTTGGAAGACTGGAAGGGTTTTCTGAGTTGAGTTACAGTTCCATTACTGCCTGGTGCCAATGGTTCACACCTTTAATCTTAGCTACTCAAAAGGCAGAGATTTGAGAATCATGGTTTGAAGCCAGTCCAGGCAGGAATATCAATGAGCCATGAAACTCTTATCTAAGAAAGCAATAAAAGAAAGAAGAAAGGAAAGAAGGAAGGAAGAAGGAAGGAAAGAAAGGGAGAAACAAAGAAAAAGAAGGAAAGGAAAGAAGGAAGGAAGGAAGGGAGGAAACCCAGCAAAAAAGCAGAAGTAGAAATGTAGCTCAAGTGGGAGAGCACCAGCCTTGAGTGAGAAAGCTAAAGAACAGCAGACAGCACCTAGGCCCTAGGTTCAAGTCCCACTACTGGCACCAAAAAAGAAAAGAAAAGGAAAGCTTGGGTTACTACTGTGACTGTGAAAAAGCCAATAACTTGACCTTCCTGAACCTTAGTTCCTTTGCCACTCACTACAACAATATAATCTATTCAACCCACTTGAGTTTCTTAAGACCACCTTCCATCTTGGGAAGTAAATAATGGATCCTCCCAGTCCCCACACACTGTAAACACGAAGCCCTACACAGCCCTGGCAACATGGGTGTCATATTCCTTTCCCAAAGAACAGAGAAATGATACACCTTTTCCAGGTTACTCACTTAACCCATAGGACTTCACACTCCAGGTCAACTATAATGAAAACAGGTTTAGAAATGAATCTGGAGGACAGCATTTGTGCGTTCAAGATTGTAAAAGAGTTCTGAAAAATGCTGTTTCTTCAAAGGAGTGAGCCTCGAGTTTGCTGCTGATTCTGTATCTCCTCTATTTGAGAGGAGTGACTACAGTTGAGCTAGTGTCTTACAAATCCACATGCTTCCTTTTGAATAATTCAATTAAGCAAAAAATATACATCTATAGTGTAGTACTCTTTCTATTTATTTATTGTGCTGTCACCTTGGGCTCATGGATGATTTTTGATTTTTTTTTCAAATTTAAATGCTAAGCACCATTTATAAGCTAAATAAGACATTATTGGACCATCTTGGCAGAAATGTACAAGAACACCACAAAGCTAAGGTGAAAAAAATGCATTATTGAATGAAATTTAATTAGTAGATTTTGTTCTATTAGTGGCTTGTATATTATATTTAGGAAAATGAATACAAATATGATCCCAGGCAATCTTTCCAGTAGAAAATGTCACTGATAATATAACTTCACTCCTACTCTTTCCAGCAGATGCTGGATGAAAATTGATGTCTTGGTCTCTTGCCAGTCAAAAGATTTTCTGGTTTGTGGTTCTAATAATAGCTAAATGGAGGGGAGATGCTTTGTGTGGAGCTCTGGCAGGTAAGAAAAAGGCTTCTTGGTGAGAATTAGTGTAAATTTTTGGGTGATATTGTTTTACTTAGAGCAATCCATGGCATAGTGCTCTCAGAGAATTGGACTGAGGCTATGATTTTCTTTTGCTGGTTAAGTCTAATATTTATATTACCTGTTCTGAGTCCTCTATGGGGCACATGGCTATAGTAGAGAGGGCAGGATTTGGAATCTTGTACTCATGGGTTTAGTTACACTGCCTCCATTTATAAGCTTTGTGCAATTCTTCTCCCCTTAACAACTTAGAAGAGGGAACTTGAGGTGCATGAGCTAGTTGTGTTCATCACAACTTACCTGCATTTCCCAATTGCTTCTTCACAATGCCTACCTCTCAGAGTATTGTAAAGATTACATTAGATAAAGATTGCAATGTACTTGTCACTTGCATTCAAAAGCATTAATCTGCACCTCCTATTTACAACAGTCATGTAATTTTCTTGTGTGAATGCAAATCCTGGAGCTTGAACTCAGGGCCTTGGGTACTGTTCCTGAGCTTTTGTGTTCAAGTCTATTGTTCTACCACTTTCAATCACAGCACCAAGGACTTTCCTAAGATGGCAGAGGTCCTCAGATCTCCTCCTGAGTATCTAGGATTACAGGCATGATCACTGAGGCCCCAGGCCAACAGTCATATTGGTTTTCATGTCATCCTGGAAAAGACACAGCAGGCAAATGGCCAGAATTCTTATCCCCAAGCGTCCAAGGTAAAGTCATTGCAGACCTCAGCAATGGTAAATGGTAAATAGGAAAACAGAATGTCTTGCCTTTCTTTGGAAGTTGTGAGAATCATTTTGACAGCCATAGGAGGGTGCTACCCAAATGCAAAGTATTGTTGCTGTCGTTAGTACAGGCAATCATTCACTTGGTTCTATGCCAAGTTATACTGACAGCAGTGTTGGGAGAAGAGATGGCAGAGATGAAAGCTATAAGAGCATTTCTTTGCAGGGTGAGACCGACGGTAAATGTAGGCATGTCCTGAATTATGCATCTCTAATTTGTGTATTTTCTGTGCACAACTAGATTGGGTGCAGCCCCCTGTAACCACCCACTCCAGCAAGCTGTGTTTTAGATTTTATCCTTGACATCTTTCAGGCAATGTCTCTGTAGCTGGTATGATGACCTTCTGACCTATGTTTTCATCTTCCTGCTTCTACTGTTCTCCCACAATTAGTTATGCATGCACTTCACTTTAACTTTGTCATGATTTGGCTAACTTCACACCATTCTGGCTCATACCTGTCCTTTTATACAGTGGCTTCTCTAGTCTTTTTTCTAGTCTTTCTTTCCTTGCTATGATCTTGGTAGGAAATCATGAAAGGATCATAAAAGAGTTGCATTTGTTAGAGCAGAATGCAGGAACTTATTTTGTGAGTCAAATGATGTAAGGATAAAAAAATGTTTGGATAGTTCAAGGTTTTCTCGGTCTCTGTCTGTCTCTCTCTCTCTTTAAATAAACTTCAGATATACAGAATTAAATTATTATAACTGGTAGCATCTGGTTACATGGGCCTCTCCTCAGCATTCTACACCTGACCTCACTTTTATTTTAAAAATATTTAATAAGCAACAACAACCTTCTTTCCTAAAATTCACACATACATGTATACTTGTACAAGTGCACACACACATACATGCACACACAAAAATTCACACGTTAAGTCCTACATGTCTACCACATAATTGCCACCATTTTTATTCTGCCTACCTCCTACTTTAGGGATGACAATTTAGAATAAAGTGTTCATATCATGCTTTATGTAATTCCATCATATTTATGTATATATGTCTTTTAAAATAATTATTTTAGCTGGGTGCTGGTGGCTCATACTTGTAATCCTAGCTATTCAGGAGGTTGAGATCTGAGGATCACAGTTCAAAGTCAGCTTGGGTAGGAAAGTCCATGAGACTCTTATCTCCAATAAACCATCAGAAAACCAGAAGTGGCACTGTGGCTCAAGTGGTAGAATGCTAGCCTTGGCCTGAATAGCTGAGAGACAGCTCCCAGGCCCAGAGTTCAAGCCCTATGACCAACAAAATAAAATAAAATAAAATCATTATTTTTATCTTTATTATAAGGGCCGTTATATAGGTGATTAGGGAGACTCTTTTTCTTTGTGTTTTTAAGATCATCTGTATTTCACTTTTGTGGTAGCTCATCTTCTCTACTGTGAATAGATCTTAATCTATTCACTTACTTTTATGTTAATGTGTATTAGGTTAAATTAATGCTTGTTTCCTACTATGAGCTAGGTTGTTATTAGCATAGATACTGAGCAGTCAACTGGCGAAATATATATATAGTAGGTAATTACTACTAGCTTAACAAAATACCACTTTATACTCCCACAATCAATGTATACAGATCCTGTGGAGTCAGTATCTCCAATAATTACTAGTGGTAGACATTTCAGATTTCACCAGTTAGTTCTGTGGATAATGCACTTGAATTGTCGTCTCTAGCATCTGTAGAATTTCTCTTAGACATTTCCTCTCCTCTACTGTACCTGCTCATTTACTTCGCCCACTATTTTTTTTAATTGTGAAAATACTGTACAGAGGGGTTACAATTACATGGGCAAGATAATGAGTACATTTCTTATCAAGCATTGTAGCCTCCTCCTTTGTTTCCCCTTCCCATCCCTTCCCATCCTCCCCACACACCCCACCCAATCCTCCTCCCCCACCCACCAAAGTTGTAAAGTTCATTTTTCCCCATAATGACATGTACATCTCATTGTTGCAATGGATCCACCTATATCCCTATTTAAACGATTTGTTTTTTCCCTTCCCCTCCACAAATTATACCAACCTCAAATACAGTGAAAGCAGGGGTTATACCATGGGGGAGGGACATACCAAGCAACAAAGAAATAATCTTATAAATGTGTTAGAAACAATCACCTGAAAGAAAAAAAAACATTTGAATACATATCTTAGGGTTCATTTCCCTAACATCAACTTATCTGACCTTTTCTGCTTGACTCGGACATATACTAGTTATTGCAAATAAGGGAAACCATGGGACCTAAGTTTCTTTGGTCCTGGCTTACTTCACTTAATACATTTTTCCCAAGTCTTTCCATTTCCTAACAAATGGGGCAATGTCATTCTTTCTGATGGAGGCATAGAATTCCATTGTGTATATATACCACATTTTCTTGATCCACTATTTTTAAGCTGGTTGTCTGTGCTTCTTCACATTGACTTATTGTTAGAAGTTCTTTACATTCTCTTAACACTGATTTTTGTCAGTTTTATGAATAGTTCCATTTTCAATCTAGTTGGGGTAATTAGTCTGGAGTGGGGGGAGGGGATGAAGCATGAATTTCTTTTATCCTTTGATCAAATAAACCCATGCTTCTTAACCTCACCTCATTACCTTTAATCTTCTGTCCTGCAATACCAGCAGACAGAAAGACTCTGTATCAGGATTAGAAGGAAGGCTACATTCATTAGGACATTCCAAGGGGAAATGACCAAGCTTAGAAGACGTAAAGTAAAATCCTCATATTAGTTCTTCTCAAAGAAAAGTTTGACAGCCCTCCCATTTCTGTCCAGGTTTAATTAATGTACCCTCTCAAGGCCTTTACCACCTTCTTAGAGGATGGATTAACTTTCTTCAAAATAATCAAAGAATTACAGAGGAGCTCTTCTTTCTTCCTGTATTTTGCTTTGCAGACATAAGCCAGACATTGGAAAAAGCATACAGGGATTCATTATTCATGCAGATGAGTCTCACAATTCAATAGAGCTAATTAGGAAAATGATGGAGTAAATTAGCACTTTATGCAAGTGTATTAATATTAATAAAACTGCAATTTTACCCTGAGGTTCAAACATAAGAGGGAGAGAACATAGCCCTGACCAGCAAGTCAACTATCAACCTGGTCGCTTTCTGGAAGGCAGACCACTTTCATTTATTCTGGAGTCTCTTGTACCTTTCCATTATCCATATTTTCCTGATACAAAGATTGATGGAAATACCTCAAAAGGCACAAATGAGCTCTCATTCGTTCATTATTTGAACTACTGGGTAGAAAATTCCACATTGCCAACCCTGGTGACCATAACTAGCAGCACACAACTGTTCACATGGCAATTTCCAATCTACCCTCTCATACTTGACACAGAAGGAAAAATGTTATGAGTGTTCCCATGTATAGTTTATTAATTTGTACACAAATAATTCATTATTCTCCACACCCATTACCACAACCATTGCTTTGGGTCTAGCTCCATCGCAGTCTCCATTCTTGCTTCCTAAAATTCATGTGCCAAACTATGGCTTGAGTAATCATTGGAATTCTAGGTCTCGTCGTTTGGATTTGTCATCTCAGGCCTGGATTTGTCAATAACTCAACCTTACCTCCAGATTTACATGTATCACCCTACTTCTTACCCCTCTCTCCCCCCCTTTCTCTTCTAGTACACATTTCTTCCAGTCACATGGAACCACCTGGTATTTCAAACACATTCAACCTATAAGTTCTTTCCTCTACCTGAAGGCTTTCTTTTCTCTGTTCCATCACTGTCTTAGATGTCAGTGTAGAAGACATTCTTTCTCAAATGCTTCCTTTCATCTCTTTCCCTTACCCCCCCCAAAAAAATCTGTATCTGTGCTTTCAAGGTATGTTCTAATTTTCTGCTCACAGCCCCCCAGTGGATGATCCTTTCTTGTTTACTATCTAGTCTTGTCCACAGTCAGTTTTTAAAGGGCAAGGACCAGTTCTCAATCACTATGATGTTTCTCTGCCTAGCACATTAGTTGTCATCTAGTCTTGTCAAAAGGGTGGATAAATGAGTGAGAAAATGGGCAAATGGAAGTGTGGATGCATCACATAGTCACTTAAGAGAAGGAAGATTTAGAAACCTGACTGGAAAGCCTGTGCTTCTCCCAAAATTCACATTCTGTCTGCGACTCACATTGACTCCTTCTTCTTAGGGTACTGGCTTTTGGAAACCCGGAAGATGATCCATTAGATAGAGGAGTTTAAAAGGCTCACATTTTACAAGACTCATTATTGGAATTCCTTCTACATCTTCAGTAGATTTGTTTAATTTGCCTCCTGAGGATCATGAGGATCTATAGGAAACCTCTGATTTTAGTTTGCTGGACAATACGTTTTATTTTTTTTCCCCTGCTCATGTTTAACTCTTTCTTCCCAATTCCCATTTTGGTACTTCACATCTTAAAACTAGTCTCAATATCTTTCATTACCTTTCAAAACCTGTGCAGATCCAAAACTTATACAAGTTTAATTCTCCCCACTGTTTTAAATTCAATTTTAAAAAATTCAGTCACTTGCTATGATCCAGGAAAAATGCTCAGTATGCATTCTAATAATGAGGTTGAATTAGTAGTCACTGTGACTCATTTCTAAATCCATGATCTGGCAATTCCAGTTTCAAATAGCTAGCTGGGTGACCTAAGGTCTGTGTAGACATCTTTCTTTTGTCTACTCTGTTACCGGCATGTGTTGTTTAGTGACTTACTTTACCTTCGTCATCATTTTCTGCATCTGTAAAGGGCCAGGCTGTCAATTGCTGATGGTATGTGCTCCTGGTAGGTTCCTAAGGGTGACTCTAGTCTCTAAGAGAAGTTCCTATTTTGCTAACAGTCCAAATGGGAACTTTAGTCCCACAACTTCAAAGAACTGCATTTTCATAGCCAGTAGTAAGCTTAAAGGGGACACTAAAACTCAGTTAAGAACCATAACCTGATTCAACACAGTTTTAATTTCATCTTGATGAGACCCTAAGGAGAGATTTAACTGACTTCTGATTCCCAGAATCTATGCAAGATAAATTGTTGTTTCAAGTGGATGTATTTGTAATCATTTGTTAACATCAGGAGGCTAGGGGTGTCTTGGTCAAGGAAGTTGTCTCATGATATGTGCTGAGGTATAAGTTAAAGATAAACAGCTCTCTCTCTCTCTTTCTCTCTCTTTCAATGGATGGATGGATAAATGGATAGAAAGATAGATGGATGGATAGCTATTATAGGTCTCACAGATAGAGCAAAAGGCCAGCAAATGGAGAAATACCAGATCATTAGCAGAGACTATAGAATAATTTGTTAATAATTGATATACCTGATAGCTTGAGAGGCCAATGGTAAACTTGTGCAGACATAAAATGATTGACAATGTCAGAATGTGCAGTTAGCTGAGGAGATTTTCAAAGTAAATAGTAGTACAAGGAGATAAAATTGTTGCTTCTCGAGATTCTTAGAACGTATCATTTAATGTCTTCAAGCCAATGCAGGCAGAAGCAGTAAGGGATTGGTGAAGGTGGCTGGTACTCACTGGAGCCCAACTTTGATAGCCTTTGGTTGGAATCCTATGAAGTTTGCCAGTGTGAAGTCGGCAGGCAGAACACGATGTGCTTCAAAAGAGGAGAGTTACGTTTCTGCCCTGCATAAGTTACTTCACATTTTATAACCCCATTTTGCTTATGTGTCTAGGAAAGGAGAAAATATAATTGTTCATAATAACCATTGCTAAATTTTGTAAGGATTAAATAAGATTATGAATATTTTCATGCTTTGTAATACAATGATTAATTAATGTCTCCTTCAGGGTACCAAAGAGTAAGTGTTATATCTTTGCTTCCCCAAGGTTCTGATTCTGAGGGCTATGTATTTATTGAGATTACAAGTGCTTAATCAATATTTGTGGAATTCATCTTGAGTAGCTGTAGGGACTCTAAAAGTCATATTCTCACAAATATAAAGGACTAAATTAAATTTAGCTGTACTTGCAAGTTATCTTATGTCTCAGCAGAGTCGCCTTGGATACAGATGTTGGCGATCTATCCAGAATCTGGGTAGATAGAATAGGTACTCTGCTTTCTGGCCTTGGCAATGGTTGACTGAAACATGAAACTGAAGCCCACTGGAAGACGGTAATAAAAAAATAATTAAAAAAATAAAAAAAGTAATGAGGCTTCCTCCATCACTGGTTCCTTCCATGATGCACTCTGCTATCACAGGCCCAAAGCAGAGACAGCTGATGGTGGATTGTCTTCTGAAAGCCAAGCTAAAATTTTCTCATTATTTACTTTGTTATCTCAGGCTATCCTGTTACACGGACAAAGTGCTGACTCCACAATCTCTTTTCTTTCCTTGAAGTTTACCAATTGAACATTGATAGACAATCAAAATAATGGGCTTAGTTTCGTAAAGACATATAGTTGTGTGTGGGGCAGGATATGCTGATGTTTTTCTTTTAGTTACAGTATGAGTAGATGTCTGTAGTGTTTTGTGAGACACTTGACATACGTGAGGAACTTTGCTGGGTGATGGCAGAGGCCATGAAGAAGAAATATGAGATGCAAGTTTTGTTCTCAAAGTACTTGAGCCATTCAAGTACTGTTTGGAGATGAGGCAATGAGAAGAAAACAGGATAAGATCCCAAACCCTGTTGCCCAAGTCCTTACGTGAAACATATAATAAGTCAATGAACATTAATGTCACAGAGTGACCCAGGGATCAGGGATATGAAGTATGAAGCTTGTATATGCTTTTTACCAGACTGGGCTTCTTGAGCCAGGACTCTGGCTTTGCCTCCTCCTATGGCCTTGACCTGGTGTAAAGCCAATACAGATTATTAATAACTTCATATTTATTTATTCCTCAGGTAACTAAAACATGTCTATTAAAGTGGAAATTGCCAGGCACTAGTAGCTCACACCTATAATCCTAGCTACTCAGGAGGCTGATATCTGAGACTCAGGGTTTGAATCCAGCCTGAGCTGAAAAGTCCCCACGAGACTCTTATTTCCAATTAACCACCAAAAGGAAGTGGTACTGTGGCTTAAAGTGGTAGAGCACTAGCCTTGAGCAAAAGAGCTCAGCAGCAATGCCCAGGCCCTGAATTCAAGCCCTACAAGCAACAAAACAAAAAATAAAAATAAATAAACAACTAAAGTGGAAACTGACTAAGTGGGCACCAAGCTTGGTCTAGATCCAGAAGCTCTTACTCCATATTGTCCTTGGGTTGGGGTGCTGTCTCTGTTTCCCTTCCCAGTCCTTGTGTTGTAAGATTCTTTGCTACCCTGCTTTAGGGGATCTACTTCAGCAGAGGATTTGATGAGGAGAGATTTTGGAGTGACTCTCTCTTGAAAAGTAACTTGGGAGGCTGGAAATGGAAATTGCCAGGGTCCCTTTGGTGATTGAAGACCCAGCACACTAGCAGCAGCTGTTCAGAGACAGGAAAAGCAGCTTCATAAAAAGAGCCATCATCATTTGGCAAGGAGTGCTCCAATTGGTAGTCTTCCTGATGTGTGGAATTGTGATGTAGATATGCCATAATGCATTACCCAGGCTGGGAAAGGAATATAAGCTCTGTGGTTTACAAAGGGCCCAAGGAAACTGGCATTCATACTACACCAAAGGGTCAGCTGGTCTGTCTTACTAAAGTTGACTGTTGAGGTGAAGCTGATTTCTTTAGAAAGTGAAAATATCTGACTTCAACGAGGCAATTTAGGTCTAAAGTATTACTTCCTGCCTAGAAAGATCAAGAACAGAATAGTAAAGGTAGGTACAATTTTAGACACTTCCAGGTTTCCAAACTTCTTAAAGTTTAGAGCAGAAAATGAGATTCAGAGTAAAGTTGGCTTTGATTTATAAATCCAACTTTCCTGCCTCGAAAATTAGGGTTCTTTTATACTGAGTCTTTCTCACCCCTTAACTTGTATTTATTTGTTATTTATTTATTTATTTGTTTGTTTATTTTATTATTTTTTTCTCAGTCATGAGGCTTGAACTCTGGGCCTGGCCACTGTCCCTCAGCTCTTGAGCTCAAGGCTAGCATTCTAGCTCTACCACTTCTGGTTTACTGGGGACTTATTGGAGATAAGACTCTTAATGGGCTTTCCTTCCTGGGCTGGCTTTGAACCACAATCCTCAGATCTCAGCCTCCTGAGTAGCAAGGATTACAGGCGTGAGCTTATTTTGCTTTTCATAAAGTGTTACTTTCCTCTCCTCTCACTTATTTACTTTTTTACCTTTTCTCTTTTTGTTTCAACAAATTCCTATTATAATTCTGAAAGATCACTGGACACATAAAGATGTATGCTATTTTCAAAAAGCTGGCATCTAATGTAAGACAAACATCCAAGCAGCAGAAGTATGAATAAAGAGAGAGAGATAAAAGCTGGTATCATTTGAAGGAGAGAAGGAGTGGAGCCTTTGGGGGAGAAATGGACTAAGTTTTTCCAGGGTAGATAATATTTGGAATGAAGCTTGAAATCTCTGATAATGCACAGCGGAAGAGGAGGAAATGAAGTGGGACATTCTGGGAGTGACTAGCAATAGCCCAAGCATAAGATAATGGTGCTGACATGAGGTGGAGGAGTAGCTGAATTGCTAGGGTTCTGGGCCAGGTAGACTGGAAAACTCATAAATTTATATAGGTTTGAGTGAGTAGTGAAGGCTAGGCCAAGTATTGCCAAAGCATTATGTAGTAGAAAGGGCGTTGGGCTGAAAGTCTAAAAGTCTTCATTTGAATCTTAGCTCTATAAATGGTCGGATTTTCCAAGAATAACTTAAAACTCTAAATCTTGGAATTGCTAGATTTATTCTCAGTAAATACCTTTTGGCCAATCACAATAGTTGACTCATATCAATGTACAGAAGAGGGTGTTGGTGTTCATTGTAACAATGCCTTCTCTCACCTGTCCTAGCTCTACCTGCTTCCTCTGTTCCCTCTCTGGTTACATGATCCCAGCTCAGCTTTGCCCTTGGGGAAGCATTTGAGAATGCAGGCTTTCTTTAGCTTGGTTCCCCATCTCCTTTCATCTACTAAGATCCTTGTCATCTTTGTCATATCCACACGGTGGGCTTTCATTGTGGCAACACAGTACTGCTAGTTTTTGCTTTGTTTTGTTGTGTGTGTGTGTGTGTGTGTGTGTGTGTGTGTGTGTGTGTGTGTGTGTGTGTGTGTGTGTGTGCGCACGCGCGCGTGTGCTGTTACTAGGGTTTGAATTTAGTCCCTGGGTACTGTCTTTTAGCATTTTTACTCAAAGTTGGTACTCTGCACTTGAAACACAGCTCCATTTCTGGCTTTCTGGTGGTTAATTGAAGTTAAGTTTTATATATTTTCCAGCGTGGTCTGGCTTCGAACCATGATCTTCAGGTCTTAGCCCCATGAGTACTTAGGATTATAGGTCTGAGCCATCTTCACCCCACACACTGCTAGGACTTATAAGCCATTTCCTAATTATTCCACCACATCTTTTTGCTGCTATAGAATGGAACAGGCTGTAGAATGGATTTTTCTAACACCAAATACACATTTTTTATTTCCTTTGTATCTTCCCTGTGTTCTATGCCCAGAACCATGCAAGGCATAGAGCAAATGCCTCATATACACTTGTGAAATTAATCAAGCCACCATTTGTGTTCTCAATATTCAGAGCAGACTCCTTTCTTGCCCACAGTGGCATAGTAAATTGAACTGAATCCTTAGGTTTGTTTTTGACTGTGCCATTTACCAAATTATCTCTTGCTTGTGAACGGAGCAGAGATGGTCCTGAAGCCACCAAGGGAGACTAGAGCTCAAAAGGTACATGCTCGTTTCTAATGTCAATTTCCTGGCTGTATAATGCACTTAAAAATTAAATTCGCTAAAGGCACTTCAAATGTTTTCCTTGCTAACACTTCATTACAAGGTACTTAACAGTAATAAATCCACAGGGCCTATGGTTTTTAGAAACTAAAAAATACTTAGAACAATAAAGAAAACATCATCCTTTCCTCTTACTCTTTATTTTGGATCTAGAATAAAAAACAACAAATAGTTTCTAGTTTAGTGAATTAAAGATGGTCAAACTATAATGAATATAATATTTTCAATAGTAATATAAAATGTCAAATTTTTCTATAATTTCAGGGACTGAATATAAACCGATGATTAGAAAAATAAAGGGATATTTTTTGCTTGCTATATATTTCTAGTTGTGTTTTGGTTTTGTACCAATACTGAGACTTGAACTCAGAGCCTCACAATTTTTAGTTTTTTTCCTGCTCAAGGTGGTCACCCATTCTTCTACTTCTGCTTTTTGCTCATTAACTGGAAATAATATTCTCTCAGATTTGTCTGCTTCAGCTGGCTTTTAACCAGGATCCTCAGATCTCAATCTCCCAAGTAGCTAGGATTAAAAGCATGAGCCATGGTCCCCAGCAAAGGGGAATTTCTTGATGGCATTGTTTGTCTATATGTTATTATCCAGCAAAGTTCTCTCTCAGGCTTACTTTTCTTCCTTTATAAATCATACAGTTCCACCAAGAGGTTGCGGGCAGGGGGACTTTGCCATTTCCTGCCTAGTCACAGGCCATACTTCACTTAGCACCCACTTCTCATCCCTAGCCTTCGCAAGGCTGGTAAAAGGAGGAAGGGTTGCATTTGACCAGTTCTTTAGCTCTTAAACATGTTTCCAAGTCACTATAATGTGGCTCTGCCTTTCTATTCTTCTGAAAGTATGAGCAGAGGTGCTAAAGTCTTCCCAAACTCCAGATTCAATATGCGATACTTAATCTTTATTACCTGGCTTCTCTATGACATTTGACAAAGGAGTTAAATCCTTTGCTTCAAACCTCTTCAATCTCTCAGCTGAAATAATCAAATTTCCACTTAGCTGTTAAATTCTCACATCATTTTCTCTCTTGACTTCTTTCTCACTTCTCTTCTATATCCATTTCCAGTCCAAGCACTCACCTATCTTTGAATATTATATTTCTGACCATCACCAAGTCTACCCAATGCCATATTTCTCTATGGTGGTCAGATGTTAAATAAGATTTTGTTGTAGTGAACAAGGAAAATAAGTTTATTATAGAAACACACGAATAAGAATATAGTCTTAAGGTGATATTTTGGATTAAGAAGAGTGGAGAGAAGATATGACTCTGAAGGAAGATGGCCATTTTATTTTATTTTTATTTTTTATTTTATTTGGTGCTACTATTGAGACTTGAACTCAGGGCTTTGTACTCAGTCTTCACCCAGAGCTGGTGCTCTGCCACTTGAGCCAAATATCCAGATCTCAGTCCATTGCGTTCTAGGATTATAGGCATCAGCCGCCAGTTCCTTCCACTTAGGTTAGCCATTTTATGCCTAAAGTCAGAAGATACTGCTCTGAGAAGATGGTAGTGGAGAGAAACTCCATGACAGCCAGTTAGAAGGATCTTCACAGGAAGAGCTTTACTGTCATTCCTTTAAAAAGAAAAAAAATATTATGGTTCTAATTGCACATGTTTTTGGAGTACAGTGTGATAATACAATGCATTTGTAAAATATGTAATGATCAAATCAAGATAATTAGTGTTTCCATCTCCTGAAACTTTGTGTTATGATATTGGGATTAATATAGAATTGTTGTGCATATTTACAATTTTTCTTAGCCAGGCATGGCCTGATGAGTTGTGAGAGAAGAGAACAGGTACAGAAAAGGTGGGGATGAAGTGGGGGTCGGGGGAACAAGAAGCCAGCTCTTGGGTGGTCTTTGGTCCCAAGTGACATGGGCTAGAGGAGAGTGTGGGACTGACCCATTTTTGACAGAACATTTCCTCTGCCATCCTGAGATCCATCTCTATCTTTTAAAAATATTTTTATTGTAGAGATACTATACAGAGGGGTTACAGTTACATGAGGAAAGTAATGAGCACATTTCCTATCAAGCATTGTTACCCCTTCCTTTGTTTTTCCCTTCTATCCGTTCCCTCCCCCATTCCCCAACTTCTTCTTCCCCACCCCAAATTGTAAAGTTCAATTTCCACAAAGTGTCTTGTAAGTCTCATTGTTATAATGGGTCAACCTGTATCCTTGTTTCAGCATTTTGTTATTTCTCTTCCCCTCCCCCAATTAGAAATATATATATGTATATATGTATATAATATATATATATATATGTACAAGATGTGGGGCACTGGAATCAAATAACAGGGGTTATAACATGGGGAAGAACATACAAAAGAAACAAAAAAAAACATAGTACATTAAAAACAACAGCAACAAAGAAAACACCTCTTGTGTCTCTATCTTAGGGTTTATTTCATTTAGCATCATCTTATATTCATATGTACATGGCTTTTGACCTTTTCTGCTTATTTGATAAGATTATCCTAGATGTATACTAATTATTGCAAATAAGGGAAACCATGGGAACTATGTTTCTTTAGATCCGGCTTACTTAATATAATTTTTTCCCAGTCTTTCCATTTCCTAACAAATGGGGCAGTGTCATTTTTTCTGACTTTTCTATGGCAAAAAAAATGTCTCCACAGCGAGACATCCAAGCCCACCAGAGTATTCCTGGAGGAAAAAGGGGAAGGTGAGAGCAGGTGGTATCAGTGGCAGTGGGAAGAGACACTGGGCTGTGAATGTGATGAGAAGATGGATCTGGCAATGTTTGCTGATGAACTGAGTGTGGACTGTCAGAAGGTAGAAGGAGTCAAGAGGATTCCCAAGTTTGGCTCTTGAACGATGTGAAGGTGAAGTCCACACCGAGATAGAAAACTTGTGGGATATGGAAATTTGGAGAACATGTGTGGCTTGGGGTTTGGGACATGCTGATTTAGGGTAGCAACTAGAAATCCAAGCAAGGAATGTCAGTTAGCAGATAAGTATTCAATTCTGAAATTCAGAGAGCAAGTGTGTGTGTATATATATATACATATGTATATATATACACACATATATATAGTCCCACATATAGCTCAATTATATAACATATATAGTATAGTAATTATGTTTGAAATCATAAGGCTGAAGTCTCCAAGGAGGGGATTGAGTAGAACAGACTTCTAAGGACAGCCTCTTCTCTTTGCCAACTTGATTCTAGAAATCTTTCTCTGCAGAGCCAGATATGGCACTATCTCATGGGGAGTGAGCCACTCAGATTTTTACCTATCTGAAGCAAAGCTATAAAATAGTACAGCTATGGCTGTGCTATTAAGGCTGCTTTTGTTTAAGCTCATTCTCTTCTAAGCCTTCCCAATGGCCAGGGTCTCCTGATGGAGGCTACTCTCTTCCTTCCACTGTGACCTTTTCTTTTCCTTACACATGTAATTCTAGCTACTCAGGAGGCTGGGATCTGAGAATCATGGCATAAAGCTAGTCTGGACAGGAAAGACTCTTTCCTCCAATTAACCACGAGAGAAAAGCCCAGGTCCTGAGTTCAAGCTCCAGTATGGGCACAAGGAGGCAAAAAGAAAATCCATATGGCTCCTTGCTTTTTAGAGGTTAAAGGTGAAATAATTTCAAAAATTTCAAGTTTGAACTCAACTATTTCCTGATCCTGCCTTTACCTGCTTCACTTTCTGGCCATCAGCTACCCAAGTATCTTGACTTCTGATCTGCCACATACACAGGGGGTCTCCGCCAGCTCTCTTATGTCCAATATTCATTTTTGCCTCCACTAGTTTGGCAGTTCTCCTTTTGTCTTTCTGCTGAGTCTCCCCCGATCCATAACCCTTTTTCTGCAGCACCTATATTTTCCACCAAAATTCCATACATACTTTTCCCTATTTCAGCTATTAATCCATGCTATACCATCTCATTATATCTTCAAGTGTAATTTCCTGTATGCACATCTTGTCTCCCCAGAAGATTACAAATTCCTTTAGGGCAAAAAAAAAAAAGAAAGAAAGAAAAAAGGAAAAGAAGTTCCACATTTCTTCACCACTGAACTAAGCTGAAGAAAGTCATTTTAATAAATATGTTTCTGGGTTGAATTAAATATATTGAACCTGCTCCCTAGTTTAGCAAGTTCATAGATCAGGTCGGTCACCAAAGACTCCTGTACATGTTTTATATAAGTCTTTCTGCAGCTGTTGTTGAGTACACCAGATCCCACTGCTCCTAAATATCTGTTCATTATATTTATGAGAGAACTGATGACAAAAGTTCTGCCAAAATAGATTTATAAGAATATGAAAAAAACCCACAGTCACACAAGTAAATGTATAGCTTGTGTATTGTGAAGTGTTACACAGAATTCCTTGCGATTTTAGAAATTCAATCTGAGTAGATAACTGTCTATGAGCTAAATCTAGAAGGAAGCTGGCCCAGTGCCAGTTTCTGGGTATTTTGGGGGTATTATTTAGTTGTATTGACACAGTTGAGAACTGAGCTCAGAGATGGAGGGGAGGGGAAGAGGAGAGGAAGAGAGAGAGAGAGAAAAAAGAGATTTTCCTTAGCAGCCTAGGACAGAGGGAACAAAGCAGCTGTAAATAGCTTTAGCAATCAGTGTTTCCTATTCTGAATAAGTGTTACCAAGCGGCAAAAACACAAAGCCCTTCATAAATAAAATAATTAATATCCTTTGAGCCTAATCATTTTCAGAACATTGTCAAATTTATTATTTCATTAGATAGACCAGAAACCTTGCAAATAGATATTGAGAAGAGATGAGATGATGGACTAATTACTATCAATGAGAAGATAGGAGCTCTTATATACTGAGAAACTGGTCCATTTATCTAAACAGAAATAGAAACAAACGTAGGAGACAAGGGTCTTCCCATCCCAGTACATTCTTTACTATGTCCCCCAGCAATGGAAAGTTTCCTATGGCTTCACGGAAATATTCTTCCTCTTTTCTCCTGGCTCCCTCTTGAAGTAAGAAATCCCATGGAGCCCTGATCATTTGTTCATCTGTTTGACTGCAAAGTGAGAGCCATGTGTATGTGTTTCTCTTGTCTTTCCTTCTTGAACTTGAAAAGGTAATTTAATAAATAAATGAAAAAATAAACTCAGAAGAGTAGCCAAACTAGGTCTTATGTTTCTAATAGAATCATAAATGCCAGAAAGTGCTGGAAATGATTTATGATCCTGTTATTATAAGTGACTGGGAAGCTTTCAGTGGAGTCCTTGCTAATTTCTAGCAGCTGCATTAAATCAGAAACCCTATTAGCTATTATAAAATCAACATCCTATTTTTCTGCAAATCAACTAGAACACCTGAGGATGGGGGTATGGAGCAGCTTGCTACTGAACATGCTGGCCTCATCCTTGACCTCCACAAGGGAAATAAACACAAGTCAGAGGTGTCCTGATATTGGTCACATCATCTGTTAGTGATTAATGAATGGCTGTCTAT
Source organism: Dipodomys merriami (assembly GCF_024711535.1). NCBI lineage: Eukaryota > Metazoa > Chordata > Mammalia > Rodentia > Heteromyidae > Dipodomys > Dipodomys merriami. The sequence continues at coordinate 10,076,753 of NW_027204381.1, forward strand.
GTTTTATAGAAGAGAGTCCTAATGGAAAAGAATCTTCTTTTAGCAAATGCTATTTCATTAAGAGAACAGGTACTGAGATCATCAAATCCTGTTCCCCATTTGAGAATTTCCTCTAGCTTCAATCGTCCAGACTTTCACCAAGCCCAGTAGCTACCCACCTCTCAGGAGAAAAATATTGCTGATAATTCTACTTTCCTTTTTGACTTTTTCCAATACAATATACCTCTAAGGACTGATTCTCTTATGATCTGATGAGTTAACACCTTATGTTGGGCAAGTAGGAAGAGTACAAAACAAATATCAAGTCTTTGAGCACAACTGTGACCTTCACTCCCAAGACATAGTGAGGAAGGTATGGAGAAAATGTGGTCTTATGGAGGGAACAGGGAAAGGTTGCTCCCCAGAGCATGTGTCTAGAGTGGTAGGTAAATCCTGGCACATGGAATTTTAGAGAGCCAGGTCCTAGTCACAGGGAACATCTGTCTTCATAGAACAAAGTAGAATTTTTGCAGCATTAGATTTTATAGGACCTAGTTAATGAAATAGAGATAGAAAGTATAGGCTTTTCTGTTTGCAAAACTGGGTGGACCTATGGGCTAAAAATAATACAAATAGGGCATATTAAGGAAAACGTAAGGGTTACATTTCTTATGCAGAGTTTCTATACTTATATACTGATATTCTTACAATTCATTATTTTTTTTTGGTCGGTCGTGGGGCTTGAACTCTCAGCCTGGGCACTGTCCCTCAGCTCTTCAGCTCAAGGCTAGCGCTCCGCCACTTGACCCATAGCACCACTTCCAGCTTTTTCTGCTTATGTGGTACTGAGGAATCAAACCCAGGGCTTCATGCATGCAAGGCAAACACTGAGCCACCTTCTGCCACTGAGCCACCTTCCCAGCCCACAATTCATTATCTTTTAAAAATATTTTAAAATTAGTGTGTGTGTGTGTGTGTGTGTGTGTGTGTGTGTGTGTGTGTGTGTGTGTGTGTATGTGTGAGACAGAGAGAGAGAGAGAGAGAGAGAGAGAGAGAGAGAGAGAGAGAGAGAGAGAGAGAGAGTGAGAGAGTTGTACTGGTACTGGGTTTGAATTGAGGACCTAATTCTTTCACTTGGCATTTTTGCTCAAGTCTGGCATCACACCTCTACTACTAGTTTTTGCTGGTTAATTTAAAATAAGAATCTCATGGTCTTTTCCATCCCAGCTAGCTTTACACTTTGAGTCTCAAATCTCAGCTTCCTGAGTAGCTAGGATTACAGAGATGAGCCACTGGTACATGGCTAACTCATTGTCTTTTTCTTGTTATCTTCTCTGCTGAGAATTGTTTTTATCCAAATGTTTTCATGACTGAGAACCATCTTGAAAGTTTTTTTTTGGATCAAATGGCACTTCATCAGAGAGCTTTCATATCAGTCTTTGAAAAAGCTAGTCTCAGTTTTTATTATTTTGCTGTTTTTTTCTTCTGCATACTTATTATTTCCAATGAATCATTATACTCTGTTTTTCTCTTTCACTTATTTATCATCCTACCACAATCTTATATCTGGCAAAGTCTTAGTCTATTTTTGTTCATTGTTCTAGAGCAACTGGATTATGGATGGTGTTTTACAACTGTTTAGAATGAATGAATGAGTTCCACAAAACATGATAGGACTTCAGAGAAAATCAGTGAATTATTGGCTCTCATGGTTAATTACAAAGGTGTAGTCTCTGTGGAAAGTCCACAGTATAAAGATGAAAGGACCTTTTGACAGTACCTTGGAGAGCTCCAGCCTCCAAAAGGTAGGCTAAAGAAGATGAGCTTGTAATATAAATGACATAGAGTTAGCTGGAAATGAAGTAAAAAATAGTAACTGGAAATGAGGTGAAAGTATGGAAGAACACAGAGGACAAGAAGATGTAGATTTAAAAATATCAAGTGGATTTTGTATTATTGATGTCTCCGGTGACCATAGGAAGGAATTATTTCATGGAGCCATGAGCTATGCTCCCTGCTGGTATGTATGGAAGGGTTGTTGCCTGTTAAGAAGTGGGAACAATGTTTGGTGTATGAAAATATAACAATGAAGCACATTATTTTGTACAATTACTATACATACAAAAAAGTTTGGAGACAGCACCCAGTGGGTCACACCTGTAATCCTAGCTACTCCCAAGGCTGAGATCTAAGGATCATTGTTCAAAGCCAGCCTGGGCAGGAAAGTCAAGGAGACTTTTATCTCCACTTAACCACAAGAAAACTGAAAGCAGTGCTGTGGCTCAAAGTGGTAGAACACTAGCCTTGAGCAAAAGAGCTCAAGGACAGTACTCAGGCTCTGAGTTCAAGCCCCATGACCAATGAAAATAATAGCAAAAAAGTTTGGAAAACTGTGAGAGACGTGGCTGAAAGGAAGAAGAGAGTAAGTAACAGATAGCTGGGGGTTAAAAGTACAAGTAAAACCACAAAAAGTCATGAATAAAAAGCCAGTGGAAAGTTGGATACCAGTGGTTCATGCCTATAATCCCTATGTATTCAAGAGGCTGAGATTTGAGAATCCCAGTTCAAAGCCAGTCTAGAAAGAAAAATCCAAAAACTCTTAATTACAATTAGCCAGCTAATATACTAATAATGGAGTGGCTCAAATGGTAGAATGACAGACTCAAGCAAAAAAGCTAGAACATGAGGTCACAAGTTCAAGCCTCATTATAGGCACAAACAGTAACAAAACAACAGTAACAACAAAATGGGTTATATGCATTGAAATATGGTAGAAATGTTAATGATCGGGGAGTCCTAAGGTAAGGAAAGACTATTGTGATGGAAATCATTGCAGGAGCAACTTAGAAGCTGAGGGATTGAGGTTGCAGATTCAAGGGGCTAGAATTGGTGATTTTGATCATGGGGCAGAGGTCATATTTGATGACAATACTTACTCAGAGGCAGGCTCTTTTCATGAGCTTGTACCATAAAATTCCCGGACAGTGTGACTGACATCTAACTTCAAATCTAGGCCAGGATGGAGAGTCAAATTGGGACTGCAGAAGCCTCATCACTGAGTAGAACAAGGTTGCCAAGGCAGGCTCTGGCAGTCACACATTAGTTGATTAAAAACAAACAAGCAACAAACACAAAACTGTCACATTCACTGGCACTGCCTGCTGCAGACCCGTAGCTGGCAATGGAGTGCCAGGCATGGCCTATGAGGGTTTGTGGACCTGGTTGCACTTAGGCCTTGTGGCCTGTGGGTCCAGGAAGCAGTGGGAGGTAAAAGTTGCTGTCTTTCCATTCACACAAAAATGAGGCAGAGGTAAGCATCCCCTGGTCTATGACAAGTGCAGCCAGTCACTCTACCCAGCACAGCAACAGCACAGGGCTGTAGTTTTCCCATGAAGATTGTAGAACAACGCAGGGCCTGTTCTCAGTTCTGTTTTTGTTCAACAGCAAACAGAGCCACTTGTCAGGCTGACGGTCCTTGCACATCGCCACAGCAGAAATAGTTTGAAAGAGGGTAGAGAGAAATAGAGGAAAAAGACATTAAAAAGGGAAATGTCACCATTTCCAAATGCCATATTATTTGACAGTTACTCTTTATGTTGCAACAGCTGCTTAACATGACAAACGATGGCTTTAATAAAAATGCACACAAGGCTATGCAGCACCAGAGAATGAATAATGGAGCTTTCTATCCTGACATGTGGAGCACATTCACGCAGCAATGAATGGGACCTTGGTAGCCGTGCGTTGCCAGGTGCTTTCAGACGTCCCTGGTAGAGAGTTGGCTCTTGTATCAGTCAGGTTTCACTGGAAGGAAGTAGACTCCATTTTAACTGGTTATAGTTGTGGGGTATGAAATGGCTTGCTCAGTCCTTGAGAGGGCTGGCAAGACAGAATGCAACAGACTGTAAAAGGGTCAGGCATAACCTCTGTCTCTGTCTCTGTCTCTGTGTCTCTGTCTGTCTGTCTGTCTGTCTATATTTCTCCCTCTCTCAGTAGCAGCCCACTCTAACTAAGCAGTCCCAAGAGATAGTAATTATCATTCAAGAGATTCCGTGTGTGTATATGTATATGTATGTGTGCGCATGCGCGCACACACACACACACACACACACACACACACACACACACACACACACACACACACACACACACACACCAATACTGGGGCTTGAATTCACGGCCAGGGAAAACCCCCTTAGGCTTTTCTCTCAACCTGGCTTCCTACCACTTGAGCCACAGCTCTATTTTCTGGATTGTTGATAGTTTTTCCTATTCATGCAAAGAAAGACTCAATATTCTCAATGTTGTCAAGATAATCAGTTCTTCCCAACTTGATATACAGACTCACTGCAAGGACTATTAGAAACAAAAACATTAAAAAAGTTTCAGTAACTACTTTGTAGACATTCTGCACATTGATTGCAAAGTCTGTATGGAGAAGCAAAAGTGTGGAGAAACCACACTATATTGAAGGAAGAAAAAAAAGGAGAATTGTAATACTTCACTAAAAGTTATGGAAATCTAGACAGTACAGTATGAGGGAATAAAGGACAGTTTGGTGAAGAGAAGAGAAAGCCAAGGAATAGATGTACATGAATATCGTCAGCAGATCTCTGACAAAAGAGTAAAGACAGAAAAGGTAATCTGCCACAAATGTTGGGATAAATGCTCCCACATAAGAAATGAATCAAGATACAGGCCTTAAACCCTTCACAAAATAACCCAAAAATAAAAAAAAAACTGAGACCTTAACGTAAAAGAACACCATGAAACTCCGCCAGATAAACTAGAAGAAAAGCTATATGACCTTGGATGAGGCAATGACATTTAAGATATGACCTCAAAGTGAAAGACAGAATCTATAGCTGCAATCATGAAAAAAAAATCAAATCTACTAAGATGAAGACACTGTCAAAAGAAAGAAAAGATAAGCCTCACAGGGGGAGAAAATAGTTGCAAAGAATATAGCTGATAAAGGACTGTTAACCAAAATTGACCAAGAACTCTTTAAAAGCACCAAGAGAGTGATGTTAAAACAGCCAACTTGGGCAGCAGTGACTCATGCTTGTAATTCTAGCAGGATTGTTTTTCAAAGCCAGTGTGAGCAGAAAAGTCAGTGAAAGACTTATCTCCAATTAAACAGCAAAATCCTGGAAGTAGATGTGTGGCTCAAGTGGTAGAGTACCAGACTTGAACAAAAAAAAACTAAAGAACAGTGTGAGGCCCTGGGTGCAACCCCAGCTGACAATTCATTTCTTATGTGGGAGAATTTATTCTAATATTTGTGGCAGATTACCTTTTCTGTCTTTACTCTTTTGCCAGAGACCTGCTGACGATATTCATGTACATCTATTCCTTGGCTTTCTATTCTCTTCACCAAACTGTCCTTTATTCCTTCATACCATACTGTCTAGATTTCTGAGCTTTCAGTGAAGTATGATCACACACACACACACACACACACACATACACACACACACACACACACACACACACACACACACACACACACACGCCAAAAGACTTGAGCAGACAATTTATACAGATAACCAAGATATACAGAGAGCAAATGAACCTAGGAACAGATCCTCCGTATGACATGCCACCAGAGAAATAAAAATTAAAACAATAAGGCAGCCCCCACTGTACACCTATCTGAACAACCACAGTGCAAAGCACTGCATCCAGACACATTGTCAAGGACAAGCGCTTTCTCTCCTCACTAGGGAGTACCATGGTGGTGGTAGTGGTGGTGGTGTGGCTTCTTAGAAGACAGTCTGGCAGTTCATTACAAAATCAAACATATTTTTAACTACACAATCCAGCAGTCACCCTCTTTGGTATTTACAAAATGAATTGAAAACTTATGTCCACGCAAAAACCTGCACATGGGTGTTTATAGCAGCTTTGTTCATAATTACTCAAACTTGGAAGCAACCAAGATGTCCTTCTGTAGATGGATGGATAAATAAACTGTGGTACATCCAGACAATAAAATAGTATTCAGTGTTAAAAAGAAATGAGCTATCGAGCTTTCAAAGACGCAGAGGAAACATAAATGCATATGACGACGTGCACAAAGCCAAATTGAAAAGGCTGTATATGGTGTGATTCCAACTCTATGACATTTGGGAAATGCGGGACTATGGAAACCATCAATAAAAAGATCATTGGTGGTTGGGTTGAGGAAAGAGAGGTAGGACAAGCACAGAGGATTTGCATGGCATGGTATTACAGACAATGTATATTTGTCTACTGCACAAAATAGACAACACCAGGAATGAAAACTAATTTCATTTACAGACTTAGGATGATTACAATGTGGCAATACCATTTTTACCAATTGAAACCAATCTCTCCCACCTGTGGTACCCGGGGTTGCTTGTAGAATATAGGAGCGTCTGTGTGCCTCAGCAGCAGAGGAGATGCGGAATACATCTGTGTTTCCTTTTCCATTATTTTTGCAAACCTAAAATCGCTTTAAAATTATTTTCAATGAAGGCAAAATTCAGGCAAATCTAGACAAATAAAACCGCTGAGGAACTGTTGCTTGCACACCACACTGAGGACCATCTCCAGTCTGAGAGGAACTGACCACAGAGGGTAATTCAAATCTACACAAAAAAGTGAATCTCCAGTCTGAGAGGAACTGACCACAGAGGGTAATTCAAATTACACAAAAAAAGTGAATTTTTACTGATAGAAGTAATTATGTAATTATAAAAGACAGTACCAGTGCTTATTTTTTCCTTCTTCTCTTAACTGATTTCAATAAAGCTATTGTAGAAACCCATACGTACGTATATAGTGGTATTTTGTGCCTATAGAGAAATGCAATATATCTGGCAATAACAGCAGTCGTAGAGGTAGGTGGGAGGAAAGCTCCGTTGGAATAATGAAATGACACCAGATGGCAACTCAATTTACAGGAACAAACAAAGAAAACAGGAAATGGTAAATAAGATGATTAATACAAACTATAAGTGCATATACTTGCATTCCTTTCTCGTCTTAGCTTCTGCTAAGCTCCTACCATGAATTAAAATAGCAAGTTTTAAAAAATTTACTATAGTGTTGGAATGTATATAGATGTAACTTGTTATAAGAATAATAATACAAATATGGCGAGAAGAGTAGAGGGACAAAGGATTAATGTCTCTCTAGTTCTTTGAGCATGTTTATGGACCCAAGGGTGGATTTTTTTTCTGGTTTGGTTTTGTTTTGAAAAGTTCATTCACTCAGAACAGTAAGGTGAAATGAGCTGGAGGAGGTAACATTCTTCCTTCTAGAGTCACCTGCCCATGGATCACAGGTACAACGAGAGAGTCCTGTAAACAAATATTTTTAATATAATTTCAAGCCAGGTACTGGTGGTTGATGTCTGTAATTCTAGCTACTCATGAGGCTGAGAGCTGAGGATCAAGGTTTTGAAGCTACCCCTGGCGGGAAAGTCCATGAGACTCCAATTAATCACCAAAAAACTGCAAGTGAAGCTGTGGCTCAAAGTGGTAGAGCACTAATCTTGAAGAAAACAGCTCAATGACCGTGCTCAAGCCCCAAGTTCAAGCCCCATGACCTACTTAAATAAAGTATGATTTTATTGTTATTCGTAAGGAAGATGTTCACAAAGGGCTACTATTTCATAAGTCAGATAATGAGTATATTGAATGGAGAGTTTTTAAAGGGTTGGTACCCAGGATCATGATGTTGGGAGTCAGGGACTAAAGGGAAGTCAGGTTTCTAGAGGTGTGAGGAAGTTGGCATTAGACTTTGGTAGCCTGTGTGCAACCCCTTGAAGATTATGATTTAAGGAGGAAGCCTGGTCACTCCCATGCTATCCTGATCCTGGGTCAAGGCAAGATTATGTCTGACTGCCACTACTGCCACTGTGGTCCTTGTTCTCCCAAGAGATGCTCACCCAAACTGGGCTAATGCAGGAACCATGCCCTTGACCGTCCAAAAGTGTGAGATAGACTTCCTACGCCTGGTTACTTCAGAGTTTTCACTGCAGTAACGCAGAGGTGACTAATACCTGAAGCAGATTCTGATAAGTGAAAATATAGAGAGTTAAGCCAGGAATTGTGATTTGTCCCTGCAATCTCAGCTACTCAGAAGGTGTAACTAGGAAGATTACAGTCTAAAGCAAGCCCCAGGCCAAAAAAAAAATATGACCCTTATCTGAAAAATAACTAAAGCAACAGGCTGGGAGCATGGATCAGGTTGTAGAGCACCTGCCAAGCAAGCCCAAGGCCAGGATGTCAAACCCCCAATGCCACCAGATAATAAGAAAAAAAAGTGTATGTGCTTAATTCTTAGAGAAGTCACTCATAAAATAACTCAGTAAAATACAGTGGGAAACATCATTACGAATTAAAATAATACTCTAGAAAATATATTTTGTGAAAGAAAGCAATAAAAATGGAATAGAGAAAAACATAGGAAAAAAACATAGAAAGTAAATTTAAATATCAGTATTATCTTTAAATGTGTATAGATTAAATATCTCATCCAAAATCAGATATTGATAGCAGGGAAACATTCTATATATATATATATATATATATATATATATATATATATATATATATATATATATAGGTAAAAGCAAAAGCATGAAAGGATATATACCATGCCATTAGAAATTTAAATACTGAAATGATTATCACAATATGTGCTTTAAGCACAATGCATTATTCATCAACAGAAATTTTATGATAATAGAGACCAGTCTATTATGAAAGTATAAAAATTATAAATCTGGGGCTGGGAATGTGGTTCAGTGGTAGAGCGCTTGCCTTGCATGCATGAGGCCCTGGATTTGATTCCTCAGCATCACATAAGCAAAAAGAAAAAGCCGGAAGTGGCGCTGTGGCTCAAGTGGTAGAGCGCTAGCCTTGAGCTGAAGAACTGAGGGACAGCACCAGGCCCAGAGTTCAGGCCCCACAACCAGACCCCCCCAAAAATTATAAATCTTAAATTTATTAGCACCAAATAAGAGTCCCTAAATTCATCAAGCAAAAAGTGACTTTAGTGAAAGAAGAAAGGAACAAATCAACAAGAAACCTGGAGACTTCAATACCCTAGTCTGAAAAATATAGAACCAGCAAGAAGATATAAGCAAAAGGAAGATATGAACAACATATTTACTGAGACATTAACAAAAATCTTGTTAAATCAACTTAGTTAAATAAACCAGAATAGAATAGACACCATTCTCAAGTATACATAAGATGTTTTATAGAATGAATATGATGCTGGTCTATAGCAAAAAATCATAAATTTTAAATGACCAGCTTCATACAGTATATAGTATATGGCTATAATAGAATTAAAACAGCAATCAATAACAGAAGGAAATTTAAGAAATTGAAAAATTCATGAATTTAATACACACAAATAACCAATGAATAGAAATAGAAAAAGGCTCTGATGAAATGAAAACACAGGCTGCATTTCAGGTATTGTTCAGAGATAATGCATAAGATAAACACCTATAGATTTATCTCTAAATATGTTTTAATTGAGTATTTGGAAAGAGGAAAATGCCAAATAATCATCTTTTATGTAAAGAATAAGAGTGAAAAGGAAGCAGCAAGAAAATAATAAAGCAAATGAAAAGCAATAAAATAGACAGTAAAAATAAATTTAAAAATTCATGGAAGGGGTTGGAGGAATGGTTCAGGTTGTGGAGTACCAATCAAGTAATGAAAGCAAGTGTTAGATACTAAGTTCAAGCACCATTCTTGGTCAAAAACGAAATTCAAGGAAAATGAATGCTGATTCATTGAAAATATCAACATAATTGGGAAAACTTTAGCAAGACTGAACAAGAAAACAAACAAAAGTGAAAATGGAAACTACTAAAATCAGCAATGTGAATGACTTCACAGAAATATGAATTAGAGCTGGTGCTATTTGCTCACATCTATAATTGTAGCTATTCATGCAACCAGGATATGAAAATCATGGTTCAAAGCCAGCCTCCACAAAAATATCTGAGAGATGCTTATTTCTAGTTAGCCAAAAAAAATGGAGGTGTGCCTCAAGTGGTAGAGTGCCAGCCTTGAGTGAAAATTCCAAACAAGAGCTCTAAATTTAAGACTCAGTATAGGCACAAAAATGGAAGGAAGGAAGGGAGGGAGGGAGGGAGGGAAGGAGGGAAGGAGGGAGGGAGGGAAGGAGGGAGGGAGGAAAGGAAGGAAGGAAGGAAGGACATTAGAAGATACTGATCACATTTGCATGCCAATAAACTTGGTCACTTGGCCTATCATTTTGAAGTGATGAAAATGCTCTAAACTTTGAATATACCAATGTCCATTGTTTGGCCTGTAAATTATATCTCAATAACACTATGGGGTTTTTTGTGTGTATAGATGTGTATCCATGTTTATACACATGATGACAGAGCAAAGACAGATAATGAGGTTGAAACAAAGAGATTGTGTGTTTTCAGAAATGTCTCTGTGTGATTCCAAAATGTCCCCCATGTATGAACTGCTGATGCTTGCTGAACTTGTGGGGTCTCAGGAACTAGTGGTTTCTACTCCTTGTGGTAGAGAGTGATGGCATAAAATAATTAATACAAGTTTTCCTTCATGTGGAATTTAACCATTTTCTCATAGCAGGATGATCAAGTGTGATGGGGAAGCTGAGCTCCTCTCTAATGAGACTGCAATATCACTGGATCACTATAAGAAGTCATTACTCTCTTCCCAACCAAGCTAGTCTTTCAATCCTTATCCATCCCTTGCTCACTGGTAACCTTTTAATGAGTCCAAGTCAGAAAAAGACATACTTAATCCTTAACTTCTTGCCAGTGCACACTATATGTCACAAGCAACCTTGATCCTTGAGTCTGGCAAGAAAAGAATTCAGGAAGTATGTACACATAGTAAAAGCAATAGGAAAGTTTCTTAGAAGAGAAATATGGCAGAGAAAGAGGGCATGTGGCACAGATATGCCATGGGGAGACAGCTCTTCAGTTCATCCAGTGCCACCTTTCTCAGTACAGAGTTTAGCCTGGGGTTAAATAGTGAGATCTAGATGGTTTTCTGACTGGTGAGTCTTCTTTGTTTCCTGGAAGCTTGCCATATCAAAGATGTTCTATCACATTCTTATTTCCTCATTTGTCTTCCTTCTTCCTCATTCTTTTAGAACTCCCTGTCCCCATTTCCTTCTCTGGGAGGTGTTGGTTTATCAGCTTATCCTGCCATCTGCAAAGCTGCATAGGCTGAAATTCTCTGCCAGCTTTTCTACTAACCCCCGTTAATTCCTTGTGGCCTCATTTACTGTTTTCTCTGTTTTACAGTTTCCTTGCTTCTCCTCCTTTGTCTGTAAACACTCATGTTCCCAAACTAGTTAAACATGTGGAAAGGTGATGGCTGATTTCTCTCAACACCCGTTAACTTTCAACTTGTTCTCATACTTCGGTCTTTGTCTTTGCTGTGAACCTCTTGAATGAAATATTCTACATCTCCTATACTTCATGTTTAATTGACTTTTTAAACTTATTGTAACCTGACCTTTCACTGTAGTACTGTGATCTTCTCTTTCCAAGGTCAAATCTGTGGCTTACTAATGTCTTGCAAAGGTAGTGGCGCATGTTTGCCCTTTATTTTTGACCTTTATTCATTGCAGGACAGAATTGCCTATACAACTTTGACATTTTCTTTTTCGGGGTTTCTCTATAACTTCCTTAGTTCTCAGCCTAACCTTGTGAGGCTTCCTTCTGTGTCTTTTTCCCCAGCTCATTCATTAGATACTGCTATTCTCTAGGGTTTTGTCTTCAGACCTCCGCTTCCATGCATTTTCTTACTAGCCATTTATGTCAATCATGGAGAACCAGCTCTATTCCTAGACAGTCTAACGCTACCTCTGTCTTCACATCTCTCCTATAGAAGACAACTCAAATCCCATGTGGCAAAAACCAGTGCCCTAGCTCCCTCAAAACCAGCTATCACTATGTTCCCTTTGTATTCAATACCATCATCATTGACCTAGAATAGTGAAAGAATAGACGAGGCCTGTCAACTCCCTTTCACCCACCTTTGACTGACCATAGTTCATTAAACCTGACCTTTGACTTATTCCTTTTCCTTCACTTCCTACAGTCTGATTGACCAATGTAGCTAAAGCTGACCTGGTCTCTTTCTGTCTTTCAGTCTATCTATATCCTCTCTCTGTCTTTCTATTCTCTCCTCCTTCTCCCTTTTCCTCCCCATCCCTCTCCCCCTTTCTCTCCCTTTCTATCTTCCTCTCCATGATACTAGGTCATTAGGGATTAAACTCAGGGCCTCAGGTATGCTAACTAAGTATCTACCACTTGAGCCCTAACCTATTCCTATTCCTTTTTAGCTTGTTTTTCAGGTAGATTCTTGGTTTTTGCCTTGGGCTGTGATCCCCCTACTTCTTCCTCCTGAGGAACTGACATTTCAGGTGTTTGCTGCCTTACCTTGCCCTGAAGCTGATTGTGTATCTGTCTAGTCTCTTCAATCTGTGGCAGAGGCTCAAACTTCATTTCCATCCATCAGAGTGCAGGGTCATCTCATCCTCCCTTGCTGGATATGGAAGAGTTTTTCCTTCTTTCATGGTGAAGATGAACCAACCTTACAGATTCCACAGTTCTACCATAGGAAGAAGCAGGGTTTAGGCAAATGGTAGAAAGCTTACAGTTAAAATAAAATGAGTTTTGGTAGGAAAGCACATTGGGGAATGGGTGGTCTTCAGATGTGATGATTGCTTTCTCTTTCACCCATGGTTCTCTTTTCATTCAGGGTCCTGCTGTGCTAAAATTAGATGCACATGATAGCTTTTGCCCAGTCTGAGGAACTACTGTGGCTAAAATACTCACATTTCTTTACTTATTTCCACACTTTCTTTTCACAGAAGATTTTAGGGAAAGTGTTTAAACGTTGCTCTCGATGGAAAGATAATAATAAAAATAAAATAGCAGCCATGAGAAAAAGAATATGTATATAAGTTACCCAAAGCACATACTATGAACACCTAAGAACTTACAATGAAAAATACAGGCCTGTTGTCAGATGAGGGTCTGCTTTTGTGATTTGGGGTATAGTGATCCTTCTTTACTGCCATCCAGAAAGCTTAGTCACTGGGTGGTTTGCACCTCACTGGGCAACGATGCTATGCACCAGCATCCCTGATGTGCACTAGCGATTTTGTTCATCCTTGCCTGTGATGGTGAGGGAGAGAAGCAGGATGATGCAGAGAGACAGGGCAAGATTCGGTCAAGTGGTAACACAGTCCCAAAGTCTATATGAAATGATTATCAGTGCTGATTCTTGCTAGAAAAAAAGTTGGGCTTTTATTGTCCACCTGGTCTGTCTCTGAATTGGGCTTTCATGGGAAGATATCAACTTGGGAGGGATTTCCTTTTTTAATTAAAAATATATGTATATTTGCATATATATATATGCATCTTTCCTGGCAATAGTGGCTTGTGCCTGAAATATTAGCTCTTCAGGAAGTTGAGATCTATGGGTCGAGGTTTGAAGGCAGTTCAAACAGGAAAGTCCATGAAGCCCTTATCTTCAATTAATCGCCCAAACACCAAAAGTGGATTGAGCTGTGACTCAAAACAGTAGAATGAAAAAGCTCAGGGACAGTATCCAAGCCCTGAATCCAAGCTCCACAGCTAACAATAAATAAATAATCTTTAAGTATTTGACAAAGGAGTTGGCATTTAACAAAGCAGTATATGAATACAATATACCTTGATCAATGTCACCCCTTTCAACATTCTTACCAGTCCCTCTCCTACCCACCCCTTCCCTCATTCCTCCTAATTTTCTAGGATACACATTGGATTCTTGACTGCATACTGCCCTTCTTCACCTCTTCACTTGTCCAAACCTTTCCTCTTGAAGCCACCCTTTTCTTTGACAGTGAAAAAGTTCCTAAAGGCTGCATTCTCATAATACTATCAAGAGCTGGAACTATCACTCTTTCCAAGAAGAAAAAACAGGAGCAGCTCATATCTACGTCTACCACCATCCTGGGAATCAGAAAGTATTAAGCACTTAATACAGATTAATGAATTTAACCCTAATAGTAACCCTCTATGGTAGGACTGCTATGTTCTCATCTTTTTCTATTTCTTTAGATGAGAGGAAAAAGTAGCCAATGAAGATGTCACTTGCACAGCTTAAACCTGCTAGCATCCAGGTCTAAGTTTTAGATATTTACCTTTCCTGTACTGTACATCCACATACTGGTAAAGACACTGAAAAGCATAGGGCATTGTTAATATCCTTGAGAAAAAGAATGCAAACTATGGCATGCCACAATATAAGAGAAGCAAGGGTTTGACCTGTGTGTTTTGTTGAATTCGCCACTTTCTAGTTCAATATTTGGAGCGTGATCCATAACCCTTCCCAACCAGAGCCTTCTCATTTTCAAATGAACATCAAAATGCATTTTTGTTTGACTTACCAAAAGGGACAACAGACTCCACCTAGCAGAAAAGAATACCACCCACTACTACATATGGAGCTGTATGGTCTACATGCACTTGCTGGAGGCATCTGTAGAGACTTGGAGGAGTTGAATTAGAATATGCCTTGAAAGATAGTGACAGGGATCGAGAGGAAGAGAAGAAGGAAGGGGAGGAGGAAGAGAAGGAGGGGGAGGGGGAGGAGAAGGAGGAGGAGGGGGATGAGGGGGAGGGGAAGGGGGGATGAGGAGGAGGGGGAGGGGGAGGAGAAGAGTAGCAATAAGGAATGTTACCAGGTTTACAGGTCAACAAGGAATTATGATTTCCTTTTCCTTACCTTCTGGTGCTAGGTCTAATACTCAGGACCCCACGCTCTTGCTTAGCTTTTTCACTCAAGGCTGGTATTCTGTCACTGGAGCTACACCTCTGGCTTGTTGCTGGTTAGTCTGAGATAAGATTTCCTTAAATTTGTCTGCCCATGATCCTCTGATCTCAGCTTCCTGAGTAGCTATGGTTACAGGTGTGAGCCACTGACATCTGGCTGGAGTGATGACTTTCTTAACACACCTTTCAGGTGTGATTTTATGGAATTATTCACAATTGACTAGGTTAGTGCTGTTTTTTTATTTTGTAGATGGGAACATTGGGACTCAGAGAAGTCATGAGATCTGTCTTCTGTTCATACTGTTATCCTATTGCAGAATCACAAAAGCTCACAAAGCTTTTACCATAGTGTCGCTAGTAATGCCTTTTCCATCAGTAGTGAAAATGGCACTGTTGTCAGTTCACACCTAGCTACTCAAGAGCCTGAGACCTGAAGGAATGCAACTCCAAACCAGCCCAGGCAGAAAATTCCACAAGACTCCATCTCCAATTAACCAACAAAAAGTCTACCTGGAATAGAAGTGTGGCTCCAATGGCCATGCAGCAGCTGTGAGCAAGAAAGGCCCTGGGTTCAAGTCATGGTACCTATACATCTTGTATTGAAAGAGATGCAAACCAGGTTTTCACGTGACTTAGCAATTCCCTCTGTATCTGTCTCATGCTGGTTAGGTCTGTACAGAAGGCAAGAGTCTTTTTACCCAAGTTCTCACCTTTCCCAGTTCTGCTTACCAGCCCTTCCCCATTTTAGATGCCCCTTAGACTCTGCTTTTCCTCTCTGGAGCTCTGGGCTTGAGCTCCAGAGCTCAGAACTCAAGGCATGAGCATTGAGCCTTAAGCATCTTTTGCTTAAGTCTGGTCCTCTACCACTTGAGCCATAGCTCCACTTCTGGCATTTTGCTGGGTAATTGGAGGTAAAAGTTCGGAGACTTTCTTGCCCAGCCTGCCCTCAAATTGCTATCCCAGCCTCCTGAGTAGCTAGGATTGCAGGCGTGATCTGAAGTTCTTGATGTAAGATAGACAGGAACATGCTAACCCCTGCATCTTAGGGCCCAGGAGGTATTGTAAGTATCCCAGCTGTAGATCAAAAGTTGTAGTTCTTATGTTCTCTGATCAGGGAAATGCCTTGGGCTTGTTTCTCCCTCCACTGGGGGGGAAGGCAGGCCAGTGGGGACAAAGTTCTCTGCAAGGCTAGAGGTGCTGAAGTGAAAAGCTAAAATAGAAAGCTCCCAATTTAAAAGAAATATTGCATCACATAAAGCAAAGTCCCGAAGAGCAGGTTGCAGCTAAAAATCTACCAGGGAATATATTCTAGAAGCCCTGTCTTTCTCAGCTAGGATTCTCTGGGCTCGTGGACTCCAGACTTCGAATAGTTAGCAAAACAACAACAGCTAGGGTCAGTGCAGAAAATAGTTTTAAAGGCAGATTTGCACATTGAGAAGGTATTTATAAAGAAATAAATGCCATGCCTTTAATTTGGTGCCCCCTCTGTGACAAATATCAGAATAATAGCAGGGCTTTCTTTGGGACCACAATTTTTTGTTCTCTCACACCATGGTCTAGACTTAAAAATCTTTTCCTCCAGCTCTGAGTGGAAATCACTGATTAGGCAAACTGCTGGTGTAGGGGCAAAATTAGTCTGTTTACCATGTGGGAGCTTGCTAATTGCACAAGAATGTGCATTCCCAGGCACACTCGGCAACTGTGTCTTCATCCTGCTAGGGGAGATGTATGGGTAAGGAGAGCCTAGGCCCCCATTGGGCAAGATAATGAGGCTCATTCATGTACTCCATTTGTCCATTTTCCATTTTCTTCCTGAAGTGATATACAACACTGCCTTTTTGGCCTTTTATCATACAATGCTACAAGTATTCATTTAGAAAAATAGTAGTACCTGGTGCTAGTAGTTCAAGCCTGTAATCCTAGCTACTCGGATGGATCTAAAGATTGTGGTTTGAAGCCAGCCTGAGCAGAAAAGTCCATGAGACTCTTAATTCCAATTAACCACCACCACTTAAAAAAAATCTAGAAGTGTAGTTGTGGCTCCTCAAGAGGTAGAATGCCAACCTTACCCCTTTGTGTAAAAGCAAAGAGGTAATGCTTTAGCTTTTTTGTGGTGGTTTTGTTTTGTTTTCAGTCCTGAGTGCAAGTTCCAATACCAAGTACCACTAAGAAAAAGGACTTAACTATAGAAAAGTGTCATGCTCAGTCATTTAGCAAACGTTTACTGAGCACTGACTTAATAAGTATGGAAACAGACCCTCCTGAATTAATGGTGCCAGTGTCCTGTGCCTAGCCAGGGCACATGCCTTGTAATGAAAGGATGTTAGAATCCTCAGGCCAGCCAGGTGCGAGAGTAATTTTTTTTGCATAGAACATTGGGAAGCTGTTCAGGGAAAACAATATCTGGAGCTGGATTTTCAAAATGGCTCTGGAATTGGACCTACAGAGGAGATATGTCAGAAGCAGCACACAATGCTGCAGAGAAGATGCACATGAGGACAGGGAAGGAGAATGATCAGCCATCATTCTGGGTTGAGGCTGTTGAACTGGGGAGGGGCTGTGGGACCCACTTTGTACAGTGACTTTTTTACAAGCAAGGAAACGAGTCAGGAGAGCTGAGTGGACATCTCTGAAGTTTGAAGCCCCATCAGCTCAGTTATTCATGCCAGCTGTATTTGTATTCTCTATTTTTCAGACATATTTGGGTCCTGGGATGACTTTTGTATTAATGTTCTGGGCAGAAGTTTATCTTTCCCTTGCCATGTCTTTAAAGAACATCTCTTGATTTTTCTTCTACCTAAACTGTAGCCATCTACTCACCCATCAGTGTATCAGACATGAAGAAATGACTGTCAGACAATCTGCTTGCTCCTATTTGTTTTTATCTTGTGCCTTTTAGAACAACTTCTCTGTGTTGCTCCTCCTTTCAGTGCAATGCCTTGGTTTTGTGGTTCTGTGAATTGACTCAGGACTTTAAGCATGTAAGGCAGGTACACATTGAGCTACACTCCCAGCCCTTTGGGGCTTTTTCCTTCAATATTCCATTTCTTTCTTCCATGCTTACTTTCTTCTTCCTTCCTTCCTTCCTTCCTTCCTTCCTCCCTTCCTTCCTTCCTTCTCTCTCTCTTTCCTTCCTTTCTTCCACCTCTTTTTCTCTCTGTCCCCCCCATCTTCTCTCATCTATATGTCTCTTTTCTCTTCCCTTTGTGTGTATGTGCCTGTACTGGGGCTTGAACTCAGAGCATTGTGCTTTCCCTTAGCTTTTTCACTCAGAAGCTATATCATTTGAGCCATGCCTTTGCTTCCAGCTTTTTGCTGGTTAATTGGAGATAAGTGTCTCATGATTCTTAGAGCTCAACTTCCTGAGTAGCATGAGCCTCCAGCACCTGGTTCTTGTAATATTTTAGTACTAATGATGTACAGAGTTATAGGTTTTAATTTCAAATATACAGAAATTTCAAATATAGGACAGAGATTTCCTGTGTACCCTTCCTGTTTCATGGTCCATGACCATGATATACCTCTCTCTCTCTCTCTCTCTCTCTCTCTCTCTCTCTCTCTCTCTCTCTCTCTCTCTCTCTCTCTCTCACTCACACACACACACACACACACACACACACACACACACACACACACACTTATTCTTGATTTAAGATGAACAAAACTTTAGAATCTACACTTCACCTATTCCAATATGCCTAGAATGATTGTTTCAGAGCTGGACAGATAGTGTAATACATCTTGCTCTTCTGTTTACATGTCTGTCTCAGTTTAGCCAGGAAAACTACTTTTAGTTCTCCCGTCCCAGCACCATTAATTTGTGTTAATTAAGATGAGAATGATGGGGACTCATTGGAGACCCTGGCCACATGCTGAAGAGTCACACACACCCTGTATAGGAGTCTGGGGAATGGGGCTCCAGATGGAGGTTGCTAGTAGCCAGCGGCACAGGAAGTATGTGGCACTCCCTGCTTCTCCTCCTCCAAGGCCCCTTGTGTCCCCAGCTCCACTGCAGTGACCAGGTTGACTGGTTGCAGAGCTTGCTCTCCTGCATGCGCTGAAGGCCCCGGGTGACATGAGCTGATTGCATACACAAAGATGTCAGAGCAAATCACCAGGTCTGGGAATTGTGGGGCAAACAGTCTGTGGAAGAAACTGAGCACATTGCCAAAGGGAGGGGGAGGTTAGAAAGTGGGATATCTTGTCAGAGAGAGAAAGAGAAGTGTTGAAATTAATTCCTAAATGTGTCGGATGGAAATTAGCAGCTGAAGGTTTGCAAAGAAGAAGAGACAGAGGGAGAGAAAAGGGAAGAGACAGCCAGATGGAGAGGGGGAGGGAGAGGGTAGAAAATAGAGCAGAGACAGCTTCGTTTCACAGTCTTGCTTTACCCTCTGCAAAACAGCCTGTGCTTTCACTGGGATCCTGTCTTGTCTCCACTTTTTGTAACCCTCTTGACCTCTGCCATCAGAACCTTGGCTCCTGGACTCCCCCCAAACTCCTACTTTTCAGCACAACAGTTGTGCTTTTCACCCACATGGGATTCCCAGCTTGTGGAGAAAGTAACTCTCTTTCTCTCTCTGTGGCCTGTGCAGCAATCTTGCAAGCTGTGATGGGAAGGGAAGGTACCAGGCTTTGCAGGGAGAGCTCAGAGTTTGGCATTGACCTTGTGCATGTCATGGACCCCACTGGGTCTCAGTTTCCTTCCCATAGGACTAAGATTATTGAGTAGATGATAGAAGATTACACATGTAAGACACTTACCCTAGAATAGAGTATGTTTTATATACTTGTAAATTGTTTCATTGTCTTTAATAACTCTTATGGTTTTGGTGTCAAATGTTTCCCAAATACCAATATGGTAAAAGTTAGCTTGTGTTGGTACAGCGAAAATGTGGAGGAACAATTACAAGGTGTGGCCTAATGGAAGGCCGTTAGGTTATTGGGGGGGGGGTGTTCTCTTGAACCAGCAATTGAAACCACAGCCTCTTTCCCTTTATCTTTACTTCTGGGTTACAGCAGCCCTGATAATATGGTACTGCCTCTGGCCCAAAGCAGGAAGGCAGCTACCCATAGCCTGGAAACTCTGAAAGAGAGCCAAAATAAACCTTTTCTCCTTTAAGTTCTTTATCTTAGGTATTTTGTCACAGCCATGGAAAGCTGACAGACATTATCAGTGGCAGAATTGGAGCACTGAATTTTGAATTTTCTTTCTGGTGTTCAATACCTTGTAGTTTAGTGTTTGAGATCAGGACACAAGATCCAAGCAATGCATTTAACTTCGTTTTAGAGCCAAGATGGACACATGCTTCCCAAATCCCATTCTTTAATTGATGGTTGAAGGTTTGCCCAGCAGTAGTGAGTCTCTTGAAAGAGGCCCCTTTGTGAAGCATAATACAAGCAATCACCCATCTTCATTTTGAAAGAACATTGGCGATTACTACGTTTGCCAGCAGGCACGTCTGGCTTTGCCTTTTCTCTCCTCCTGCTCAACATTGGGCAGGGTATGCCCTGAAACAACTCCTCCTTTCAATTTCTTGCTAACCTCCAGATTCAAGGTGCCACATTGAAATCTGGGTCACGTATTAGGGTCATGTGTACATTTTTTTCCCAAAGTAGATGTAGGTAAATTGAAGCTCTCGGAATAATTATGACTCTTTGAGAGCTATTTTTTGTCTCTCCATAGTCCATTTTCTTCTTCTCTCTCTGTGGCTTCTAACCCTTAGCTCTGCACCTCTTTACAACCTCTTCCCCAATTGTAAAAGGGAAAAATAAATTGCACTTTGGATAAAATCCATTCACACCAGTGCACTACCCCCTTCTAAGCACTTTGTGATTTTGAATTCTCTAAACTGGAATTGAGCTTTGTCTTTTGAGAAGGAAATATTTAGCATTAGCGTGTCCACGATAAACATCTGGGGAAGGGGAATTGGGGGCCTGATGCTCCATTTGCTTTTGTATGACCTTCCTAAAGTAATATTTACTTTTAATCTTTTTTAGTACAGCTGCTTCAGAGGGACAGAGGTTTCATGGTTAGTTTTATGTGCCAACTTGGCTTTTTAATCACGTGCAGACACATGGTTAGCACTATTCCAGAGCTTGTATTATGGCACTTTTTAGGTAACAACATTTAAATTGGTGGACCCTCCATAGTGTGAATGGGCCTCATCCAATCAGTTGAAGCACTGAACTGAACATAGACTGAAAGAAGCAATAAGTCCTCTAATAGGTGACTTTTAAGTCCAAACTATAACATCAGCTTTACTAGGGTGTCCAGACAGCTAGCCTGAGCCTGACTTCCAGATTCAGAAGTTGGTCCTTAAAATAAATTGCTTACTCTTTCTGTTTCTGTCTCTGTCTGTTTCTGTTTCTGTATATCTATGTATCTATGTATCTATGTATCTATGTATCTATGTATCTATGTATCTATCTATCTATCTATCTATCTATCTATCTATCTATCTACCTACCTACCTATATGTGTTTGAGTTATACATCACACACAATGTGTGTGTGTGTGTGTGTAATTTATTCATATAATGTTAGTTGACTATATTTTTGCCTATCTTTGCAGATAAAATACCCACTGGCTATGTTCTTTGTAATCTTCCTGATCAACCCTCTACCTCCTCCTTTTTTCCTCCCTCTCTGTCCCTTTGTCCCTTCCTCTCCTCTCTCCCTCCCTCCCTTCTTTCCTTCCTTCCTCCTTTCCTTCCTTCCTTCTTCCTGCTTCTCCTCCTCTTCCTTCTTTTCCTGTCCTCCTCCTTTCCTTCTTTCCTCCTCATTCTCTCCCCCTCTTACTCTCTCTCCCTCTACCCTCCTCTCTCCTTTTCTATCTTTTTGCTTTCTCATTCCATTTTCTTCCCTTTCCCAAGGCATCCTATTCTGTGATGTCTGGTTTGTTTCCTGTTGCCTTGTAGAAGGGGACTCAGAGTAGGTGAATGAATTACCTGCCTTCTCCCTTTCTCAAGTCCTCCAGACTGAAATTTCTTCTACCACCAATAATTTAGAGCATCAAGACCCATGGTGATTTTTTTGTCCTCACTCAGTCATTGTGACTCTGATTCCTTCCAGTAGATGATAAGGAGATAGAGAAGAGCAGCTGGGAAGAGACAGAAGATCCTTTTGGATTACATACAGAAGAAAATATCAGTGCTGGGGTAAGGGTTAGGGGTACACATTAGTGGGTACCAGGAGCCTGTTTCAACACAAACCCTGGACATTAATACCTCAGGGGAGCATGGTGGTAATGATGCTTACAACTGGAAGAGATTTAGAGGTTGTCCATTTCAATGTACCTCAAATCCTAGGAGAAAAATATGACTTAAGAGGGACCAGATCATCCATAGAGTTTGAGAAAGTGTGCCACGTGGGATTATTCTAAAATTATTCTGAGATAACATACATCACAATGATTATGTAAATCACAAGCTATGATTCTGACTCATCAGACTATGTTTTATTGACTAGAATCCCATATCTGAAGCCCAATATTCTTTATTTGTTAGCCATGTGGCCCAGCCACCTGTTTTCCCCTCATGATTAATTTCTCATAATATAAATAATAGTGTGTTTCAACTGAGTAGTGTATGGACACAGGGATTTTAAAGTGATGCAAATGACTACTCTAATTCCTGTTCTTCATCTCAAGCTAAATTGCTACCAATAAAATCATATCTAGTGTGCAAATGAAGAGAAAGATCTTTGAGTTTAGGTATTTAGTATGTATAAATCATGAGAAGCTAAAATGTCTGTGAGAAAAGTTTTAGAGACAATGTGTTAGAAATACATAATAATTTATTATTATTAATTAAATAAATATTTATTGAAAACTTACTGTATGCCAAGAACTGTTAGTGATACAACAATGAACCCTGAGAGAAGAAAGAAAATGCTTCTTTGCCTCCTTAGAAATTATTGTAAACAAGCTATGCATTGATTTCCTCCTCTCCTTTCCTAACTCCTCTCCTCTTCCTCTTTCTCTCTCTCTTATTTTGTTTTTTTGAGACAGGTTCCCACTATGGTACTACATGCTAGCCACAAATAAGGTAGCCTCTCACTTTTTTCTGCTTCTCTGAGATCACAAACATGCACCGCCACACCCAGCCCCATAGGTTTCTTTATTTGATACTGATACCTTTGTCACAGAAGTATTAAATAGATTATATTAGATAATATCTTACTTTTGTGTATCCTAGTATCTGGCACTAGAATGATGATGAGTATAGTGATGATGATGATGATGATGGCGAGAAAGGTCAGGAGGATCTGTGTCCTTCCTCCTTTGTGTCAGGTGTAAAGTCTGCTCATCCATCCTTCTTTCTTTCTTCTTTCTTTCTTTCTTTCTTTCTTTCTTCCTTCCTTCCTTCCTTCCTTCCTTCCTTTCTTTCTTTCTTCCTTCCTTCCTTCCTTCCTTCCTTCCTTCCTTCCTTCCTTCCTTCCTTCCTTCCTTTCTTCCTTCCTTCCTTCCTTCCTTCCTTCCTTCCTTCCTTCCTTCCTTTCTTTCTTTCTTTCTTTCTTTCTTTCTTTCTTTCTTTCTTTCTTTCTTTCTTTCTTTCTTTCTTTCTTTCTTTCTTTCTTTCGTGTTGGTCATGGGGCTTGAACTCAGGGCTTGGGCACTGTCTCTGAGCTCTTTAACTCAAGGCTAGCCCTCTACCACTTTGAACCACAGTGCCACTTCCAGTTTTCTGGTGATTAATTCCTGCATGGATTGGCTTTGAACTAGATCCTCAGATCTCAGACTCCTGAGTAGCTAGGATTACAGGCATGAGCCACCTGCTCGTGGCATGTCTACTCATCTTTCACAGAGTTGAATTCTCTAGAACTCAATACAGTCTTCTCCCTGGCTTCTTTGAAGTCACTGATTCCTGAGTGATATTTTATTTTCCTAGCCACTTCTCCAAATTCTCTGGAATATCTCTCCTGCAGTCATCCCGTGAAATGTCTGTGTTACCCAGAATTCACATTCAAGGCCTTGTTCCTTGTCAGTCTTGCTCTGGCTGAGTAACTTCATCAGTACCTGGGAACTTGGTTCCCACCTACCAAAAGATGCTTTACAAACCTCTAGCTGTAGACAGCATCTCCTTCTTAGACATGAATCTAAATAACCAAATGCTACCAAACTGTGTTTTACGTGAATGCTTCATCAGCACCTCAAGTTCAATATCTAGCACCTGTTCTCTTCTCAGGACCCATGATTCTTGCCATGTCTCTCTGATCAGTAACATGATGCACTCAGTGTCAAGGTTAGAAACCAAGTGGCAGCCACATCTTCCTTGATTATTAAAAAGTGAGCATAGGCTGGCTGCCAGTGGCTCACACCTGAATTCCTAGATATTCAGGAGACTGAAATTGAAGCCAGCCCAGGAAGATATTTTATGACTCTTATCTTCAGTTAGCCAGCAAAAAGACAGAAGTGTAAGTATGGCTCATGTGGTAGAATACCAGCCTTGAGTGCAAAAGCTAAGCACGCGTGTGAGGCCCTGAGTTCAAACCCTAATATTGTCACCATCAAATCAAATCAAATAAAAATAGAATAAAAAAATAGAAATGAATCTAGAAGATTTTTTCCATGAAAGCATTCCAAGAACCCTCATCTACATTAGAGCCCCAATCCAAGACCCTCCAGCCTTTGCACATATTTTATTCTGTCTTATCTTATTCTGTGATAATCTGATTTTTTTCTTGTGAGACTGTGAACCCATAGAGGTTGAGTAACATATCATGTCCTTTCTGTCTACAGGCCCACCAAAGTGCTTAGATATTCAACAAATGCTAGTGAAAACAGAAAGGAAGATGATTGAATGAATTAATCAACAAAATAAGTGAACAGCAAGAGAGAGTTAGATAAGAATTCAAGTAATAACAATATAAAGCATAAGTTAAGGTTTCTTTCTGGGGCTCAGAAAAGTCAGTCTGATCTTTTCAGAAGAGAATAGGACCCAGGAAGTGATGTCAGAACCCACGCTCATTGAGCCCTAATTATGGGAGCCCTCACCAGTCCTACAATGTATCTTGCATACAACACATTTGGTTCTTTAAAGAAAAAAACCAACAACCATAAGCCAGGAGATGATGACTCACAACTATAATCCAAGCTACTCAGGAGGCTGAGATCTAAAGATAATGGTACCGAAAAAAAGCCCAAGTTGGAGGCATGGCCAGAATAGTAGAGTACCAGCTAAGAGTGAGAAAGCCAAGCGGAGAGCATTAGGCACCATGTTCAAGCCCCATTACTGGCACAACAAAAGAAAAAGGAAAAAAAAAAACCAGCTACATTGTTTTCCCCATCTAACCAATGGGGAATCTTAGGATGAGAACGCCTGACCCATGAACCAAGGTCCCCATCTCCAGGGTAGAAAGTCAAGGTGAGTGACTATGCAGGTAGATATCCAATGGGCATTCTCTCCCATACTTTGTGTTTTGTGCCCTGCTCCCCGCCCTTCCCTGCAGGAGAAAACTCCATTTTCTTCCTGTCACAATCATTCTACTAGACATTCTTGGTGAGAACAGAGAGGGGTAAGACAGTAATAATACTATTGCATATTTTGAAAACACTTTGTATGGTTTTTAGGTCTCAATATAATGTTCTTGGGGTGTGTGTGTATGTGTGTGTATGTGTATATGTGTGTGTGTGTGTGTGTGTGCATATGCATATGTGTGTGTGCACACACATGCAACCACTACTAGGATTTGAGCTCAGAGCCCCATGTTCTGGCATTCTACCATGCAAACCACACCTCCACCCCTGACTATTTGCTAATTACTTGGAGATGAGTGTGATAAATTTGTCTGCCTGGGTTGGCTTTGAACATAGATTCTCAAATCACAGACGCCTGTAACCACAGGTCTGGCTCCTGTTATTTGACTTACAGAATTACATGTGGGGTAGCTATAAAGCAAAAAGGCTGATTTTGTTGTATGTCTGTGGAAATCAGCCCCTTCATAGGACTCTTCAACTTTTCTATAGGGAGACATTTTAATGCATTTGATGCCTATGGTCCTTCAAGGTTGAAGTATTTGGGTAACAGTCAGTGAAGGGGAGTCTTACCAGGAGTCTTTAGTGTGGAAATTATTGGGTCTCTGTTGTCAGCTTCACCAAACTTGATGTTTAATTTTACTGTCAATTTAACTGGATTAAGGAATGCAAGAAACCTAGTAAAAAATACTATTTTAGAGTATGTCTTCGAGGTGTTTCCAAAGAGGATTAATGTGTGAATCTCATTGGATGCAGTGGAGGAAGATCATCTATCCTCATTGTGGTTGGGTACTACCCAGTAGGCTGGGAACCCACTGAACAAAAGCAAAGAAAAGGAACTTTTGTCACTCATCTCCTAGTGATAAATATACCCATCTTCCCTTTGTATATCAACACTCCATGTTGTCTGAACTTTAGACCCTAGGACTTAAAGCAGCAGCTTTCTGGGTCCTCAGGCCTCCCCGTCATATCTAGACGTTCATCATTGGCTTTGAACTTGGACCTAGCCATGCTACCAGTCTCCAAGGATTTCTAGCTTGTGAAAGGCGTGTGTTAGCCTCTATAAATGGTATGGGCCTATTCCCCTAGGAAATCTTCTTTGTATTTCTCTACCTCTATCTATCCATCTATCAATGCATCTATCTTGTTACTTCTATCACTCCAGATCACAACTAATGAATGGACTGGCTCTCTGGAGCCTATGGAGAACGGAGATGAGATGCCCCAGGCAACAAACATTTGCCAAGTTCTTTGAGCGGTCTCTAGATTGTAGCTGAGGAATCAAGATGAGCAAGCATTCTGCTCTCAGAGCCTTACGATCTCAAAGGAGAGAGTCAGTTATATACAGGATGAATTCAGAACTTGGAAGGAGACAGTAAGATAATACACTCTGATAGCAACTGAACTCTCTAGCTCTTAGTAGCTTAAGCATTACAGAGCCACATAGATATCTTTTCACAATGCGAATCTTGTGTGCCTATGGTTTTCGGTTGACTTGCTTACATTGTTTCTTAAGATGTTGTTTTCCCATTTGGTTATTCTGTGTACATGTTTTGGTTTTGTTGATTTCATTATTTCGACTATAACAATAGAGGATAGGAACTTAATGTTGTGCATCGTTGATGGCTGTTATGGTGCTAGGCACTGTGGCAGGAGCCTCTGCTTGTGCTATGACACGCAGAGCAATTCTGGGAAGAAGCTTTGGTGGGAGTTTGGAGATGACATTCTGTGGTGTTTCTTGGGCTAGTCTCAAATTCTTGGGTTCTGGCAACTTAGTCTCTTGAGTAGTTAAGCAGCTGTGACTACAGGCGTGTGCCGCTATGCCCAACTATGAATAACCTCTTATTAACACCGCTTACAGGCTAAGAGACATAATTGAGAGGGTAAGTAATTTGCCAAGGATAACAGAGTTTGTAAGCTACCATGCTAGCATTTGAAGCCAGACATTTTAATTCATGGAAACACAAGTTCTTGCAGTTAGTCTAGGCAGATGTACTGTACACTGGAAAAAATGTGATGTGGGCTGTGACAGAAAAGAGAGACATGTTAAAATTCAGCTGACTCAAATTCTGATCTCAGGGCAATGGGTGATTCAGAAAGACACTTATCCCATATTTGCCTCTGTTTAGAATCTCATGGATGGCTTATGCTGATTGGGCCACCGGCTACTCTGAGAACTACTCTGGGTGTTCTACAAGATTTGGTCTACAGCATCGTGCTTGAGCATGGAACTCTTATTTCTTGTGACTTCCTTAGACTAAAAAGCGGAAGCCAATCTTTCTTAGCCACTCTGTTCTCATGACACATTTCTAGTTGCATACTGATTCATATCTTGAGGCCACAAGGCAATCAACTTCATCTGGCTGAGTAAAATGTCTCCTCAATCGCTGTCCTCCATGAGTCCCGTGAGTCTCAGTTTCATCAACAGGCACTGCACCAAATGCAAGCTTTCTATTTCATAGTTCCTCCTTACACACACACACACACACACACACACACACACACACACACACACACACACACACACACACACATACACACACAGCAGCTGGGTAAAATAAACACAAGCTGTAAGTTTTTCCCCATTCCTGAACAACACAGTTTGAAGTTGCTTTTATTACTGGATAGCCATTTTATTAGGTAAACTTGGAACTTTCTGTGGGATTCTGAACTTCTGAATAGCCATCCTCTCACGTAGGCCCGCCCTCGAGGTTAAAAAAAAAACCCTTTATTTATTTATCTTTGTTTTCACATTAGAACATTGATTATTTTCAAGTAGTTATACAAAGGAGTTTCAATTCAGTATGTCATTTTATGAGGACATCTTGAGCAATGTCACCCCCAAATGGAAGCTTATTAATAATCACCTTTCATCTTTAGGCGATTTCAAATTCGTATTTTACCCAGGGACACTTAAGTCTTGAGAAAAGATTTGTGTCCTTCCAAATAGGTGGTAGGTCTGCTCCCAGAGCCTGTAGCGGCCTCTCCCCCTCCCAGGCTGACCAGTTCTCTCTTCCTCTTCCCCTACACCCTCCTGCCCCTCTCCTGTCCCATCCACTCCCCCTTCTTCTTCTGTCCCCTGACCCCCTCAGCCTTGTGGCCCAGTTCACCCAGGAGATGTTTTATCTCTCAATCCTGATTCAATTCTGTTCTCTGAAAGGAATCTAATACTCTCTAGTTTTCATTGTAACTGATATGATGAGTGATAACTATTCTCTCTTTTCTGAAGTAAGATGTTCTAATTAAAACTTTTAAACCTAAAAAAAAAAACCCAATAATCTATGTGAGCTAACTACTTCACAGGGGGACTGGGGCAGTGTTTGTGCTCAGTCACTCAGAACTGAGAGCAGGTAGTATGCTTTGTATCCTTCACTAAAGTAATAAACGCTAAAGGCTTAAGGCTTATGAATTACATTTTATTTCACCAATTGTGCCTAGCCCAGTCTAATTTAACAAAAGGCTTTGAGGGGGGAAAAATACAGTAGAGCAGATGCACACAGCAACCATTAAATTAGGATACAAGAGTAAGATCCACCGCAGAGAAGGAGGCTTCTGCCAGGTAAAGCAGGAAACAGAATGACAGTCCCAAGGAGAGTGGGTGCGTTGGGGTTCAGAGGGGAAAGAGATGGAACTGAGCCCAAAGATAAGGAGAGACTGTCTTCAGAGAACCCATCCCCAGGTCCCTTCCAGACACTGTAGGGACCATGAAGTCATAGATGGCTCCAATGAAACCCAGCTCTGTTACTTTCAAGCCTGCAGGTTTTCCCAGCTCTTGCTTTCATTTTTATTTTGATCACAAATAAGATGCATGGATAACGGAGGATTCTTTGGCATGTTGTGTTGCAGCTTGGGAGACAGGATATGGAGTGGAGGGGTCCTAAGGGCTTCTTGGCGTGTCATCAGAGCAACAAGCTTTTCCCATCTTTTTTTTTTTTTTGCACAGGCCCAGGAAGCCTGGCTGTGCTCTGGGACCAGCCCAAGCGTGGCTAGGTGGAGAGCATAGGTACTCAGACTGGTGTAATCACCTGGGCACGTGAAATGTACTTCAGTTCTTCGCAGCAGGGGGATGGGTGGAGTTGTCAACTTCTGCGTGGAGGCGTCCATGGCGAGGTGCCAATGTCAGTTTTCAATTTGCTGCTTTCCCTGAACCAACTGCCTCTACTCCCTCTCCTTCCTCCTCCTCCCCACTCCCCAACCCCCACCCGGTACCGGGGGAGCCAGTTAGAGGGGCGCAGTAGCATTTTCTCAGCTTGCTTGTGTATCAAGGGGGGCGAGTGCAGCCCCGGGGTGAGGTGCGGGGGGCCAGGCCCACCTCTGCAGGGATTCCCCAGCCGCGGTGGGCGCGGTGCGGCAGGGATTAAGGTGGGGTCCCCGCACACCCGGCTGGGATGAGCGCGCCTTCCGCGCTGCCCACCCGCCGCCCGCTCGCGCTCGCTCGGCATCTGCACGGGGAGAAAGTGGCGGTCAGGGATGGAGCTGCTGCCATGACAACCCGGGCGGCGGTCGGGGTCCGCGCGCGTCCGGGCTGCTCCCGGGTGGAAGGCGGCGCCGAGGCCGGGGGCGGCCGCTGAGCGGGGCGGCCGCGCGTCCCCGCGTCCCTCCCGTGCCGCGTCCCCGGCGGAGGCGGGGGCCGCGGTCCGCGCAGCTACCCCCGTGCGCCCGGAGCCAGCGCCGCGCGGCCCTCGGCGGGGGGCTGGCGGCGATCACCCATCGGACCGCGGGGGAGGACATCACCCCCCACCACGGAGCGCCTTGGCTGCATCCTTCCCGCGGCGGGCTGCCTCGGGCTGGGAAGTTGTGATCGCCTTGGGGGAGGAGGGACGCGGGACCGGTTTATAAATACAACCTATACATATGTGTGAGCTAATAAAACCTCTCCTCTCCTGGAAGCAGGAGGCTTTGATGGCATCTCCTGCATGTCAGAGACACTTGCCTTCCTCTTTGGGTTATAAACTTTTGATGCCAGATCTCCGCCGAAGCTGCCCAACTGAATCTTAAAGTAGCATCTCGAAGAGACACAGGCGGAGAACGCGCAATCCGTGACCTTCATCCCGGCACCGTCCATCTCCTCCTTTCCTTCCCGGGCTGCCTCCCTCCCTCCTTCCCTTCCCCCCCCCCAGGAGGGGGGAGCATCGAGAAAGCTCTTTTTGGATGCAGGAGGGGGGCATCTGGTTCTGCTGGGCTGGAAGGCTGAGGCAGGAACTGAGGAAGAATTATTAGACTCCGGAGACTCGGCTTCTCCTTCTCCCTGGCTGCTCCGTCTCGGTGTCCTCTCTCTCCCCCACCCCTCCAACACACCACCACCCTCCACCCCCATTTCTGGCTGGTGGTTGGTGTGCGGGACAGGGGGCGGGGGGCACCCGCATCGTGCCTCGGCCCCGGAGTTCTGGGAAGTTGTGGCCGTCGAGGATGGGGGTCTGTGGGTACCTGTTCCTGCCCTGGAAGTGCCTCGTGGTCGTGTCTCTCAGGCTGCTGTTCCTTGTACCCACAGGAGTGCCCGTGCGCAGCGGAGATGCCACCTTCCCCAAAGCGATGGACAACGTGACGGTCCGGCAGGGGGAGAGCGCCACCCTCAGGTAGGGAGCATGGCTTCAACCGGGGGCCGCGTCCCTCGGGTGCCTTTTCTGGGGCCAGCGGTGAGGGCAGGGAGACCAGAAGGCTCCGGAGGGGCTAGGGCGTCCCAGAGGAGGGGAGGGCCTGTTGTAGGCCCAAGTGGCGGCCACTGGCTTGGTGAGGTGACTTGTTCCCCTTTTGCCTGGACGGGGTGGTTATTTGCTCTCACTTGTTGTTGTTGTTGTTGTTTTGTTTTTGGTGGATGATCTTACCAGAGAGCTCTGAATTCAGCCCTTGGGACTTTAGGTGTTTGTGAGTCTTGGCACAGCTGGATTGACTTCTGGACACTGAGGGGAGTACTTGAGGTACTGTGTTTAAGTACACAGGGATGGCTAGTCTAAGACCCTTCCTTGGGTCTCTCGCAGGTCCGGAAGGGTGCGATGAAATAAAGGCTTTCTCAAGGTGTCCAGGCTAGCCCCTTTCTCAAACTGCATTCACCCACTGCCAGGCCGGATAGGAGGCTGCGGAAGACAGAACCACTCATGCCAACCCTGGGTGGTATGCCTGGGGGCCTCTCTTGTAAATGTGAGAGCTGTTTTGATTTTGCAATCTTGGGCCATGCAGAGAAACGTGTAGCTTTTATGCACCAACATCATTGCTGTGTGAGAAGCACAATAGGGAAGCTTTTTGTTTTAGCTTAATGAGTTACAGAGAATCACTTCCATGCTCTAGGCAGAGGGGTGGAGATTCTTGGAATATGAACCTTTGGGGACTGGGCCTGCTGCAGTGGAGACTTTAATAAAAATGCAGCCACCACTTTCCACCAGCTCAGCAGATATCATCTTTTATCCCTTTAATGAGGCAGTTCTGGTCCTAGGAGACGGATTCAGGGACGTCCCAGCTTAACTATGTCTCACAATGTACACAGGGTGAATGCATTTGCCCTGCCTATGACTTTGATGGTGATGGTGAAAATAAAACATTCTGACCCAGATTCTGCAGCCAGTGTAGTGTGCCTGGCTTTTGCAAGGAGAAAATGAAGGGGTGGGGGAGTTCCTTCCTGCTCTCCCCTTGGCCTGCCTGCAAAGGAGGAGCAAGTTTCTTCCTGGGGAAGGAAGAAGAGCCTTGGAGACCCGGGTTATTCTGTCTGAATGCAAGAGTTTAGTTTGGATTAGCGCTACTTTGGGTTTTTAGCTGGATCGTGTTTTGAGCTATAGAACAGATCTCAGAGGCCAGTCTGCTGGTAACTAAAGATGGAGGAGAGAGGAATAGAGCCTCACTGATACTATAAGGGACAAGTTTTCCTGCCCTGTGGGCACATCTTAGCTTGTCCTAAATGAGAATGTAATATCCCTACTTCATTTGTCAAAGAAGGCTCCTGAGTTACGTTTCCTGAGCCCTGTGCACTGCACATTTGTAGAAGACCCTTTAGTTCCAAGATCCTAGGAGCCAGAGCAAAGGTCAAGCAATAGTAGTGTGATGTGGATCAAACACTTCCCCACCTTTGGTCTTCCCATGGAAACAAAGAGGTCCAGCAATGAGTATGACTAGCTCAATTCTGAACTTTCTAAAGTCTTTAGTCCTCTCAGAATTACATACACCAGAACCTCCAGTTTTCTCCTTTCTGGGATGCAGTAAGTGCATGCAACCAGTAGAGAGCACGCTTTCATCTACTTTTTTATTTTTTTATTTTTTTATTAGCTGCTGGCCTGTTTTCATGATCTTCAAATTGTAATGTTTAGCAGCTGGGCTTGGTAATGAGAATGTGAATTTAAAAAAAAAAAGGAAAAAGCTGAATACTTGCTTCTCATGCTTTGTGGGAAAAAAATCCCTAACAACTTATATTCAAGTATAAATGCTGTTACCTGAGTAATTGGTTTTATGCTTTAATTTTTTTAAAATTTTTTAAGTCGGCACATATTCTATAATTGGTTTTGCTTCTCTTCTTTATTTTTATCGCTCAAACAGAGAAATCAAGAACATTGTCCACATGCTAATTTTCTAAGGTCCTCTAAATGCTGCCTTGTGCATATTTATTACTTTTGATTTTTGGAGGTAGAACTAGGGCTTGAACCTGGGACCTTGCATCTGCTAGGCAAATGTTCTGCCACTTGAGCCATGCCTCTATCCCTTTTGTGCTTTAGTGATTTTTTCATATAAGTTTCATGGTTTTTCCCCAAAAGGCTCAGTATGTGACATTCCTATCATAGTTGAAATTACTAGCGAGCTAGCCAGTAATTACTAGCTACTAGCTAGCTATACCTGCTTTGTTTGTTGAGATGAGTTCAATTGCCAAGGCTGCTCTCAAAGCTTCCTGATCACTGACACCTGAGTAGCTGGGATTATAAGCATGAGCTCCTGCACCTGGCTTTTTTATTATTACTTCCTTACTTAAATTTGTGCTAGTACTGAGGCTTCGTTTCTGTCACTTAGATTTACCCTTAACGGTGGTCATATACCATTGGACCCAGAGCTCCACTTCTGACTTTTTGTTAAGAGTTTCATGAACTTTCCTGTTCCAGCTGGCTTCAAACTGTGATCCTCAGACCTCAGCCTCCTGAGTAGCAAGGATTACAGGCGTGAGCCACTAGTGTCTGCTCGTATTTTTATACAATGCCCCATTCTGATTTTCTTGAATACTAACGGCTTCTTTCCTTTCATCATTTGAATGCATATCATTCCCTGATTTCTAAGAAGTTTTGAGTTCAGTGTGATCTCAATGTTTCCTAGAAAAATAAGAGAGCAGCCCTGCCAATTTCTATGGGTCTTAGACTCTTGCCTTTTGTTTCCAATGCATCTAGTTCCTCAGTAGTCTGAGGGACAGTCTGTTTGCACTTGCTAGAAATCCATGACAATGACCTTGACCACAGATAAATGTACTATGTCTCTTTTTTGCTTTGAAAATCTTAGTATTTGTTCGATTTATTTATTTATGTGGTACTTGGGATTGAACCCAATGCCTCACGCATATGAGGCAAATACATTAAAACAGTGATCCACATTTGCAAGCTTGTAATTCTTATGTCTAGTCACACTTAAGTGTCTTCTTGATAGGGTTCACTGGGAAGTCATTCCTTGGGAAGTTAGTTTTCCAAATGGAACTAATAATATCCATGTCTATTAGCCACAGAAATCATTTTCAGTTGTACCCGCTAGAGATCTTATTTATTACCATTCTGTATCTAAATGTTGCATGACGTTAGAAAAGGAGCAGAGCAATGGTGAACAAGCCTCAGTCCACCTCCGGATTTTCCAGTGAAAAATCACATAGCTTAGGGGAAAATGGCGTCCTTTCTGTTGTGACAAGCCTTTCATTGTTGTGGGGGACAATCGAAAGTGGTATGCTGGAGATACCACGGAGATTTCAGATGTGGAAGGAAACCTGCTTTGTATAAGTGAGTTAATATTATCAGCCCTGTGACTACTTCAGAGGGCTACTTGAAAAGTAAGAGCAATTATTTGAATATTGAGTTATTTTGCCTTTTTGGAAGGGAGACGATATGGAAAATGAAGGTGCTATTCACTATGGTTGAATTATAGCTTCTATGAATCTGATTTGAATTCATTATTACAAATGGGCCCTCTTGGCCAGAATCATTTCATTACAATTATGTGCTGTTGGGTTAAAAATGTTCAGTGCCTTTCTTTTAGATTAGATATGACAAGTATCTGGGAGTTTTCTATCTGAGTCACTGCCTGCATCAGGACGGGAGCCCGGGATCTAGAGCAGTGTCAGCTGGCATCTATTAAACAACCTCCAAAGCCCAGATGCCAGTCATAGACCTCAGTCACCTCTAAATTTGCTCTACTTCCTGTAAGCCCTCTTCATCCTTTTGTGTGGCTGTTTTGAGGGGTGCCATGAAATTGTGGTTGTAGTTGAAACTGCCGTACTCTGTGGGCAAAGTTCCCACCAGCTCAGTGGTGTATTTTGTTGTTGTTTGTCGTTTGTTTTCAATAGCAGGATAATCTAGGGTTGTTGATCCTCGATTATGCTTAATGGCTCTTTTCTAAACTGTCCTGACATTTTGAATTGGAGTTTTGAGCTAATCCATTCAGAATCAAAGATGCAAGGGTTGACCACTGCCAAGGAATCATCTGAGCAGTGGTTTTTGGCTGAAGCAGCAGGGCAGTGGGTGTTCTTCTGCATTCTTCTCTCACTGTTAGCAGCTTGTCCTTAGATGCAAATTAGGAAATTTGAGGTCAACTGTTAGGTCATTGCAAACACACATACAATTTTTGCATTTCCATATTTAAGGCACCAAAGCAGAATTAGAGCTATATAAGTAGGAAGGCATTGCTCTTGGTCTGGGCAGATGAGTGTGTAAAAAGATACTCCAGCAGGTACAGTCTCAAAAGGATCTCTCTCATAATGATGCTATCCTGAGTATCTTGTTGGAATTGCACACATACACATACACACACACATACACATATGTCACACATATATACTAGAGCTTGAGCTCAGGCCTTACACTCACTTGGCTCTTTCATTCAAAGCTGGTATCTAATACTTGAGACACACCTCTACTTCTTTGAGATGCTTTATTAAAATTACATTGGTGCTAGGAATAGGGGTGCAACTTAATGGCAGATTGCATGCTTACCAGGTACAAAACTCTGGGTTTAATCTCCAGTACCCCAATAAAACATCTAATGCTAGGCTCCCAGACCAAAGGAATAAACATCTCTAGAGATGGGTATGAATGTGGTTGAGAACCACTTCTCTAAGGGGCGCTCTGCCCTGGAACATCTGAGTGAAGCTGATATGTAAGCTCTCTCTCTCTCCCACTGAAGCGCCTGCTCTGTACTGTGCAATGGTGGAGACTGTGAGATGCCAGAGTTTGTATCTTACATGCTGCATATGGGTAATGGTGGATACCAATGATGAAAATTAAGTACTGAATACTTCAATCTATTTTAATGGGACCCAACCTTTTCTGAAGTAGTATCATCTCTCCAGCGAAGGAGAACTCTTATCAGAAGAGTTTCATTCTCTTTCAAATGTGATGCTTGTACAATCAGGTGTAGCATTTGGGGATCTTGGAAGCCAGTGAGACTCTGGATTCCATTTCAATCCTTGGCCAGAGAGGACCACTGAGGCTACCAGTGGTTGTAATGTGTTCTGAAGTCATACAAGAGTCCCCCGAATCCCTGCTGACAAGACAATAAGCAGGTGGCAGAGTCAAGGGGGACTTGTCCAGGCAGCAGTAGAATAGATATGTGTCAGGAAGGCTGTCCTGTGTCTGCAGAGATTTGCCTTGCCGAAGATGGGAGAGGACACCGAGAGCCGGGAAGCCACTGTCCAAGGACGTGGCCCATCCTGGGTTGAGCCATAGCTGCATAGTTCCCTGGGCTGGAAAAAGAGTGCTGGCTTGAATATTTACTAGTAACACTCCTGATTGGTAGAGTTATGTCTCACTCCTGCGACTTGTATGCCAACTTCCTGCCCTTGAAGCAAAGGATGAAGGCATGAAAGCACGAAGGACGTAGACCCTTGGCTTCCTAAGCCCCAAGCCACAGAAAACAGCATATCTTATCCAAGCCTTTTGGTTAATTATTTGGCCTTTTTGTAGCAAACTAGGCCCTTGGGTTTAGGTTACTTCCATCTTTCTATATACTTCCCATCTATCTTCTAACAAAAGACTGCACCCTTGACCCTCTTACTGTGCCTACTGCAGGGCTGGCTATGAGGAAGACATCCCCACTGCAGATCTGATGGGATATGGGAGTGAGCGAAGAGACAAGCAGGTCTTCTTTGACCTTCCCAGGGGAGGACTTTTTAAATTGCTTCTTATTAACAGGAAGAAGTCTTTACAGCCATGAGATGAGAGGAGGGAATTAATCCAGTACGTCTTATAGAAGTTTGCATTGTCTATTTTGTTAGAAACAAAGTATTAACCTTTGTTGCTTTTTATTTAAATACAGACAAGAAAGCACCAAATTATTTCTGATATAATTGCTATTGTTTGCCTTGCAGGAAGATGCTTTGTCTGATGTTGTCTTTAGTGAGATTGGAGCTACAGTTTCCAGAGGTAGAGGCTGGGGAGGGACTGGTTCTTCTCATCTTTGTTTTTCCTCAAGCCACTCCCACCTGGTCTCTGTTTTTATTTGAGAAGGGCACAGTGGAGGGCTGCTCAGCCCTTGCCTGAGGGGTGTGGGTTATTTTCCTGATAGGGAAGTTTAGAGAGAGGAAGAGTTTGAACCTTGCAAGGAAAGATCTTCTCTTCTAACACCATGGTCCCTTTAAGAAAAGTTGCAAAGGACTCAGTAGAGAGGTGTGTGTGTGTGTGTGTGTGTGTGTGTGTGTGTGTGTGTGTGTGTGTGTGTGTGTATGTGTGTGTGTGTGTGTGTGTGTGTGTGTGTATGTGTGTGTGTATGTGTCTGTATTGGGGTTTGTCCTCAGGGCCTTGAGCTCTGGCTTAGTTTGTCCTTGAAGGTTGGTGTTCTACCACTTGAGCCATCCCTCCACTCTGGCTTTTGGCCAAGATTGCAGACTTGAACATATGGCACCAGGCCCAGGGTGTGCTTTTAAAACACATGATCATGACTTACTGAAAGTCAAATGCCATATCCATCAACTACTATCTCCTGAGGTTTTGGGGATTATAATCCAAATTGATGACCTACGGGATGGACTTTGAGGGACATAAAGCCACTTGTCTCTTGTCAAGTGATTATGTAATGGAGATAAGATTTTTTTCCTCTAGAAGGCCTTTCTTCTTCTCCTCAATTTTGTTAGAAGTGCTCATTTCCCCTCCAGATACTGAAACCAGGGAAGGTGTCCGTCTTGTGCAAGCAGAACAAAGCATGACTATCTTATCTCTTTCCTGACACATTGGCCCAAAGGCCAGGAGACTTGCCGTTAGCTGAGGGCCTTCGCTGGAAGTGGTCTCACTGTAGGGTGCTGGCATTTTATGATTCCTCCCCTGCATCCAAGAAGGTGCTGATCTACCTGTTCCAGCTACAGGTCATGAGAGTTCAACACTCTGCAAAATGATGGCCACCAGAGGGTGTCTGTTGTGGCGAACACTGATGTTCTTGGCCTAGTCTCTGTCCTTCTACAGCACTGAAATTACCCTAAAGGATTTGCAAATTAAGACAAAGTGAGCAAGTCATCCATTGTCAAAAAGCCACTGATGAGACCCATAAGGAAAAGTGTTCCCCTCTCCCCCCAAAGTCTAGAGTGAACAGAAATGATTTAAGCCCTAAAATATGTCATTTCATACCTTCCTTTCTTACCTTTAGATTCCCATTTTAGTTAAGCCATTCAGGCTGTGGAAATCGCTATAGGCCCTCTATTTAACTCCTGACTGATTCATAGCCTAGGGAAAATCATGTGACACGTTTTATTCACCTCTTCCCTGGAAATGATACATTTTGCTTAAATCAAAGAGATACTGAGGATTTGACCTGGCTTCCCATAAAAGTGCAGATCAATAAAGTGTTTAAAAATTGGTTTTGAATATTAAACATTTTCAGCGGTTCTGAAGATTTACTGCATCTCAATTAACCAAGTTTCCATTGCATAATCAGAACAAAGAACATTTTAAGTGGTTGTTAAGTTTTCTGGCTAGTCCACAGAAGATAATTTAACTCATAATTACCCAAAATGCTGTAGACCAGCAATGAAGAATAAGTCAGAATAACATTGTTGGAAGAAGTAATTGTGCCAGAGAGAAAAAAAATTGAATATGATAACTTCTATTTATTTTGAGTTCCAATGCTGAAGAAAAGTAGGTGTAATTACAGTAAGATAATACGGAAACACTTTCTCAAAGGTATTTCTGAATACTTTCAAAAGTTCTGAAAGTTTATAGTACTGCTTCTATCAGGTCAAATTTAATTTTAAAATATGTGGTTTAATTTAATTTTAAGATATGATAATCCTTCAGTATATACCTTTGTTGGGAAGCATTTTTTTCTAGTAATTAGGGAAATAGGATAGAAGAGAAAGGAAGGATGAGAGGAGATTTGAAGAAATAAAGGAAGACAGATAAAGGAAATGAAAGACAAAATGGAAAGACACTGGACAAGAAAGAGTAAGAGAGAGATTTTCTGGAGGTAGTATCAAGAAATGGAAGGAAGAGAAAACAAGAGCTAGCAGGCAGGAAAATTATAAGGGGCAGGGGCCATAAAATAGAATTAAAAAGTAGTCAAAGATAGAATAAAGGAGAGTAAGCAGTCATGTAGGTCACCATGCCTAGCCTCCTAAAGTTCCGGTATTTAAATGTCTCCTTGATTCCCCAGGCAGCATAACCACATATGGCTAGTGTCCAGTGTATTGTAGCCACCAGCAAAGATAAGAGCAACATAGGGTTCATTAACGACTTGTTCCTGCAAGGGGGGGGGCGGGGCGGGGGGGAGGATGGGAAGGGAGGGGAAGGGGAAACAAAGGAGGAGCCAACAATGCTTGATAAGAAATGTACTCATTATCTTGCCATGTAATTGTAACTCCTTTGTACAGTATTTTCACAATAAAAAAAAAGCAAAGTAGAGTTCTTGCTTCCGACTAGATTCGCTCCTCCCTCCCTCTCTCTCACTCTCCCTCCCTCCCTCCCTTCCTTCCTTCTTTCCTTCCTTCCTTCCTTCCTTCCTTCTTTCCTCCTCCCCTTCTCTTTCTCCTTCCCCTTTCCCTTTCTTTCCTTCCTTTGAAGGCCCTTTGAACACAGGGCCTTGTGAGATTGCCATGTTGCAAGGCTAGTGCTCTATCACATGAGCCACACCTTTACTTCCAGCTATTTGCTCATTAAATGGAGATTTTAAAAAAGTTATGGTTTGTCTACCTGAGCTAGCTTCAAGCCACAAGCCTTGTATCTCAGGTTCCTGTGTAAGTAGGGTTATAGGCATGAGCCACTGGTGCCTGGGAGAGCTCCTGACTTTCTGTCTCTTTTCTACCTGCCTCTCAATTGCACGTCATCATCCCTTGCAGGAATCTTGGTTCATAACTTTTTCATCTGTGTTGGGCCCACCACAGGCCCTGAGTGGCTGGACACTCTGCTTGTCTGCTAGAAACATCTATTTGGGGTAATCTTCCTTAGGAGTGCTACTCTCCTTAGCCTAGTGGAACTTTCCAGAGATTGCATTTTGCCTGCTCATCTGAGTGCTTACTGTGTTGATCTTTTCATCAGAGGTCTAGGCCAAAGGATACTTGCTTCTGTCTGCCCAGAACCTCTGCAATTCAACAGTTTCTTCTCATATATTTAACTTACTTGATCAGTTACCTGTCTGTCTTGACCAGCCTTCCATGTGGCCCTGACTTGTGACTTCTAGACTGTTGCAGGAATGTTTACAACTTTCCAGGTAATAAAAGATGGGGCTACTATCAACATACATGGGGATTTAAGTCAGTCCACTGTTTTATTAGAGTGGCCTTTTGTTCACAGAGAGATAAGATGCCTATGTAAGAGGAAATTATAGTATTCAAATTGGTCCTCCCCTGTTCCAACTGCCTTGTCCTGTATAACTTCCATTGTTTCTCTGAAGCTCTCTGTAAAATTCAGACATCTTCTAAGGTCTCTTTAGTATGTCATACCTAACACATTGTCCAGGACCCTGCCTAATGGTATAATTTATGCCCAAGTTGTTTTAAAAAATGAATGCTTCTGCTTTCTTTCTGTTTCTTTCCCTGTCACAGGTATACATGGGCACACACATGCACACAAATGATCTGACATCCGTGCATGCTTCCACTTCCTAATGAAGATATCCTCACTCACTTTTAAATTGAGAAGTCATTGAAATTACCACCAGAGTTTCTGGCATTTGAATCCTAGTTGAGATAATGATCTTTCCCTAGATGGTTGGTATTTAACTTGTCCTGTCTCCTCCTGCTTGTTATAATTGCCGTATTTGTGAATTTCATAATATTCTTAAAGTCACGGGCAGACTCTATGTCATCCTGAGTGAGGTGTGCTTGCTTCCTTCCTGTCAGCAAAGCTCCAAATTACAGCATGGCACCTATGGAAGTCTGCAAACGTCAGGGAGTGGAAAAGCCAACGTAAGCCATCTCCTAACATTGCAGAGGGTGTGTGGGGATGTAGGGATTTTTAGACCTATTCTCTGAGCCACCTGAAATGCAGCTGCTTCTACAGCAAGCACCTACTGTGATAGCCCACAGCTACATCTCAGCAATACGCACTTACACCTGTGCAGTGGGAAGAGCTTATAGAATGCTCTTGATTATATGCTCTGTTTTACAATTGGCAAGTCAATGGGTGCTTAGTGAAATGTAAGATAAAGTATAACCTCTCTCAAGAGGTTAAGAACATCGGCTCTGCAGTTGAAAAGGCTCATTCAAACCCCAACTCTGCTAGTTAAATAACAG
This sequence comes from Dipodomys merriami, assembly GCF_024711535.1. Classification (NCBI taxonomy): domain Eukaryota; kingdom Metazoa; phylum Chordata; class Mammalia; order Rodentia; family Heteromyidae; genus Dipodomys; species Dipodomys merriami. The sequence continues at coordinate 10,117,919 of NW_027204381.1, forward strand.
CTGTATGTGGTTGGACAAGTGACACAATTTCTGTAAGCCTTAATTTCCTGATGGAAAAAAAACAGTGTCTCTATAGTCACTTGACTAGGTTATTGGGAGAGAGAAAATGGCCTTGAGTTTGTAAAAGAGTTTAAAAACTCATGCTTTAGCAAGCTCACAATAAACTGCAGCTATTATTAAAAAAATTAAATATAAGGTGTGATCAATCCTCAGTATCCACGGGAGATTGGTCCCAGGTCCTGTGCAGACATTAAAATATGTGAATTCAAGTCCCTGATCCAAAATTGTGTAGTATTTGCATACAAACTGTATACATCAGTCTATATATGTTAAATCATCTCTACATTACTTACAGAAATTAATGTCACCCAAATGCTACATGAATAGCTACTTTACTGTGTTGTTTGGGAAGAATGAGATAAATATGTAACTATTCATACATATATGAACATCTGTGTGACTACATGTTCAATACATCTGCCTTTCTTTTTCTAGATGTTCTTTTTTTGGGGGGCAGGGGTCCGGTCGTGGGGCCTGAACTCTGGGCCTGGGTGCTGTTCCTCAGCTCTTCAGCTCAAGGCTAGCACTCTACTACTTGAGCCACAGCGCCACTTGCAGCTTTTTTTTTCTGCTTATGTGGTGCTGAGGAATCGAACCCAGGGCCTCATGCATGCAAGGCAAGCTCTCTGCCACTGATCCACCTTCTCAGCCCCGTAGATGGTCTTGATTTGTGATGGTTTAAATTGGAACAGGCAGAACCCCAAGAAATGGAGAGCTATTTGTACCAATTCACAGTTTAAACAAATAGCACTCATTTATTACTAGCTATATGATACACATCGTTGTAGATAATGTGGATGTTATTCTGCCCTGTCATGTCCTGCCCTGCCCTGCCCTGCCCTGACATACCCTGTTCCTTTCCACAGTTTAAGAGATTGAACCCAGGGCTTCCTGCTTGTTGGGAAAACTCTATCATTTGAACCACACCCCAACCTGAAAATGGACTTAAAAAATTAATTGGAATGCTTTCTTTGTAAATATTTGCCTATGTCAGTAAAAGAGCCTGCAGAAAGGACAGAGGGAGAGACATGGTGAGAAGAGACAAATTTATTTTACATAAAACACAACCATTATAAATGTTCGTATCAATAAATATGAGCACATATTCACATTAACTATCACCCCAGAAAGTGCAAGAGCTCTTCTGTGTCTCCCTTTTTATTGCAGTAATACTAATATTAATATATATATGAAACATAAAATTTATTGTTTCCATGATCTTTTTAAGTGCACCTTTCAGTTGGCATTAAGTACATCCATCTTGCTGTGTAGCCATTTCCACCTTACAGCATGTCTTTCGAGTTCCCCAACGGAAGCACTACCTAATCATAACCCATCGTTCTTCCCTCTCCTACAGTCCCTAGGAACCACCACTCTGTTTCTGTCTTGAAGATTCTGACTACACCTGGAACCTCTGACAAGTGGCATTATATAATAGTTGTCCTTTTTATAAATAGCTAATTTAATTTGCATATCTTCAAGGTTTTTTCCTGTTGTCATATTTCTTTCCTTCTTAAGATTCAGTCATTGGTAATCCTGTACCACACGAGTTTACTTATCCTTTGATGGAGGCTTATATTACATTCACTATTGTGAATGATGGTACTATGAATATGGGTATGCAAAGCTTCTTTTTGAGTCTTTACTTACAGTGATTACTTTGGTATTGCCCCAAAGTGGAATTGTTGGATCATATAATCATTTTCTGTTTCATTATTTGAAGAATTCCTATCCGATTTTACATGGATCTTGTTCTATTTTATGTTACTTGTTCTATTTTTACTAGCCAACAGCCTAACCAACACCTGTTATTTTCTCCCTTTACTTATTAATTTTTTATCATAACCAGGTTCATGAGTACAAATTGTATTTCATTGTGGTTTGATTTACAATTCCCTAAGGAGAAATGATATCAATGTGCTAATTCATCATTTGTGTATTCAAGTCAGTGCCTGTTTTCTAGGTGGGTTTTTGTTGTTGCTTTTGTTGTTGAGTTGTGGTCTGGAAAATAAATCTTTTATATTTGATGTTGGTATAATTTGTGGAGGGAAAGGGGAAAAATAGTTTAAATAGGGATACAGGTGGACCCATTGCAACAATGTTGTTATGTGGAAAAATGAACTTTACAACTTTGGTGCGGGGGGGGGGGGGTAGCAGGGAGGATTGGGTGGGGGGGCAAGGGGAAGATGGGAAGGGATGGGAAGGGAGGGGAAGGGGAAACAAAGGAGGAGGCTACAATGCTTGATAAGAAATGTACTCATTATGTTGCCCATGTAATTGTATATCTGTACAGTATTTTCACAATAAAAAATAAAAATAAAAGTAAAAATAAAGAAAATAAACCTTTTATCTATGTATGACTTGCACATATTTTTAAATATGTACACATGCTTCAAAATATGTTCCATTGGATAGGCTCCTCCCATTTCTGTTGGTTGCTTATAGGTTAAGAACATTTTTTATTAGATAGTGTGTTTCTGAATAGCACAGTCTCCTGACTGTATCTCATGAGTGCTAGGATTATTTTTTTATTGTGAAAATATTGTACAGAGGGTGACAATAACATGAGCAAGGTAATGAGTACATTTCTTATCAAGCATTGTTGCCTCCTCCTTTGTTTCCCCTTCCCATCCCTTCCCATTTCCCCCCCTCCCCACTGTATCCCCCCCCTCCGCCCCTGCACCAAAGTTGTACAGTTCATTTTTTGACATAACATCTTATACATCTCATTGCTGCAATGGGTCGACGTGTACTATCCCTATTTAAACAATTTGTTTTTTCCCTTCCCCTCCACAAATTATACCAACATCAAATACAGTAAAAACAGGGGTTATACAGTGGGGGAGGGACATACAAAGCAACAAAGAAATAATCCTATAAATGTGTTAAAAACAATAGCAAGAAAGAAAAAAAACATTTGAGTCCTTATCTTGGGGTTCATTTTGCCTACCACCAACTTATCTGACCTTTTCTGCTTGTCTCAGACATATACTAGTAATTGCAAATAAGGGAAACCATGGGACCTATGTTTCTTTCCATTTCCTAACAAATGGGGCAATGTCATTCTTTCTGATGGAGGCATAAAATTCCATTGTGTATATATGCCACATTTTCTTGATCCATTCATCTTCTGAGAGGTATCTGGGTTGGTTCCATATCTTAGCTATGGTAAATAATGCTGCAATGAACATAGTCGTGCTGGTAGCTTTAGTATGGTCTTGTTTGTGATCATTTGGGTAAATGCCCAAAAATGGGATTGCTGGGTCATAGGGGAGCTCTATGTGGAGTCTTTTGAGGAACATCCATACTGCTTTCCAAAGTGGTTGAACAAGTTTACACTCCCACCAACAATGCAGTAAGGTTCCCTTCTCTCCATATCCCCTCCAGCATCTGTCGTTATTAGAGTTCTTGATTATAGCCTTTATAACTGGAGTGAGGTGGTATCTCAGTGTTGTCTTGATTTGCATTTCTTTTATGGCTAAGGAGGTTGAGCATTTCTTCATGTGTCTATTGGCCATTCTTCTTTCCTCTTCAGAGAAGTTTCTCTTTAAGTCTTTAGCCCACTTATTTATTGGGCAGTTGTGTCTTTGAGGATTTGTTGTTGAGGGATTTAATTTTTTGAGTTCCAGGTATATTTTAGATATGTGACCTTTGTCCACTGTATGGCTAGTGAAGATCTTCTCCCAATCTGTGGGCTTTCTTTTGATCTTGCTAGCTATGTCCTTTGCCATGCAGAAGCTCTGCAATTTCATGCAATCCCATTTGTCCAACCTTTCTTTGATTTGTTGTGTTTCTGGGTCTTTATTAAGAAAATTTCGGCCTGTGCCAAGGAGACCTAGGGTTTCTCCTATTCCTTCCTGCAATGTTTTCAGTGTCTGCTTTACTGAGTGCTAGGATTTATAATCCTGATTTGTAGTAAATGTCTCATCATGTTTGTATGGATAGTTTTTGTTTAATTTTCATCGTTGGTATCAACCCAGTAACTCACACATGCTCCACTTTACCCTCCTGTTTCTGCCCCCTTAAGTAGCTAGGATTACAGGCATGCCTAGCTTAATCACGTGTTTGGATGCATGCAAGTTTTCAGTTTTTTTGTAGTCCAAGCTATCTTATATTTTCCTCCCTTTTGTTATCTACGGTTTTGGTGTTATACCCCAAAACCATCGTTAAATCCAGTGTCATAAGCTTTACTCCCTTATTGCATTTTGAATTTTACAGTTATATACATATATATGTATATATATTTATATATGTATATATGTGTATATACATACATATATACATACATATATATGTATGTATATATGTAGATAGCTTGTAGATATATCTGATCAAGTTTAGCTAGTTTTAAGATATGATGTGAGGATTCAACTTTATCCTCTTGTGTATAGATATCCAATTTTTCAAGACTGTTTGTGGAGAAGTTTCACTGTCTTAACTGAGTGTTCTTGGTCGACATTTTAACATATATTTGAACATTATTTGAATGTGGAAAATCATGTGAATGTATATGCACAGGCTTATGTCTGGGGGTTCTATCTTTGTGCCAGGGCAAACTATTTTGATTACTGTATCTGTATAGAAACATTTTAAATTAGGGAGTGACAGACATTGCTATTCTTTTTCAATATTGTTTTGGTGAAGGCCATTCCTTTGAGATTTTACACTGATTTTAGTTAGATTTTATTGTTGTATTAAAAAATCTTTAATGCTCTTATTTAAACTTACCAGAAAATATTTATCTCATTTGTGTGTGTGTGTGTGTGTGTGTGTGTGTGTGTGTGTGTGTGTGTGTGTGTGTGTGTGTGTGTGTGTGTGTGTGTATGTGTATGCATTCATTCATTGTTTTGGGGATGCTGCAGTTAGGTCCCAAGGCCTCTAAACATTATGAAAAGTCTTCTATCACCAGCATCGTCATTTTATTTCTTTTGATACTATAAAATAATATAGAATGACTTTGTGAATTTCCTTTTAGGGTGATCTAGTGTTTTCATATAGAAATGCAATTGATTTTTTTGTTTATTAATATTTCCTTTTGTGAATTTATTGAATGTGCTTATGTTTCTCATATTGATTTTTTCGTGGAATATTTAGAATTTTCTATATGTAAGATCCTAGCATGGGTAAACACATAATTCCTCTTCCTCCTTTCTTATCTTCATGCCATTATTTTCTTCCTGGCTAATTGTTCTTGCTAGAATTTTCAAAACTATGTTGAGTTAATGTGAAAGAGTCAGACATCTTTGTTTTTTTTTCTGATATTAGAGGAAAAGCTTTCAATCTGTATTTTCTCATTGAATATATAGTTAAATGTAAGATTTTCATATACAATTTTTATAGATTTGAACTCAAGTTCTTTTTAGGTTGTGCATATTGTGTGTGTGTGTGTGTGTGTGTGTGTGTGTGTGTGTGTGTGCGAGCATTTTTTTGATCATGAAAGGATATTAAAGTCTATCAAATAACCTTTTTGCATCAATTGAGATGACCTTGAGTTTGCTTTGGTTTTTCCTTCAATCTGTTAATATGATTTATTACATGATTGCTTTTTCTCAACTGTCCTTTCACTGTAGGAATAAATATCTCTTGATAATGATGTTTAATATATTTTTGGCGGTCATGGGGCTTGAACTCTGTTTAAGTTTTTTTTCAGTCATGGGGCTTGAACTCTGGGCCTGAGTGCTGTCCCTGAGCAATTCAGCTCAAGGCAAGTGTTCTACCACTTGAGCCACAGCACCATTTCCGGTTTCACTTCTGGTTTCACTTCCAGTTTTCTGGTGGTTAATTGGAGATAAGAGTCTCATGGACTTTTCTAGTTTGGCTGGCTTTGAACTGTGATCCACTGATCTCAGTCTCCTGAGTAACTTGATTCTCAGATCTCAACCTAAGTAGCTAGCTACTCAATCTGAGTAGCTAGGATTGCAGGCGTGAACCACAGGTGCCCCGTTGTTTAATTTTTTAAATACCAGTTTTCTGACATTTTGTGGGGCAGTGGGCAGAGAATTTTGCTTCAATATTTTTAGGAGCTGTTGGTCTGCAATCTTTTTATTTTATTTTTTACTCTTCCCATAATGTTATTGCTTAACTTTGTTATCTGAATGTTAGCTGATAGAATGAGTTTGAAAGTATTTTCTCCTCTTCATTTTTTTGAAAGAGATTGAAGAAGACTTGTTTAATTCAGTAAATACTTGGCAGAACTCATCAATGAAGCTTAAGCCATGCATTCAGACTTTTTTTGCTTTTGTTATTGTTTGAATAAGATCTTCCTTTTTGTCCAGCTACTGTGGGCTGTGATCTTCCTATTTATACTTACCATGTAGCTAAGATGACAGGCACATATCATCATGCCCTGTTTTCTACTTGCAAACATTTTATCTGGACTGGCATTCAACCATAATTATCCCGATATCTGCTTTCTAAATATTACAGGCATGAGCCACTGTGTCTAGCTGAGAGGTTTTAGTATTTCAATCTAGTTATAAACCTGTTAACATTTGTTATTTCTCTCCTCCCCCTCTCGCTCTCGCTCTCTCTCAGAGTGAGAGATTTGTTTGGGGTTAACCAAATTCTAGGAAATTTTGGATTTCCTGTAGAGTATACAATTTGCCATCACACATGTTTTATAGTACCTTTTAAGGTATTTTGCTTCTATATAATTGGTTGTACAGTTGCCATAACCTCTCTTCTTTTTTCTGATGTGTGTTATATGAGCCTTCTATATCCTTAGTCTAGTTAAAGATTTTTGTTGTTGTTGTTATTCTCTGTTGTTTCTCTTTCTCTCTGATTTTTTTTTTTTTTTTTTTTTGTGCAGCGGGGAGTAGTCCTGGGGCTTAAACTCAGGGTCTGGGGGCTGTTCCTGAGTTTTTGTGCTCAATGCTAGCACTCTTGAGCCACAGCTCTACTTCCAGCTTTTCTTGTTTAGTAGTTAATTGGAGATAAAAGTCTCACAGGCTTTCCTGCCATAGCTGCCTTTGAGCCCTGATCCTCAGATCTTAGCTTCCTGAGTGCTAGAGTAATAGGCGTGAGCCACTGGGCCCAGCTCTCTATTGATTTTCTACCTCTGTCCTGTTTATATTTACACACACACACACACACACACACACACACACACACACATACACACAAACACTCACGCATATGCATGCACACATATGCACATATTATATATCTATATGTGTTTAAATACTTATCTATATATAATATGAACATCTATATATGTAAAACATGCACACACATATATTTCACTCTTTTAAATCTATGAATATTTGTATTGTGATTTAGCAAATGATCTATCCTGGAAAAATTTTGCATATTTGTACCTGTGAAAAGTGTGTTATTCTGCCTTTGCTCGGTGGAATGCTCTGTGTCTGTTGGGTCCAACTCATCTAGAGTTTTGCTCATAGCCTTTATTTCCTCACTGGCTTTCTGTTATCTGTCTATTATCAAAAGTGGAACTATTTCTTCCTTTAATTCTACTAGTGTTTGCTTCATGTGTTTAGATGCTATGTTTTTGATACACATAGATCTTTAGGACTTATACCTTCTAGGAAAATGTACCTTTTTATGTTTCCAATGTACTTACGAGGTTCCTAACTTTGTTTTATGTGATATTAGCAGCTCAGCCATGTCTGCTTTCTTGTTTCATTTGTATGGAAATATTTTTTCTTCCTTTCCCTTTCAACCTATATGTAAACTTAATCTCAAGTTGGTCTTTTAGGGAAGTGTATAACTGGATCCTGTTATTGTTAAATTTATTTTACAACTCTGTGTGTGTGTGTGTGTGTGTGTGTGTGTGTGTGTGTATGTATGTGTGTATGCTAATACCAGGACTTGAACTCAGAGTTTGTGTTTCTGCTCACCTACATTGACAGCTTGAAATCTATTACTTGAGCCATGCTTCCAGCTCTGAATTTTGTAGCTAATTAGAGAATGAATTTTTGAACTATGATCCTCTGTATCTCAGCCTCTTGGGTAGCCAAGATTGAAGGTATGAGCCACTGGTGTGGGACTAATCCCTATCTTTTAATTGGGAAGTTTATTTCATTCACATTTAAGAAATTAATGCTAGGGAAGGACTTACTATGAGATTTTGCTATACGTAAGGTCCACCCTGGAAGGTGGAGCAGACGCATCCCTCTTCTTGATTAAGTCTCTGTCCAGTACCTCTATCACCTAGGTAACCAGGACACTCCCCTCCTCCCTGAGGTCACATCTGCATCGGGTGTGGCCACACCATCTTCTACCCCTGGCCTTGATACGTCTGGCCGGGCTGTGGTTTGACCCATTTTTATTCCTGCTGCGTGGGCTTTCAACTTGACCAGAGGCGGTGCAAATAAACCTTTCCCTTGCCTGAATACCACGTGCTGCTCTCTTTAATGGCTGCCAATTTAATTTACCTAACATATATGGTGCTATGACTCAGATGGGGTTTTTGAGTTGGAAATGTTAGAATTTCCTAACCACTCCTTTTCTGCGAACTGAACTGCTTTGAGACACCTCGTGAGACTTTTCACCAATACCATTGCTGGCCTTCACATCCATGTCCACACCACTTCTCTACTCTGGTGAGTGAAACTACTCTCTACAGTTCTCTGTTGCTCAGTCTCTGTCCAGATTTGGTGCTACCGCAGAGAGCTCCTAGCTGAAAGGCCGGTCACCTCCAGAGCAGAAGATGCTTGGTTTGGGGGCCTTGGCCATTTCTCTCTAGAGGGCTCTGGGGGAAGTCAGGATGCCGCTTCTGCCTGGTCAGCTCTCCTTCACTCACCAGACTTTGACTCTCCTACACATTTAATGGGGTGCTGCAATACTTTGAAATGCCTCCTGCGTTCCCTGGAAAGCCAGAGTGCCCAATTTTTATGCCATTCTCAGATTTAGACAGTTTTTGCCACTACAATGGTAAATGGTCAGAAGTCTGTTTACTTTCACACTTTCTTTTCTCTCTCTCTCTGCCAACCATGTCTAACTTTCTCTATCTCTCCTTTTCTCTTTTCTACAACATTTTGGCTTGTGCCCTGAAGAGTGCAACACAGGCTGGGTCCCAGGGATTCCCCCTGTAGGTTCCCTCTCACTCTAGGTTTGAACATTGTCAGAGTTTCCATTTCCTCAGGTTTTCTTTGCACTTTTTTCAGAAATTCACTATCTTGAGTTCGCCATCTTGGCCACATGGTTAGTTAAGGGTTTGGTCTCATCTGACCCTTAACCTTCTACTACTCCTCTGCCCATTTTTTGCTGTCTCTTCACAGGCCCTGGTAACTGAGAGCCAAACATCTGATATGCTTTGTTAGGAAAGATGTCTAAACATTGCTGTCAAAAATTTTAGGTTTTGAGTTTTGCTTTTTTTGTTTGGCGTTGTATATTCTACTACTGACCACGTGGTTCTAGATATTGGGCAAAATAATGTCATCTTACTGCTGGAATTCCAAAAGTCTATGGCCATTATCATTTTGGGGCACTGTAAAAAGGTGTACAGTGTGTGTGTGTGTGTGTGTGTGTGTGTGTGCGCGCACATATGTGTGTATGTCTGTGTCTGTGTAAACTTGTTATCTGGCATTGTAATCAAGTTATTTGGCTTAAATTGTTGGAGATTCCTGAAGTTTGTTCAGTTTGGATTTGTAGTTCAGTGCCAGCCAGTCTACATGCAGTCCAGATCCAGTCCATCTCTTCCAACCTGGAAGACAGGCTTCACTCCTGCCTAGACCATCCTGACTACCTCCACCATGGTAAAAGTAGACTGGAGTCTCACTTGGCTCCATCACACGCAGCTGATTTCCTGGTGAAAGATTGCTTTGGATTTGCAAAAGCTAAGGCTCTTTCTGTAACTTTGGTTAACTTAAGCACTGTTAGGGTTACCAGAAAGAAATCAATACTATATCCATGCTAAAATCCTCATCACATCTAACGAGTTTTGTCATTGCAGAATGTTTGTTGGTCAATTCTTGATAAGGACCAGGTAAGCTCTACTTATTCCATTTGATTTCCTTGTTGCTTTAATTAGAAATAACAAAGGGTTTTTGTGGCAAAGATTGCAGTTCAAAGCCAGCCCAGGCCAAAAAATCCCTGAGACTCCATCTTCCAACTTACCTGCAAAAAGCCAGGCTGGAAGCATGGCTCAAGACTCATATCTCAAGCCGGGCGCTGGTGGGTCATGCCTGTAATCCTACTCAGGAGGCTGAGATCTGAGGATCATGGTTCAAAGCCAGCCAGGGCAGGAAAGTCTGTGAGACCCTTATCTCCAATAAACCACTAGAAAACCAGAAGTGGCGCTGTGGCTTAAGCGGTAGAGCACTCGCCTTGAGCTGAAGAGCTCAGGGACAGCACCCAAGCCCAGATTTCAAGCCCCATGGCCAAAAAAAAGAAGACTCATATCTCTAATTAACCAACAAATACTGGAAGTGGTACTATATCTCAAACTGGTAGAGCGCTAGCCTTGTGCAGAATACTCAGGGACAGTGCCCAGGCCTTGAGTTCAAACCTCTGTGAATACCAACTGGGACAAGCCATCCCAGCAACGAGCACCTAGATTCAGCCAGTCTGGGGAACAAGCGAACATGGAGAAGAGTAAGAGGAGATGATGTCACATCAGCCACTTTGTGCCTGCCCTTTCAAAATTAACCAGAGCCAGGAGGTCAATAAAGTGAGAAGCCTGCCCATCTAATGTCCATACCAGTCTACCTTTTAACTATACAGGAATTTACATTATTGCTTTTGATACCTGATGTTCTCCTTATCTAGTCACCAGATGTCAGAAATAGCTAGGGACATTTCCACCAAACTCCAGGACAGCCTAGAATGCAGGAGATAATTTTCTGCCCCAAACCCTTCCTCTTGCTATTTGTTTGCTCTCTAGTATTTTTGTTTTTGCTCAACCCCTCTCTGCCTCCTGAGATTTCTCCAGACTTCATCCAAGAGACTTGCCTCCTCCAGACTTCATCCAAGGACTCACGCCTACCAAGTGATGGCTGCTGCCTGCTGCCTTCTCCCAGAGGGGACCACATCTCAGCCTTTTACCCCTACTGTTGACGCCCCTTGCCAGCAGGAAGTAGCCAGAGAGAATCTTCGCCCTTTTTCATAATTATCAAAAGGCTGGAATGTAAGGTCTGCACAGGGATACCTCCCTCCCTCTTGGCTAAGTTTCTGCCCAGTATCTGTTACCTCGGTAACTGGCAGACCTGGAAGCAGTCACCTTCCCCTCCTGCTAGGTCGCATCTTGGGCCACCTCTGGTCACATGCCTCCCATCTGACCTTAGGAGAGTCCCAGACCCTGAGGTCATGTCCGGATCCAGGAAGGCCACACCTTTCCCCCACCAGGCCACACCTCTTCCTGTCCCTGGACTAGATAAGTCCTTGCCCAGGAGGAGGTCAGCCCTTTCCTTTTCAGCCCTGCTTCTACACCAACAGTTGGGTAAATAAACTGCTTCTCCTGCCTGAATAGTGCGTGGTGTTCCCTTCATCAGCTACCTAACGAAGCCCACCTATTTAATATACCTTACATCATTGAGCTTTTCCCTTCCTTGGTTCCCCTTTTATTGATTTCCTTTGTAATTAGTTGATCTTTATTTTTGCATTGGAAGTTTAATTTTTCCTCTCGTGTCTTTTTGGATATACTCTATAGATAATATCCTTAGGTTGTATCATCATGGTTAACATGCAGGATATATACACTTTCTAAAATTATAAAAATTTATTTAACTTCATAACTTGGATATCAAGTGCTAACATATCATGGTATTATTGCTCTGACATTGCTTTTACATTGTATATCAATTGGCATGAATTTACAATTCTTTTTATAGTTTTACCTTTTAAATTCTGCTTTTTGAAACTTTTAGCAAGTATGTATTGTAGCCAAACAGTTAAAGTAAGGAGAAAGAGTAACGTTTCCTGTTTCATGCAGGGAATGAGAGATGGACTGCTTCAATCTTATTGTAAAAGAAAAGAAATGAAGTTATGAACAGTACTTACAATGATAATTTCTTCTCTGTTTGTCCATATATTTGTTACTTTACCAGATACTCACATTTATATACAGTTTGAGCTTGCTTTCTAGCCTCTTTTTGTTTTACTTTTAGAGACTCCTTTTCACATTTCCTGGAGAACTATTCTATGGTAATGAGTCCTATATTTTTGTTTATCTGAAAGTATCTTACCTTCTCCTTTATTCTGGAAGGACATTAGCTGAGTACTGAACTCTTGATTGACAGCTTTATCTGTTTTTTGTTTTTGTTTTTGTATTTGCTTTCTTTTTTTCCCATTACTTTAAATGCAAAGTGTATTACCTTTGGTGTGAAAGTATACAAGGTTTCTCCTGAAAAAACTCACTGATGACCTTTGTGGGATTCCTTTGTATACAACAATTGATCATTTGCTGCTTTCAAGGTTCTGACTGGTCAGATCTAGTGGCACATACCTGTAATTGCAGCTCTTGGAAGGCATTCACATGCATATATTGCTATGCTTGATGGTATTCCACAAATTCTTTAAGCTTAGTTCAGCTTTCTTCCCTTGTTCTTTCCTTCTTCTTTTTTTTTTAAATTTAATTTTATTTTATTTGTGAACATACTGTACAGAGGAGTTACAATTATGTGGGCAGGATAATGCGTACATTTCTTACCAAGCATTGCAGCCTCCTCCTTTGTTTACCCTTCACATCCCTTTCCAGCCTCCCCCCTCCCCTGTTCTTTCCTTCTTCAGTTGTTTGCCTCGTATTCGGTAGTTCCCAATGGCCATTTTTCAATTTGCTGAATTTTTTTTTCTGAGTCAACAAGCTTTTCAACTCACAAGAAATTTTTATTCACAAAAGTTATTTATAAAAATTTATAGGAGCTGGGAAGGTGGCTCACTGGTAGAGCGCTTGCCTTGCATGCATGAGGCCCTGGTTTCAATTCCTCAGCACCACATAAGCAAAAAGAAAAAAGCCGGAAGTGGCACTGTGGTTCAAGTGGTAGAGCGCTAGCATTCAGCCGAATTGCTGAGGGACAGTGCCCAGGCCCAGAGTTCAGGCCCCACGACTGGACCCCCCCCCAAAAAATTATAAAAATGTTTAATTTTTGTTAATATTCTAATTTTGTTCACCTATTATTTTCTGATTGCTTTTACTTCTTTGTATTTCCCTCTGGCTCTTTAAGAGGATATAAGATACATAAAAGTTCTTTCAAGTAAGTCCAAAGACTTTGCTTTCTCAGGACTTGGGAGAAGATATATTTGATTCCTTTTAATTGGCCAAGTTCCCTGTTTCTTTTTATGCCTTGTTATCTTTTGTTAAAAAATCAGGGCAACTGTTGTGAAATACTCCCAGTAGACTCAGTTTTCTTTAATACAACCTAGTTTCCCTCTGCTTGACCCACTGGAAGATAGGAAATACTCAGTTCCATCCCTTCTCGCTTATAGGCAGAACACATAGCTTGGAGAACAGAACAAAGATCAGAATGCAACTCCCATGCTGCAGAGACTGCAGAGACTGTGGAGTTTAGAATGACCATGATTAATATGCTAAGCAACTACGTGATGGGTAACAGAAGTGAAGAGAAGGAAATTCAAAGAATAAAAAGGAAACACTAGAATTTTTTTCAAAAACTGTATAAATGAAGGTTGTCTCTTTTGGACTCATTTGTGGACTAGATATAGCTGAGGAAAAGTTTATCTTAAAGATATATTGATAGAAACTTTTTTGGGGGGGGGTCCGGTCGTGGGTCCTGAACTCTGGGTCTGGGCGCTGTCCCTCAGCTCTTCAGCTCAAGGCTTGTGCTCTACCACTTGAGCCATAGCCCACTTCCAGCTTTTTTCTTTTTGCTTATGTGGTGCTGAGGAATTGAACCCAGGGCCTCATGCATGCAAGGCAAGTGCTCTACCACTGAGCCACCTTCCCAGATCCTGACAGAAACTTTTTAAACTGTAAGGCAAACAAACAACAAAATAAAACAACTGCAAACTCAAGACAATTACAGAAGACATAGCATTTGTATAATGGGAATATTGGAAACAAAAGAGAAAAACTGAAAAATATTGGTAACAAAAGTAGCTGAAAATACAAAAAGTTAAGTGTCAGACACCAAACCACAGATTCAGAAGCTCAGAGGACATTACACAGGATAAATGAAAAGATGAAGAGATGTGTCTAATGCATATTGTATTCAAACCAAAGAAGTTGAAGTGAAATAAGACAAATGGGAAAATCACCTTACCTGTAGAGGATTCAGAATAAGAATGCCTCTTTAGAAATCACCTACAAGGAGAAAGTGCGATGGAAATATTTAAAGTGTTGTAAGAAAAAGAATCACTAACTTGGATAAAGACTTCTTCAACCAAACAGAAATGGAAGGAATTGTCTTCAATTGAATTGTCTTGAATGAAATGTTAAAAGAAGCTCTTCAAAGAGCAAGGTCATGGACCAGGTCTTATAGGCAGCTTTGATTAGCTCAAGCCAGTTCTTATCATACACACCCCACTTCAACCCCAAGACCTCCAGGTACAGCTGATTCCATACCTAAAATAAAATTGTTCAGTTAGTTTCTGTCTTCCTTGCTCTCTTTCTCCCTCCCGTTCTGTTTCTCTCCCTTTTCTTATTTCTCTTTATCTCTCCCTCCTCCCTCACTCCCTCCTTCTCTGTCACTGTCTGTGACTTCCTTTTTTGCACATAGACACACTTTTTTCATTTAGATATTAATTTCTCAAGGGCAGCAATGGGAGTCCAGTTTAAATATGTCAAATAACTCCTATGATGCTTTGCAGGGCATGTTAGCCATGCCTCTTGACAATGGTCAGTCTATAGCATCTGCCTCTCTTTTCTTCTTTACTGTTTAAGAAGGCAAAAGCAGACATTTATGCACTTGTGATCATAACAAAGATGGAAGTAGTTGTACACATAAACCACTCTTACATTGGGCATTGATTCAAAATTTGCTTCCTTCCTCTCAAGAGTTATTTCCCAGTCTCTCTTTACATATGGCAGATTGTCTTTCCGATGTTGCTTCCCCCATTAATTTTTTCTTCCACATTTTTATCAGTCACCTTCATCTCAAGAGTTTTCCAGCTTTCTGAACCAGCCTTATGATGCACACCTTGGCATCATAACACTTTCTTGAGGAAGCAGGAGAATACTGGGGTTTGAACTCAGGGGCTCCTGTGCTCTTGCTTCAGTTAGTTTGTTCCTGTCAGGTGCTCTACCACTTGAGCTCTGCCTCCAGTCCCCAGGGAGGGTCTTGTAGAAGATAGATGACTCCAGATATATAGTCAGGAGCACAGAGGCACACCCCCATGAGTTGAATTCCTGTGCAACCCAAACTGCTTCTGTAAATTCTTTTTTGGAGCTACTGAGCCTTCCTATAATGTTTTGTGGTAACCTTTGTCATCCAACTATATTTACCTGACTGCTGTTAACAGAACCATGTTCCCGCAAAGCAGGAAGAATGTCTTACAGGAATGTTCCACTCCAGAAGACAGCATCCCTTTTACATCCTACTCTTCATCAAAATTTACAAAAAGTCATTCAAACTGTTGTGATAAACATGTAACTGAAGGAGAAGTGAGCCCTTTGTCTTCTAAAAAAGAGGGGGACCAGAAACTAAGGGCGGGAATGCAGGCATCCATTTTGTCACTTGCCTCTGTCCCACAGTTACAAGGTCACTTTTCTCCTCTTTTTCTGCACATTGTCTCCTTCACAAAGGGAAGATGTGTCTCTGTTCAGGGGAAAAGACAGCTGTCTTGCCTCTCCTGGGTTCACAGATTGTCTCTGCACATTGTCTATTATCTTTCTAGATTGTTGTCAAATCTCCAGGAGATTAAATACGACTATCTCAACTGAAGTTGGACATCTACTCTTGATCTGATCAAGAAAGCACTAGGAAAAATGATACAAATCAGATAGAGGTTTTTAGACCAAATATGCATTGATAATGATACATCCAATGGTAGTATTTATAGTCTCACTTAAAATGGATCTTGGAGAGGGGACAGTTTCTTCCCCTCCAGGAAGTGTTTCTTCCAGCTAAACTGCCGAGATCTTTGGTTTTTATGGCAACAAAGTGGCTGCAGTTGCTCTAGCCCTCACAGGTTCATATAATAAAGCCTAAATGTAATCACTAAGAGCTTATGCCTGTCTCTTAAAAAAATATTCTTGTTGGGTGCTAGTGGCTCACACTTGTAATCCTAGCTATCCAGGAGAATGAGATCTAATAATCTTGGTTCAAAGTAAGACTGGACAGAAAAGTCTGTAAGAAACCACCAGAAAACAAAAGAAACAAAAAATAAAAAATAAACAACTAAAAAGAATACCTGGAAGTGGAGGTATGCATCAAATGGTAGAGTGCCAGTCTGAATGAAAAATGGCAAGCAAGTAAACACAACCTTGGGTTCAAGCCCAAGTACTAGAGAAAGAAAGGAAGGAGGGAAGAAGGAAGGAAGGAAGGAAGGAAAGAAGGAAGGGAGGAAGGAAGGAAGGAAGGAAGGAAAGAAAGACAGGCAGGAAGGAAGGTATTTCTTGCAATTTCTGTCTTAGTAGATTTCTGTATGATGTCTTTGGCTAGAATCACCTTTACAAAGCCAGGCCTTAGCTGGCAGAGTGGACCAAAAAAAAGCCTTTCTGTCATTTCCAGCCCCCAAGTGAAAGAAAAACTCTATCTGCAAGCTTTGAGTGGGCCAGTGCCAAGCAGTCATTGTACACAGTGAGTACACATGTTCCTTACTGCAGACATAGCAGGTGGGGCTGGGAGATAGGGTGAAGGGAGGTGGCCTGAGTTCCCGGGGTTGTGCCTAGTAGATTTCCCTGCTGTGCACTGCCCACAGCATTGAACATGGGGCTAAAGCACCAAAGTGAAGCTTGCTATGGAGGTGTTAGCACCCACGATGCCTGAATCCATTTATGAATGATGCACAAAGAAACCCAACTTGTCTGGAGAGGTGAAATGGGAAGAAACATTCCAGGCTTTGAGCAATCAGAGGGAAGGCTGTCCATGGATGGAGCAGCTGGCCAAGTAGGGTAAAAGCAAAGGCCAGGAGAAAGCCTGTAGGTGGGGAGTGGGGATGGAGAGTCCGATAGGGTGCTGCAAGTACCACAGGACCAGCTGGGGACAGCTGGGAGAAGGTGCAGGGAGGAGATAGCAGAGATTAATGAGCCGCCCTGCGCTCTGCAGCCAGCCAGGCCAGGACATGACAGTCAGAGCCAGCAGGCTAGTTCTCACTTCCCAGGGAGGGAGGTCAGTTATTTATTTATTTTGTAACGGAACCTAACAAATTCTAAAACCAGATAAATCCAATTACCCGTGTTTTGCCTTCAGGGAGTGCGAAAGATTAATGGTGGTATTTTGGCAGTAGCATAAAAAGAAATAGGTGGTAATAACAAGCGGTGCTATATAAATAGCTGAGATGGAAGAGAGGGCAGCATTGGAACTCCTGCTGGACACAGGGCTACTGCCTGTGTTCCCTCCACTTCTGCACAGAGACAGTCGTTGTCGTCCTCTACTGCACAGGAGGCAGGGGAGTAGCCTGGAGCCCTTTCTGAGGCTCTGCTTTTGTTCTTGCTCATGCCATCACCGGCTACCAACCCCTACATTCCGCCCTCATGCTTTAGTTAATCCAGCATTTCCATAGCACTTTTTGGAGCATCTTCATCCAGCCTTGGTCAGGGGGTAGTTCCCAGGTAAGGAGATAGTTCACAGGCTAGAGAGAGAAGTCTCTTGGAGCCCCTCTTTGTGTGGGTTCCTAGCCTGCTAGAAGGATAGCCATGTCTGCAAGCATTTTCTGAGACATTCCAGAATCCAGGGACCATTGCTGTGCTGATATGGTAAAACTTGGATTTGGGGGTCAGCTGACTGCACACTGCAACTATTTTATTTGCGATTTGTTCTGCCTAAGTTCCATTGCATGAAACTCCCAGTCTTTCCTGCATAACTGTGGCTTAGGTGATGAGTCTTCCAAAATGCCTTACTTGATATTTATACATTCTGCTTTTTTTAAAAAGATGTAATTATTTTTATAGAGATGTAATTCACATACCATAAAATCCACCCTTTAACAATGTGCAATTCAGTGAGTTTTAGTGTATTCATAAGGTTGTACAGCCATCACCACTATGTAAATCCAGGATGTTTTTACCTCTTTTCCCAAACCACTGCCAGGTCCTACCCCAGCCCCTGCAGACACACAATGTGCTTAGTGAATGTGTCTACCTAGAATGTATCATATACATGGGCTCACTCACACACACACTGTGCTTTGAACTTCTTGATATACTTATTCTTTCATTCACTCATTCTTTCATTACACAAATATTACTATTATTATTATTATTATTATTATTATTATTATTATTATTATTCTTTTGTCAGTCATGGGGCTTGAACTTGAGGCCTGGGTGCTGTCCCTGAGCTCTTTTGCTCAAGGCTAGTATTGTATCACTTTGAGCCACAGCGCCACTTCCAGTTTTCTGGTGGTTCACTGGAGATAAGAGTCTCATGAACTTTCCTGGTCTGGCTGGCTTTGAACTGTGATCCTCAGATCTCAGTCTCCTGAGTAACTATGATTATAGGTATGAATCACCAGCACCCAGTTTCATAAATATTTCTTTTTTTGTCGGTCCTGGGGCTTGAACTCTGGGCTTGGGTGCTGTCCCTGCACTCTTCAGCTCAAGGCGAGTGCTCTACCGTTTGAGCCAGAGTGCCACTTTCGGTCCAGTTTTCTAGTGGGTTATTAGAGATAAGAGTCTCACAGACTTTTCTGCCCAGGCTGGCTTTGAACTGTGATCCTCAGATCTCAGCCTCCTGAGTAGTTTAGGATTATAGGTGTGAGCCACAGGTGCCCAGCTTCATAAATATCTCTTGAATTCTTATAATGCTCAAACATTTCGTTAGGCACTATGGAAGGAGATTAATAGCCATGGTCTCCGCTTTCAAGAAGCCTATCATTTCAAGGTGACTGTGGTAAATAGTGGGTGAAGCAATGAACACAGATGTGCAAGTGGCTTTATTGTCTCCTTATTTGTTATCGTTTGGAATGACAGTAAACCCCACCACCAGCAGAAGACCTGGGAAGCAGACACAGGGACATGGAGTTTGACGGGCACAGACATTGTTCTGCCATAAGCTCTTTATCAGACCCCAGGGGAGGGTAATAATGGGGTTAATGTCATTTCCAGATGCCCTGCCTGGTGAACGTTCCTTTTCCTCATTCCCACCTTAGAAGTAAGAAGTTCAGTGTACCCTGGTAGAATCTCAGCTCCCTGAAAGTGTGCTGTGTATAGTGTGGTTAGGCTCTGCTGAATTCCCAAGCTCCACTCAAGCAGTGTCTATTACAAAGAACAACCTTACCCCGGAGACTCAGGGACTACAGCCTGTCTGCTCAGTACTCATCCTCATGATGCTAGCCTAGCCCTAACATTGGATCCAAATTCCTGGAAGCAATTTCACACTCTTCAGCCTTTACCATTGTCCAGGGGTGTCAATAGAACAGAATGCAGCTGAACACTGTAATTCTAACTACTCAGGAGGCTGAGAATGTGAGCCTGGACAGCAAAGTCTGAGACTCTTATCTCTAATTCACTACCCCAAAGTCAGAAGTAGAGCTGTGGCTCAAGTGATACTGGGTTAGCCTCGACCAAAATCTCAGGAATAGTGCCCAGGCTCTAAGTTCAAGCCCTAGGACTGTACACACACACACACACACACACACACACACACACACACACACACACACACACACACACACACGCACGCACACACACACACACACACACACGCACGCACACACACACACACACACACACACAGTGCCCAGGCTCTAAGTTCAAGCCCTAGGACTGTACACACACACACACACACACACACACACACACACACACACACACACACACACACACACACACACACACACACACACTGTAATGCAAATTCAGTAGTTCTGGTAGAGAAGTTTCAGTTCTGATTGCCCTTTCAGAATCATAGTCTTCAGAAATGTGGCCTTAGGCAGGCTGCCTGCCTAGTAATGTCAGCTGTCTTCTGTCTTCTTTCTCTTACTAAAGATCTAAGCTTACTATTAAATCCAGACTTAAGGCATAAGACCCAGATTCTCTACCTGCTTGTTTGTAATCCCAAACATTCTCTACTTCCTGCTTGTGTCTACTTTTACTCCCAGACACTTCTATGGCTGGGTTTAATGGCTACTGATTATGTCTATCCTATGTGTACTAAGATCTCTCTATTGGACATCTTACCCTGATCCACAGGTCCTAGGTCCTGAATTTCCCTACTGTAGTTAATTGAGTCATATAAAACAATAGCCAGAATAAGACACCAGACAAACCAACATATCCTTGTTAATACTTCCAGCTCCTATTTTATCTATTTCATCAGATGGCTATGATGATAAAGGTGGCCTTGTCACCTAGTTTGCTTATTTTATAATATGATCATGATCACAAAGGCAGGCTTGTTGTTAAGACTAAACTAGGAAGGAAGACATGAAGCAGATACTCTATAGCCTTTGTAATTTGAGTGGATTCATATGAGCCTAGTTGGAAGATCATTGATGACTGAGAGATCATAACCAAGAATATCTAGGTATTGAGGGATGTAAGAGAGTCCCAAAGCTTCACCTAAACACATTAGGGAAAGATATGGATTTATTAGAGATGTTGTAAGGTGGCATTCATTCACTTATAAAAGAACCCCAATCTAAGACTCTCTGGCTTTTAACATCTTTGTTTGACTTTTAAAAATGAATTTAAGCCAGGAACCGGTGACTAAAGCTTGTAATTCTAGCTACTCAGAAGGCAGAGATCTAGGATTGCCGTTCAAAGCCAGCCAGGGTAGTAAAGTCCATGAGATATTCATAACCACCAAAAAACTAGAAGTGAAGAACTAGCCTTGAGGACAAACACTCAGGGATAACGCCCAGACCCAGAGTTCAAGCTCCAGGACTAGCACCAAAATAAAAAGGATGTTGTACAGACAGTAGAGTATACATGTTGTATAATTCAATTTTAGAAAGCTCAAGAGCAAGCAAATGCATCAATGATGTTACATAGATTTTTTAGCACAGTTACCACAGGTGCTAACAGAGAAGTGGAGAGTTGAGAGAGCGGGCAGTGCCTAAAATATTCCTGAGGAAAATTCACAGAAAGTTGAGAATGTTCCATAATTTGATCTGGCTGCTGTTGGAATACCTTTGTTTGTATGTAGAGAAAACTGTGCTCTTAAGATCACTGCCTTTATAGTCTCTCTACTTAAGGAGTCCTTTATTAATAAGTAGACATGTGAAAAATATGCAAAGCAGTTTAAAATGTGAGCATTAAAAATAGCATCATGAGAAAGGTAAAGGCAGATTTCATTCATGTAATTAAATTAGTAAATTAGAGGTGACATTGTGCCTTCACCTTATTGGGAGATAATTTTCAAGTCTAGTGACATAAAACTAACACTAATCATAAAGTTGGAGATCTTATTACAACAATAAAAGGAAACAAGTGGCCACCCCAGGCAGGAGTGGAGGGGGACAAACTTGTTGCAGAAACCGTGGAACACCACACACTAAAGTCTTCTCTTATACATGAAGGTACCACTTGTTTCATTTCCAGACAGAGATACAAGAGTTTGGGATTATCTCAATAGATAATTCATAGATAATCCATAGTTTCTGTTTCATATCTATCTTCCACATAGAAGAGGAAACATGTACCTTTTGTCTCTTAGAGCCTGACTTACTTCACTTAGCATAATTTTTTCCATGTCTATCCATTTCCCTGAGAATGGCAAAATACTATGCTTCTGATGGATAAGTAAAACTCCATTGTCCAGCTCCACATAGGCTCACACCTAACCTCCCCGCCCCCATCCATATTACATTTTCTTGATCCATTCATCCACCGTAGGGCATCTGGGCTATTTCCATAACTGGACTATGGTGAATAGTGGGTAAAACAATGAACACAGATGTGCAAGTGGCTTCACTGTCCCCTCCGTTGTAATCTTTTGGAATGACAGTAAACCCCACCAGCAGCAGCAGAACTTGGAACCAGGCACAGGGGCACAGAGTTTGATTGGTGCAGCCATTGTTCTGCTTCGTTTCGAGAAAGTTAGCTCATCCTTGGCAGGCCCCAGCGTAAGCTCTTTATTCAGACCCCAGGGAAGGGTTATAATGGGGCTAATGTCGTTCCAGATGCCATGGCAACCTGAAAATCCACAGCTTCTAAACTTGAGTTCCTGTAGAGGAAGCCAGCCATTTTAGAACACTGGTGAATATTCCTCTCCCTGGTTCCCAGGAAGTAGCAGAAGCCCCCTCCCAGCCTGATCTGTTGGAAGGTGCTTGCTCTCTGTGCCCGGGATCCTCTTCAGGGCCTGAAAGATTCATTATAGCCCAAACAAGAAGTAGTAATTCAGGCCAACCAGGGATATGTGCTAATAACCCTGGAGTTAAAGAAGAGCTTATAAGTCTGATATTCAGCTTTCAATTTTAATCGATAGATATTAATTAATGGAGAGAACAATAACTGTCTTATTAAATCAGCAATGATAAAAACAGGCCATAGCTGCTACTGAATGTTAATTTTAGTCGATGTCAGTTTCTGAAGGAGAGTAGGCACGTGCAAGGTATAACAGAGCTTCCAATACTCGCTGTGGTGTTAAATCCTCGTTATGGTGTCTTAATAATCAATTGGACTTGAGCGTACAATATTTGTCTAATTAACTCCACATCGACACCCAGGAGCCAGCCTTGCTGGCCACAGATGATGGATTAGTTATGGTAGCTTGGGCTTGATGGCTGAGAGCTGTATATTCTCTATGCTCTGGGGGCTCATCTCCAGGGCCCAGTGCCAACAAAACAATCTCTGGGGCTTGGTGTGAAACATTTGTCACAATTTACAATAAAACAAGAATGAGAAGACTAATACTGCCTCTGTTAAAGTTAAATTTCCTATTTATTGGAAGGGTCTAGTATCTCTTCTTTCTTATTAGTTGCCATGGACTGCCCCTAACAATGAGATCTGAAGACCTCTTTGTGATTGGATGAGACAGACTGAGCCCAATCAACTCTTCCCTTTCTACTCTGTGTATGTGTTGTAGGGAAGTTATTGCTTTTGTTGTTGTTGTTTTTGTCTGTTGTGGGGCTTGAACTCGGGGCCTGGGCGCTGTCCCTGAGCCTCTTTGTGCTCTGGCATTCTGCCACTTGAGCCACAGTGCCACTCCTGGTTTTAGAATGGTTAAGTGGAGATTAAAGTCTCATGGGGACTTTTCTGCAGGGATGGCTTCAAACCACAATCCGAAGATCTCAACCTCCTGAGTTGCTAGGATTACCAGTCTGAGCCACTGGCACAGACTTGTTGATGCGGCTGTTGTTGTCACCCATAGCCTATGCTGAATAGGTAGGCACTCTACCATTTCAGCCACACCAATCATTTTGGCTTCCTGATAGGGTCTTATGCGTTTGCCTGGGCTGGCGTTCCTATTATTGCTCTCTGTCTGCCTTCCAAGTAGCTGGAATTACAAGTGTAAGCTACCATGCCCAGCCACCTTTCCACTTTCTCTGCTCAAATGCCCCTGCTAAGTCTTATAAAATCTTCCAGAATATTTTCTGTACACTCACCCTCCCCTAGGATGTTTCCCCTTCTTCCCAGTCTGTTTATATCTTTTCATTCCATCTCTTCCCTTTAGTACTTGAAAGTCTAACTATGCCATGTACTTATTTTTCATATTTTATGGTGTGTCTTTTATTCTGCTTTTTTTTTGAGAAAAGTTATTGTCTTAGGTGCTTAGATTGTATTTTTCAGTTTAGGAACTGTGAGTTTTTACTGACCTTTCTCTGTCTTGACAATGACACAGAAATTCTGTGTTATCCCTCCCCATCTAAACAGTATTTGAGCAAGAGAGTAGCTATGTGATCCAATGCCCCATAGTTCATATGAGTGTGGCTTGACTACATGGAGGAAAAAACCAAGTTATGGAGAAAAAGGGTCTTTGATGCCAGGTGTTGGAACAAGCCTCTGATAAGAGTGTGTTTTTGTTAGTAGAGATGACATTGCAAAGGAAACTTGAATTACCTACTTATAGTGTACTATTTCAAAGGAGAAACATACAGATACCATGTGTTATCATCAAGTAGAATTGGGAATACTGCACTTCATACCATAATAAAAAGGAAAAATGGTTGGCTGTGTGTAGTTCTGTGGTGGAGTGTTTGTGTAGCATGCCAGATCCATTTAATTTCTATTACTCCCTCAATAAATCACAAATACCCAACTAGTTTTTGTAAACATTTTATGGGGTTTGGGCTTGAACTCAGGGCTCAGTTCTTGCCCAGCTTGCTTGCTTATGGCAGACACTCTACCATGTGAGGCACAGCTCCAACCCCACATTTTACTGGTTAATGGGAGATAGAGTCTCATGGACTTTTCTGCCTAAATTCACATCAAACTGCAATCCTCCATATTTCAGCCGCCTATGTAGCTAGGATTACAGGCATTAGCCACTGACACCCAGCTAACATTCAACTTCTGAGAGCATCAGGGAAAGAATCTTACACACACATAAATACATTCTTATATAATCTTGAAAATAGAGAAAAAAAGTCCCAAAGCTATGAAAGGAAAGGCTGATGTATGGACAGATGGGTCTTGTTAAATATGAAAGATCTCAACAGAAAAAGATAACATAAGCATTTAAAAGACAAGTGGTAGACTGGGAAAAATGATTAACAATATTTATAGTATTTATGACTAGATTGTATAAAGAATAACTACAAATCAAACCAAAAGGATAAATCATCCAGTAAGAAGCAGACAAAAGGATATGAATCAGCAAGTAACGGAAATAAAATAGCAAACAAATATCTGGAAAGATGCTAAACCTCATGACTGATCAGGAAGGTACAAATTAGAACCCAATACAAATGATTGCTCAAAAGCTTATACAAATTCAGTTTGTGTCAGAGAGGATTCAAGGAAAAAGTATTTCCTGAACATTGTCTGCAGGGAGATAAAAGTGTGAATCTTCTGCAGCAGGCAGTTGTTGCGATGTATAAAAATAAAAGATTTAAATATTGACTAGCTTCCAGCTCTAGCCTGTGAAAGGAGAATTTAGAACTGTTTTGGGGAAGTACTCCAAATGGCAGCGAGGCAAAAATGTGCACAATCGCAATGCCTATTTGACCAATGACTGGTCTTGTCACCTGTCTGTTGTTTGATTTCTTCATTTGTGGAATGAAAAGTTGAATAAGGAAAGCTACCTATTTTAGTTTTATCAAACAAAAAAATTTTAAATGTCTAAACAGCCTAAAGCACTGACAAGCTTTTTTTTTATTGTGAAAATACTGTACAGAGGGGTTACAATTACATGGGCAAGATAATGAGTACGTTTCTTATCAAGTATTGTAGCCTCCTCCCTTCCCATCCCTTCCCATCCTCCTCCCCCTGCGCCCCCACCCAATTCTCCCCGCCCCCCCACACCAAAGTTGTAAAGTTCGTTTGTGACATAACGACTTGTACATCTCATTGAAGACAAGCTTTCTATACCATGCTTTGAAATTATTACAAAGAGTGGGATAGGTACTTGTGGCTCATGCCTATAAACCTACCTACTCAGAAGGCTGAGATCTGAAGATTGAAGTTTGAAGCTAGCCCAAGAAGAAAAATCTATAAGACTCTTATCTCCAATTAACTATGGAAAAGCTGGAAGTGGGTTTATGGCCCATTTGGCAAAGTGCTGGCCTGGAGTGAAAAATACTAAGGGACAACCCAGGTCCTAGTACTAGTGCATGTGTACACACACACATGCACACACACACACACACACACACACACACATGCACACACACACATGCACACACATACGAAATGCTTCAGGGCAGGCTGAGGTCTGGTGTGTGGCTCAAGTGGGATATTGCAAAGCATATTCAAGGTGCTGAGTTCAAACCCCAAAACCTCAAAAGAAATGTCTGCATATCCCTGGAAGACAGAAGCAAATTGTGTAATGGCACATACATCACCTTTAAAACATGGGTGTAGATAGAGTGTATTTGCACATGTGTGATATATGTATGTTTCCAAGTGGGTGACAGGAGATTGTTCATTTCCTTGCCATGAAGGATTGCCTCTGAGAAGGTGGATGAGAATAAGGTAGTAGGTAAAGGTAGGGCATTTGTCTGTTCTATGAGTCCCACTTGGAATGTATAGACTTAATGTTAAAAATGTCATAGAAAGTAGGACTCAGCAGCTTCAAGAGAAGACCGCTACCCAGGCATGGGTCATGTGGTTGTCAGAACCCAGACATCAATGCAGTCATTATGTAGTTTACAACGTCAGCCTCATAAAGAGAGACAGCTGGTGGCAAGCAGCATCACCAAGGCCAAAGTAACTGAGAGTCACACACAGCAGTGGCGTGTCGCAGTGGGTAAGTCTACTGCACGCATTTTTAGCTGCCTCCTCGTGGTTCCATCTTCACACTATTCGGTGCTTTCCCATTTCTGCACAATTGCTTTCTTCAGTGGCTCTGGCTGTAGTATGTTTGTACAGGAATCAGCTAAGCTAGGAGCAGCAGTCAAATATCTCAGCTGCCAGGTGTCTTAGTGAAGGAAAGTCTGGCTGAATCGCTCATGTCTGAGATCAAGGACAGAGCTACCTTCCAGGACTAAAGTGTCACCCTTTGGTCAGGACTCTGGACTCTGTCTCCTCTTCAATCCCATGATTAAGGATAAGAGGGATAAAGTCATCTTGACCATAATTACAAGTAGTTTCTTGTCAGTCTTCCATAGACAGAAATAAAAATGTCAGATCATATTTAAGTCAATCTGGACATTACCACGGGGCATGAAATATGGTCCCAATGGGGTTAAACCAAATTACAGAGTAAGATAAATAAGCATACTTTAGCTTAATTATTCTTCAGAGCTACAAAAATAACCAAGATGTGTAATCAGGTGTTAAAATTTAGCCACATCTAAAAGTTAGCAGGTTCAGAACAGAGGAAATGACATTGACCTATAAACAGGTAGACTCAAGCAGAGACACGCAAGGCTGTCTATCCATAGAGATGACACAGATGCCTCTTCGGTGACTTCTCTCTCCGTGTGGCGGGGAACAAATGCCAGCACATTGCCAAAGGTTGTCCCCCTCGCCTTCTTGAGGCAGACAATTTGGGACTTGTTTTGTGAAAGCAGTGAGCTGAATTATATGGCCTCTGGCTTTTTGAGACAATCAAGTTGTCCTTCACACTCCAAGTGGATGTAATTAACTGCACTGATAGGATGTTATGCCAATAGCAACGCTGAAAACACCGGAAAATGAGTCAAAAGAATGCTTGGTAAACTAGCTCAGGGAGAGAAGGGAAGAGTAAGCCAGGGCAGGCCAGGTGGCTCACCTCTCTCCTATGCTCAGTGAATGGCTTTGGCCTCATGACTTTCTAAAGTAGAAAAATGTGATTTTCATTAGCTCTGGGGGTGGAGGGAGAGAACGGAAAACAGTACATGCTCTTTGTCACTGAGTGGTGGGTTATTTCAAGAAGAAACAAGCACAGAAGTGTGATTATTGTAGCAGATCCCAAGATTGTGCTGCTTGCGCTGTGCAGCCCTGGGCAGCTCAGCTTGCTACACTGATCCTGGTAGTCCATCTTGTCCAAGACAGGAGAAGGTAGATGACCTGGGTGCATCTCTGTGCTAATTGCCTCTGGCTTCACACAAGGATAAATCACTGAGAAAGACAGAAAAGGGAAATGAGAAGTGAATCAAGTCACTCCACCTCGTATGACTCATGTTATTTCCTGATGAATCTTATTCAGAAATGATACTTGTAAGCAAAGTGCACCAATGTTTACTAACACTAACAAATCCTAATTTTAAGTAATTAAATACTAGTTAATTGATTTCCTGAATAATAAATTTAACTTTCCAGTAACCATCCTCCATTAATGGGTGCTGTACACTTATGAGAGTTTTTACTATAATAAGTCATTAAAATTTCCTGAATAATTTCTCTCTGAATCATTGATTTTAAGTTACTTTTGCTAATGCAGATGCATAAAATCTCCTAATGTTGCCATGTATCAATTTCAATCGATGCCATTATGACAATCTGTGATTTGTTTATATTTTACTTTTAAATAATAAAAGAAAAAATGGGGGGAAAGGTGGTTATACTAATAGGTAAAGTATTTGCCAAGTTGCAGATAACTTTCACCAAATGTTATCATTAGATAATTGTGTCATTGCCCCTTTTAAAGGATTATTTTAAAGGTCAGTTAAGGTTATGGAAATGTAAGCATAAGAAGACCCTGCCATATATTTGGCCCTAGGTGAAAGTTGTCTTCTAATTTGCAGGCTTGTCTTCAGCAGGCCCAGAGGAAAACCTGGCATGGATTTTTATCCCATGGTGAGCCACAGTCACTATGTGTTAACAGATCATTCTGGCAGTAGCATATGGAAGATGGAGTGATGTGGGCTGAGAGTCACAAATGAAATCAACAAAACCCCAGTTAGGATGTTATTTCAAATGTTTTATGAAAGAGATGATAAAAAACCTAAGCTTGAGAATTATTTGTATATATAAAAAAAGACATTTGCTTAGAAAGCTATCAGAGGTTGCTGTAGGAACTATCAGATCAGATGAACTGGTAGGGAGGTAATCCAGTCCATCTTTTTGTGCACAATAATGGGGCTGACAAGGGTAACATTGTATACATATCTATAATATAATTCAGTACAGATCTTACTTTTCTCAGTCTTTCTTTCTGTCTCACTATTCCTCCAAGTTGTTTTCTGTACTTCCATCCGTGGAATAATAAAAATGGAAGTTACTGGAATAAACACAAAGAGAAGGTTGGGGAGGTGGGGAGGAAAGGGATTGTAGGGGGAAAAACAAAGTTGGGGGTAACAATACTCGATAGGAAATGGACTCATTGAATTGCTCATGTAACTGTAACCCCTCTGTACAGTATCTTTACAATAAAAATACATATTAAAAAGGGAAGAAAAGAGAGAAGGCAGGAGGGGAAAAAGAATGAAGTTACAGAGGCAGAAGATTATGATGAGTAATTATTAGCTTTACTGGATTTTGAATGATCTTAACATGTCAGTTAGATTCAAAGAGTGATGAACAGAGTCATGTTCTAACACTTGCAGTACCTGCAGTACCTTACTAACCTATCATTTTTCTATGATAATTTTCTAATTCATTAAGTTTTTTTGTCTCATTTACTTTAGAGATGTGTAGAGTACCAGTTTCCAAAATGTTTATTTAACTTGTTCAGTAATATGCTTTATGAAAATCTACGTTTTATAATAATGATGTTGGTGGTGTTGATGAGGTACTTATTTATTAATTATGCTTCTGTGGGCTCATAAACAAGAGGTGGGAAGGAGTTCATTATATATTGGTGACTTATGTATATTGGTGTAAACAGAATATTTTCATTTCCATCAAAAACTATCTGGGTTACCTGCTGCATTCACAGAAATAGTTTTCTTAGGAAATAGTTTTCTTAGGACACTTTTTTACCATGATAATTTCTAGCTTCATGAAGCATAAGGTCAGAATTTTAATATTACTTTTGAGAACTCTGAAGGCTTAGCTGTTTGTCTTTCTTTTTCTTCTCCCCTCACCCCTTTAATGCATTGCATTTGTGGCAGCCTTTGTTTCTTTTTTATTTTATTTATTTATTTATTATATATATTTTATTGTAAAGATACTGTACAGAGGGGTTACAGTTACATGAGTAAGGTAGTGAGTACATTTCCTATCAAGCATTGTTGCTCCCTCCTTTGTTTTCCCCCTACCATGCCTTTCCTCCCCACCTCTTCTACTCCTCCCTCCCACCCCCCAAAGTTGTAAAGTTCATTTTCAACATATTCCTTTTTTAAAAATTGTGAAAATACTGTACAGAGTCAACATATTTCTTATATGTGTAAGAAAAAAAAAAAAAAGGGCAGCTGATGACGCTGTCCAGGGTGCTGAAGATCTCCAGTGTGCCAGTCCTAAGAGCTGATGTATTACAATTAGTCCCAGAATTTCAAGCTGACTAGGCTCTACATCTTCCATTTACTGTAACATGAAGGGATAAACCCAGGTGTTTCAGTCTCTGAACATTCAGAATCTATGATACTATGTGATGTTGGTTGAGAGGAAATCCTTTGGAAATCCATGCTTAACAAATTTAATGTATATATAGCTTTGAGTGAAATCTACATTTATATGTATATGTATAAAATATGTATGTATACAAAATATACACCTAGATGTTTATTTCACTCAAGGCTGTCACTCCACCACTTGAGACAAGCCTTAACTAAATAATATACTTGCAAATGGAAATTAAATTGCTCACTTTGTCATGCTTAGACATCAAGTAGGGAAAGAGGATTATCTTCAGTCTTTAAGGCATATTATCGCATTCATTTGTGCTTATGGCTAAAGAAACCAAAATGTATAAAGACAGAGGCTATTGGTCAGCTATGCTGCATATGATGTCATAGCTCTTGATACCCTGAGTGACTGGAGAGGTGTTGCACACTGGTGTCTGTGTTTAACTTAACTTTGAAAATTAGTTTTAGGAAGGTGGCCAAAACAGCCAGAACAATTTTCTTCAAGGCCGTCTTGAGTAGTGTTTGAAGGGCAGGCCAGTTTGCCAATTCTGCTTGATTAAAGGACAGTACATGATTCTCTCCATGCCATACAAGAATGTTTATGAGGCCATTAGGTCTTAGAAGTGGTGACTTGTCTACTGGTTATTTGGCATTCTGAGAATCTGGGATGCATGTTTACTGCTCAAAAGACTGATTTCCAGCTGTTGACTGGAAAATAATTCCAGCCAAAATTCTCTTGAAACTCTTTACCCAAATAGACCTTGCCCATTAACTGTGGTTGGGGTCGAGAATGAAGGAGAGAGTGGGGCTGGTTTTCATTCAGACTTGTTTAAGAGTAGATTCAAGGATATTGAGCCGATTTAAAGTGAGGGATGCTTCCTATTGCAATTCTCATGTCCACATGTGTAAAGTTGGAGAGCTGTTCAACATTCTTGGTTTCAATGTCTTCATCTTTAAGACTAGGGTGAACAATAAACATCCTTTACCTTGTTTTCTACCTGTTTTTTTTCTTTCTTTTGTGCTTAAACTTGAATTCAGGGCCTCTAGCTCTGGGTTGACTTTTGTTTTGACAAGTATTGGGCTCTACCACTTGAGTCACATTGGCTTTTTGATAGTTAATTGGAGATAAGAATCTCTTGGGTTTGGGGTGGGAAGGTGGCTCAGTGGTAGAGTGCTTGCCTTGCAAGCCTGAGGCCCTGGCACCACATAAGCAAAAAGAAAAAAAAGCCGGAAGTGGCGCTGTGGCTCAAGTGGTAGAGTACTAGCCTTGAGCTGAAGAGCTGAGGGACAGCACCCAGGCCCAGAGTTCAGGTCCCATGACCAGACCCCCCCCCAAAAAAAAGAGTCTCTTGGGTTTGTCTGCAAGGGTTAGCTTTAAACCTTGATCCTCAGATCTCAGCTTCCTGAGTAGCAAGAATTACAGGTGTGAGCCATCAACACCCAGTTCTTTTTTCTACTTTTGCATCCCAACAGATTTGTTTGCTCCAGTGTGGCCTGGCCCTTTGTTCACTTGCTACAACTATGTAGGTGCCGCCACAAAGCTATAATCATCCTGAGGTTTGTGTAAAGATACTGGTGACAGAAAATACAGTGGAAATGGCAGCAAACTGCAAAGGCACAGAGCAGGGTTCTCCAGGATCCAAACTTTGCTTCTATCTACGCATGTTTATATTTAAACCTACCATGAAAAATAAACTACCCACTCCCTGCTTCATAGAGATGCTCAGAAGAGGAAGTCCAGAAACAGGATTATCTCTTATATAACAGGAGGTACTTCCTGGCAGATAAGCTTGAGGAGAATGATGAGAGAATCTTGTAAAAGCAAAAGAAAATGGCATCATCCTCACCACACGGTGGGAGTTTGGAGCAGGGATGTGACTCAGGGCTCTGCATGGTTCACACTCTTGTAATGTGCCGATTTCAGAATTTCCCAGTTTTGTTTTGTAATATCCTTGCATTCAGCTCCGCCTCCGGCAGCATGAGATTCTGAGACTCTCGGCCGTGTAATTAACTTCACATCTGAAAAGTCACTGCTTTGCCGAGCTGTGGGTCCCCACATTGCTTCAGGCTGCTCAGGGCTCAGACTCCCTTCTCCACATGAGGCCGGCAATGGCCTGAGAATCTGTGCAAAGGCCCCTCGTGTCCTGTCTCCTAGTACCACTGCCAATCCCGATGTCCAAGGCCTCTATTCGGGAATGCTACTGTGGTTTACCTTGGTCCTGTGGTTGCTTTAATTGCATGGGAAAAAGCAGTGCTCAGAGGAAGCAGCCTTCTGTACCAGGATTTCACAGGCGGCTGGAATGGTTTCTATTTTCAGTGTCGACTCTCCCGATGGAAATCTCTTTCTCCCTTGCTCACTCCCTGTCTACTGAATAAAAAATTCTCCACACAGCGATGGTTAAAAACATCAATTAACTCTAAAACAATTATTATTTTTTGAAATGCCATTTTATAAATGTAATAACACGACACAATAATCCAGGGTTATTTAACAGAGCATTTACCCTGAAAACAGTCATTACTCTTTAAATGCAGCCGACTTGAGAAGCCTCTTAACATTAAATGGCAAGTGAGGCAGAAGCAATATTGTCAAAAATGCCACATCCGCCACATTCACTAACAGGAGCAGGCTACCGGTTGCCCTGCCACATCAGATGCCATTTTCTTGGCATTTCTTGGGCCCCAATGCTTTCCTGTTTGGAGTGACATGGTCTGGCACTGATGTGACAGGCTGACAGTTGAAAGAAATGTCCTGTGAAGCATTTCTTCTCCTCTCCAGACTCCCTCACTCTTCCCCAAGGGGTCTGGAATCTGACGCAGTGGTCAGTTGGGAGACACCTATTATAGATCAAGTTTGACAAATGGATGAAGAGCTTCTCTTCCTGCCATTGTATCTTGTGTGGGTTGGCAGGTGTCCTGCCCTCTTCCAGTTGCCTTTAAACATAGGATGTGATAGCATCTCTGGCTATGTGATTGGGACTAAACCAAACACCACTTCTACGTTTGGATTTACGAAACACAGAAGCCTTTTTACCTATGTTGACCACACAGTATTTGATATCTGAGGGCCCATCCGGAATGATTAACTAGAGGTTGTTGTTTGTTTGCTTGATTGTTTTTAATGGTAGATGCGTACACTGTAGGGAAAAATGTGCAGACTTCCCCAATGCAGATGAATGCTTATGTGTCTTCCAAGGGTAGAAGCTGAAGTTACATCTCACCTGCAATGCTGCCATGTGGTTCTGCATGGGCATTTCTCTGTGTGAGGAAGCCTTGCCCTTTGAAGAAGAATGGTTGAGTGGTGGCTTCTGTAGTGCTCTTGCGGGTTACAGGCTTGGGAAATCTGAAGCTCCTCTATCAGGGAGGTCTTGCACCCATAGCTTCAGGTGTCAAGCTGTTACTTTCTGAGGCTGAGCATTCTTCATTATGAACCTCTCTCTCTCTCTCTCTCTCTCTCTCTCTCTCTCTCTCTCTCTCTCTCTCTCTCTCTCTCTCTCTCTCTCTCTCTCTCTCTCTCTCTCTCTCTCTCACACACACACACACACACACACGAAAATCCTCCCTCTTCCCTAGCTCACACATATGCACAGTAAGGTACAATTGTGTTATATACACAAATCAATTCCTTTTTTCGAATTGGTCTTTCACACCAAGTAGTATCTCATCTCCACTGTCCAATAATCACAAGGATAGATGGGACTGTGATCAGTTTAGAGCTGTTGTCTGGACTTCATGGACCATTTATCCTGAATAACACATGAGAACACTTATAGAATCTATAAGGCTACCAGAAGAAAGAAAAGGGGGGTTAGAAGCCTATATTTTAGAGCATAAATTGAACTTAGAATTCATATGCATTTAAAAAAATTAAAAGAAGCCAGGCATCGTGACTCATGCCTGTAATTTTAGCTAATTGGGAGATAGAGATTGCCAGAATTGTAGTTCAAAGCCAACCTGGGCAAGAAGTTTGAGAGATCCCATCTCAATGGCATCTGGGTGGGGCAGTGTGTGTTGTGATCCTTACTATTAGGGAAGTGAAAATAGCAAGATGTTGGTCCAGAATGTCCCAGGCACAAACATGAGACTTTTATTTGAAAAGTAATAAAAGCAAAAACTTCTGAGTTATGGCTCAAGTGGTAGAGGGCCTGCCTAACAAGCACAGGGCCTTGAGTTCAAACCACAGAATCCCCCCAAAATATATCAGAAGTTTTACATCTTTCACTTCTGTTAAGTGCTCAGTTGTGGATAGTCTGTTTTATAGGCTGGGTACACTTGATGTCTGGGTACACTTGATTTTTCTGGGATTTTTGTATTGCAAAGGTACACACCACTGTTGGTGATGTAACCATAGGCTTCTTTTTGGAAATAGTTTCGAGTATGAAATCCCTGACTAATGGTGATTTGGGTGAAGCTACAAAACAGCCTCTGGGAACATAGTCATTTTGGAATTCCTGTATTCATGTTGTTCCCTTGGTTCTGTCAGCACCTGTCAGCTGTCTGCTACAGAACTCCAGGTGTGCTAGGTGGAGGATGATTAAGGCAGATCAGACAAAGCCTTCACATGCTCAGCACCACTTAACGGGACAGCGATCTCTTACTCACCTGGACCACACGCAGGTGCTCTAGGAGACCAGAGTATAAATAGTGACCGCAGTGTGATGACCAAATGGTTTTTCCATCAGACACAGAGTGTGGCCAAGAGAAGAGGTCATTCTGGGAAGTTGTATTGATGGATTTGCATTCGTAGGAAGCTGGATACTGGGAGCAGGTAATGCACACCAGTGATCCTAGCTACTCAGGAGGCTGAGGATCTGAGGATCACAATTTGAAGCTAGCTTGGGCAGAAAATCTTTGAGATTCTTATCTCTAATGAATCATCAAAAAGCCAGAAGTGGAGGTGTAGCTCAACTAGTAGAATGTCAGCCCTCTGAGCACAAAACTAAATGAGAACATGAGGCTTTGTGTTCAAGCCCCAGTGCCAACACACACACACACACACACACACACACACACACACACACACAAACACACACATACAAACGAAGTTGAATGTTTTGTAATAAAGAGCTAATGGGGAAGGAAAAGAAAAAATATTCCAAGAAAGGGCAACTGATAAGGAAATCATACAGAACAGGAACTAGCTGGCTAAAATGTAGGGGATTGGACTGAAAAAAATATACAGGGGTCATGCAGTCAAAGGAATTATATGTCTCTATTGGAAGTCAGTGAAAAGAACAGATAAAAGTTGTTTTTGTTCTTTGTATTTTAAATAAAAACTGGATGGCAGTTCATAAAACCTATTAGAGGGGTGAGAGTTATAAGCAGGAAAACCTGGCTAGCAGCAGATTACTAGAGTAATATCTGTGGTTAAGTTAGTATAAGTGGGAAGTGGTGCTGTGGCTCAAATGGTAGAGTGCTAGCCTTGAGCTGAAGAGTTAAGGGACAGCGCCCAGGCCCAGAGTTCAAGCCCCATGACCGACAAAAAAAAATTAATGACTGTCAGTCATTGGATCTGTTGTGTCCATTGTGTTGTTTAAATAAATGTAAGCGTCATTTGCCATCCTGCAGTGTGCATTTTGCTTCAGTCCCTCTTTTGCTTTAGACCCAACCATTTTTATTTTGGCCTTAATAGGCATTTGGGCTTGATCAAAGGAGTTATAGGTAGTGAATATATTACTAG
Organism: Dipodomys merriami; assembly: GCF_024711535.1. Lineage (NCBI taxonomy): Eukaryota > Metazoa > Chordata > Mammalia > Rodentia > Heteromyidae > Dipodomys > Dipodomys merriami. The sequence goes on from NW_027204381.1 coordinate 10,153,707, forward strand.
GCAAGTGGGCTACACTCAAAGCATGTCCCCAGTTCCTTTGATTTTAGTTTGTTTTTAGTTAGCTTAGATCAAGACTCAGACTTTGATCCTCCTGCCTCCAGAGTAGCTAGTATTCTAGGCATACACCATCATACCATGCTCAAGAAAGGAACTTTTGCCAACCAAAATACATATTTATAAAAGATGCAGTATACTTCTTTCTAGACCTATCTAGTTCCAGTGTAAGCCTTTGCCTGAATTCTTTCAGCCCCTAATAAGGACACTTCCCTCTCTACCTTTTTTTAAGCTCCCTGACCTTTTCAGTGGCATTAGGAGAATATTACTACTTGCTCCTCAAGGGTATGCATTATCTAGATGCTTCCTGTGAGCAATTCTGAATGGTGGATGATCCTTAATAGATGAATATTTGTTTCCCCTGATAATGTGCTGGCCACCAAACAAAGGACCAGCATCCCCACCCAGCTCCCAAAGACTTGACTACCCCCAGCATGAAGACCCCCCAGAAACACATATACCAAGCCTAGCTTTTACAGAAAGCATTTTAGGGTTTACATTTGGGGAAACAAGAGCCCCTTAGGACTTACTCTTCACAGAGCCTTAAAGATAAAACAAAATAGCTTTATTTAAAGATTTATTTAAGATGTTTTAAAAATTGAGTAGAGCATGCATTTTTAATACTGATTGATATTATTGTAAAGCATTTTAATGAGAATCTGCCCCGAGGGCCCTGGCCAGCTCCACAGATAGAATATTCCTTTACATTCTTATCATGAGTCATATCTGAGCCATGGATTAATACATTGATGAAAGGTGCCTCTGTTCTGGTAGGGGCAGTGTAGAAGAGAATAAAGAAAGGCAGCATAGAGAGAAAAGGAGCATTATGGTGTAGAAAAGTCACGTTTTAGGCTACATTAAAAAAAAACACCACCTTTTCAAATAAGAGACTTCCTGCTCGTGTTCTGAAATACCCCTTGGTAGTTTAAGAAACAAAAATGTGCATTTGAGAAGCACTTGAAGGCTCTGGGTGCTAAGATCTGCACTGTCGTTAATATATGATTCTCATTTATTGAGAATTGTCTACGTTTCAGGAAGCACCTTGTGCCTTTACATTTGTTAATTTATCTAGTTCTCAAAACAATCTTGCATTAACCTTATTATAGAGATGTGTAAAAAAAGACACATAAGCTGTGTGCTAGTAGCTCACATCTGTAATCTTAGCTACTTAAGAGGCTGAGATATGAGGATCAGGACCGAGATTCAAAACCCACCTGGGCAGAAAAATCCATAAGGCTCTACTCCAATTAACTAGCAAAAGGTAGGAAGTGTGGAGCTATGGAACAAGTGGGAGGATACTAGCTTTGAGCAAAAAAGCTAAGGAAAGACTCATTGGCTCTGAGATGGTCTCAGTACTGAGATAAGCTAATAGTGCAAGATCACATTGGATCTGCCAGTATCAAAGGTCATTGTGACCCAACTTTTAAATGTTTTACACATGAGCAGATTTTGCAATCTCTATTGAAAGTTTAAATGAAATTAGTCTTCTAATTTTTTTCTGTAGGAAGGTTAAATATATTTCTTTGATCATCAGCCTTCCATCTTAGGGTCTGACTTAAGTGGTGATGCTTGGGGCTCTGGAGAAAGACTTTGCCAGTCTTCTGTCTTTTGATCTCTGCGAGATGCTGGACAAGTTAAACACCATCTCTGAGTGTCAGTCATTCCATGGGCCTGGCTTTGCATCACTTCCAGAACAGGGTTGTTTCAGTTAAGGAGATGATCACTAGAACTTGCATAAGGCTTGGCACCACCACTCAATAAACTGGTGACCAAGAAGGAGCAAATACTCCGAAGAGTAAGTGCTCAGCCTTCTGTGTTTCAGAAAGCACAGAGCCCTGTTGTGTCTCCAATATATTTCGTCCTATTGTTGTACACTTGAGAGGCTTGGTAAAGGTTCAGATGGATAAAAAATAAATCCCACACACTTGCTACCTTATAAGGAATCTCACTAGGTGTTTTCCACTTGAGCTCTAATTGTGACCACATAGACTGCCCAGGAGAGCATACTTTTCACTGAGTGACTTGGCCAGTATCTCCTGGGTATCCCCTTCTAAATGCTAGCCACCTCCTCCTCCTCCTCCTCCTAATCTTCCTCCTCCTCCTCCTCCTCCTCCTCCTCTTTCTTCTTTCTCTTCCTCTTCCTCTTCCTCTCCTCCTCCTCCTCCTCCTTCTCCTTCTCCTTCTCCTCCTCCTCTCCTTCTCCTTCTCCTCCTTCTCCTTCTTTTTCTAATTCAGACGTTGGCTTCATTTCCTGCTTTTGAATTTAGAGAACCATTAGCCTGGAATCCAAACAAAACACCTAGTCTTCATAGCTTAGTCAGTAGGTGGTTTGCCAACAATTTCAAAAGACAAGTGAGTTCCCAGAGGAGTAGCAGTTGTTGTTTGGAAATAATTCTCCAAATTGCATTTATTTCACAGCAGTCTGAGGTCACAAATTCAAGAGCAATGAGAACTCTCCATTCAATTAGACAACTCGATCAAAATAGATCTGTCAAGATGACATTCCATCTCTGGAATCAATTGGGATGGAGAAATAATTGAACGGCTGCTGTTGTTATTTAGATAGTTTACCATTTATGGGAGCAGGGGAGCTGGGCATGAGTGAGTACTGGGTGAGTTCAGGGCATCTGTTGCTCCATTAGAAAGAAGTGCATTGTCCTCCATTTGGTGTTTCTGCTGGACTAATGGATAAATGAGTGACAAACGTTTTCTAAGGGAGCAGGTAGATAGCAGCTCAGCTCGAAGAGATGTGACCACAGTGCTTTTCAGCTAAGTGTGTACAGTCTCTCTCCCCTCCCCCAACACACTTTGGACCATTCTATTTGCCAGCCCAAGGCAAAATTTCCAGCTCACCAGGTGACGCTGGCCCCTGATGGAGTCACCTAAGATTACATATTGACAGAAACATGTTGGAAGGTAATATGTTTTCTTTAGCCACTTTCTGATTTCAGACAGAGGATCCTATCTATCAAAGGGCTAATATTTGTAATGCAATTTAGTATCACTTCTATCATCATTTTCTGAATACACACACACACACACACACACACACACACACACACACACACACACACACACACACAATGACACTCTCTTTTGCTTTCCTACAATGACAGAGGGAAGATGTAGAAGAGCAAAGAGTGGAGAAGTTGGACTGGAAGTTTTCCAAAGATACTCCTTTTGCTGCTCTAGTGATGTTCTATTTGAGTCTTGGTGAGGAGAGCGATGACAGACTGACCTCCAAATACCAATTCCCCCTTACTTCCTCTCTTAATTTTTTCCAGATGGAATGATTGTAATTTATTTGGAAAGAATGTCTATTTATTCAAGGCAGGGGGCCCTTGTCAGAAATCCTTAAAATTCTTAGAGTAGGAAAGTGCATTGGACTCATGCAATTGGAGAGATTTCAGGTAGGAGAGGCTGAGGACACATACAGAAGCCCTGCACTGGACTTGGCAGGTCACACCTATTACCTAGCCTGCTTTTCTCTCCACCATTGGTTCTAACTTCTGCAGATTGTGTGTCATGAGACTGTAATGGTAGGCCTCTCTGGGAACTTGATAAAGTTGAAGAAAATAATGAAGCTACTCTGAGTATTTATAGATCTCCACATGATATTATTTCTGGCATAAACTTCATGTAAATGCCTCCTGTTCTCTGGTCACATACTGGCAGCCTTTGAACATGCTAGCCTTTGTTATGTAGTACAAAAATACTGTTATTTTTATTTATTTATTCATTTTTCTAATTTCCATTCTTCCATGTGTCCCAGGTCACACCTTTTGCTGATTCTTTGATCACATGTCTTTGATTTCCAGTAAAATATACAGACAGCTAAATAGCTGAGCCACAGGAATAGCACCAGTGCCCACCCACCCTGCACCACCTGTGTCACCCTGAGCATCTGAAGCACAGCGTTCCTCAAGAAGTTTTTGCATCAGTGCTTGAATTCAGAGCCTCCTGGTCTTGGCCCTGCATTCTTGCTCATTGCTGGCACTTTACCACTTGGACCACCTCTCCAGTCTCTTTTTAAAAAATATTTTTGGTTATTTTGGAGATGAGAATCTCAGGGGCTTTGCTTTGGCTGGCTTCAAACAATAATACTTTAGATCTTAGCCTCTTGAGCAGCTAGGATTATAGGCATGAGCCATTAGAGGCTGAGTGGGAAGCTTTTATTTTTACTTTTTTTTCAGGATACATGAGCTGTTAACTAAATCCTTCTCAAATCCTGACTTCTTGAGCCTTATCCCCTCTAGAATAACAACTTGTGTGGGTTTTGAGCAAGGGCTAAAGCTCATTCAGTTTTTCAGTGAAGAATCCTGGAGTCTGGGATCTCAAAGTGAGGATCAAGGAAACTCCAACCAGCTACACTCATGGATACCTGGGTACTGAGCTCTGATTTACTAAGCTTCTTCTCAGCTGGCCTCTCAGTGGCTGGGTTTTCCATCTGGAATTAACATTTACATATACCATCATCTGTGTAACCGTATATAAGATTGCACCCAACTGAAAAGAAGGGATTAACATAATGCCCATGACACAAGCTCCCGGGGCAGAGCTGAGGTACCCTGTTGGTAGGTCTTTCTCCAGAAAGATTCAGAAGAGGGTTTCTTTAAATACCAAGATTCCCTGGTGAAATAAAATATGATTTCATTTACACATAGTTTTCATGAACACATCTGTCATGTGTAAATCAAGATGCATTTGAATAATCTACTTGTCATTCTTGGAAACTGTCACCCTCTTTTTCTTTAATGTCTCTTTATCTTTTCCCTTTCACTGCTTCTAAGGATGCTTCTGATGTCAGAAAGATACAGAAAGGACATATAAAAGGCAGAGATGTACAGTGCCCTTCACAGAGGACTGCTTTCCTAGGGACCACAGAGTGTTGAGTGACAAGTGTAGCCATGGAGAATTTGCTTCCCCAGGTGTGTTGTCCTTATTTTTAACAATGGCTAAACCTTCCTCACCACTTGGTTCCATATAATAATGTGTGCATATTTTGCATCAATTAAAAAAGCTATTATGGATGAATTGTTATTTGCACATATTACCTTAATACTTAAAATAGCTCCTTGATAGTTTCTCACTGTACAATTCAGGAAACTGAGGGTCAGAGAACCAAAACAAGTTCAATCATATTAGTTTACAATCATGTAGTCACAAATAATGTGTCACATATTGGCAATTCAGCTTGATGCTGTGTTATTTATTTAGCTGATGTTCTTTAGCTTTCCTTGAATGTCAAGCACTGGGCTTCCCACAGGGACTTTAACAAGGAGGAAAGTCTAGGCATAGACATTACATAGTCACTTGAGACAACAGAATCACAAGTATACCAGGACACTGAATGGAGAGCTACCTGTGACTACCTAGAATATAGATGAAGGATTTGAGCAGGGTATTTGGATTAGTTAGAAATGCCAGAACAGGTCTCTCCACACTCAGAACTGGCAGAACTGCCATTCCTTTAGTTAGAGATGGTATAGTATAATAGGAGGAGAACCTGCAATGTTTCTAGGGTTGGAAAAAAGAACAGCAAGACAATTTAATTGTATATCGGAGATCATGGAGACAATGCCAAATCTGCTGAGTTGTATCCAAGTTTTGTTTTGTTAATCCCACAGAAGATATGAGTTAGGGTAGGAAGTGGGAAGGAAGAAGAGTGAAATAAATGTCTATATGAAGAATATTTTGGCTGCATGATAGAGAAATGAATGTGAGCGAGTGCACCAGCAGGTTCTTTGAGGTGGAATGAAGTAATATTTCAGATGAGATAGAGAGATGGCTTAGACTGGAACAGTTGGGTAGGGATAGAGAATATCATACAAAGTTGAATAACCCATTGAGGATAACATCAACAAGATTTGATGGTAGGCTGGATATGACAGAAGAACAGAGAGATGCTGATTTTGATAGGTCTAACTGAATGGGAAGTGGGCCAGTTATTGAGCTAGAAATTTGGGGCAGTTCTGATAAGCCCACCATGACCTTGTTTTAAGACAAGGATACTTTGAATTGTCTTAAAGTTAGGAGTTCTTGCAAAGAAGGCAAAAAAGTCTACTGTACAAGAGAAAGCCGTAGAATCTGATGTAGTGTGTGTGCACAGACATTTAATGATCATTTGTAGTTAGTGGCTTGAGACCAACCAGAATGTTAACAGGAGAACAAGACTCTTCCTAAATTCTAGAAACCCAAGCAAGATGGCTTTAAGAGGAAGGGATTATTGAAAGAATCAATTGCTTTCTGGTATGGCAAAGTAAAATGACTTATCAAAGACTTACTGGACTCAATACCAAAATATTTATTTGATGATAATAATGTAACATATTTCAGCCAAAGGTAATATAACTTTGTGTATACTGAAGATCAAATGGAGTGGAGATAGTAAACCATGGAGATTCTGAAAAGAAATATGGCAGTGTCGGGGAGCACAGACATGGAATTAATTGAATTATGTCTGAAGAAATAAGAGTAAGTTGTGTTGATGCCAATGCTTGTGATGTGTGTACAGGGTGTGTGTATGTTCTTGTTCATATGTATACTTCCAGCTCATGTTGGGCATATGAAATTGGGAGATAAGAAGTGTGGCACTGCTTTGGAAATTGAGGCTTAATATTGGATTTTCTTGCCCTTTTGACTGAGGCCCTCAATGTGAGCTATCGACATCCGTATCCCAAAGCAAGATGCTGGCCTACTGGTAAGATTTTGCAAAGCAGTTGACCAAAGTTGGCTTGCATTCTTGCTCACATCTAGCCTCCAAAAGATGTTGTCAATGCAAAAGTTAGGAAATCTGAGAAATGGGCTGAGGCCTCTTTGTTGGAAAGTTCCATGATCCATTACGTATGCCCCCAGACCAGTTGGAGAAACTACAAGGAAGTCACACAGAGAGCTAGATAGATGATCTCAGGAAGCTAAAGAAAAACTTAGGTAGCAGCTTATGTAATGTTCAGTGGCCCCAAAGAACAGGACTGCATTGGGAGTCATTCACTACTCTTAGCATATCAGAGTTCTGTGGCTTTTGAGGATGCAACATGCCCATGCTAGAATGTTGTGTATAGATCTTTCCCAAGAGCCAAATGATTCACTACTGAAAGAACTAAAAATCAGAAAGCATCTATTGCAATTAATTAGCCATGATGACTGATGATCTCCAGGCATAAAGGCATAAGTGTAGCTGACAGGTTGATGGTAGAGGGTGTAATGGGGATGAGGAGGGAGGATTACATACAGTGAATGGGGACACACTTCGTAGGAATTGGAGAAAAGAGAGGTGCATGGTTTGAGCTATAGGAAGGACTTTGGTTTTCAGGAAGGCCAGCATCTCAATGGAAACCAAATGAAGTCAGGCTTTCTTACTTCCAGAATAAACCCTACTTCTGCATTATAGCCAATTCAAGTAAATAAATAGCAGTCCTACAAGAGCAATAAGGCATATTATTAGAAAGAAAATTAATGTTTACTTTTGAAAAGTAGAAATATCTTCCTTTCTTGGTATGATATACATCAAAGCACTTTTAAATTATTATTATTTTTTACCTGCGTTTCTCTCAATATTTGACATGCCCATCATATGGGCCCACCCCAAACTGCTCTCCTGTCATGCACAAACCAGCCCCAAACTTCCTTCTAAGTCATCAGAGCAAGTTCCTGACTCTTTGGTCTCTGTGATGTATTTAGGTGACATTCTCTGCTCTTCCTACTGTAAATTTAGCTCTTTCTGCATCACCATCTTTCCAGTGTTTCTTGTTTATTTAACTCAATACACCTCAAAAAAATTATCAAGATTGTATCCTTCAGAAGGGATAGATTAAAAATTCCTTTGTGTATAGATTTTAATGTTTCAGCTCTGTGTGTGTGTGTGTGTGTGTGTGTGTGTGTGTGTGTGTGTGTGTGTGTGTGTGTGTGTGTGTGTGTGTGTGTGTTGGTACTGTTCCTTAGCTGTTTCACTCAAGACTGATGCTCTACCAGTTGGGCCACAGTTTCACTTTTGGCTTTTTGATGGTTAAATGGAGATAAGAGACTCACAGACTTTTCTACCTGGGCTAGATTTGAACTGTGATCCTCTTATCTCAGCCTTCTGAGTATCTAGGATTACAGACATGAGCTACCCATGCTGGCTTGTTTCAGCTTTCCTTGATGCAAGTACTTTTTTTTCTGGTCAGTCGTTGGGCTTGACCTCTGGGCCTGGGTACTGTCCCTCAGCTCTTCAGCTCATGACGAGTGCTCTGCCCCTTGAGCCACAGCGCCACTTCCAGTTTTCTGAGTGGTTTATTGGAGATAAAAGTTTCAGGGACTTTCCTGTCTGGGCTGGCTTTGAACTGCAATCCTCAGATCTCAGCCTCCTGAGTAGCTAGGACTACAGGCGTGCGCCACTGGCACCTGGCTGCAAGTATTTTTTAAATGCAGAATTCTTAAGCCTATCTGAAAATGAGCCAGAGGAAGTGAAGCTGGTGGAGTTTGGGTTGACGGAGCTATGTGTTGAGAAGAAGAAACGCTAAGTCCAATGCACAGGCAGAAGCAAAGATCCTGAGAGAGAAGCAAAGGGGACTGCGGCAACCACTGTGACAGGGAGGGGTCTGTGCTGGGAAGGCTCAGGAGAGGATTCTTGCAGGAGAATATACAATGAATGCCCTGAATCTTCCTTCATGTTCACCCAGGTCTTAGGCACTGGAAGTCCTAGAGAGAACAAAGGAAAAAAAGTATCTTTGCTCTCATATAGCTTGGAATCTAATGAGGGAAGGATAAGAAGAGACCATTTGCACATACACAACCTCCATTTCAAATACAAGGTCATGGGAAGAGAGCAGTGGCCATGTGAGGATGAGCTGCTTCTTCAGCCAAGAAGAGTGTCTTCCTGAGCCATGATGAGCCAGGACAGAAACATCTAAGGAGTATCCACAATTGAGCTACCCTGACACAAAAGGCTGTAGTTGACCTCATAGCCAAGAGAGTCAGACACTTTTTTTTGGAAAACTTAGCTAGGATCCTTCTTTTCAAGTTACACTTCCAGAAAAGTAACCATTAGACACCGCCAATTACTTTACTTGATTTATTTAAGTGTTCTAAATTACGTGTGCTGATTTCTCTTAAGGCAAATAACTTTGAATGTTGCTCAGAAATTGCACTCTATTATCAAGAGGGATAAAAACAAGGTGAGATTGTTCTGGCTTCCTTAGTGAGGCAGGGGACGTAGTGCAATGCTCACATCACCAACTCTGACTGTGAATCTCCAGTTTCCTACTGTAGGATCATATTTAATTCTTCCCTCTCCCCCTTATTTTTAATTTATCTTGATCTTTTTGTATGCATCCTTGCACTCCCTTTCAATTCTTTTGGGTACAAACTATGTATAAATAAATAAACAACATGCTCTAGAAACTCAAGAGGTTTTGTTTTTCTCTTTCTCTCTCTTTCTCTCTGGCTTCCTCTCATCTCTGATCTCTACACACTATTATGGAGGGCTGCATGTGTCCTGCTAAATTAAAGAGAAAGAGCCATGGTTGGCTCTTTTGTAACTTCACGGGAAGTTGAGTAGTAACTGTGGAGGGTAAGGAAAGGTGTGCTCAGCAGAGATGGCTATGGCTTCCTAGGACTTCTTTGAAAAAGGAGATTAGGTTCATATTCAGCCTTCAGACTCCTTTAAGAGTGTTCATGGTCTCAACATTCTTGAAAACAGGCATTACGGGCATTAAAAAAAATCTAGATTTAAAGGAAGAGGCAGTCAGAAGTTAGCCAAGGATTTCAAAAGCAACTTGAAGATATAAAACTACTTTGTTAATGAGGATAGAAGCTTCAGAATCCTGGAAGTTATTTCAGATTCTGCCAGTTTCAGATTTTGCCAATGTCAGGTTTAATATTGAAAATTAGATCTTAAAATGATCAATATCTGTTAGTATCTACATCCATGTTACACTGAAGAAATCAAGATTACTCAGTCATTCTGTGATCAATTTTTATTCCTTATTCAAGGAAACAGGCACTTACCACATTGACATCCCCTACATGGAAGCCTGTGATTTTAGCCTGGCACATATCCAGCCAGTCCTTATCCAGCTTATCCTCATGCAGAAGTGAAGCATCCTACAGCTTTCTTAACTCCAGAGGAACAAAAACTATGGAGTTGAAGGGCGAAAGTATTGATGACAGCAGGGCAGGCAATGGAGGCTCACATCTCTAGTCCTAGCTCCTCAGGAAGCTGAGATGTAAGGATCATGACTTGAAGCCAGCCTGGGAAAGAAAAGCCCGTGACACAATTGTCTCCAATTCAGAAGCAAAAAGGCAGAAGTGGAGTTAAGGCTCCAGTGGTGGAATTCCAGCTTTGAGTTTAAAAGCTAAGGGAAAGAGTTGAAGCCTCAGTACTGGTTCAAGCACACACACACACACACACACACACACACACACACAGAGGCACATGCACACTCCCACACACAGACAAAATGTAATATCCTGGCCACTGACTATGGGAAGAAAATACAATTGCTCTCGGCTTCCTTGATAGATTTTTACGTCCGTCATTTAGTGGTTATGCTTTTCTGGTGAGATGGGAGATGCTGCAAAGATTCTAAGTTACTAACCTGCAGAGTATCATGTTAGGGAGAGAGGGAGGCTTATTTTTATTACCTTCGACATGGATTTAAATGTTCTGGTAGGAAAAGGTTCTCCATTCCTAAGAGCCAATAGCATCTGCTTGTTTCACATCTGAAGTTTGTGTTCAGTGGACATTTGGAAAGTCAACAAGATTTCACTTCTGGCTCATGCTTTTTGGGTAGATACAAGGGAGTGTCATTAACAGGAGGAAGTAGAATTTTGGCAACTTCTCTTGCCTGGAGTTAAGCTGAGTAGTCCTGAGCGGATTGACTTTCTTCATAGTCTCTCCTTGAGGTTCTCTCTGAAAAGGCATTTAAAATGCTATCCAGAGGCAAACAGCAATGCCCATGAAAGCCATGTTTCATGATCATCATTTTCATCATCATCATCATCATTATTATTTGTGCAAGTCCTGGGGCTTGCACAGGTCTAAGGTCTAAGCACCGTCCTTGAGTTTCTTTTATTCAAGGCCTGTGCTCTACCACTTGAGCCACAGCTCTACTTTTGGCTTTTTGGTATTTTATTGGAGATAATAGTGTCCTAGACTTTCTGCAGAACTGGCTTCAAACTGTGATCCTTAGATCTCAGCCTCCTGAGAAACTAGGATTACAGGGTGAGCCTCAGGTACCCAGACTGTTTCCTCCCTTCATGCCTGGGCATCAGTCCTGTAGAACTGTCTCTAGCTGGTAAGAACCCTGTAAACTGTAAACTCTCAGATCAAGCACTAAAACATATGATTTCTGAGAATTTAGAGTTGATTTGTCCTTTTCATCTATTCTGACATGATTTAATGTGCCAGAAGTTGTAAAAGGAACAGATTTTTTTCTTTCTTTTTGTTATAAAATTTGTGAATAATTTATCAAGTGACTGAAAGAGCTGTAGCTTTAAATTATTAAAATGCATTTTGGTTTCGAAAGAAGACATTAGAGATGTTTGCCTTGGCCCATTCTTTATGCCTTTGCACAGCAGCTAGAGGTTCCTGCACATTCAGGCAATGGTGAGGTGATTTTCTATGATTTATGGGGTGACTGAGAAGGTGTAAAAAAAAATAAGAACACCAAACAAACAAACACACAATACGGACAACTTTCATTTATTTAAGACAGAGCCTTTTTCAGAAGCAAATAACCTTTGGTTGCATCTCCTGAGAAATGACATTTCCTTTCCCTTCTCCAGATTTGCAAGGACGTCAGATAGGTGGGGAGAGAGAGGGAAATAAATGGAAAATATGGCATGCACAGACTACTTCTCATTTCTTCTCACTGCCCATCCGTTATCTAGCATAGTGGAAGGCAAGAATTGTGCTGTATTCATCACACACAAGACATAGACGTTGTGCACTGCCTCTGATCTCCATTCCCGTTAGTATGGCCTACGTAAGAAGTTTGAACTGGGCCATGAAATCCAATTGAAGCCTAGAGTGTTCCCCATGTGTGTAGATGGCCCCTGGTCTGACCTGTCTACCTTTGTGTTTTAGATGTGAAACTTTCTATACAGATCTTAGTAACATACCCAGGCCCTGGTGGCTCCTGCCTATAATTGTAGCTACTCAGGAGAGTGGGGCTAAGATCTGAGGACAGAGGTTCAAAGCCAGCCTGGATAGAAAGTAAATGAGACTCTTACCATCAATAAATCACCAAAATCCAGAAGTGGAGCTGTGGCTCGAAGTGGTTTAGCATTAGCTTGAGCAAAAAGAGTTAAGGGAAAGCACCCAGGCTCTAAGATCAAGCCGCATGACTTGACAAAAAACGAAACAAAATAAACAAACAAAAAGATCTTAGTAACAGAACAAAGAAACAGCCTTCTGATAACTCCATATTCTTTCAGACACATGAACTTCTACCATCCTGCTTTACCTTATTTTGTCCTCTTTCCTTTATTCATCCTTCCCACTTAGCACTGATTTCTTTTTCATGATACCATCCAAAGGCTAACCTTTTCCCTCTCTAGCTCCTGGATCTCACTGGAAGTAGGAAGAGACATTCCAAAGCAACAAGACCTAGATTTGTGTGTGAGGCTGGCTCCTGGCCTGGCTTTGACTTGCTAAATATAAATCCCTGTAAGAAATTATCTCTGGGATTGGAAATATATTTCTCACGACACAACTTAAGCAGAATAAGTTACAAAGCTAAGCATAGTAGAAAATATGGCAGAGGTGCTGATGTGTGAACAGGGAGTCGTTAAAATAGCAATCCCTTATGTTTGTGACTCTCTTTTTAGTTAGAAAGCATTTCTTATCACACCAACCCCTACCTACTTTGCTCATATATCAATCCCTTTCTCTGTAAAGGAAAGGAAAAGTGATTACTCTTTAAAATTAACTTTTTATTTCTATTTTCTCTTTCTTTCTTTCTATCTATCTTTCTATCTATCTTTCTTTCTTTCCTTCTTCCTTTCCTTCTTCCTTTCCTTCTTCCTTTCCTTCTTCCTTTCCTTCTTCCTTTCCTTCTTCCTTTCTTCCTTTCTTCCTTTCTTCCTTTCTTTCTTTCTTCCTTTCTTTCTTTCTTTCTTCCTTTCTTTCTTTCTTTCTTTCTTTCTTTCTTTCTTTCTTTCTTTCTTTCTTTCTTTCTTTCTTTCTTTCTTTCTTTCTTTCTTTCTTTCTTTCTTTTCTTTCTTTCTTGTCGGTCATAGGGCTTGAACTCAAGGCCTGGGCACTATCTCTGAGCTTTTGTGGTCAAACCTACTGCTCTACCACTTTGAACCACAGTTCGATTTCCAGTTTTTAGGTGGTTAATTGGAGATAAGCATCTCACAAACTTTCCTGCCCAGAGTGCTTCAAATTCCAATGCTCAGATCTCAGCCTTCTGAGTATTTAAAATAATTGGAATGAGCCACCAGCCAAGTTCCTGGATACTGTCAGAATGAGTTTGTTAGGACTACCTCTGTGTGTGTGTGTGTGTGAGTGTGTGTGTGTGTGTGTGTGTGTGTGTGTGTGTGTGTGTGTGTGTGTGTGTGTGTGTGTGTGTGTGTGTGTGTGCCAGTCCTGGCTCTTGAACTCAGGACTTGGGTTCTGCCCCTGAGCTTTTGCACTCAAGTTTAGTGCTCTGCCATTTGAGCCACAATTTCATTTTGTGTGTGTGTGTGTGTTAATTAGAGGTAAGAGTCTTGTGGATTTTCCCACCAGGTTGACTTAAACTGTAACACTCAGATCTCAGCCTCTCTTGAGTAGCTAGGATTAGAGGCATAAGCCACACCTGCCAGCTAAGACTATCTTTCTTGGCTTTCTTGGCTGTATGCCAATAGGAAGAAGGGTTGATATTACACTCAAATTGTATGGTGTGCCTTGGGGTCTTTTGTAATTGTCTTTGGAGAAAATGCAATACATTTTGAAAATTGGAGCTAATTCTCTCTCTCTCTCTCTCTCTCTCTCTCTCTCTCTCTATATATATATATATATATATATATATATATATATATATATATATGTATATGTGTATAAATATACATACATTGTTCATTTTTCCCCTTTAGAAGGATTTGGAAGATGAGCATCTTAGAATGACAGAGCTGCATCATTAGGTGGGGATGGGAGGAGTGGACTCAATTGAATTCAATCTTCTTTTATTGACAAAGCTGGTCTCTGAGATCTCCAATGCAGTGAATCCATGCAGAGAAGAGAGAGGCTCTTGTCATGACTGTATGCTGGGTTCTCTAGGTGGGCATGGCATATCCTGGAGCCACACATGCGAACTCAGGAAACACTCCAGAATAGTTTGTGTGTGATTCCAGAAGGGTTTCCCAGAGGTCAGAGTTAGACACACATATTTAGAGCTAAGAGAGTTATGTCAGATCTCCAAATATCCTGCCAAGTATCATCCACTCTATATACTCCAACAAGCTAACCTTGTCTGACACCTCCAGAACATTCCTTTTCAGTGAACCTGGCCTATGACTTCCTTTCTGTGACCAGTACAATTTGGTAAAAGTGAGGCCACAAGATGCTGTGGCTAGGTCAGCAAAGGTGTTGCTTCAGCTTACCTGGTAGTGGCCTGGAGAAGCTACTTCTTTTGGAAGAAGTCTGGCTGCCCAGAGACCACCATATTGGAGGAGTTTCCAGATGGAATCAGTCCAGCCAGCCACCCTTGCCAGGGGCTGAGACAAGTCAATAAGGCCTCTAGCTTTTGCCTGCAGGACCCTAGGCCCCAGTAATTTGACTCTTATCAGCTGAGACTCTAGGTGTCCTGGACCAGAGGGAAACTATCCATGTCTCCTCCAAATTCCTGCCTCTTTTCAAGAGTTAACAGTATCATGGCTTCCCAGGTATCCATCCAGAAATGTCTTGTGTACTTGTAATTTGGTGTCTCTTACAGTGTGCTTGTTATTTATGTTTGTAAGTGGGAAGTGACTTGTGTAGCAACAGAATACTCTACAATAATGTTTATAATTAATGAAATAAGGAAAATGGCTATAAATAATTAAAAAACAGTTGAATAGGCATTATCAATACAGGGCCAAATATGGGCTGAATATGTGAGCTAAGATTGCCCATACAATTAGATGCTGTTCAGTCCTCCTAGGGGATGACAGATTTGTGCTTCCTATGGAAAGCTATTTAAGAAATATTGCAAGGGAGAAACAGGAGCTGTAAGTTAGCATGTGGACAGTAACTGTGTTTATGTGATGAAGGAAATTGTGTGTGTGTGTGTGTGTGTGTGTGTGTGTGTGTGTGTGTGTGTGTCTTGTGGGACATATTCACAGGAAATTTCAATATGGATATAGGAAAAGACTATTGTATTTTTAACTCTGGGAAGTGAGAATGGAGACTAAGAGTAGGAGGACATAATCACGTCACCCCCTTTTCTCCTGTTTGATTTTCTGCCACCAGTGTGGACTGGTTTGGAATTATTTGCTTCCCCAAATTTTAGAACAATGAAAATTCCAAGTCCTATCTTCAAAGTGAAAAAAATAAACCTCATTTTTAGTTGCAGCAGAAGGATAATAAAAATAATTTATTTTTCCAATCTTTGAGAAAGCCATCATAACCATATACCCGTCATACTCAGTTCATTTTCTGTATAGCTCAGTTCTATGTGTTGTTTGAAATAACATAAACCGTGATGTCATGTGAAGATGATATTGTTACGACATGATATTATTAGGGCATTAATTTCATTTTCTTTCTATACCTCTTGACCCTCAGCCAAAGCAATACAAACAGCATGTTTAACCACAGGCAGAAATTAACTCAGTCACCCAAAGAGGGTAGTAATTAGCAAGATGTAGTTTTAGGGTATTGAATGTGCTATCTCGTTTCTAGTAGACATCCATATTGTGTTTTGCATTCCAGTGAAATGAAGATTTTTGCCATTCCCAGATTTTCAGCATCTCTTGCACCATGGTACTCTGCAGATAACGTCACAGTTCATTTAGAAAGAGCTCTTATGCTGTAGCTCTCATGGAGAGCATGGGATTTCGGTGGTGGGGTGCATTTGTGGCTCATTGGCAATTTAATTTATACTGTGGAAAGGGAGTGGGAGGAGAAGGGATACTTTATAACCTGGGTTGCTGCATTAATAGCACTTTATGAATGCCACAGGTATTCCTACATAGCTCAGACTTTCCTTGGGCTCCTGTGTCCTTTCATCAAGGTTTAGTCAGGAGCAGCTTTATGTAACCAAGCCTTTGTCCCATTGCAAGAGTCTATTATTGTAATATAATTCTGTGTGTGTGTGTGTGTGTGTGTGTGTGTGTGTGTGTGTGTGTGTGTGTGTGTATGCTGATACTGAGCTTGAACTCAGGGCCTAGGCACTGTCCCTTGGCCTTTTTTGCTGAAGATTGGTCCAATATCACTTGAGCCACACACATACTTCTGGCTTATCTGGGGTTAATTGGAAGAAAAACATTTTCCTGCTGGAGATGGCATCAAGCTGTAATTTTTAGTTCCCAGACTCTTATATAGTTAAGATTGTGGACACTAACCATTGGGTCCCACTGAATCAGAGCAACTTTTCTTCTTTCTATTGGACAGCACCTTTGAGTATGGTTGCCTATAAATAATTTTATAATGTTATTCCTTTTAATACCTGTGTAGTAAGTATCACGGATTTTTACTTGTAACCACCACTAGAGTTGGGCACAAATTGCCTCTTAGTTTGTATGTCACTGCTGAGTTACCTCATGCTATTTTATAATTGTGATATCTTTTCTTTACACCACAGTGAACCATAACCAGGCCATGGAATTCTCAGAATTCTCACTTCACATGTTTCCCCATAAATTGTATTTTATTTCCCCAAATCTAGTCAAAGGCAGTCTTTCTTACACATGGTATTTGACTCTTTCAAGTATTTTCTTTGTTTCTTTCATGCATTCTCTCTAAGGCCTCCTAGACATTATTAAGAATTAGAGTCAATTACCATGCTTTCTCTGACTTACGAAGACGTTCAGAAACGTGGACTACCACCTCTTAAAAACCTGCCTTTCCTAATGTAGAGCTGCCTGACTCTCTTGCTGGGTTTTTCAGGAGGTCTCTGTGCTACCCCACAACTGAACTATGTCCCCCACTCCAGCCTCAAATGGTGGGAACAATCAAAGGACAGTCATTAGCCTCCTACTGCATATTTTCTCTCCTATGGTGATTTCATCCACTTCCTGCTATGTGAATTTCTCCCAAATGGGTAACTCCAGTTTTAATCTCTTTTTATAACTTTGGTTCAATGATTATATAATTTTTAAGATACCTTCCAGATCTATAAATCTATGATCCTATTATATTTAACTACTCACTAGATATTTCCTATTGGCTGTTCCATTCTCACCATGGCCAGGCCCAAACATTCTTTGTTTCTCATCAGAACATGAGGGACATAATAGAGAGTGGAGTATCTAGGTATTTGATTTGGCTGTCCAATATACCAGCCCTGTGCTCTTAGACAATCTGCAAAACTTTCCTGATGTGAGATTTTTGCCATTTGCAAGCATGATTTTTTTATTATAGAGAGTTTTTTTTATAAGTGTTCAATAAAATTTTGCAGTAGAATGAAACATTCAGAATAAACACTAAAAATACAATTGACACATAACAAATGCCATGACCCATTCCACTTTCTTCCTAATTTTCTGAAGTTTTCCACTTTTCTCCCCTTTTTTCTGCATATATATATATATATATATATATATATATATATATATATATATATATATATATATAGCTAATACTGGGGCTTGACACAGATCTTTGTACTCTTGCTTTGTCTTTGCTTAAGGTTAGATCTTTACTACTTGAGCTACAACTCCGTGCAAAGGTTTTTACTGGTTAATTGGAGATAAGAGTCTGTCAGATTGTTCTGCCTGGGCTGGCTTTGAACTGGGATCCTCACACATCAACCTCCTGAGTAGCTAGGATTACAAATGTGTGCCACCAATGCCAGGCTCTAATTTTTCCTTGTATTAAACAACGACAAATTGTATGTATCCAGCATAGTCGCTGGCCTAATATAACTATTTGATGTCATATCTCTGCCACTACCTTTTTAAAAATTGAACTTAAATGGTTTCCATCTTATATAAGATACTTTTCTTAGGTAACTGGATCTCTTTGCTTCCATCTCTGTGTAGTGTTGCTTAAACCTGTCTGCTTGTTTCTTTCATGAGTAATCTGTCATCTACTGCCATGTCTCTAGAATGCAGGGTCTTCCTACTGGGGTCTTTGCCCTCTAAGCAACTATCCTTGCCCTCAGAGGAAGATTCACCTCTGCTCTGAGCATTTTCCCAACCATCACAGCAAAAGTGCTTTTGTTTTCATTCCTACAAATACATTGCATATTTCTGGGTCCCTTTGCTAGGCACTCATATTTATAGGGAGTGAATGCTTTTGTACACATAATTCCCACAGCCTGAAGCATCTTCCCTCATTTTTCTATTTAGTGAGTTTTATACTTTTTCCAGTCTCAGCCAGATAACAGCCCGCCCCCCCAAGAAGCTTCTCATGGCACATTCAGGCCTGTCTGTCCACTCTTCCTCCAGCAACCCAAGCATTGGGTGGTATGTGCATCCAGCTCATCTTTCGTTTCCTTCTCTTATTGAACTTACTATATTGCAAACACTTTCTGAGCTTTACATGTGGATTCTTAGAAAACTGGACCTGTACTTCTTGTTATTCTACCTTCAACCTAGCATGTCCCTTTTCTTTCCTCTTCACCTTCCTCTATCTCTCCTATCTCTGGTAACAGGATTTGAACTCAGGATCTTGCACTAACTCAGCTTGCTTGCTCAACTAGTACTCTGCCCCTTGAGCAATGCCTCCAGTCCATTGTGTTTTTTGTTACTTTGTAGATAGTGTTGCATGGACTGTTGTTCCCAAGCTGGCCTCAAATCACAATGCTTCGCATCTCAGCCTTGTAAGTGGCTAGGATTATAGGCATGAGCCACTGCACCCAGTTTCAGCAGTTGTTTTTCTTGTTGTGGCTGTTTGGTTTTATTTGTGTATTTTGGTTTTTAACATATAGAAAGTGCTTAATTAATACTACCTCAAATTTTGAGGTATATTTTAAGGAAAAAGTGCAAGATGAGGAACTAGTGGGGGGGATGATGAGCAAGGACATATTGGTGAGTATGGAACTGCCAGAATGATTTAGAAGTAAGGATCCTTTCAATGTGATATGAAGACCACTTGGAATAAAAGCACACAGGACACAATGAAAGACTAGAGTGCTAAGACAACCCTTTCCTGGCCATCATCTCCTGCCTTCAAACCCACTTCTCCGCAAGCCTGTTCATTTCCTTCCAGAGAGGCACTTATGTGTCTTGGAAAGCTGATGTGTGCTGGGTTTGCTTTTGTACTCCTTTCCATATTGCTTAAAAGTGTGTTGCTTTATTTTTACTTAGAACAAATAAAAATGAAGATAGAAGATTCTTTTTTAGTTTATTCCTTGATCCTGGGTAGCATTTTAAATTCACTTCTTAGAACATTCACAACATTTTCTAGCTGCCATTAGTCATTCCTTTCTGTCGTCTTATCTCTCCTTCCACAGTTAGAGACTTTTTTCCCTTGAAATGTCCCCAGCTTAAACATCAAGTGACTTTGGTTCCAGAAGGAGAAGGAAAAAGTTGGGTTAAGTCTCCTTAGCCCCCAACCACTGGGCTAGAATGCAAGGCAATGAAATGTACTAATTTATCTTATTTTACATAATTAGAGTTAGGGGCTATTGAACACAGAATGCAAATGTATGCTAAATATGCAAATCAGCCACATTTCCCAGATTTGGAGAAGGGGGAAATGTGGTAGCCTTATGTTAGATGGTTCTCTCTTCTCTGTGAGCACAACTTTTCAGCACTACAAATGCAAGCAACAGCATAGTCACAGTTGGGGCTGCTAATTTGAAAATCCAGTTTAGGCTGATTTGAAAAGACAACAACAGTTTGCAATCACTGGTGTATTTTTTATGGTGCTGGTCTGCTATTTCTTGTTTTCCAAAGATAGCCTTTTAAAAATTATTAATTTAAATTTAGACTCCTGTCCAGACTTTTTGTCCAAAGTCTGAATACCTTAGCCTGACAATGGCTTCAGAGATGCCTGATGGTCTATACCTCTGCCTAGCTGCAGGGGGCGCAGACAGGAGATAGCCCACTCCTGTCCCCTCCTTCAGTGTCCTGTTGTGGAGCTGTCTTCTCCTTCCTAGGGAAGCTCGTATTAGTAACACAGTGACACAGGCACAAAGATTAGGCTGTGTTACCTCATGGTGATTCAACCATGGGGGGAGGAGGCATTATTGCTTTGCTTCAAAACTCCTGCCAGGACAACCCAAGTTTTCTAGGCTTGTGTAGCTAGTTTACTTCATTTTCTATCCAGAGGCTCCCACTTCCTTCCTTTTCCTGTCTCAGGTGTCAATTCCTAATGAACCTGTGGAATTCCAGACACTAATCCAGTGTCTGCTTCTGCAAACCAAGCTTATAGTAACATCCTATATGCCTTTCCTTACCTCATTTCCTCCCATGCTAGAAAAGTAGCTCTGGAGCTGGAAATCTTCTCTCTCAAATATTAAGTGGATCAAGCAAATTACTTTCTGGTAGTTCATTCCAATATGTAACTAGTAGCACTTACAGTCATGACCTTAGGGTGCTGAGGACAACTTATCTGAGCCTTTTTCAGATTGTATCATGTGAATCGTGTTGTCATCAGAAAGTCAGACTCAAAACAACACTTTTAGCCTGTCTTCCTCTCATATGATTCTGACTCAAATGGCTGAGAATGGATGACGAGGGCGGTGTCTTCAGATTAAAGCAATATCAACTCCATTTCAGAGGTAGGGGAGGAGACTTTAAATGGGGATAGGATTCAAATTACTATCTGGACTCAGTTAAGGAAA
Organism: Dipodomys merriami; assembly: GCF_024711535.1. Classification (NCBI taxonomy): domain Eukaryota; kingdom Metazoa; phylum Chordata; class Mammalia; order Rodentia; family Heteromyidae; genus Dipodomys; species Dipodomys merriami. The sequence goes on from NW_027204381.1 coordinate 10,174,658, forward strand.
TTATGTACAATTACTTGAAATTGGTATGCAACACTATTATAAAGAGTAGAATAATATGACCATTCTGCCAGTAATTTGGTTAGTAATTTGGTAGTAATCTCTAGTAATTACTGTAAATGCTAACCAGTTCATTTCCCAAATCACATTTCCTTTTGGGTGTTCACTTTATTTCGTACATTTTAATTGACTTTTTTTTTTTTTTGTAATACTTGCTAACAATGTTTTACGATCTGTGGCCTTACCTAAGGCTGAGAGGCAGAGAAGGCAAGCTAGACTCCTGAATTCCATCTCCAACATTTATAGTTGCCACTCACTTCAGGTTGAATCCCTGTGTGTAGTTGTGAAGACTTGGTTTTCAGCATGCAGTATCTTTTTGTTATGACATTACGGAAAAATAAGATACTAAGTGAATAAAAAAATGAGACCCACCAGGTTTGCAATCGAGAGGAGACACATAAGCCTAGATATATATACTGTAAGAGTTGTGTAAATAATATAGACTAAAGAGAGTCTCTAGGCAGTTTATGTGACCAATGCATTTGAGAACATACATTTTTTTTTGGTCTGTGGAAGCACCAGGGCTTTAACTTAGGGGATGGGGGTTGTTTCTTAGCTTTATTGCTCTAAGCTGGCCCTCTACCACCTGAACCACAGCTCCACTTCCAGGTTTTTGAAGGTTAATTGGAGATAAGAGCTTCATGGACTTGCCTGCCCCAGCTGGCTTCAAAACATGATTCTCAGATCTCAGCCTCCTGAGTAGCTATGATGACAGATGTGAACCACTGGTGGCCAGGCAGAGAGTAGATAGAGTTCAATTATTTAAGCTCCTTTTTTGTTGTCCTGACTTTACATTTATTCACAGAAAAGAGGTCAAGACACAATGTAAGAAGGGATACAATAGCCAGTGAGGGGATTTGGAAGTATAGGACCTCAGGTGCAACAGAGCTCAATTACAACTCTATACAGAGAGAGAGGCTGATTCTACAGAGATGAACCCATGGGATCGCTCTGAAATCTCACTTTTTGTTTCTGTGAAATGGGCTTAAAATTACCTCCAGTGACCCAGTTACCTTAAAGGATGATTTGTCTGTGAATGCTCTGTGAGGCTCCAGGACATCCCAGGAGCCAACAGCCCTCTCTCTGTCTTTGCCTCCCTCAGCATCTCTGTCTCCCTGCAGTGGTGTTGCTTCCCTTTTGGCGTCTTCCTCCTGCCTCCCAGGGAAGTTTATTTGTTTGATTTATTGCCTATGCATGCACCAGGCCCTTGGAACACACACCTGTCTTATTACAATGAGAAGGAAACACTGTTCATTGCTCCTGGACTGGTTTCCTTGCACTCTTTCCAAAGCTAGCTGGTACTGTGGGAATTACTTTACACTTCTGCCGTGTAAGAGTTTTAATAGCTGTTCAGTATAACTTTCCACTGAAGTTTTGTTATTCTCACCCATCATATTTTTATCACAAATGTGTCACTCTGGAAAGAGAAGCTCACTCTCCTCGTATCTTTCCCACTTTAATTCTTGCAAAATGTAATTTGGTTCATGGGCTGCTACTAATAACTTGCAAAGCCTGATTTCCTATTTTTAAAATCTTCTTTTCTAATAACACCTCATCTTGTTTTTGAAATGCACAGAAGCTCAATGACTCTATCTGCCTTTCACGTGCTGATTTCTGCAAAGCTGTGACATGGGGAAGGTCAGCGGGGCTTTTAGCTCATGCATCTATTCTCCTGCTACCTCATTTGACTCTGCTCATCCAGGGCTTTGTATTATTGGCTGTGCAATTTCCCTATTTTACAATATTTTCCATGTCACCATTGCACATAGAAGCATATACGTGCAAAACATTTTGTATGTCTTTCTTATTTAGATGCTGAGTACAATGTCCATGTCATAGTTACATCTGTGGAATTGGAATTAAACACAGGCAGTGATTTTTATTCTGTGTTGTTTTAGACTTTTGACTCCAAAGAGAATAGCTTACTTATATTAATTGTATTTATACAGACTTTTTTCTACCACTGAGCTGTGAAGTGGAATGTGTTGAAATAGTTATTCTAATACCACTTGTCACCTATATTTGCAATGGCTTCTGCTCAGCACAAGGTCCCCTCAGCTCACCTCTGAGCCTTTGAAGAGTTCACTTTTTATGTAAATGCAATGTGAAGCACTTAATGCAAAGGCTCTTGAATTCTAATTGTCATAGTATTGGTACAGGATGCTTGCTCCGATTGGAATATTTTACCATCAAACATTTCCTAAGCCCAGTGAATAAGCCATAGTTCTCTGGAGGAAGACAGAACCAGTAGAATAGGTTTGTCCTCTCTTTTCTCCATTCTCTCTCTCTCTTTCTCTTTCTCTCTCTCTCACACACACAATGATAGATAGATAGATAGATAGATAGATAGATAGATAGATAGATAGATAGATAGATAGATAGATAGATAGACAGGATGCATAGATGATAAAAAAAGATAGATTTAGTAAGTGGAACTGTGGCTTAAATGGTAGAGTGCTAGCTTTGAGCAAAAGGAGCAGTGACATCACCCAGGCCTAGATTTCAAGCCCCAGCAGAGTAGAGAGAGAGAGATAGAGACAGAGACAGACAGAGACAAAGATACAGAGAGACATATACAGAGACAGAGAAAAAGAGAGATCTAGTCATTGAAATCTATATGTCTGTATCTGAAAAGAAACAGTTATTCGGTTCTGTTTATGTGTGTGTGTGTGTGTGTGTGTGTGTGTGTGTGCATCTAAAATAGCTGTAATAAGGTGTATATATGTGTACATATATACATATAGGTGTGTGTATGTGCATATGAGAGATAATATGGGTGTGTGTGTGTGTGCATATGCGAGATAATGAAAGAGAGAGAATAAGACATTGGGTTAGGTAGTTGCAGAGACTGAGAAGTCTCAAGCTCAGAGGTTGGCAAGCTGGAGCCTCCTAGTAGTGTCAGTGAGTGCCAATTTTACCTCGAAGCTTACACTTTATAGTGCTCTAGTGTTTATGTTTTGAGTCTTCTTGAAGAAAACCTACTTTGAAGGACCCCCAAGTTGATACTGAACAAGTAGAGTTCAATAGATCTGCCCCTAGTGTCATGAAGAAACTAGACTCCATCCCAAGCTCAAGCAACATCACACAGGACTGGGGTCTCTGTGAGGTCTGAATAGCCAGGTCTCTTTATCTTGAGGTCCAAAACCAGTACTGTAACCCATTTGACCCGTGCCAGATGGGGCTTTGAACATCCACCCTTCCCTTACTCCTACCCTTTCTCCAGTTGGGATCTACTTCACAAGGTATCTAAAGTCTCTCCATTAGTTATTTTCCTACCAACTTTCACTAGGGATCAGTAGCACTCTCACAAATGCACATCCACTATACAATGTCCTAACCTGTAATTAGGAGGGAGTCTCCAGCCCTGGCAGGAGGCTTCCCACTGCAGGTTTTCTCCCGAAGAAACCTGTGCAGGTGTTGAGCTAGGTCTTTGTCTATTATACATGTCTTCTAAGCCTATTAGTCTCCAGCTAGAGAGTAATCCAGATCTAAGGGTCTTGACTTTTCATATCACATCATGCTTGTTAGTACTTTGCAAACAAGCTTATAAAATAAGTAATACAACTATTGCCTCTCTCTCTCTCTCTTTCTCTCTGTGTGTGTGTGTGTGTGTGTGTGTGTGTGTGTGTGTGTGTGTGTGTGTATGTGTGTGTGTATCTATTATTTCCCATTCCATTGCTGGGGCTGGAACTCAGGGCATTGGCATTGTTAGCCTTTTCACTCAAGGCTGGTACCTCATCTCTTGAACCACAGCTCCACTTCTGGCTTTTTGGTGGTCACTGGAGATAATGTCTCACAAACTTTCCTACTTGCTTGGGCTAGCTTCACATTGAGATTCTTACATCTTGGCTCTTGAGTAGCTAGGATTGCAGGTGTGAGCTACCAGTGGTTGCCATTGCTTCCACTTTCTCTAATAAAGATATGCTTCTGAGCTTACCCCCAATTAATTGATGGCAGAGCTGAGTGCCCAGTACTATGCACAGCACTGCTGCATTCATTAACTGATGCATTGATTTCATTCTTTATAGTCTTAGGGCCTCACACCTTCCCTTATTCTCATTCCAGTGACTATTACACTATTTTAGCAAACCACCTTTTTGGGTGTCCCAAGATTTTTTCTTTCCTGGCAAGTTCAGTCCCTGTCAATGACTGTCATCAAAAATGCTGACCATGAATTTCAGAACCAAACGCTTCAAACTTTCTCTGCAGGTTAGAAAGACGGATCTCACATCTTGCACATCCATCTCTGAAGAACGTGTCGGCTGCTTCTCACTCCGTGGGACATATATCACTTCTAAAAGGCTACCGCTGCCTCTTGCCAAGCTGAGAACTGATTGGGTAGATGAACCAGCTTTCCCTGGCCTGTGATGGGCAGAGAATTCTGAGGCAAAGCCTTGTGCTTTCTTTATCCTGTGAAGACAACTGCTGTCAGTCCTGTTTCCTATTTTAAAATCACTCCCTGGGGAAAATTAAGCATTGTTTTGCTTCCTCTAACAGTCTGTGGTTGCCAGCTCCTCACTACCCCTCCCTGTCTGGAAAAGCAAAAAGCCACATTTCTGGTGCACAAGTTCTGTCTTCCTGAGGCTCTGTTCCCCTCCTTTCTTTAAAAAAAAAAAAAAAAAAAAACATATTTACCATTCCTTTTCATTTTCAGTCTCCACATTCCATTCTGGACTGAGTGAGATAAAACTGGGGTACTAGCTCATTCCTGGCCTTTCTAAATACCCTATCATTGGCACATTTGTATTAGATATTGATTTCTGTTTAATAGAATAAGCCAGGAAAAATCACACTCTTTGTTGGCGTTCAAAGGATAAACCATAAAAGCCATTAAGAAGAACTGTAAGTGTAAGAATGATTAATGGGACTTGAGGTGCCGTCCAGCGACTATTTCCAGATAATGTCTTTGAGAGATTCCATTGCTTCTGGCTGCAGTTCAGAGCTATTTATTTGCAAGGTGAAATTCTGAGTAATGATGTTTCCCAGGCAGCTTGACTGACAGTGTTAAAGAGACAGAGCGGGATGGCCTTGAACTCACATCTTAAAGGGTTTGCTGAGAAGAGTTGCTAAAAGACTTTAGAGGTTATACTTTGAAAGACAGTGTGGCTGCCCCCCAAATACCCCCACTCTCAGTGAGCCATGAATTTCCTCATCATGAAGGCCTGCTGGACTAAAGATTTATAGAGAAGAAGAGATTGTCAAGAATTTTGGATTCCTGACTTCTGTGAAATCAGTGTGCACTTTTTTTTCCTTCCTGGCATGGGGCCTCATTTGGAATTGGACAGTAATGCAAACCCTTAGAACAATGTGTTTGCCAGGACCCTGTTCCCGAGTGAAAATTTAAAAAAAAATCACTTGTAGATACCTGGGCTAAATAATGTGCATATATTGGTGTGGTTTTTGGTGCTTAGTAGTCTAACCTATTCTTTGCAGTAAAGCTTCCATCACCCAGACTGACCCTAGAGCAGTATTTTCCATAAGAGTTACTTCCAATAGACATTAGACAAGTAAATAAATGGATGTATGAAAGATTGTGAAGATGGATGGGTGAGGAAATAGAAGCTATTATTTTTGCAGCATCTATAATGTCGAAATCAGTGATTTATTTTCAAATTTTAATTTGATATGATCTCCAATATGCAGAAGAGAAAATTGGGGTTCCAAAGTGATGAAGGTGACAGGGTTGAAATGTAAGACTATCTTACTTTCCAGTCTTGCAGGGAAGTGATTGTCAAAGTGATTGCTTCCTTTGGTCAGCCTTGTGATTTTTATTTTCCCTGGAAAGATCTTGCTTTGGACAGGCAGGGTAGCTATGTTGATTATAATTCAGTTACATATTATACTTCTATTGTAATTAAGGCAGCCTTTTACAAGTTTGTTGAATTTTAGATACGTGCTGTTTCCATTAATCAAGACGGATCCTGTTAAAAAAAAATTTCAACCCTCTCCAAATTAGTCAGTTGAACAGGATTGTGAATCTATGTTCCACCCAATCAGAATGAGGGACAGTACTGTGTTACTTACAAAACCTAGGCAGACTTCTTGTTCACCATGATTGCATACATGGATTCTTGTTAGTTGCGTGCTCTTCTGCAGAAGTAAACTTAGCCTTACCAAATTCCTTATGGGTTGGTGTCTTTGTTCCTGTGTGGCACCACACTACTTGATACATTTTCAATACTCCCTCCTGAAGCGTGGGAAGATTGTATATTCTGTTTCTATAGTGCAAATAGTAATTCACTTTTGCAAAAAGAGAGGTTTCATGAATTCTGAGGGCCTCTCTCCTTGTCTTTACGTATATTCAGATATAATACTTGTCCTGCTTAAAAGTTTATGCTGATTGTATTCCAAAAAAATCTTAAAACTCCATTAGGAGCTGAGACTACTCCATAAATGTTGATTTGGGCTGATATTTATCTTAAAGCACTTCTGGAAGCAGATGGGAGAGGAAGTTGGTTCTGTAATTAACAAAGGCTTTTTAGTTGTGCTGTGTTTATGCTTTTGCTCACTGTCCAAGTGAACATCTTACTACCTTCTCCTTCCCACCCTTCCCCCTCCGACTTCCCCCTACTTTCCAGAGCACTCTATTGCTTGGCTCCTGGCCTGGAAACTTATTGTCAAAGCATTTTCCTCCATTAACCCACCTTACAGCCTCATTCATGAGGTTTCTTTTAGTCCCACATAGCCTAACCAAGGTCCATCTCTTGGTGGTTTTACCTGTCTATTCTGATCAGTGGTAACAACTTCGTTTCCTCCAGAGACTCAGAGAAAAGACCAGGAAGAGGCTATTTCCTACAAACACTCTGACAATCCTTCTGAGAACACTCCCACAAAGTTTTGAGGCCAGTGTGCATCTTTGAAAGAAGATACTTCATCCTCTGGGAAAATGAGACAGAAATTGTTCCTTAATTACTCCTTTGGAGCATTTTAATGATTATTTTCTCTCCACGCTGCTGCAGGTTTCTTCAAAGTAATGAGCAATGCCATTTTGACAGCCAGGATCTAGATAGATTTTCTATCAACTGAGCCAGGCTCCGATAATTTATCACTGAAAATAATAATGATGATAATAATAATAGCAAAATAACCACCCTGATTATGATTGACAAAATGTCATTGGGAGAAAAGAAGGATTTAATTGATTAAAGCCATTGAAGGTAAATAGAGACTCAGGATGGGAGAATTGTACCCTAAAAAGACTTATTCCTCTTTGAATAGAGAGTAACAGGAAACTTGACCCTGGGCTGTTGTGAAAGCCGGCACCTGGGCTGGTGTGACAAGGTAATTAGTTATGTCTTCAGCAACCGATTTTTAAAATACCACAGGCCCAAGGAAGAGAGATAAATTTATTATAGCTGAGTAGTATTTTATGTTCTTAAGCAAATAACTGAAACTAAGTTATAGATAACTTGGATTGTATTTTAATCCATTTAATGCTTTCTCCTTCTACTTACATTCTTAGTTATCTTACTTTCCACACCATTTTCTTTCTGTGGCTTAAAAAAGTGTTATCCTTACTTCTTCCTTTCACTGCAGTTATTCACCCAAGTCTTTAGTTTAATTCTTCATCTATCTATCTTTTTTCATTCAGCTTGGGCTGGATTCCCTCCAACTTGTTATCCCCTTCATTCTTTTTCCGTACCCTTCCTCTCTTCTTTTGCTTAGGTCTTGCTCCTAAATTTGACTTCCCCTTTTCCAATAGCTCTGCACCACTCACAAGGTCATAAGGATGCCTTTTTCCCCAGGCAGGATTTCATTTTCACCCTTGGTACTAAGGTGGACAGCTCTCCATTCATCTGTCTTTAGGGAAAGTTACAGAATGCTTGATTGTCCATTTATAACATCATCTGCCAGGGCTCTTGTGCCAGAAAGAAAGTAAAATACTAAAATGATTTACTCACATTAAAGCATATCAACTAACTTGGCTCTAGATTCATCTCTTAAAATATTATTTCATCTATTCAGTTGGTATGTATTTATTTATTCATTTGGTCAGTGCCAGAGATTGACCTCAAGGTGTTGTGTTCTTTTGCTACTTTCTTACTCTGCGATGGGAGCCATGCCTCTAATCTGACATTTTGCTGGATAATTTGAGATGGAATCTCAAAGACATTTCCCCCCCCCCCCCCGGCACCTTAGGCTGGTTGCAACGCAAATCCCAATCCTCCAGTTCTCTGGCCCCTGAGTAAGCAATTATAGGTGTGAGCTACTAGTGTTGGGATCTTAATTCTATTTTCAATGTGTAGAAATTCCAATGTGAAGAAGAGAACACTAACAAGACTTGCATAGCTATTACAGTGGAATTATCCTGACCAGTTAATTCAGTCCATCATGCAAAATGAACATGGGAATACACTGATGGGCTTTTGACCACACCAGAAGGAACACGAATCCTTTTCTTGAATGGGTAATATACCCAGCCACAGGAGAACCTCAGGCTTCCTGTAACAATGAGGTTGAGATCTATAAATTAGGTCTTTCCATGCTGCAGTGATTGGCTCTGAGGACTGTGGACAGAGCTTGTATTTCCTTTCAAGGTGGTGTATGTGTGTGTGTGTGTGTGTGTGTGTGTGTGTGTGTGTGTGTGTGTGTGTGTGTGTGTGTGTGTGTGTGTGTGTGTGTGTGTGTGTGTGTGTTCACTGTCTGAAACTGTTGCAAGGTCCAGACTTTCCAAGCATCAAAGCTCTTACTGGAACAGAGAAACTTTCATTTTAGGATGTAGCCAATGATACTGAGGGATGATGAAGAACAGGGAAAAGGGAAAACTGAGTAATTGATTGATAATAAATTCAGGAATGCAAAGCTTTCTCATAAGGTTCCTTTATTTCCTCATCAATCATCTTACACATATGAATTCTAACTTAAGAAAAGCAATTAATATCATTTTCTACACCCAGCCACAGCAAGGGTCTGTTCTCTTTTGCCTCTGACTACAACAGGCTAGATTTCATCCTAAGAAACTAGAAATGAACACAGGGCCCTGCCTTGGCAATTGGTTATGGGACTGAGTTGCTGCAGTGTGAATTTCTAGCTTGCCAACTATAGGAGATACAAACTGCCCCTTGTCATCATCTTTACCGGGTATGAAAGGGCTTATCAGGCATTGTGTGTGTGTGTGTGTGTGTGTGTGTGTGTGTGTGTGTGTGTGTGTGTGTGTGCACACGTGTGTGTTTTAGTGCAAGTCCTGGGGCCTGAACTCAGGGCCTGGGCACTATCCCTGAGCTTTGATAGTCAAAGCTAGCACTCTATCACTTGAGCCACAGCTCCAATTGTGTTTTTTTTCTTTTCCGTGCTTAATTGGAGATAAGAGTCTCATAGACTTTATTATCTAGGATGTTTTTCAAACCTCAGCCCTCAGATCTCAGCCTCCTGAGTAGATAGGATTGCAAGTGTGCGACGCTGCCACTGAGCATTATCTGGTGTTTTGTATACAGCAGGCAGCAGTTGTGAATTGATTCCTTTCTGAAGCAGCCTAATGGATCAAGTCTCATAGAAAGCAGCCACATTCAAGGCATGCATTTAGTGGCACTGCAGAATATTTAGGGAAAAAATCAACTCCTGCATAAAAATACTTTTAGAGCACAGACCATAGTATACTTTTGAATACCTTTAATGATGAAAAGCATGCTTCCTTTTGTTCCTTGCTTAAACAAATAACTTTCTTCATGTTTTAAATTTAATTTTGAAAAGGTGATGCACAGAGAGGTTACAGTTACATATGTAAGGTAGTGAGTTCATTTCTTGTTGAACACTGTTACCCCTCCCTCATTTTTCTTCTACTTTCTCTCCCTCCTCAGCAGCCCCCCTCAAGTTGCAAAGTTCATTTCCAGCATATTATCTTGTATCACTGTTGCATTTGTTTGTCCTTTATCTCACCATTTTGTTGTCCCCCTTCCTCTCCCTAATTCAGATAAATGTATATACAATACCCAGGGTACCAAAATCAAATATAGTGACAACAAGGGATAAACCAAAGGGGAAAAAGAGAAAAAAATGAAAGAAAAAGAAATAACTTTACATAGTACATTAAAGACAACAACAAAGAAAAATTTCTTATTTCCATATCTTGGAGTTCATGTTGCTTAGCCTCATATTATATGGTCATGTGTACATAGCTATTGAGCTATTGTGATCCTCTTCCAGGACTATCCTAGACATATACTAATTATTACAGATGAGGAAAGCCATTGAGTTTATGTTTCTTTGGGTCTGGCTTACTTCACTGAATATGATTTTTCCATTTCCTTACAAATGGGGCAATATCATTTTTTCTGATGGAAACATAGGACTTTTAAGCATAAACTAGGTACCTGACAATGCTCTAAGAGCCCAGAAATCTGGAGCAAACAAACTGATAAAGTCTCTGTACAGCTGGGTGTTGGTGGCTCACACCTGCAATCCTAGCTACGTAGGAGGCAGAGATCTGAGGATTGTGGTTGAAAGCCAGCCAGGGCAAGAGAGTTCATGAGTCTTTTATCTCCAATTAATCACTTGAAAACTGGAAGTGGAGTTGTTGCTCAAGTGCTAGAGCACTAGCTTTGAGCACAAAAAGCTCAGGGAGAGTGCCCAAGTCCTGAATCCAAGCACCACACACACTCAACACACACACACACACACACACACACACACACACACACACACACACACACACACACACACACACACACACACACACACACACACAAATCTGTAACACTGTGCCCATATGCTGGGAGTGGAACTTAGTGGTAGAGTGCCTACCAGCCATACAAACAATATCCTGGGTTTGATTACCAGCACCACAAGGAACAAAAAACACTGCACTCATGAAGGAAAGAGCTAAAATAATCTACAACGTAATATGTCTGTGGCTAACTGGTGCTAATGAGAAGCCAGAAAGTACTAGAAAGGAAAGAACGTTCCAGAGAGATGAAAAGACATTGAAGTTTGCATGGGACTGAATTTGGAAATCACTGAAAGGTTAGTCAGACAAGGTTTGGTAATAGTTATTGATCTTATTCTGGGTGGAAGCAGGTTTTGCTTAATGACAGATTGGAAAACATAAGAGAAGTCCATACATGTTAAGGAGATGTAAATGAAGAAGGGGGACTATTGTATTTCTGAATATTTTACAGAGCTGAGGCCAACTGTAGAAATTGCACAAGTACTTTTACTTGTAGCTAGGAAGGTACAGATCTCTGCTGGGCTCTGCTATAGGACACAGGACAACACAGCAGGTACCCGTGCTCCTGGAGTTAATTACACACATCTGAACAGTAAGCAGTGGACATTACAATTAAGTAATGCTATTAAGCAATTAAGCTTATTTTTTATTTGACAGATACAAATTATGCATATTTATCTTGTATATCATGTTGTTTTGAGAGATGTGTGCATTGTTCAAATGGCTAATTCACATATGTATTTATCACCATGGACAGTGTTTTTTGAACCATTATCAGGTACACAATGTTTTATTACTAACGCTAGCCCCCATGTTGTACAGTATATCTCTTGAGCTTATTCTTTTGTCTAACTGAAATTTTGGACCCTTTGACCATCCCCATCCTCTAGCTGATAGTATTCACCAGTGAGTTCTCAGTTTTCTATGTGATCAACTTTTTCAGATTCCACATACAAATGAAATCATGTTTTACTTGACTTTATTTACTTGCCCTATTTTACTCAGCATAATATCCCCTAGATTAATTCATTTTGTCCTAAATGACAAGATTTCCTTTTTGTGATTGACTAATATTCCATTGTGTATATGTATTACATTTTCTTTACCTACTCGTCCATTGCTGGACACTTAGGCTGACTCAACAACCTCTTGGCTCTTGTGAATAGTGCTGCATTGAATATAGTAGATATTTCTTCAACACAGCCATTTAATTTCCTCTGGATATGTGCTCAAGAATGAAATTTCTGGACCATAGAGTAGTTCTAAATCTAATGTTTGAGGGCTTTTCATACTATTTTCCATAATAGTTGTACTAATTTACATTTTCATCAACAGAGCCAAGGGTTTCCTTTTCTCTATGTTATGTTGTGGCCAACACTTACATTTGTCTTTATGATAACAGCCATTCTGAAATAGGAGTAAATAATGTAGAATTTATTGGCTTCATTTTATTTCTGTTAAGAAATGTGGCAGTATTGAAGCCACAATCTCATATTGCTGGAAAGAATGTGCATAGGACTTGATCAGAAAAACTCTAGATGATTAGCCTCTGGCTTTGGGCAGGTTATTTAAATTCTCACAATGCCAGTTCTTATCTAAGATGGAATTAAAATCCATCTTATATAATTGCTGACATAATTCATTTGGTGAAAGAATCTTACTTGTAATAGCATCAGAGCTTATAGGAGAGAAAGTATTACTACTTATCTTAATCAATAATAGAATTCAGTAATAATTATGGGTTCTGTATAGATTTAAATGCATAGCATTTGATTGTTTTTCTCAAGCATGTATCAATATTTATTGTCACACTTTCTAAATCAACACCAGAAGTATGACAAGTACATCTGTGCTCAGACCGGCCAGTGTAGACTAAAGTTTTGAATCTTGAAGAATCAAGTTATCTCTATGCATCAAGGCCTAATTTATGCATAGTACATCAAGGATACGGAAGATGCTTACAATTATGGAAAACATCCTTTGTGAATTTAGTTGGTGGGGACATTAACTTGTTCAACCACTCTGGAAAGCAGGTTGGAGGTTCCTCAAAAGACTAAACATGGTCCTTCCCTATGACCCAGAATTTCCACTCCTGGGCATTTATCCAATTGACCACAAACCAGACCACAGTAAACCGTGTCCACTGTCGCATTGCTTACCATAGCTGAAATATGGAATCAGCCCAGATGCCTCTCAGTGCACAAATGGATTAAGAAAATATGGTACATATACACAGTGAAATTCTACTCTTCCATCAGAAAGAATGGCATTGCCCCATTTGTAAGGAAATGGAAAGTCTTAGAAAAAGTTACATTAAGAGAAGTAAGTCAGACCCAAAGAAACTAGGTTGCATAGTTTCCCTCATTTGTGATCACATAGAATATGACTACAAATTTACAAGTAAACATACTCAATTTTTTAAAGTACATTGGAACATGAAAAATTATACAGGTATCTCAATGCATTATGACATCAGAGACCTGCCCTTACCCACACTAGTATCTGATCAGTTGGCTCTACCCAGGCTCTACCCAAGGACTAGCTACAGTTTCTCCTCCCTCTTCTTTGAGTTTCCAAGTGACAGTCATAAAGACTGAGCAACACGTTGGCCTTTCAAAGGGTATTCTTTCACAGAGACTCATCATAGAGCAAAACCTCAGAGAAAATCCGTAGATTGGGCTTTGCAGTTCACTAGGGCTCCTCTTTTATTCCTATCAGAGACACATGAAGGGAGGAAATCACAATTATTCCCACTGCTTTGCAGGTGTGTATAACGTTACATGGAAAAGTGGAGTAACTTATTTAAACCAAGGGTGCTTCCATCACTGACACAGTTTTGGTTTCAAATCGGCTTGTGATTTGCATGCTTTTCATGGACGTTAATGCATAGTGTCTCCAATTATATATAGCATTTTTTATTTATTACTATTGTTTAAGCCAAAACAGCTGCAGAAAATAATAGAAACCAATATGATTTCATTGACTAAAAATGTCCTTCCTCCCTCTCCCCAACATGGAATTAGTTCTTGGCCTCATTGCTTAATTTCAGGAAATCACATCAGCCCTTGATGCCTCCATTTCTCCATTTGTGAAACTCATGATAATCACACCACCACCTTTCCCACAGCAGGAGGGAAGGCTTAATAATTTAGCACTGGCAAAGCACTTTGCACTCTTAGGATACATCTCACTAAAAACATCAAAGTATTACTGCATTTATTATTAATAAAGAAGCATGGCCCTAACATCTTACTCCCAAGAGAACCTCTTTGTCACTTCTCTGCGTGCAAGTTGGGTGCCATTTTCCACAACCCTCTTTAAGTTTCTGGCCAACAACCTGCTCATTAACCTAGATAACACCACTATTTTGGACTCTTCTACTGCCTTTCATCTAGGGAACTCAAAATGACTTGCTAACACCATTAAGTCAAGCATCTTTACATAGAGGTGAAGTGTCACAAAGATCAGAGATCAGAGTGATGGGAGGGTGGGGATGAGATTTTTTTCAGCCTTGCTGAGCCAGCACCAGTAACTGGGTTTCCATTCCTGTCACAGGAAGGAAAAAAACCCTCAGCAATGTGAGTCTTCCTATCCTCCCCTTCCTTAAATGTGAGAAAATGGAAGTGTATTCTCTGGTATGCACTATTTTCAGCACCTTCCATAAAGAAATCAATTAAATGTGTCTGACAGTTTTGCCCAACAGTCTGCTGGCAGAAGGTTTAACTTTATATCATCTTCCACAGCCCCCCAAACAAAACAACCATTTCATTTCATCCTCAGTGAAAGCAACTTCTATTTATCTTGGTGAGGTTCCCATTCTTGCTAATCTACAGTTGCCAGTCGGATCGCCTTTGTTCTCAGTACTTTCTGGCTATTGCATCTTAGTGCCGGAGACTCTGAGTCTATGACAGAGGAAGCATCATTTTTGTCATTTTAATGAATGGAGTTCTACTCAGGCACCAAACTTCCCCACAGCAGTCCTTCACTGCCATCAAGATGTCAGAAGTAAAATAAAACGAGTTGTTAGATAGCATTGTGAGCAGGCGATTCTGATCATTATTGAATTAGGTGGCTGAAGAGATCAGTTTGTTTTTTCCTACCCTTTCGAGATTACCATCCCCTTGATTTGAAATTATGAACAACTACAATAGAGCTTTAAACTACACAGGATCTCAACTAGTGGAAGTAGAGGAGATGTGACAGGCATTGTGTTAAGCACAAACACAAACCTGGTCTCATTTCTCTCTGTACCTACTTTTAGGTGCCAGTCACCTTTAGAAAATGATCAGTGAATACAAAAGAAGTAGTAGTATAATAAAGTGGGAAGGACAAAAGACTTGAAATCAAAAGACCCAGAGCCAGGTTCAGAGCGATGTGACCTGAAGATACTTGTTTAAAGTCCCCAAGCCTTGTTCCACATAGTCATTTCTGAATTAAGAATTATGAACTTGGTGACTCTATGTAACTCCCAGTGTAGAAACAGCAGACTAGAAGACACCATCAGAGTCCTTTGCATATTCTAAAATATTCTGCAAATATTCACCATTTATTTGTTTCATTAGTCAAAATTAAACTTTATTACAGAGGAAAAACTACAGTGCAAACAAAAATATAGTATATCCAACATATAAAATGAGCATACTATAATACATAACTATTCCTTGTCTATTAAGATGACTCTACTCTCCTTATACAATTCAAAGGGAAAAGTTAAAAAATAAATAAAACTTGGTAAGAACAGCAGTAAGGCCTAGAGATGGCCAGTTGAGATCCTTACCTGGCACCATGCTTTGGAAGACATACCTGAAATCATAAGAAAGTGCTCTTTGGGCAACAGAGAGAGATGTACCAATGATGTCATGTAACCAGAAATAGCATTTAACAATACAGAAGTGGGGCTGGGAGGGTGGCTCAGTGGTAGAGCTCTTGCCTTGCATGCATGAGGCCCTGGGTTCGATTCCTCAGCACCACATAAGCAAAAAGAAAGAAAAGCCAGAAGTGGTGCTGTGGCTCAAGTGGTAGAGAGCTAGCCTTGAGTTGAAGAACTGAGGGACAGCGCCCATGCCCAGAGTTCAGGCCCCACGACCGGAACCCCCCCCCCAAAAAAAAATACAGAAGTGAACTGCATCAGGGCTCTAATTTGTTTGCATAACCTCTAGCTTCATGATCAATGTAAATGGACAAATGATGTGTTTCTGCCTCAGTTTTCTCACAAATAAAACCATTTATGCCATTTCATACCTTGACGATGTAGTAAAGAATCAAAAATGATCCTAGCTGACAGGATGTGCAAACTGTCTAATTTAAGGTCTCATTATGGTAGATTCACGGTTTTCATGAGTTGTCATTTTTAGGCTCTTTTTTCTTCGGGGACCAGAGGAAAGAATGACTCCCCCTGAAATTCGGAATACTCCAAGGAGACAGAATTTCTAAGAGTAACAGGATGAAGTGAAATATGAAAATAATGTCAGCTGACCACCAGGAATAAACAGATTCCTGGCAATAGCTATTATTAGAGCATGGAATTGCCTCTCTCAGGAAGCGGTGGAAACATTTACTGCTCAACTGGATAAAGTCCACCCTCTCAGGGGGCCAGATGACCTGTCATTTCCTTCTACATTATCTATGAGCTTTTTCTAATAATAATAAAACCACTGAAATTGGCTACTGAGCTATAATCACTCTTGTATAGGTTTGATGCTGCATCGTAATTACCGCTGCCCGTGTCCTGAGATAATCACTCTCCATTTGGCCATGGTCTTTAGGCTCCCCCAATCTGCTGACAGCTAGATCCAAATCTACAGAGGGCTCCATTAGCATGTACGCTGGTGTTACCTGCCTTTGACAATGTCACTGCTTTTTAAGCTGAAATCTGAATTCAGTAGCTTCAGAAATACCATGAAAGTGTGCTGCTGTTTAAATGCTAATGCTGAGGTCTAGGAGCCATGGTAGCCAGCCAGGGGCTGTACTTCGTCTGATATGTTGGGCCTATGATTCAGTTTTTCCCACTTATTCAATCATAGCAAACATTTTTCACGGACTTTTTACAGTGTTTGCAAAAATGCCTTCTAAGCAGAAATAGAAAAAATACACTCTCCTCTTTGTACGGCTATATATATATATATATATATATATATATATATATATATATATATATATATATAAAATAAAAAAACGCTTTTGGAAGAATGATGAACAAGCCATATTTGTTACAAATGTGTTATTTACTGGTTATTAAATTCAGTCTCTAAGGAAAAAATTGTATATCCAAGTCTGTGTTTGTATGTGTGTGACATCATCATCACATGCCTGCATGATGTCATTTTGGTAAGTGACAGACCACACGCATGTTTATTATTCCCAAGACTATAATTAAGCAAGTGACATCATCAACATGCTGAGGTTATAATTGAGCAAGTGATGTCATAATGATGCTATAGGGCACACATCACTAACCTGTTTGTCATAAGACGGATGTAAACAAACCTACTGCCCCGCCAGTTACATAAAAATATCATACATGCAATTCAGGAAAGAACTGACTACTTGAGCATTGTGTTTTTAATTTTTTTAATTTACCCTATGAAGTGTGTGTGTGTGTGTGTGTGTGTGTGTGTGTGTGTGTGTGTGTGTGTGTGTGTGTGTGTGTGTGTTACTACAAATTGGATTCAGAGTCTCAAGACCTCATTTTACTTTTTCTCTCAACGATGGGGCTCTATCCATTCAAATCCCACCTGTCTGGCTTTTTGCTGGTTCATTGAAGATTACAAAGCCTTTTTGATTTATCTGCCCAACCTGGTTTCCAATGGGGATCCTCAGATTTCAGCCTCCTCGGTAGCTAGGATTATAAGCATGAGCCACCTATTGTATTTTTCATCACTGTTTTAGAGCACATTTATGCGCTCATACTGGTAGCAGGCTCACATTGTGTTTCCAGTGTTTTGATTGTATCAAGAGGACATATCAGCTGACTGACCAACACCAACAAGATTTGTATAAGCCACTCTGTGGTTTTTCCCACAGTCATGAAATCACCCCATGACATATTCATTAGAATGTGTTGTATCTACTAAAGGACACTTGATTGTGTGTGTGTGTGTGTGTGTGTGTGTGTGTGTGTGTGTGTGTGTGTCTTTCTTTTTAACTAAGCTTTGAGGGCAGACTATAGATTTACTTGCAGGATTAAAAAAATAACACTGTTTAGAATTGAATCTTTTCCTTTCCTTACCCACCCATCTCCCAAATGCTTTTCCCAGAAGTACAAATAATCACATTTTTAAAAAATCATTAAAAAGCATCACTGTGACTATTTTAGTAACTAAAAACCCAGGATACAGACTTAGGAAACAAAGGCACTTGACCAAGCTCCCGACTGTCCAGATTCCTGCTGCCTGCCTCCACACGGCCGAGCCAAGCCTGGTTTTTCTGCTCTTCCCTTACCTGTGGCTTCGGAAACTCAGCTTTTTGCCATCCACCATGGTGGTTCTGGCTCCCAGGATGTGGCGAATAATTGTCCCTCACAGCAGTGAATTCTCATGATGTTTCTTCTTTTCTTTAAACACTCTAGGAAAGAATCTTATCCCCATACAGGAGAAAACAAGCAAACAAACCTTTTGGGGTGTATGCTAGAGATGGAACTTAGGGACTCACAATGATAGACATATATTGTATCATTTAACTACATCCACAGCCCTAAGAAATATGTGTTTGAAGCTTGAACTCAGGCCCAAAGCTTTTTTGGGGGGGGTCTGGTTGTGGGGCCTGAACTCTGGGCCTGGGCACTGTCCCTCAGCTCTTCAGCTCAAGGCAAGCGCTCTACCACTGAGCCACCTTCCCAGCCCCAAGTCCCAAAGCTTTTTGTGCTCAAGGCTAGCACTCTACCACTTAAGCCACAACTCCACTTCTGGCTCTTTGGTGGTTACGTGGAGTTAAGAGTCTCATGGAATTTCTTGTCCTGGCTGGTTTTAAACTGCAATCCTCAAATCTTAGCCACCTGAATAGTGAGCATTACAGGTGTAAGCCACTGGCACCCAGCTTCTAAAAATGTTTTTAATGAAGAAAGAATCATCATCAAATGAGATCCTTGCTTGTATGCCTTAAAAAATGGTATTTCCTAGTATTGCGGTTGTAATTTCATTAAAATTTATTAGACAACTACTCAAATGTCTATTATTCCCTATGATTTTTAGAAGACTGATGGCTAAGGATTTTTCAGACTGAATCTTTACATGCTACTCTATAGAAACAATGCTTTTATTTTCACCATCTGAAATACCCCTCAGTCCA
Source organism: Dipodomys merriami (assembly GCF_024711535.1). Taxonomy (NCBI): domain Eukaryota; kingdom Metazoa; phylum Chordata; class Mammalia; order Rodentia; family Heteromyidae; genus Dipodomys; species Dipodomys merriami. The sequence continues at coordinate 10,193,664 of NW_027204381.1, forward strand.
AGAATGCATATTATTATCTTTATTTTATAGATAGGGAAATCAAGGTTCAGAAATGTTAAGTGGTTTGATTGAATTTCACAGTGAGTTGGTGACAGATTTGTACCTGAACATAATTTATCTCCAAATCCAGCACTGTTTCTGTGATATCTCTACAGCTGCAAGACAGTTTTGCATTCTTTGATGGATTTTTCAGTGTTTCTGACTGAGCTGTAAGCCCAGCAAGCTTCAGACTGGCAGAGAAATTAACTGCTTCATGGTGTCTGCCATCTTGGCCACTCTGAATTACAAAGTCGACACAGGTGACTGAAGCTTTCAGTGAGCCCAACAGTTCAAAATATTACTGAATACCTACTCAACTCTTGCTTCTCTGTGTTAGGATATACAGTCAGACATTAGGAATGCCTGTAACAGCCAGGAAACTTACACCTATAAGCCATAAAAACCTAGGAATGCTGAATGCTGAACTGAAATGGCTAGGGTGTGGAATGGACCAAGGAAAGGAAAAGCAGAAAGACACAGGAATCATCTGTGCTTCAGGAGAAGGAAATGGACTTACAAGGGTTGATTAGCACTTGAATGAACGGGCTGACTGTGAAAACTGGACTTCATGCTGATGGAAATGTAACAAGGGCATGAGAGGTGAGCTGATTAGGATAGGAGGGACATGATTGGGATGTGAAGGGAAAGTAATAGGATTTAAGGGAGATATGGTGGCACATGATGGGATATGATCCGGTAATGAGGAACATGAATGGGTGTGGCAAAGACAGGAAGAGCTGGTATTTGGACAAGGAAGGACAATATTGGGGAGGGGACATAAGGGACATGGAGACATAGGATTGGGACCTGAGGGGCAAGTGAGAGGACTGAGGGGAATATGGTGATATGTGAGAAGGAAGTGAGAGATAGTGAGGAGACATAAGAGGAACTCTTCAAAGGGACCTGATGGTAACATAGGACATTTGAGACATAGAGAAGACATAGAGAAGATCTGTGGAGTAGATGGGTTAGAGTTCACTCTTCTGCTTTGTGCACAAGTATAGAATAATATTTCTAGAACAGGATCTCCACAACAAGCAAGTTGTGATCAAGAGATTAATAGTGCTTGAAAGGGGGCAGCAGCATAGGCCTGTTTATGAGCCAACATTCTGCTAGTTCTTATTGTTGTGTAGAACAAAACAAGAAGTGTTAATTCCCTTGGTTACTTTCTTTAAGAAGCACCAGTCTGCAGGACTGGTGGATATAACAAAGCCTTGTACTATTGGAGCCCTCTTGAAACCACATGATCATACAGACTCCAGAGAGACAGCCCAAGATCGCAGCACATGAGCTTTGGAACAAGCTGAAGCCCATTTTTCTTGCTGGATCATCTCATTAACTCACCAGCTGCTAGTTTCTTCTGTCAGTACACTGCACCTGCGGCCACCATCATTCTCTGCTAGTAGTTGATCAGAATCTCAGAGCAACAATCCCATTCTGGGTTTTTCTCTGGGCAAAATTAGGACAGATGGGAAAGACCTCATATTGCATTGTACCCTGCAGGTTCCAGACTCCATGGCTCATGCCAGAATATCATATGATTTTCCTTACATGACTCATACATTGCTTGTCCTGTCCCCCTGACTCAGAACTATGGTACCAGGAAATGTGGAAACACATGAAAAGTAGGAATACACCATGACATATTTCTCATCAACACCCATCCCTATTTTCTGTTAAATATGTTCATTTGTTTTTGTGTTTCATGTTTCTTTCTATTCCTCCTGTTAATTCATCCAACTATAGTGATGGCTACCACTAAAGACTGAGCTCTATGGATTCAGGATTCTCGACTGCAAACCCAACCTAGGCAAGTAATGGTCCAGGTCTACATGTGGTAGTGCTCTGACTTGTGGTGACTGTTTTGTGGTATAGATATTGATCTTATTTCCAACTGCAGTCTAACAACAGCAGTGCACACACTGTATGCTGAGAGCCATCTTTAAAGTAGTAACAGGAATGTTTTCTGTAGGGAAAATATTTTCGTAACCTCAAAGAAATATCTTGGTGTAACCATGCACAGTAAGGTTTTTGCATAAGGGGTTAGCTTTATGATTTATAATCTTCTTTCATGAAAGAATAGCCTGGAAACTTTAGGCCACAGTGGTGTCTAAGGATTTGAAATATTTCTAATCCCAAAAGAAAAGCTTTAGGGAAGAGTTTAGCTGCCAGGAGCTCCCCCCTCCCCCCCACCCCCAGCCCTTCCCTCCCCACCTCAGCCCCAGTTACTCTCAAGGATGAGACAAGAGAAGGTTTGCATAGCTTAAGGGATGGTCCCTATTGCAATCTTATTAACATGCTTTGAAGTTATGGTGTCCCCATGACCAAAATATTCTCCCCAGATGTCATTGTCCTAACCTAGAATATTCAGAATATTCAGATACACCCCTGAGGGAAAGAGCCTGGAACTTGATACTTGTTTAGTCCTAAATAATGCCAACCAGCTCTTTGACCAGCTGAAGTCACTGTATCTTTCTTATTCTATCTTTTTATTATAAGTTAGACAAATGTGATAGTTTTTAAAATCCTCTCCAGCTTTGCCCTGTGTGAATCTATAAGAATTTTTTGTAGCCTATTATCCTTCAAACAGTTGGGGTATTTCAAAAAAAAACCACACTAGAAACAGCCGATAAGCCCAGATTATTCAAAGCTTGATTTACATCTGGGGTGAAAATAGAAACAAACAGCTTGCATGGGTGAATGATTAAAAAAATCATTGAAGGCTTGAAAAAAATACAAATTACAAAAAAAGCAATAATTCACAGGGAAAGGTATCTCTGAAATGCATGGCTAGACCCCAGCATTCCCTTGCCAGCTATTAAAAAACAAGATCGTTCTGGTTTCTATAATGCCTTTGACTTCATTGTGCAAAGTATCATTCTATATTCAATGTATATATGTGAAAGTGGGGCCAAGTAACTTGAGGAGCTGAGTGGGGCTGGGACACATGGGGAAGAGTTATAGAAAGGATAACATTGAACCAGATAAATTGTACTTATAACCTGACATGTTGAATTGAAGCCTCTTTGTTCAATTATTTAAAGATAAAAATAAATAAATAAAGCAAAACAACTTCCCCCCCAAAGGCATTAGTCTTAATAGGAAGTTGGCGAATGTATGAACCGGAAATGACTGCTAATCCAGGTAAGAATATATCCACATTAACATGATTTAAATTGAGGAAATAATTTAAAGGATATAAATGGCTAAGCAATGGGCAGCATCTAGTAGGAGCTTGGTAGTTATTCATGTGTGTGTGTGTGTATGTGTGAGTGTGTGTGTGTGAGTGTGTGTGTACCCTGGTACTGGGGCTTCAATTCAGGGCCTCACAGTCTCACTTGGCTTTTTTGCTTAAGCCTGTTGCTCTACCACTTGATCCACATCTCTATTTTTGGCCCTTTGGTGATTAATTGGAGATAAGAGTCTCACAGACTTTCCTGTCTAGGCTGATCCTCAAAACTTAGCCTTATGAGTTGTTAAGATTCCAAGTGAAAGGTGTGGGTGCCCAACTCATATAATCACTTATGACAGTATATTGTTATAAATTTTGTGTTTACTAATTATTATTGTTAATCTCTTACTGTGTCTAATTTGTAAATTTAACTTTATCCTGAATATGTATGAAAAATATATATTAGACTTCCTATTTATAGTGTTGGCTCAGTTTAAATCATCTACTGGGGGTCTTGCAATGTGTCTTTCTAGGATAAAGAAGGACTATGGCAAACCCATTTTTCAAACCAATTTAGCTTCCTTATGGAGAGTATAAAACTAATAAAACAGCTTTTATTAGTGTGGCAGACACTGTAGTATGTGTGCACACAAACATATATGGTTATGTGTGCAAGTTACACTTATATTTGTAGCTATGTGCACATGTATTCTTATAAATATTTAGCTATTCTTGAATACCCAATGTTGTCTTAACACAAGTCCTTATTTTCCAATTTTTCAGTCAAGGAACATGAGATTCACAAGCAACTCACCCAATATCCCTTAGCAAGTCAATAAAGCCCAGATTTGCAACCTTAGACATTGCCCTTATTTTTACATTATAGCCCATTTCTCAAGGAGGGGCACTGGGGTGAAAACTTCTTGAGAGGCCTGGTTTATAAAGTGTTAATTTTAACATAAATAAAATAGGCCAATGACTTAACATTATTTAGCTTTACTCTATTTATGAAAAGGCAAGTGTGAATATTGACCTCACAGACCATTGCCATGATTGAGATACATAGCACACAATCCTGTCTACGGAAATTCCTGAAAGAGCTCTAGCCTGCACAATATGTTAGTTGGTACAGTACAGTGTATTTATTATGTTTTCTCCAACTCTCTTTGGACTTAGAGTATTTTTTTCTCTTATTAGTAGAAATGTAAGCCAGGCACCAGTGGCTTATGCCTGTAACCCTAGATATTCAGGAGGCTGAGGTATGAGGATTGAAGTTTAGGGAGGGGAAGGAAAAAAACAAAATGCTGAAATAAGGATACAGGTTGACCCATTGTAACAATGAGATGCACAAGACACTGTTGAAGATGAACTTTACAACTTCAGGATGAGGAGGGAGGAGTTGGGAAGGTGGGAAGGAAAGGATGGTAGGGGAAAAACAAAGGAGGAGGTAACTGCTAGATATGAAATGTACTCATTACCCTACTCATGTAACTGTAACCCCTCTGTACAGTATCTTTACAATAAAAATATTCTCAAAAACCAACCAGAATAGCAAAGTCCATGAGGCTGTTATCTCCAATTAGACAGCAAATCCAGAAGTGGATCTGTGGCTCAAAATGGTAGAATACTAGGGCTTGAGCAAAAACAAAGCTAAAGACGAGTGTTTCTGGCCCTTACTTCAAATCTCAATATTAGCACACAAAGAAAGAAAGAAAAAAGATGACCTTTCTACTACCTCACAGAAATAAGCAAATATTTATTGAGGACCTTCTATTATTTAATAAACTTTGGTATCACATATGAGCATCGATGGAAGTAACAATTATAAACCTCTTGGTTGGGATGGTAAGAGTTAACCATGAAGTACATTATATGAATCCCAAGTCCTTAACTGCTCCCATGGCTTCAAAGACTTTCTTTGTTACAATTAACTCTGGGAAACTAAAAATGTCTCTCAACTTTGTCTTTCCTACTTGTCTCCATCTTCCCAGTTCAACTCAGCTCTCCTCCAGGGCTTTGAAGGGAACATTTCCTCCCCGTCACACTCACCTTGAAGCTGGGGACAATAGATTGCAGTGCTTTTCACCATACATCATGTCTCAATGCAGACCTTCAGGGGACAGGCCTGTTACATTACCCAGTCTACAAGGGCAGGTAATTTAATAAGGTTATCATATTTTCCCTCTACATAGAGACTTAAGAACAAACTGCTGCCCAGTGTTGTTCCATTTAAAAATCAGTTACTGAATAAAGCAAGTGGAACAATATGTAGGTACATAGTAGTGGACTCAGGCTTAGAGATACAAACTGGCTCTTCAGGCTTTTGTTTGGCATCAAGACCTGGAACAAGAGGGATCTTGGTGCTGTGTGGATGTTATTAAGGTCTCTAAAATAGGATGACATTGATATAGACAATCCTGACAAGGCATCTTGACTTCTATACATTCAGTTTTAAAAATGTATTTACTTATATAATTATGTCTTGACTCTTTCAAATTGCTGTCATTGCTCAGTTTAGCACTCCTTGCTACAGTTGATTAATTAACCTTTCAGGGATCTTACAGAGTGTTGTCTGTGAGCCAGCAGTGTAGTTTCAGCCATGCATGGATCTTTGTATAGCAGTGCTTGTGCATTTAATTATGAGAGTGAATTAATTTATTTCTCCTCCTCATTTTCCTTTTCTTTTATGAATGGAAAACAAAAAATGAGTTAATGATGTTAGTGTTTGGAGCCCACCATCCTGAGCTCCTAGTATCATGAGAAAAAGATAAAATTGAATGCACATGTTAGCAATAGTAAATAATTGTGATGTTAGAAATAAAATAGAAAGGTGAAAATTATCTCTGAAACTTAAGTGTAATGAAGTCGGTGAAAGTGTTTTTGTTACTTGCCCTCCTGGTCGATTCTTATAAAAAGTTAGCCTGTTGCTGACTTTTGACATTAGAAATTCTTGTTCTTTTTCTCTGACAAAACCTGGAGTTATTGGGATGACCAAACGATGATTCATCTTCCTGATCTGTCTCTTCTGCAAGATGTAGCTGCTGCGCTGGGAGCTTGGTTGGGCAGAAAAGATTTCCCTCATTTCTAAAGTCCACACCAGTTCCCTCATTACTGAGGAATGCATTGCAGGATATCTAATCTAATCTATAGAGCTGTATATGGTCTGGGACCCAGTTAGCTTAGAAATTGATTCCCTTCCTGGGCACTGTCCAGGCAGTTGAAAGAAGTTGAAGTTTTTATTCCAATATAGTTGCCTGCCTTTAAGGCCTGGTAACCTGAAGTTTCCCTGGAGAACTCTCACCTTGGAATGCCTGTCACCTGTGGTTCTTATTGCTTGTCCTAGCAGCATGAAATTCAGCACAGCAGATGAGATGTGCTTGCTGCTTTGTGGCGATAGTGGGGTTTTATCCTCTTCCCTCTCCAGCTCTAAGTCTGCCATTCCCCTGCCACAAAAGGGGCTTTCATTTATCATCATCATCGTTATCACTGTTACTTTAAGTCACAAAGATTCCAGCTGTTTTATTCAATGTGTTTTTGGACTGTGGTTCCAAGAAAATTCTAAAATTAAATGGAAAACACAAATGTTCATATTTCAAAGAAAAATTCAATCCATTAGAGGTAGAAAAAACAGAAATACTCAATATATAAATGTATCCATATCAAACAAAGAGGATGTAGAATGCTCTTTCTGATTTCCAACTTTATATGTCAGTAATATTAACAATACTATGGAGAAACTCCTGCATTTCTAAGCTAGATTATGTCATGGTCAGATAGATATATATGTGTTAGTTCAAGTTTTAGAGCTCTATCCTTGAGGGGAAAACAAAAAAAGCTCAGGGCCCCGAGTTCAAGCACCAAGCCCGGCAGAAATCAATCAATCAATCAACAGGTATGTAAACAAAAAAACAAATAAATAATAACCTTACCAATCTCATTTGAAAAGTCATTAAGTAATAAGTAACTCTCAAGTTCATGGTTATAGATTCAAGTTTTTGGAAATTCTTATTTTCCCCATGAAAACTTGAGTTTTTATCACTGCCAATAAATACTACTAGTTGTTTTTCTTGAAGTGACACTTCATTTTTTGAGAAAATGTCTTTGAGATAGCAATTCTGAATGACTGGTTTGTGGTCGACTCAGGAAGAGATATTATTGTGTGACAAATACATATATTTCTATTCTAGAGTTAGTGTTTCTCTTTCTGGCAATTTCAATTTATTTTTTTCTTTTTGTAAAGGTCAGTGAGTAAATATTTTAGTTTGTGGCCTACCTAAGCTTTCTATCATATGTACTATTTTTTGAACCATTCCTTAAGATGTAAAAACAAATATCCTTAATATGAGGGCCATACAAAATTAGATGGCATGCTGACTTAACCCAAGCCATAATTTGCCTATCCTTAGTTCTAGAAATCACATTTTTATATAGAGAAGTGCTGTTTGTATGAGTCCATGTTTTTTGTGTCTCCCTCTTTCCTGCCTCCTGGGGTTAGTACTGAGGTTTGAACTCAGGTCTTTTCATTTATTAAACAGGAACTCTACCACTTGAACCAAGTCTCTAGCACTTTTGTACTTTAGTCATTTTATGTCTTTGACCTGGCTGGCCAACTGGATCTTCTTACCTTTGCCCCTCTTATGGCTAGGATCTAACATATGAAATGACTACACTTGACTTTGGGATGGATCCTTACTTACTTTTATCTAGGCTAGGCTTGAAATAGGATTCTTCTGCTTTTCCCATTCCAAGCTCCTGGGATTATAGACATGAGCTACTGTGCTCAGCTACTTCCTTTGTTTTCACACAGATTTTTTTTTTTTTTTGCCAGAACTGGTGCTTAAATTCTGAGCCTAGTCACTGTCCCTGAGCTCCTTTTAGCTCAAAGCTAGTGCTGTACCACTTGAGCCACAGTGCGACTTCTGGCTTTTTCTGTGATTAGTTGGAGATCACAGTCTCACAGAGTTTTCTGCCCCAGCTGGCTATAAGCCCCCATCCTCAGATCTCATCCTTCTGAAGAGCTAGGATTACACTGGTGTGAGCCACCAGTGCCCAGCACATAGAATATTTTAAAATTCGTAATCAAGAGAAGATGTACTAATATTATTAACTTGCACCACCTCATTAAAGGCATTACTGACTGCATTGGGCATCTGTTTCCTTCCCTTCCTTTTTTCCTGTTGCTATGTAGCAGGCACTGTCTGGGGATGAAGTATAATAGTGACTATCAGTTTAGTTTAGTGACATTGCTTTGATTTGTGCTCAGGGGCCATAGGTTTTACCTAGTGGGGCTTTGGTCTTTTGGGTGCAAACATTAACATGATGAAAAGGGAAACAATGACTTAGAATTATGGTAAGGGAACTTCTGGTCTCACCAACCTTCTGGAAAAGTCTCAAGGCCAGAGCTTCCATGGAGTTTAGATGTTGAAAACTGCTGGTATAAACAGCAGTCCACCTCGATTTCCCAGGGGACTGACATAGAGGAACAGAAGGAAAGCATACAATTTTTGCTTAGTAAATTCTACATGTACATGCACCTAAGAAGTTCCTTAAAGAAAACATGTAGACCAAAGGAACAACTAGGTCTACATGTTTGAAGCTTGAGCAAGATTGGCAGTCACGAAGAGAAAGGAAACGTGGAGACAGATGGAAGCCAGGAGGCATTTAACTAAGTGTTTGTATGGATGCCTAACTTCAGCATCCCCTTTGATGATGAGAATGTTCCTTCTCTGGGTAAAGGGAAAGCATCTTTCTGTCCTCTGGACCTTTTGCTTTCAAGACAGAAAGAGGAGGTCAGAGTCTCTGGGAAAATTCTGTGTTTTTTTTTCATTTTTTTGTTGCTCAGAATAACCAATATACCAAGATGCATATTTGGGATAGAAATCCTTCTTTGTCTGGATGCCATTCCCCATAATTTCTCATGGTAGTCTCCTGAGTGGAAGAGTTAAGAACTCAGAAAGGATATAGCTGAGGTAATGGTCCCACAGGCCCTTAACCTTTTGAATCTCAGTGATGTCCTCAGCAACATGGGGGAAATGATACTAGTTACTAACAGGATTTAAAGACTAAATGAAGTTTTAAGTAAAGCACTTAGCAGAGTGCTCAGAATATAATGACTTCATGGCCAATTATGCCCTTCTTTCCTTTTTATGTTGTGAATTAATTTCTTGTGTGCTGTTAATTACATGCAGGGGAGAAATAGCATACTCAAAGCAGAATCTATCAGTAGACTTTCAGGCACTGTATGAGGAAAAGTCTAGAGGAAGAGCTTGGATCTACCCTGGATACTGCAAAAGAGTGTTTAGGCCAGGACCCTAGAGGAGCCCTTCGAGCTACCTTGGATGGCAGGTGAGCCTCTTAGAATGACAGTACCAAGTTCCTCTCAACCTGAGGCTTTTCATTTTTTCTGAGCTTTAGACCCCTTTGAAGTGTACATGTGCTTAGGGTTAACACATTAAATCCAGCAGTGAGTTAAATAACTAACAAATTTGAAGAAATGTTGAATGTAAAGGATGGATCAAAGCTTGGAAAAGTTTCTGGATATTGGGGTGCTATATAGGAATAAAAAGACAAATTTGAAAGGAATTGGGCAAGGCAAAGTTTACTTCTGCAGAAAGATATATGCCAACACAAATCCTACCATGTTAATATGTTTTCTATGCCTAACACACTATTACCCCTCTTTCGGGTTAGTCAGAATTTAGGTTCAGAATCTTGCCTGATTGGCTAGTTTAAAGAGGATTAGTGAACAGGAACACCATGTAACTAAAATTTAAAGGACTTGTAACAGGATGTCTTAATTGTTAACAGGAATAGGATATAGCTAAAATGTAATCAATAGGGTCCAAGCTACCTGACCCAAGCAGGAACTTCCCAGAAAAATGATTCTAACACAGCTGACTGAATGGAAGCAACTGGTTTGTTGGAAAACACTTCAGTTTTTACACAAGATATTGCCAGCAAGTATAATACAAAGATAGCAGTGATTGCTCAGTGATAAGGTCCAAGGTAAGCACTGGTAACTGCTGTGAATAGTTCCCTCATGTCCTAAATAAGGGATCTGATACATTTCAGTTAGAGAATAGTGAGACTACAGATCCAGACTTCCTCCCAGTTGAATTTGATAGACCTTCCTGAATTCTATCCCCAGACCTTGTTCAGGGCATGAATCTCATGTTAATAACCTGTACTCTGTACTCTCTGACTTAGCATTGGATGGGGCGATGTGTTTTTAGAAATCATATGAATGATGGTGAAAGATATTAGAGAATTCTCCATCCTCTGATGACGTGGGGAGAAGAGGCAACTGGCTAAGGCTGCCGCTGATACTTGAGTTATCATTATTGGTTGCATAGTCTGTGTACTTAATAATTGCTACTTTCCTGTCTAAATTTAAGCACAGTTGACAGAGGTTTAGGAGGTGGGAAAGCTGCAATAAGCTTAATTACAATTTACAAATTTACAAACCCAAGCCCTTTTCTGACTCTTCAAACAATAACCTCTCGCTCCATGGGTAGTTTCCACTCCAATCATGGATTGAATTATACAGACTGTACACATGAATGATTTTAAATCTGAACTGAAATGTAAACACATGCATGCAAGATCCTCCACTCCCCTCCCCCCCTCTCTCCCATAGTGGAGAAGAATCTTAAGATAAACAAATGGTTTAAATTTTAACACCCTGTCTAGCCCTAATTGATTCTTCTTACCCAACTGTGCATTTTAACATGTTCCAAGTTGGAGAAATCTACCAGCACTAATTTGGTGCTGCAACTGTTTACGAGCCTTTTAATAGGCAAAGGGGACTATTGTAATTTCTCAAGATGGCTGGGGAATATGCTAAGCAGCACCTGATTGGTGGGCTGGTGTGAGAGGGGCCAGTCACCCATAACCACCAGGGGTTAGCAGAGATGGTATTTCTTCATGAGATGCAAATCCCGATGGACAAGCGAGGTTCCTGCAGGAATTTTAGACTTTGTTTAGTAATGAGGGTGCCTCCTTGCAGGATTATTTCATTTAGAAGGAAGGATAAATACATGATTTTAGATGGAACCTGTACACTTTGCTTTGAACTTTCTAGTTGTGATAGCAAGTTTCTTCTTCTATGTTCATCCTTGGGCTGGTAAAAATTATTCAAGGAAGTGTCTGATATTCACAGGTTCAAGTTATTAAAGTGGGAGAGGGTTGATAGGGATCCATGAGATGGTTTCACTGTGATTCAGAAGAAACCCTGTCAGCACTGTGGCCAACAAGACCAGCCATCCACTCCTTCATTCTGTGTGGCCTCGGTCTTTGTATATGCTTTCCCTTGCTTGGTCAGCTCATCTAACTGTAACCACCTGCCTTCCTTGCTAGTGTAGGACTCCATTCCAAGTAAAGAGTTTTGCACTTGCATTCTACTTGTTTATCTCTCTGCTGTAGACCCTGTGTTTTCAACTATGTGCAATTTAACTGCCTGGTTTTATTCAAGTTTCTGAGGCCAAGTGATCTGTTCACATAGGAGTCTTAGTACACATAATAGCATTTCCCAAAGGGTCCTAGTGCTCAGGAAGCTGAGGCAGCAGGATGGGGAATTTGAAGCCTGCCTGGGATATACAATAAGCCATATCTCAAAATACCAAAGAAAGGGAAGAGTATCATCTTCCCCACTTCCTGATCTCCCTCCTTGCCTTTCTCTTCATGGAAATGGTCTATTCCAGGCGTATTCCATCATCCCAGGTTTATTTAGTGATGATTAGCAGCCACCACGTTCAGCAGATTAACTTTCTGAATGTGCAAACATTGCCTGTTTTAGTCATTGCTATTTCTCCTTAAAAAATGTCTTGAACTATAGTTGCTGTTCAGTAACATGTATTGAAGAAGTAAATTGGACATACAGTTGGTATGTTGATATGATTTTTGTAGAACACAGTAAATCTTACCCTCAAACTTCTAGATTATTCTATGAACACCAATGTAATTGATCAAATTAGGCAATCTCTCCCATAGCATGCGACTGTATGCCTTGAAATTGAGAAAACATACTAGTGAAAATAAAAGAATATTACAGCCGGGTACTGGTGGCTCACACTTGTAATCGTAGCTACTCAGGATGCTGAGATCTGAGGATCACAGCTCAAAGCCAGCCTGGGCAGGAAAGTCCATGAGACTCTTATCTCCAATAAACCACTCAGAAAACCAGAAGTGGTGCTGTGGCTCAAGTGGTAAAGTGCTAGCCTTGAGCTGAAGAGCTGAGGGATAGCGCCCAGGCCCAGAGTTCAAGCCCAAAAAAAGGGAATGTTGAAAACTATTTAGCACTATGTGAAGTATCTTATTTGAACAGAGCCAAAGCCTGAAAAGTTGACCTCTTCCCTCTCCCCCCCCCATCTTCCCTTCAGAATCCTGTGACTGGTATTGCTTTGCTTACTGAGGTAAGGTTGCCAAGAACAGAGCAAGTGCAGTTGGTGTGCAGGCTCACTGATTTTGCTGAGCAATTGTTCTGCTTTTCATTTGTTGAAGTGTTTTTCTATGCCTTCTTGGCCTTTTGGCTAAGGTCAAGTGTCCAAAGCCGGTATGTTGTCCTCACATAATTTGACTTTCACAGTAACGCTATTGAAAATAAAAAGAATTTTCATTGTAACATTTTCCTGGAAATGGAAAACAGGAGTAAAGTGATTTACCCTGGTTCAGACCACTTAAGAGAGGCAGACTTAGAACAAGAGTTTGGACAAAGCCTATCTCGATATTTCATTGCCTTGAATCAGGAAGGTCTTACCTCAGGTATTTTAATGTGCCGAACTACTTCTCTTAAATAAAAATTATAGGTAGCTTGGAGGATGATTTTGATTCTGACCCATCTCCTTGTGGATATGATTGGAGCACAAGTACACAGGGGTCACCATGCTTGAAGGAAATGCCAGATACCTTATGCTTGAGCACAAATCAGAGCACCCCGGGCGCTGAGCTTGCCTGGGTTGTTTTAGGCTATGAGTTTGCTGCCTTCCAAAGTGATTTGAAAGGCATATATGAATATCTAAAAATGTTGCAAGGGGAACCATCATCCATCATCTTCTCAGAACTACATAAACTGCATTCACAACAGAGGAAGCATTCCTTAAAGGTGACACCCCATGTGTAAAACAGCAGTTTAATTTGTTATAGAAATGAAGACAAGCTCTCATGGGACACCTGAGATGGGTCCTTTCTCTTGGGAAACATAATTTTGAATAGGAATATGTGTGTGCATGTGTGTATGTATATATATGGTTTCCTAATTATGAGTCATAGAATATTTCTCCTGATGGCTGCAGATCCCCGTTCTCAGTGATGGATGCCTTAACCTTAACTTCTCAATACAATACGTGCCTGGACATCCCTATGGCTGATGTTTCTACAGCAGACTCTGTTAGGATGGGTTGTGCCTCTCCTTGTCTGAGCAATAGCCCTCTGCCTACTACAGGATGCTTTGGACTGATTGAGGAGTTGGAAGTTGAAGCAGCTGGTGCTTATGTACAAAAACAAACATAAATAAGAAATCATGTACGATGTGGCTTGAACAAATCCCCAGCAACATGAAAAGAAGCAGCATCAACAAATGAAAAGAGAAAAAAATCAATACTAAAAAGGGAAGAAAAGAAGAAACAGAGAATCCTCCAAAGACTATATTTCACAAGTTTAATTTCAGGCTCAAATATCTGACCAAAAGATAGCATTTTTAGTGATATCTGGATTCTTGAAAGAGAATGAAAAAGCCATTGTGAAGATCCTACCTCTACTGTTTCTTCTTCCTCAAGAGGTCAGGGCAAACACTTTTCTGGAACAGCAGTGGCATAGGAAGAAAATGTAGGCATTGAAATCACAAACACTAATATTTCTTGGATTCTAAGGCAAATGGGTCTCTGTAGTCTATTGGGTTCCTCTTCAAATGTGGAGTCCTTCTCGCTATTTTTAATTCTAATGAGTAACAAATTAGTATGATCCTGATATCTTACGTACCTTTACTCAGTGTAGTGAGTGTATATCTGCCTGAGAGTGAAGTATTCTAATTTAAAAGAAATAGTCATAAAATAAGGAGAGGTCAGATATTTATGGTTCTGGTGATGTTTTTATTTTCTTTATCCTGTGCTTGACTCAGCAATCTCAGTAGGCTTCAAGAAACCTGATCTTACCCTCTGTGCTTATAATATTGAGGAATAACCAAGTTCTCCAAGTGAGTTGTGTTGTTATTCAGGCCCATTAGGAAGAATTCAGCCTTGTGATTTTCCTGGACTTGGGAAATACCTTTCTATATTCTGCCTTCACTGCCCAGAAGTTGGTCAGGAAGAGGAAAGAGTCTATAAACCATACTTCATATTACTAATAGAAAAACTATACTCTGTGGATCTGAAGAGGTAGAGCTTGGATCAGCAGATACAAATTAAGTAATCTGCTTACATAAAAATTTAGAATCCAGGCATTGGAGGCTCATGCCTATAATCCCAGTTACTCAGGAGGCTGAGATCTGAGGATTACAGTTCAAAGCCAGCCCTGGCAAGGAAGTAGGTGGCACTGTTACATCCAATAAACCACTCAGAAAAAAGCCCGAAGTGGCACTATGGCTCAAGTAGCAGAGTTTTAGCCTTAAGCACAAAGAAAAAAAAGAAGAATTTGGACATTGAGACTTATCCCTGAGTTGGAGTCACATACATGGGAAACTCCCCATCTCTAGAAGTTGACAACACAGAGTAGGACTTCTTGCTCTTCAAACCTCAGCATTATGCCCTGTACCTGAAACACAATCACTGACTATCCATTTACTGTGTTGCAAGTTGTGAGAAGAAGATAAAGTATTAGACTAGACCAATGCTAAAGATAGTCTATAACTTTGTCCTCTCTCCAATATGAATGAACTCTTGAAGGAATGAGAAAGTTACCTGTTAGACCCTATTTTTATTTTTAACTACTGAGGAGAACATTAAGCATTATTTTTCCTTCTAAGGTTTATTAGCAATAAAATATTAAAGAGAAAGAGGTAAAAAAGTTTCATACAAGTCATCTTTCAAAACAAAACAAAACAAAATCCATTGATCCCAACTACTTGTGGCTTTATTTCTAGCTCTCAGATAAACTGCTCAGTCAACCTGAGAGTCACTTAAATATTAGTGCTTTTAGGCTACTGTGAGAAAGACTGTGAAGAGCAGTATACATCTTCGATGCAGGCTCAGTCCCACATGGCCACTCATCAGTTCACAGTGACAGTGAAACCTAGCACTGGGAGACATGTTCTCTTCAGTATTTCCCAAAGTGCATTGACATCCTGGAAATTAACCCAAAGCTCAATACCTCTAAAGGATACCATAAGTGAATTTCTCCCTGTTATGATGCTCACTGAAAAAGTACTCTCTTTCTTGCTCTTTGATTAACTTTCCATTTCAGTAACCTGTTAGTAAACTTTTCACATAGTTGATTAATTGCTATTTATTAATTGCTACTAATTAACTACTTCGTGTACCTTAATGAATGTACATGGTATATTGCTCTCAGCATGTTGAAATGTGATATGGAAGAGCTAGAAGGTAAGTATTCATGTTGGGCTCAAATACTTTGGCTGGATCCAGTTGTTTTACTTTATAGCTGAGCTAGTCTTCAGGCTAAGCTTCTATTGCCCAGGAGGCAGGTCTAGGAAAGAGATAAATGAGCTTGCAATCACTAGTAGATCTAGGAAAACAAATAGAACAGAGAAAGTGGGAGGGGAGAGGGAGAAGAGAGGAAGGAGTCTGAAGAACAAGGGGAGGGAAAGAGAAGAAGGTAGGGAAAGAGCAGGAACAAGTGAACTTTCAATGTCCTACTAGTGACAGAATAAGACAGGGGAATCTTTATGGACTTGAACCTAAGATGTTTGGGGAATGATTTATTGAGTGTGAATAGAAATCTGGGAGTCATGACAGAGTGTGAGATTTCAGGGACCACCCAGGTGTGTGAGCTTGAAATGTGATTCTTTGCCATTTCTCTTCCCTAATCATTATGCTTTAAGCTGCTGTTAGAAGGAATTTCTCTGGGAAGGCCTAAGCACAATGCAAATGCCAATGGAGGCAGGCTTTTCAAACTGCTGAGCTAATTTTATTAGGAGAAAAATAATCACAAATAAATGTAGTATGAGTGTGAGGCCTTGATAATTCAAAAGGAGACCAGGAATCAGGCCAAGTAAGGATGCTAGAGCCAAGCCACAATTACCTAAGTCCTGGCTTCTCAGTAATGATCATGGTGGATCTTTTCCACATCCACCAAGGTGGTGCTTGGTCCAGTGCCACCAAAAGGAGGAACTATGAGAGTGAATAACATATTTGTTGTCTCTTCAGGTACAAGTCTTTGATCTCTTTTCAAAGCTACAGTGATTTTTTAAAAATGTTACTTCTTTAATTTCCACACTTTTCTTCCATCTTTTATTATAAATAGCACTTAATCATCTACATAGGTGCATTTGTGGTTAATATAGTATATAGCCCCTCTGAAGGAGTCTTTAGTCTAGACCAAAGTTGACAAAACATGAGCTATCAATATAAGATCAGGTTTCTTGCCTATTTTGTACATGGGTTAGTAGGGACACAAGATTGTCCAAACCTTTACATATTCTCTATAGTTTCTTTATTGCTACAATTGGCAAGAATTAAGTGCAGCAGAAATCATACATCCACAGAATTTAAAATGTTCATTCTCAGGTCCTTTTTAGTAATCTAATGCAGTCTCTAGGTCATCTACTCATCTAAAATAATTACAAAAATGCCCAAATGCCCACCATTTTCAGTAGGATTTTCCACAAGAGAATCTTGCCTTCCCAAACCTGGTGGTGAATAGCAGCACCAGAGGTAAATGCTTTTCTCCTCTGGTCTTCAAATCAAGTCTGCTTAGCCTTTAAGCTACTGTGCACATTGCTACATAGAGGGCCCAGCCAAGGCTGGAGCTGCACAGTGCATTGACAGCTTCCCTGATTTCCGGTTAATACAGCTATCATTTTATCTGTGTGATCCTTAGTGACCTGTTAGAAGATTAATAAAGGCAATAATTCACTTGAAGGAAATGCTGGCCGATGAGGGCTGCTCATGAGAGAACTAGATGACTACATAGGAATGCTGGGGATAGAGAAGGAATAGAAGGAAACAGAAAACCACGTCTTCCTGGGGAATGTGGTTAGCTGAATAAAGCCTACTTCACAATATCAGAAATACTTCCATACCCTGAAACATGAAGAAACCTATTCAATTGCTACTTGCTTTAATTCTTGTAGTTTCTAGCCTGTTCTCTTCCGGGGTTGGGAGAGTGCCTTGAACATTTTCCTGATGTTCACGAAATTCAAAAAGTGTTCTCTTTCAATAGAAAGCAGACAGATTGACCTGGGTCTAATTAAAACTGTCTGGTCTTCGTTAAACCTGTCATATAAAAGGGAGTTAATATAAATTCAGTTAATATGGAGATTGTGTCTCCTCATTTCGACACATTGCATTTTGAAGAAGCACTTTACCTACTATACTTGACTCCCTCTCCCAGCTTGGGGAAATTTTTGGAAGTTTTCAATTAGCAGAAAACTTTATTTTTTGATTTTTTGTTTTGTTTAAGATAGCTTTTATTGAGATGTGATTCATATGCCATCTAGTTTACCCACTTAGAGTATAAATCCCAGTAGTTTTCTGAATGTTTATAGGCATTTAATTTAAAATCCCTCTGATCAGGCAAGCCCCTCACACAAACCACAGCAAGAGTGATCTGTCTAGCCAGTCTCTCTGGGCCTGGATCATTAAAGTTCAACTTGGAATTTACACTTTTGTTCTCCAATGGATTCTCTCTCTCTCTCTCTCCCTCTGTGTATGTGTCTATCTATCTGCTTCTACTTTTATTAATAATAAGAATTAGATAGTACCACTTGAGAAGGTGCGTCTGGGGTCAGTATGTGTTAGATAAGTTAATTCTAAACCTATATGTTATATTTTTCCTTTTCACTCTATCCTTGGGGGTAGAGTGTTGAGATTTGAAGTCAGGGCCTCACATTTGTTAGGCAGGAACTTTGATACTTGAGCAACACCCCTGGCATGTTTTGATGTAGTTATTTTAGATAGGATCTTTGGCCAAATGGGTGTTCTAGAATCTCAGCCTTCCTACCTACAGCTCTCAGGTAGCTGAGATTATAGCTGTGGCCCACCATGCCATGAAAGTATGTGGAATTTTTATGAGAGAGAGAAAAATAAGAGATGGAGAAGGAGAATGGGGAAAGGGAGTGGGAATTGGGAGGAGGGAGTGAAGAGAGAAAAGCAATGGAGAAGGAAGGGGAGAGGAAAAGGAAAGCAGGGGAGGGGAGGAGAGTAGAGGGGAGTGGAAGGAGTCTTCTTCAAATAACATGGCAGCTTAGATCATTGCTTGCAGTATTTCATTTATTAATGACTAATGGACATGGAGCCATTATTTGGGCCAGGTACAGTATAGGCATATTCTACCTTATGGTTCCTTAGAGCACTAGTTTTCCCTTTTGTGAAGAATTTGAGAGGTTGGAGACCTGTTTCTTGTGTGAGCACATCCAAAATGTTCACTAGCCATTCCCACCTGCTTGTGCGCTTTCCTCAGTGACTGTGTTTTTCTACCACCCTCCTTTAGCATTTCACCAAACAGCCTTTTCTGTCCCTACTGCTATTCCTTGGGTATTCTGCTGTCCTTCTTAAAAATAATTGCCAAAATTAATCATAAATAGGATAAAATCGAACACTACTAACCTTTTACAACTTACTGAGTGTTTCAAGCCAGGTTAGTATTGTTGTTTAAACTATCCTCTTACCCAACAATCTGAGGCCGAATTCAAAATGATCCAACTTTTATTGGTAGTACTCAAGTGGGCTGTCTTTATACCAGTTGTTGCTAGGCCTTTAACCATTGCTCTTGCCCAGGTTAACCTCCAAACATCATCCTCCAGATCTGAGCCTCCTGAGTAGCTAGGAGTACAGACATGAGCCACCTTCACCCTGCTCCAACTCTTCCCTTTTTATTCTACCAGACTTTCCTCTTATCACCAAAGCTTCAAATTCATATTCCCATTGGATCAACATGTGGGAGGGGAAAGAGTTCAAGGGGTGAAATGGGTACTGGACAAGGCACAGATTCTCCTCTTCCTCCTTAACAAGGTACCACTGCTCTGAGCCTTAGTAGGTTATTGCCATGTGGGAATGAAGAAACGGGGTCGCCAATTTTTTTCCTAATATTTCAAGTGAAGCCAGAAATCTGCATATTGAAATAAAGAGTCCTGATCTTTAAATGTCATTTACTACTTGACATATCTGAAGTGCACTGCAGGGAGGCCAGCCCAGCACATGAGCAAGCTGCAGGCTCTCGCACGGCTGTTTGCCACAAGTTCTACCCCACACCCTGTGACTTCCTCCATTCTTGTCCCTTGTCCTTTTAGTCATCTGATTCCACTGTGACCCCCTTCTGATTTCTGCTTCATGTCCTGTTTTCGAGCTTTCCTTTCTGTCCACTAAGTTCACTGTAAACATCTACCCCACAAGTTTTTCCAGGGACTTCTTCCTCTCTGCTTGTACCTCCTTTTACCAATCCAGGATGCTTCTGCTGATATGAAGGAAAAGCGATGGGACTGAAGATGCTCTGTCCACAAAGCAAAGATAACTCTCCACTCAGGCAGGCCATGGAGGGAAATAGAATTGGAAATGATTTTTATTTCAATTAGATTTTAATTATCTTCTGTCTTGGAACCATTGGATGGGTTGCCGAATAATTGAAACAGCAACCCTATTTGCATCTGTTGCTCCTAAGAATAGCAATTTTTGCAGCATCTGATCCATTTTTTATGCAGAGGGTGAGAAGGAGGAGGGACACTGGCTGGGGGAAGGATTTCAGATTAAATAATCAGTGTTAATATAAGCCTGTGGCAGGTCAGTGTGGAAGACCATAGGAGCAGCCCCCAGTGGCTTTGCTCCTGAGAAATGCAGACCTTGAATGTGACAGGTAGCAAGAAGCATTTAATTAGAGCCTTACAACTTTATTATAAAGCTCTAGAAACCCTCATTTCAACATGTGGGAGATTTTAGGAAAAAGCAGCCCTTGAAGCATGTCATGGGAGAGGACAGCATAAAAAGGAACTGGAAGTTTGTGGCTGGGTGCTGGAAATCAGTATGGAGGATTCTGGTTCCATCTTCATGATTCCGGTCAGTGGCACCCCCTCCTGCAATCTCTGCAGAAATAAAAAGTCACACAACTCACAAGTGGGGGTTCTCCAACCTGTGTCAGACACCACCCTGCTTTCTCAAGTCCTGTTCAAGATGCTAGTCACAAGTTTACAATGGATGGCTCAGTGAATTTTCTCTTGAGGAAAATGTGGTGTTTGAGAGGCTAAGGAACTCATGCTCCCCTGCTTCCCTTCAGAGACCAGTTTTCCTGCCCATTGCAGACAGCATCGGCCAGCACCATTTTCCCCTGTTGGTCTGAGGTTGGTCATGTCTTTGAACAAATTCTTAAGGACCTCCTTTCTGATGGTAATACTGTATCTAGGGTGAAGTTGGAGTTCATTTTTCTCTGTCAACTAAAGAACAGAAAAGCAGGAAACCATTTGAAGTCAACAGAATAATTTTATTGAAAAGTGAAAGGAGGAGGGGGTTATTCACATCTGTAATCCTAGCTGAGGCTGAGGTCTGAGGATTATGTTTAGAAGCCAACCCAGGCAGGAAAGTTTGTGAGACTCTTATCTCCAGTTAACTACCTAGAAGGGAAGTAGAATTGTGGCTTAGTGTTAGAACCTGCACCTTGAGCATAATTCCTCAGGGACAGCTCCCAAGCCCTGAGTTCATGCCCCACAACTGCTGTGCAAATGCATGTGTGTACACACACACACACACACACACACACACAAGTGAAAGTAAACAAAGAAAAATTAGTGTGAACATACTGTGCAAGATATTCCATCCCCCATTTGCCTTCCTCTTGAGAGAGTATAGTTGGAGTCTGATTAGTTTAACTATGGCTTTACCTCAGCCACCCCAGGCCTTTCTGACTAGAGCCCTTTTGCCTGGGAACCTGCCTGAAGTTTCCTTCTGATTGTCCCCCTTCATCACTCACACATACCTGGGAGTTTCTGGGCAGAAGTGGGCAGGCTTGCCTTCCACCTTGTGCCTTGCTTTTTGTAAAATGCATACGTCAAATTAGGCACAAGTGGCTCAAACCTACAATCCCAGTGACTCAGGAGACTGAGATCTGAAAATGGAGGTTCAAAGCTAGCCTGGACAGGGAAGTCCCCGTGACTCTTATCTCTAATTAATCACCAGTAAAATGGAAGTACGACTGTGGCTCAAAGTGTTACAGCACCTGCCTTGAGCAAAAAATTAAAAAAAAAAAAAAGCTCAGAGACAGCACCTATGCCCTGAGTTCAAAGCAAGTAAGTAAGTAAGTAAGTAAATAAATAAATAAAGCATGTGTCAAAGTCTTCGAACCTGCACAGGTTCACTGGGAACAAGAAAGATAATGCTGTATCCTATTCCCTGCCATGTTGACCATTGTCCCAGCAGACATTTTCCTCCCCTACCTTCCTTGCCTGGATCACTTGTTATCCCTCTTACTGCCACAAATTAACAACCACATACCTGACTCATTCTATTTTTCTTTGAGGCTGCTGGAGCCTTGTGAAGAGTTAGCATTGTAGATTCTCCTCACAGGTTGGCCCCTCCCTCTCAGATTCACACAATTCATATTTTGGTGTGTGTGTGTGTGTGTGTGTGTGTGTGTGTGTGTGTGTGTGTGTGTGTGTGTGTGTTGTTGTTGTTGTTGTTGTTGTTTTTGCAGGGCCATGCTGAACCACACCCCGGCATTTAATTATTCTATGGCTTGTTTAAATTGCCACTCTCTTACATTATGTTCTCCATGGCCTCTTGCAATAGGAATGCTTTAAAGGAATAATACTGGAATACATTTCAAAGGTCTGCTTTCTGTAAATAAATTGAGTATAGCTGATCGTGATTTTCTTGTTATGCACAGATCAAAAATACAATTATGTAAGCAATACTTTCTAAGGTATGTTTTTACTTTGTATTTTTTGCTGGTCCTGGGACTTACGCTCAGAGCTTGGGTGCTGTCCCTGACCTTTTCTGCTCAAGGTTATTGCTCTACCACTTGAGCCCATAGCGCCACTTCCTGCTCTTTTTTCTTTTGATTGTTAATTGGAGGTAACTGTCTCCAATTAACTGGCTTTCTTGCCTAGGCTGTCTTTGAATGGTGATCCTCAGATCTTTTTTTTTTCTTTTTTAAATTGTGAAAAGAGCATACAGAGGGGTTACAATTACATGGGCAAGGTAATGAGTACATTTCTTATCAAGCATTGTTGCCTCCTCCTTTGTTTCCCCTTCCCATCTCTTCCCATCCTCCCCCCTTGACTCCCTCTTACCTCCACTCCAGTCCCCCCCCCCCGTGCCAAAGTTGTAAAGTTCGTTTTCTACATAATGTCTTGTACATCTCATTGTTGCAATGGGTCCACCTGTATCCCTATTTAAACAATTTGTTTTTTCCCTTCCCCTCCACAAATTATACAAACATCAAATGCAGTGGAAATAGGGGTTATACCATGGGGGAGGAAGGGACATACAAAGCAACAAAGAAATCATCTTATAAATATGTTAGAAACAATCGCAAGAAAGAAAAAAATATTTGAATCCTTATCTTGGGGTTCATTTCACCTAACATCAACTTATCTGACCGTTTCTGCTTGTCTCAGACATCTACTAGTTATTGCAAATAAGGGAAACCATGGGACCTATGTTTCTTTGGGCCTGGCTTACTTCACTTAATATAATTTTTTCCAAGTCTTTCCATTTCCTAACAAATGGGGCAATGTCATCCTTTCTGATAGAGGCATAGAATTCCATTGTGTATACATACCACATTTTCTTGATCCATTCATCTACTGAGTGGCAACTGGGTTGGTTCCATATCTTAGCGATGGTAAATAATCCTCAGATCTTAACCTCCTGAGTAGCTAAGATGGCAAGATGTGAGCCACAGGTGCTTCGCCCTAAGGTTACAATACAATGAAGGTGTTACTCAATTCTCAGATCTGCTAGCTCTGCCTTAGAGGTGGCTAATCAATAGGTTTGTCTGTGGTGTCATGTGTTATCTAAAAGTAGGAAATGTCATCCTTCAGACCAAATTATCAGCATGATAGTGGAGCTACTTTCGTAACTAATCTATGTAATTTAGTAATTTCTACTGAAAGACCCCCGACTTCGGGTGTCCCCCATATCAGGACCTCCCTGCCCCAAGCACCAGTCAGACGACACCAGATGCAAAAGGCAAGAGGGTTTTATTTGGGCATGCCCAGGTTCCCAGGTGCACGTGACCTCGAGATCCGCAAGGTTCGGGTCAGTGGCTGGGAACCCCGAGCAGTCCCGGGGATGGTCCTTTTATGGGACCCCTCTGTCCGTTACAGTAGAGCCCGCGCTTTTTTCAGCCAGTAAGTTTAAAGTGTTACAACCTGGTCTGCACGCAGGCAGCCAATCCTTTTAAAACAAATCATCTGATTTGGCCAATCACTGTTCGAGGGGGTCCCTCGGTGTACGTGCCGAGTTGTGTGTCTCCCGCCCTTGGTATGAGGAAGTGACCTTTGTCAGCGCCTGTCCTTCGCTCACACCAGGGGGCTGACTGCGGGGTGGGATTAGTTAGTAGGGTGTGGGCTTGTTGATTAACTGGTGAGGTTAGTTATCAAAGGGGGAGTGTGGGGTAATAGAAAAGCAAAGCATGTTACAGAAGCCAGAAATAGCTTGGTTAGATACAAAACTCTGTTCCCCTACAAAGAGGCTCAGGGCCTGGTTGGTTGGGGAGGGGGTCTTTCATTCCCCCATTTCTTTTGTTAGTGCCTCTAACCTTAGAGGCCGGTGTTGTCCTTTTTCATATTAACTACCAGTTTCCTGTTGCCTGAGGGCTTGATATTGTTGGGTCAAAACTAGGGCCTGTACTACCGATAGGCGGTCTTTTACAAATTGTATCAAGCGGTTCACAATGTAAGGGCCTAAAGTAAGGATTAGCATTAGTAGTATAAGTGGTCCCATCAAGGAGGATAATAGGGTAGTGAACCAGGAGACTTGTTCCATAATCCTTCATACCAGCTCTGTTGGGACTCAAATTCCCGCTTTCTTTTATCTAGCCTCTCTTTGAGTTTGTCTAGGGTCTCGATTATTACTCCTGTTTTGTTAGCGTAAAAACAACACTCTTCTTTTAAGGCTGCACATAGGCCCCCTTCCTTTAGAAAAAGCAAGTCTAACCCCCTTCGATTTTGGAGGACTACCTCAGCTAAGGGGCTTACGGAGTCTGTCAACGCCCGGACAGACTTTTTTAGGGTCTTTAAGTCTTTATTTACAGCCTGATGTAGGAGCATGTATTGATCTGCCTTCATCAGGGCTGTGGTTCCTGTGGCGATTCCGGCCATTATTCCTCCAAGGCCCAAAAGAACAGCTAGGGAGAGAGTTACAGGTTCTCTGTTGTCCCTGTATACAGGGTTCTCGAAATACTGGAGGACAAATTCATCGGGATGGTAGGTGATGCGGGGCCAAATTTGCACTAGTACACAATAATCCCTAGTTGGGTTAAAAACGGCTGCTGACACACACGGGGTAATTCCAGTGTTACAAGCCCAATTTTCCTTTGGCTTGCAGAACCTTTATCTTAGAACAGCCTTAAGGCACCACTGTGATGCAGAAGCTTGCTAGATTTTAAGGCTAAGAGTATTACCTCCATTGATAACACACTCAGGTTATTACCATACCAGAGCCAAACTAGGCTGTGACCATAGAGTGAATTTCCAGTCATTATGCACTGAAGTGCCTAAGACAAGCAAGCCAGTGATATCCTTGTCCCCAATATCCACTGTGGGAAGAGAGGGTTTCTGGATATCACCCAAAAGAATGTCCCACAAGATCTTAGATTTAGCAGCAGTCAACCAGGAAGCAGACTCAGGTGATGGAATCAAGCAGGAGTTCCTCCAAGTGACTGTCAGGCCGTCGTTGAACTTTACCCATTAGGGTATGCAGCAGCAGCAGCAACCGTAACAGCAGCAGCAGCAGCAGCAACAGCAGGATCTCTCAGTGGCTCCAAGGGACTGTCACACCTCATGCTCGGCTGTAAATTCCTACACAGACTGGTTAAGGATACATTGCATAGGCTTGGCAGGCTTTGATCCTGTTGGTTTTTAAGATCTTTTAAACAATAGTTCAGGACAATTTACCAAAATCACAACTTTTTACTAACCAGATATTTTAGTAAATAGACACAGAAGGCTTAGTCTTGTAACCATCTCTGACAAATGCAGTCTCCACACCTTGCACACCTACAAGAGTTAACACTATTTTTTTATGCCCTTTTTTAAAATTATTTTATCTATTTTGCCTCATTTTTCCAAAACTGACTCTGGACCCTTGATCTTAAAATGGGGGTAGAAGGGCGAAGGTCCATCTTCTGTAACTTCTTCAAGCTGACTTTAGGGGCGTTGATCTTACCTAGCCAGGAGCCTATAACCTTAGCCTATTTTACAAAGAGGCCATCAGGGTTAGATGTCATTAAGAACAATATTTAACTTTTGACAACTGCACAGACCTTTTCTCCAGCTATAGCAGTGTAGCTTGTTTAGCACTCTGGTTTGTAAAAGCATCTTTCTGGATGACTTAGGAATGTGATCTCTAGTGACCCTAACACAATGCCTGAGTTACCTTTGCAGGCCTTTAGACTGATATCAATAGAAACACACTCTCAGGTTTACAAACTTTTTCCTGAGAAGATGAATTTCATGTAACTGGTGTCAGCTCAATATTACTGCCAATTAGAGCTTTTGGCACATAAAGGGGTTAAGATTTAAACTACCCCCCCATATTTTATAACATTAGCTTTTTTACTATCACAGAGGACTGGCAAGTTCCTGTCCCTTACAAGGTAGTCATGAACATTAGGCATGCTTCCAAACTATCTTCCTATGACCTCCCGGTTCTGATCAGTTTTGAAGGGCCACGCACAAATGACTCTAGGATCTGACATTTCTGCCATCCAAGCAGTGGCTTACTGCCTCTGGATGCTCCTCCATTGTTTTTGTCCCAGGAGTGTCTTCTCTACACTGGATAAATGCCTCATTGGCATTTTCCTTAGCTGGTTGCTGGACTTGAACTCGGGGCCTGAGCACTGTCCCTCAGCTCTACAGTTCAAGGCTAGCACTCTGCCACTTTGAGTCCCAGACTCGGGGCTTGAATGCTGTCCCTTAACTCTTCAGTCCAGGGCTAGTATTCTGCCACTGTGAGTCCCAAAGCATCTCTGCTTGCTCTTTCAGCACTCTGCTGGCTGAGTAGAGGTGACAGTCTCACAGGGACCTTTTTCTGCCCGGGCTGGCTTTGAACCAGTTTGCAGATCAATGAGTCTTATAAAAGGCCACTTTACTCCAATTGAAAGCAACAAGGTGGTCAACATAGAAGTAGCTTTTAAGCATGCTCTTACCTGAAACTTATTAAGAGTCAAAGTTACATCTGACAAACTATAGGAATCCTCTGTGCTTTGCTCTGGACTTTGCTGGAAACTCGAAAAACCTATAAGAGCAAACTAGAATAGCAATTATTTTGGTAATCCTAATTTTTCCTTTGTGCACATTGAGGCCAATGTCAAGAACAATTTTACATTTAAACTTTATATCCAAAAATCCATTCCCTATTTTTTTAAACCTCTTATTAATCACCTTTAATATTTTATACTTTAGTTATTATTTGCGTTTTGAAAAGATCCCTTGAAATCTTGAGGCCAAGTGTCACTCATTGCCTCTTGGCTTCTTGTTTTAAAACAGACATACATTAAGATTTTTAAACTCAGATGACAATTTTTCCTTAATGAGAAAATAACAATCATCATAACTGAACCAAAAAGTTAGACTTAGCGTCTTTATGACTTTTAAAAACATCCTAATTGTAAACATTAAAAGCAAGTCACATTATACAAATAACTTTTTAACCCTCTTTTTAAGGCCTTCCTAATTTTAATGTTAACACATCCAAGGGGAAGTTTTAGCAATACTAATCAGATCATCACATCACTCATTTTAATCATGTTTTCAGTCGCTATCCACAGGGAAAAGAGACAGAACAACGATGGGCCACTTGGCCCCTCCTATGGAATAGGCAGGCACACACCCAATCCGACTCTTTAGGGTTAGATGAACTGCTTTTGTGCCAGCTTGCCTCACCATGGGTGGACTCCTCCCAGGGCCTGTCCCACCATGCATGACCAGCTGAACTGCACTTCTGCTTGTTCACCCCTTACCCCTAAAGATAGGTCTTCTGTTGGCTTCTAAGTTTTTCCCCCTGTCTCTTTTCTTGGTTCTCGAATGAAATACACAGTTTTAGACAGACAGAACAGGTAACATCTTTGACAGTGTTAAACTAACTTTTACATTTAAATTTTTATTATTTTTCCCCAAATTTTAGCCAAGGGAATTAAATGCCAAACTGCCAATGCATTTTGTTAAGCCAGATAACTTGATTACAGTATAAACAGACTTATGCATTTTAAAATATTAGCTTTTAAAATACCAGATTTTCTAATTTGCAAGTTAAAGAATCTTTAAAAAGCCATTTAAAACAATGTGAAGATTCTTTAAAATTTTTGGTAATGTCCAAACCTCATAATCTTTTGAATTTTAAATTTAAACTCACCCAATTGTTACAGCATGCTGACAATTTTCATCTTTGAACACGTTCACAGACACACACAAAACACTCACACAGATCTTAAAGTGCGCAAAAATCAAAATCAGTTGTATGTACGCCTTCTAAAGTTTTTAAACAAAAATTTAAGACAGTATTTCTTTTAGAACTAGGTACCTTTGTTGGGCTTCATTTTCACAGAGCTTGCTTGTTAGCAAGGCTTTTGAATCTCTTCTGAGTTGGAGGAGGGCTGGGGGAGGGAGTCACCTAAAACAAAACTGGCCTGATTTATTTATTTATTTATTTTACCCAATTTTAGACAGAACTAGCTGAAAAGTCCAAACCAGGCACACAGCCTTCTATGCCCTCGCCTGTCCTCCAGCAGCCTCCACTGGGAGAAGGTGCAGCCTGAGGCTTGAAGGGAACCAAACTAGCCCAGTAACCTTCCATGCCTCGCAGGGAGGGTGGGCATAGCAGGTCTGTGACCAAGCCCAGTTGGAACTTTTATTCCCTCAGAGATGTTTAAATAAATAAATAACAAAAACACAGATACACACAAAAACCAAGGATCCACATTTAAAACTGGTACCAATTTTAAAACAGAACTAGACAAGAACCAAAGGCTGAGTTGGGGACTAATGGGCCCCAGTTTATCCCTACTGGAACTCTGTGCTGTTCTCACTCAGCAAGCTGAATCCAGAGTCTGCTGGGTGAGCCTGCCACACTCACCCAGAACTTTCCTACCCCAGAAAACATAAAACAAACACACTAAAGTTAACAAGACAAACAAGTGGCCACAAAGACAAAATCAGGTCTCAGTGAATGGGGCGACATCTCACCACTTACCAGGGGACTCAACACCCCCTCTACTCATTCCAGAGAAATTTTTCTCTTAGATTCCTGCAGACGTTGACCCAGGGGCCTTCCAAGGCAGAGGAGAATTCCCAGTCATCTTGGGGCAAGGGAAAGAAGTCCCTAGCGGCCATCCCCTCAGACTGACAGGTTCTCCCCCACGCTCAGACCCCCTAAGCCAAGGCCTGAGGCTGAGATCTAACTGGGGCCACTCGCAGGTGGTCAGTGGCAATTTCATAATTGACAAACAAGCAAGTTCCCAAAACCTGACAATCTCGACTTAGGCTGTAACTTCCAGTGATCTATAGTCAGACTTAAGGGGGGTTGTTAGTTGCTGCCCCATCCCTTTAAGGGCAACAAAACAGACAACAGAGACAATTAACACTAAACAGAAACAGACAAAAACAGACAGGCGCCAAACAGAAAAAGCAACTTCAGATGGGAGTGGCCGACCACGGCTAAACTCCCCGGGAAGGAGAGAGATTCCACGTTCCCTCCTTTCCCCGAGAAGGAGAGAGATTCCACGTTCCCTCCTTCCTCCAGGTCACCCTGGAGTAGGACTCCAGGGCGGGGCCAGGAAGAGAGAGATTACTTCTCCAGTGGTCTAGGGTTAAAGACAGAGGAGTAACAACAGCCTGACCCATGTTAAAAAGAACAAGAGTTAAACCAACACTGAACACAAAAAGAACCAAAAACGGACAGGTTAAGACAAACGCTGCGCGGCTCCGGTCACAAACCGAAAGCAGATTTTCAGACGGGGAAGCAAAATCCCCGGGAAGGAGAGAGATTCCACGTTCCCTCCTTTCCCCGGGAAGGAGAGAGATTCCACGTTCCCTCCTTCCTCCAGACATGAGCTCCGAAAAATCGAGCCCCTCTAATCCCTGAGGCGTCCCCCAGGGTGGCGGGGGAGAAGTCCGAGCTCGTCAGCTCCTTCTCAAGCCGCCCAGATACAGAGCTATTACGCGTAATAGTACAGACGCTGCGCGGAGACAAACACCAGACAGACAGAGACAAAGACAAAGGCCGGCTTACCTCCTGGTGGGTCCGAGCTGGAGTGGGTCAGGGGGCGATCCCGGACGAGCCCCCAAGATGAAAGACCCCCGACTTCGGGTGTCCCCCATATCAGGACCTCCCTGCCCCAAGCACCAGTCAGACGACACCAGATGCAAAAGGCAAGAGGGTTTTATTTGGGCATGCCCAGGTTCCCAGGTGCACGTGACCTCGAGATCCGCAAGGTTCGGGTCAGTGGCTGGGAACCCCGAGCAGTCCCGGGGATGGTCCTTTTATGGGACCCCTCTGTCCGTTACAGTAGAGCCCGCGCTTTTTTCAGCCAGTAAGTTTAAAGTGTTACAACCTGGTCTGCACGCAGGCAGCCAATCCTTTTAAAACAAATCATCTGATTTGGCCAATCACTGTTCGAGGGGGTCCCTCGGTGTACGTGCCGAGTTGTGTGTCTCCCGCCCTTGGTATGAGGAAGTGACCTTTGTCAGCGCCTGTCCTTCGCTCACACCAGGGGGCTGACTGCGGGGTGGGATTAGTTAGTAGGGTGTGGGCTTGTTGATTAACTGGTGAGGTTAGTTATCAAAGGGGGAGTGTGGGGTAATAGAAAAGCAAAGCATGTTACAGAAGCCAGAAATAGCTTGGTTAGATACAAAACTCTGTTCCCCTACAAAGAGGCTCAGGGCCTGGTTGGTTGGGGAGGGGGTCTTTCACTACCATGCTTTACCCTTGTACCTCAATAGATTATTTATTTCATTGAATTTATTGCTATTGAAGTTAATCATATTTATTGTTTAACTACCAGACTTTTTTGTTTCAATATTAATACGTCAAGGGTAGGTCCCATATCCCCAATCCCTAAATAAGTCCCTGGTTGTAATGGGCTTCAATTAATATATATTTGGGGCTGAGTGTGGCTGGGTATTGGCCTAGAACATGCAGAGCCCTGGATTCAATCCACACGCGGGCACATACACACAGTGTTAAGTGTTTTGTCAAAAGTGTTTGCTAGAGACAGCATAGTTTAGGCAAGAAAATATAGGAGTGGAGAGTCTAGAAAATGTTCCTTCTCTCCGCAAGTACACAGGTTGACAAAGGAAAATGTACAACGTGCAACCTGTGGACATATAAACAAGAAATTACCCAGAAAGTGCTCTGAGATAGAAACTCTAGGGAGAGAATTCAGCTAGGCTACTGTGATAGTGACATCTCATCTAAAGGATCTCCACACCACAGAGGCCAGATAGAGAAGGTAGAGCCTTTCCAGAAGATGGAATAGAAAGAGCAGAAAGGTACATGATGGCCCAGACACTCCACAGCACTTCAAATTCTGAAGTCAGGTCCTTTGCCTATAATCATCCTCTCTGCCAGTAGCTTACTTGCCCCTGGTCATTTTTATACATGTCTGTTTGTCCTCCAATATTAGCTCAGGGCACTTTCTTCTGTAGTTTTCCTGTTTCCTCTCTCCAGGGAGCACTGAGTATATATACTGTCCCTTGCATTCACTTGCATTTATATCTGGAACCTAATCATCATCTTTCTTCCATCTATTCATGCATTTATCTTGGTCTCTTGCTGGCCGATGGTTCTTGTGCACAGATGCTGTGATGTCCACCAACAATGGGATTCTCAGTAATTATGTTAGATAGATGACTAAGTTGGTGCATGTAACAGCATATGAATGAAAGACCACTGGAAAACTCTTTCTTACTTGTTATTTCATGATTCCTATTTTAAAACTCTCCATGTCTGCTATCCCACAAAACTTGTCACCCTTAACTATTAGCTTGGTTTTCTTGTCACTATGTTTGTACTTATGTGTAAGCTTGCTGGCCAATCATTGGGTGCTTTTCATCATCTGGTGAATTAAAAAATATTACCCAGAATCCACTTCTGCTTTCTACTATCCCAGTGTCCCCACCTATCCCCAGCACCAACCTCTGTTCTTTTTTTTTTTTTTTTGGTCTGTTGTGGGGCCTGAACGCTGGGCCTGGGCGCTGTCCCTCAGCTCTTCAGCTCAAGGCTAGCGCTCTACCACTTGAGCCACAGCACCACTTCTGGCTTTTTCTGCTTATGTGGTACTGAGGAATCGAACCCAGGGCCTCATGCATGCAAGGCAAGCGTTCTACCATTGAGCCACCTTCCCGCCCCCCAACCTCTGTTCTTTACCCGAGCATAGATTCTCTTTACCCTAGATTTTTCTCCGGCTTAAATAAATTCCAAGTCTTATTCAGTCACAAGTGACACATTTCTGCTTCCAGCTCTCAGTGGTTGAATTTATCTCCCCTTTGATGTCTGTATTAATATAGAACAAATATTAGCAGATAATGTATTGGTGGCCAAAGGATGAAAAAAGGACTCATGCTAGTGTAATATTCATAAAACTCTTGATCTGAGCTGTCACAATCCAACGAGGCTAAATTTATCCTCAAATAGATGAAACAGCACCAGCAATTCCCCCCTCAAAGTTATAATATTTTAATTACGACCATTACAATCTCATATGCACACGTCATCTACATCTTGAACTTCGGAGTCTTAAACTAGATATGTTATTTCTCAGAGAATCCTAAGGGGACAGAAGTCACACGATGTTTCTGGAGCCAGCTCCTACTGTACAAATAACTCTCAGCAGAGCACTCAATCTAACCTAATAGATAATACGGAGCACGCAAGGTGTTAGTTGTTCCAACACTGATGATATTCTATACAGTGTTTTCCTTTGTGTATTTTTCACTATTTGGGAAAGGCCAACATAATATTTATCTGTGGATTAGACACCATGGTTACAGGTATTAAGCCTTTTAGATGTGTCTGCTTAAGTTTCATGTCAAAAATGTAGGCAGGTTAAGAATATATGAGCCACTGCACTGGCTTCAATCTCTTTGGTTTGTTAGTTTGGTTTTTTTTCCTCTCCCATATTGTCACTAGTTACCAACCCATTTTAACCCAAGTAGAAGGTAAGAGATATGAAAGAAAAAGAAAAACTAAAGTGCACTAAAAATTAATTCAAAGTAAGTGTTTTGGTCACAAGGTCCAGAAACATTGAACTAACTTCCTGGGTTGTACTGTTTGCTTGTTTTGTTGTGATGATTAGATGGCAAACCCTTTAAAACATATTAAGACTAATATCTGATCCCGATGGGTGGACAAAAATGAGGGAGGGATCAGAAATTAGGGAGAGCTAAAAACACTGGAGGTTACTGCCTGCAAGAGCAAAAGGTGAAGTTTTGAGGGACACCAACTTTTTTTTAAGTGATTGGGAAAGGTACAGAGAAATAAAATCATAGGACCAAAACAACAATGACACTTCCTACAACTACTCTGACTCCTGCCATTCCTATATACTCTGAAAAGTAAAAAAAATCTTTGTACAAGTATATAAAGAATGAACATAAAAAAAAATGTAGGCAGGACATATTGCTTAGCTTTTGTTTTATTTTTTAAATACACCTCTTACCAATCATCCTGGTTATACAGTCAGCACACCAACACCCTTGTGAGCATGTTAAAGTGAAACATTAGAAAACAAATTTCTTCCACATTTCCCCACTAGTCTCTTTCTATTAACTCAGTGGGCATTACTAAAATGCTTGCTGTTTACACACTACCCAATGTCCTAACTATTTACATCTAATATTCTTAACTATTTATAAGCTCTGTTCTAATCTTTTTTTTTTTTTCTCAGTTTGGGCTTGAACTTAGGGCCTGAGCACTGTCCCTGAGTTCTTTTGCTCAAAGCTAGCACTCTACCACTTTGAGCCACAGCTCCATTTCTCATTTTTGAGTGATTAATTGGAGATAAGAGTCTCACAGGCACTTTTCTGCCCAGGCTGGCTTTGAACTGAGATCCTCAGATCTGAGTCCCCTGACGAGCTAGGATTATAGGTGTGAGCCACTGGTACCTGGCTTCTGTTGTATTCTTTTTTTTTCATTTTATTTTATTTTATTTTATTTGTGAACATACTGTACAGAGGGGCTACAATTACATGGGCAGGATAATGCGTACATTTCTTATCAAGCATTGCAGCCTCCTCCTTTGTTTACCCTTCTGTTGTATTCTTTTAGGGCATTTTTGGCTGTTTTTGTACTAACCCCACACTTAACTTGTAGTCTACTGATCTGCAATTGTTTCTGGCAAGTGGATTTGGGGACTGAACTTCCATTTCTCAGTCCAAGGAGATACCTCACTGGTAATGAATACACACCACCATGCTGATTTATAAATCTGTTTTCTGTCAGTCAGGTCGGCGTGAATCAGTTCTCTACAGCCTGGTCACCTTTGTTGAACTGATGAAATTGATTTTCTGATCCTAACAGAATGGAGGCCCTGGGAAACCACTCCCTTCTGGTCCTCTGATAAAACTCCACTCCAGGGACTCTTCCTGAAATGGCTAATTGACCTCTCCTCCTAATTGCAAGTTTCACTCCACATAGAGTCAGCCAGCAATGTGTCTGTTTGTTACCAATGCCATTGCATGAAAAAATGTCAGGCTACAACAGTGTTGAGTTACATTTCCTCAAAAGATCTGTGGATGTGAGGCCCTAACCTCCCAACCCCTGGGTGTGATCTTCTTTGGAAATGATATTGTGAGCCAATTAAGATGTAGTCATTAGGATCATCCTGATCCAGTGAGATTAATGCCCATTTGAAAAAAAGAGTCCAGACACTTGCATGTGAAGACAGACAACAGGGAAGGAAGCCATGTGAAGATAGGAGATCAGAGTTCCACTGTAACACATGCTAAATAATGCATAGGGCCTCCTGCAGCTGGAAGGGGAGGGAAGGTTCTTCCCTGTGGAGCTAACAAGGCAGGAGAGAATGGGCATCTTGATACAGAGTTTCTGACCTCAAGTAGTGCAAGACAATACATTTCTGTTATGTCAAGGCACTTGCTTTATGGGGCTTTGTTACAGAAGCCACAGGATGCTAATACAAAAGCTAGTGGTTAGCTTCCATATTGGGCTTAAGACTCCATGAGTTTTCTCTTGTACTTAATTTCTCTGGGTGGGGAAAGAGGGAATTAAAACTGAATCCCCCCATCCCCCCACCGAGAATTTGGAGTCTAACTCCTCTGACTTTTAGTGATATCCATTTCATTTGTGTGCATATTATTTGTTAAGTGAACAGTAAGAAAATATCAGACCTTCTCAGAGGAACGAACTGGAAGCCATGACTCAATGACGTAGAAATGCAAAATAACAATTCATTAAATCTCATAAAACGTGTTAAAAACTGTCTAGAAGTCAGGCACCAATATGTTGAGTTAACAGCTCCCTTTTGCTCTAAACTGCTTCTTTTTTGCCAGAGACGAGGCATTTCTGCTTTCACATACTTCATTTAGTTTTCTGATTAGACTATTCATCCACAAACAATAGTTCAACCCTAAATACACTTACAGAGTTGTCTGTTTTTGTTTTTGTTTTGCCAGTCCTGGGGCTTGAACTCAGGGCCTGGTCACTACCCCTGAGCTCTTTTCGCAAGGCTTGCACTCTACCAGTTGAGCCACAGTGCCACTTTGGCATTTTCTGTTTATGTGGTGCTGAGGAATCAAACCCAGGGCTTCATGTATGCTACGCAAGCACTCTACCACTAAGCCACCGTCCCAAACCAGGGCTATCTTTTTTTAAAAATTTTTTGCCAGTCCTGGCTGGGGCTTGAACTCTGGGCTTGGGAGCTGTCCTTGCACTCTTCAGCTCAAGGCTAGCACTCTACCACTTGAGCCACAGTGCCACTTCCGGTTTTCTAGTGGTTTATTGGAGATAAGAGTCTCATGGACTCCTGCCTGGGCTGTCTTTGAACCACAATCCTCACATCTCAGCCTCCTGAGTAGCTAGGATTACAGGCATGAGTCACTTGCGCCTGTCAGGACTATCTTTTAAAACTTGAAAATTGGGGCTGGGGAGGTGGCTCAGTGGTAGAGCACTAGCCTTGAACTGAAGATCTGAGGGACAGTGTCCCGACCCGCAGGACTTCAACGAGGGCGGTGAACCTAAGCGAGAAGGAATGAAGGGACAAGAGACACGAAGAATGACAGCAAGACAAGGATTCTGATCAAGCTGCCAATTTTTATTTTTCACACAAGGGTATTTATATGCTTGGACTTAGGGCGTGGTGCAAAGGTGGTCATTAGTAGATTTAGGGCGGGGTGAAAAGGTGGTCGTTAGTAGTTGCAGGGTGTTTGTATGGGGCAGGATGAAAAGACCGGATTCTGTGAACTGCCTCCTGATGTTCCAGTGAGATAGTCAAGCCTATCATGCAGATAGACTCCCTGCAGGGCTCTCGACCGGACAGTGTCTAGGCCCGGAGTTCAGGCCCCACGACCGACAAAATTGAAAATTCTTGCTATTGTTCAGTATGTTCAAGTTGTTCAAACTGGACATGATTGAAATAAACATTTTTCATTCATCCTCAGTTATTTTTGCCTGTTGGAGTTTTTATTAGAAAAGTATTAGCTTTTCTAATAAAGTGCCTACTGAACTCTGTGTGTATATGTGAATATGTATGCCTGTATGTGTTTTGTGTAAATTGGACATTGTTTCAGAAACTTGTCCATGGTACGTATGAGTCTAACAACTGTCCATAAATGGAAGGAATATATCCTTTGGTTGGGACAAAGAAGTAAGAGAAAAATCCTACATTAAGATTCCACATAGGCCATAGGCTAGAGCTTTTCCAGTTAGGGTTTGAAATTTAGGCTATCAGATCTAAATGACATCTAATGATCTCCTTTTTCTTTATTTTAGACAATTCACTCTTGAAGTTTTAGTTGAGATACCCATGTTTTTTTCCTTCATGAAGAGAGACAAAGAGTGAAAGAATGAGATGAAAGGGAGAGAGAAATCGATTTAGAGACAGCATGAACATACAGGTAGATGCTTAATTGCCTTTGGAAGAGGCTGAGGGTTGTAGATTTTGGCACATGATGGGAAACATGCAGCAGATGTTCTTTAGCTCCTAAATGCCTTGCAGTGGAAGACTGGGTTCAGCAGCACCCACTGGAGCCTCTGCTATCCTTGAGCCAGTGTTGTCATGCTCCAAAGGTCTCCAAGAGAGGGAAGCATTGGGAAGGCCTTGAGACATCCACAACTCTCCTTGAAGGGAGAGTGAGGCATTGCTGAAGATTCATGAAATAGCCTAAGAGAGAAAGGAACGTGGAAATGCCAGACACAATGCACTAGGAAAGAAAAAGCACTTGGTTTAATGACTATATTTTGTAGGAGAGTGCAAAAAAAAAAAAAAAAGAGAGAGAGAAGAAGAGGAAGAAGAGAAGAAGACAAAGAAGAAAAACAATACCTGAAATAAATGGCCATAAAGATCTATGCTTCTACAAGGTTTGTATGGGGCATTTTGAGTTAATAGAAATTTGACAGCCTGACTTTGAAGCAAAGTGGAAGGGAGACAAGGAGCAAGTTGTGTGGAGGATGTTGAGCAGGTGGGGGGGGGTCAGGAGAGAACGCCAAGAAAAAATGACTCCAGTGGTCATCTCTGGCCTTGTTACTAGTTATGATGGATAGGTTTGGAGAGGCAGGAGCAAGAGTATCTATTTAAAGATGGTAATTAAGGAAATATGTCTAAGTAGAGGGAAAATGGCAGTGCCGATTCTGGCTGTTGATGTGTCTGATGAAGCAAGACTGATTCACCTACAAACTGACACAGCTGCATTAATGTGGCTGAAAATAGCAGTGCTCGTTGCCAGTGATGGAGCTGTGGTAGAGAGGGCTTCGCCACCTGTGGGCTTATGAATGTAGATTATTCCCCTTTGACTGAAAATCATTTCTACCTGGTTTCTTCCAAGGGTGTTGAATCATTGCCTTCCATTGTCTGCTAAACGAGCATTTAAATACCAATTTGTTGTTTGGAGTTTGGACCTCTGTTCATTTGGGTGATCATAAGGTATATTGACCTTATGCTTTTGAAATTTCCTCTGGTATTTTTGTGTGGATCTTTTTTTTTTTTAATGCCAGGTGTAATTGCTGTGATTTGCCCAATTGCTTTCATGTACATGTAGTGAGACAGGTTTATAATACTGGGATGTACGAGTCAGTGAGCAAAATTAAGCCTTTATTATCTGAGTCTATGACTGGAGCTCAGTTAGAAGAAGAGAAAAAAATGCAGGTGGGTGAAATTTCTGAACTTAAAGAGACCTTGCCTTACACTGACGTATTCTAAATATATACCACTGCATCAAAACTATTGAATCCATTTATGCTTCCTCTGCATTTTCTTTCAACAATATTGCTGAATATCAAGATTGCTCAATGTGAAGAGATGCATTGCCTTGTAGGTTTAAATTAAAACATATTTCCATTTCTCAGTTTGAAGGAAACATCCAACTGTGTTTCTTGTCCTTAGAAAGGTAAGACACATGTACAATTTAAATGACATGACAGGGAGGCAGAATTCATCAGAGGAAAGCACCCTCCCCCCCATCCATACCCTCTGCTTCCCATGGGTTATGTTCTGCAAATGAATCTCCCTGGAAATCTCTCTGGGTTCTATCATGAGCCAGAATCTCCTGGTGGTGTGTGTAATTGGACATAATGATTTTGGATTCTGATATTACTGGTGGAAGAAATGAACATAAAGGAGTGGATGACAAGTGAGAACTGCAGAATGGATCCTGGTGAACCACTGGTTTCCAGGCTTTCAGTGCAAGGTAGTGTCCAAGCTGTGAGCTGCTTAATCAAATCAAGGCACCTATCTGGTATTTCATATCCTCTGCTAGTTTTATGCTTACATATCAAGGCAGGAGTGATTCTATTTAACTAAAAGGTAGAGGCCCCAATAGCTATATGCTGAGATAAAACGATGACTTATGTCCTTACCATATGGGAACATCTAAAAGCTCAGAAAAGTTGGCATAGTCCATGTTGACTCCTATCGTAACTGGAAGGAACACCAGATGTTCAGAACCTTGCAGGCAGGTGATTACAAAATGTGATCCAAGCTAAATTGATAGATAGAGAGAAGGAGGAGTATAGGAAGAAAGATAAGTATAACAGGTGTATATGACACCATCATTGGAGAGAAGTATCTTTCTGTAGGGATTCTGTTCTGACATTGAAAAACTGAGATCCATGCACCTTGATGTCTCCAGAATCCATGTGCTATCATACATGTTTACCTGGGCTATGTGCTTTCTCAGTCTTTTTGTACCTGAGCTGAAGTCTAAATTACCAATTCATGGTTAAAATAGAAGGCAAAGTTAGCATTAAAATTATATTGTCAGAAGCTAGGTACCACTGGCTCATGTCTGTAATCCTACCTACTCAAGAGGCTGAGTTCCCAGGATTTCAGTTCAAAGCCACGTTGGGCAGGAAAGTCTCTGAGACTCTCAGCTCCAATTAAACACCAAGAATATGGAAGTAGAGCTGTGAATAAGTGGTGTAGCACGAGCATTGAGTACAAAAGCTCAATGACTGTGCCCAGGCCTGGAATTCATGCCTATGACTAACACACATGCAAATATATGTGTGTATACATATATTTGTATGTATGCATATCTACATATATGTATATAGATACACACACAAATATTATATATGTATATAAATATATGTGTATATATCTCTACATATATGTATACATATATACACATATCTACACATATGCATGTGTGATGTGATATACTTTTGGTATATGTGTATGTTCATATGTGTATATAGATATATACATATGTGTGATATATGAGATATGTCACATATAAATGCATATGTGTATATATCACAGTTAATAAAAGCAGGTTTAGACAGGGATGCATATCACTAAAAGACAAGCAGGAAAAAATATCTAATTTATGATCTTTAATCCTAGAACAGGGTGATAGTCTTACCTACAAACTGTTGCTAGCATTCAAAGAAAATCACTGAAATCTTTGCTTGATGAAGCAAGTCAGGGATGAAGAGCATTGCATAGGTGAGCTATGAAAATGGGTGAGGCCAAGATTAGACAGAAGGTTTGAAAACATGAACTCTTGCCCATAGACCATTGCTCTCTTTTTGTTTCCCCGTAGGAAAGCCAGAACCCTTTCTAAATACTATCTGCAGAGTCTGATGATTTTGTGTGTAAGGTTCTAGACTTATGCTGACTGTCTTGCCCTGCGTTTGCATCACTGGTAGACTGGCTCATTTAGTCACTCACTTATTTATTCGTAATAATGAAGACCCTATGAAGTCATCCTGTTCATTGTATTTCAGGCATTTATTTCTAACCCTAACTAGATGGACAATTAAATATGTTATTTTGATTGGGGTGGACAAGGAGAGAGGCAGGGAGAGAGAGAAAGAGAGGGAGGGAGGGAGAGAGAGAGGGGGGAAGGGTGGTTGAATGTGGTGATAATAGTGAATGCACTTATGCAAAAATGGAACCAGGTAATATGAAGAGGATCAGGAATGATCAGGAAGGGTGTCATCGATCAAGATGTCATAAACTGACATGTCGAATTGAAATCCTTTTGTCCAACTACTTCTAGATAATTAAAACAAATGAAAAATTGCACTATTCTTTTTATTTTGCTTCTATTTTCCGTCATTTGATAAACAGAGCTTTCAATTGTCTCTATTTCTGAAGGTTAAAATGTGTACTAAATGAATTAATTCACATAACGCAATTAGCCAATGATAAGCACCCAGTAGACTCTAGTTGCTATTCTTCTAAAGTTCAATTTCAATTCCTGTTATCATAATATGAATGCCATGTTGGGTTAACATAACCCTGTTAGAGATACAAGATAACAACATCCTCTCAATCTTCCCACCCTAGAATACAAAATAACTCATTCAAACATGATGAAAGCAGGTGCATTTTGAAGTGAAAGCAATCTGGATTTTCAATGTCAGTTTCCCAAATTTATTACACTATTTGGAAAATCATTTAAGCTCTTTGATTCCTTGAGTAAATTGGATTATTTGCAGGAACTTGGGTTTTTGCTATTGACTTATTTCAGTTCCTTGTGTAGTATAGATATTGACCCCTAGTCAAATGAAGAGTTTGCAAAGATTGTTCACACTTACACTTCATTCTATTATTTTTTTTCATTTGATGCACTCTCACATGTTTATTTTTGCTTTTTAAAAATGGTTAACATTCCATTCATTCACTTGATGGCATCATTCTTTCATTAGTTTGACAGCATGGTATAGGGATTTGAACTCAAGGTCTTGAACTTGTAAGTCTTGCACTCTACCAAGACAGCCACATCTCAGTCCTGGTTTTCATTTATGCCTGTGCTTTGATGTCCTATTTAAAACAAAAACAAGAGCCCTTGTTCAGACTAAGATTATGGAGCATTTCCAAATACTCAATAAATGCTTGAGGACCTTACCTTTAAATCTTCCATCCATTTGAGTTGATTTCCGTATGTGCTGATGGATAATTAGCTTCCTCTTTCTACACTTAGATACCAAGCTTTCCCAGAACCACTTACTGAGAAATTTATCCCTTCTCTAGTGTGACTTCCTGGCACTTTCATAGAAAATAAGTAAATAAATAAATATTTAAAAAATTAGTGGTTTTAAGTGCACGGACACTTCTGTTCACCTATTCTATAGCATAGTTTGATATGAAGTAATTCAGTGTCCCTTCTTTTTTTATTTTTTTTTTGTTTCTTAAGATTACTTTGGATACTGGGGCCCTTTGTGGTACTACACAAATGTTAGGATATATTTGTGTTTCTGTGAAGAATGTCATCTTTGCATTGATAGGGATTACATTGAATCTATAGATCATCTTGACTAGTCTGGACATCTCAACAAAAATAATTCTTCCAATCCATGTACATGTAATATCTCTTCATTTATTTGTGTCTTCTTCATTTTGTTTTATCATTCTGTAAGTAGTTTTCAAGTAGAAATCATTCACTGCCTTGGTTAAATTTATTCCTGGGTTTGTGGTTTATTTATTTTTTGTTTCTATTATAAGTATAGTTGTTGATTCCTTTTTCATATAGTTCATTCAGGGTATGGGAATACTGCTGTTTTTGTATGTTGATATTTTATCCTGCAATTTTGCTGACTTTGGTTACTAGTTGTAATTTTTGTTTGTTTTTTTTTCTTGTGCTTGTCCTGGGTCTTGAACTCTGGGCCTGGATGCTGTCCCTGAACCTCTGTGCTCAAGGTCACTACTACTGTACCCCTAGAGCCAAAGCTCCACTTCAAGCTTTTTTGGTGGTTCATTGGAGATAAGAGTACCATAGGCTTTCCTGCCTGAGCTGGTTTGGAACCATGATCCTCAGATCTCAGCCTCCTGAGTATTTAGAATTACAGGCATAAGTCACCAGTGTCTGGCCTGTAACAGTATTTTAGAGGAGTCTGGAGTGGTTTCTATAGTCATGCGTTACTTGCTGACAAGAATACATTCTGAGAAATGCTTCAGGCAGTTATGTTGTTGTTCAAACATCATAGAACATACAAGCCTAGAAGGCATAGCCCTCAATACACTTAGGAGAGATACAGGGTACAGCTGTTGCTCCTAGGCTACAAAACTAAACAGCTTGTTATTGCATGGAGTATTGTAAGCAGTTGTAACACTAGACAAAGTGGGTATCTAGATATATCTAAATGTAGGACAATTGCAATAAAGCTGCAGTATAAAAATAAAACATGCATTTACCACGAGTGGAGATTGGTGGATTAGAAATTGACTTGGATGAGTCACTGAGTGTGGGGGTTGGTCAAGGCCAAGAGCCTGGCTGCAAACTGATATAGACTTCACAAATACTGAACATTGGCTACACTAAATCTATAAAAGCAATTTTCTTTTT
Source organism: Dipodomys merriami (assembly GCF_024711535.1). Classification (NCBI taxonomy): domain Eukaryota; kingdom Metazoa; phylum Chordata; class Mammalia; order Rodentia; family Heteromyidae; genus Dipodomys; species Dipodomys merriami. The sequence goes on from NW_027204381.1 coordinate 10,236,152, forward strand.
CCAAAAACAAAATAGCCTTGGCTCACTGTAACTTTTTATTTTGTACAACTTAAAAGACAATAGTGTTTGACTCTCTTTGTAATAGCATTTAAAACACACAGATGAGTTGTGTACTCTTGTAATAGCAGCACCCATGATGCTAAGGCAAGAGGATTCATAAGTCAGTACCTTCATGTAGCCAGCCTGGCCTACAAAGTGAGCCTCTGTCTCGCGAAAAGAAAAACAACCACCCAAACTTCGAACATATCATTCAGATGTACATCAATAAATACTTTCTTTTCTCATCCTTATTCTGTATGATCTTTTTGCTTTAAAAAATTTTTTTTTCACAGGTTAAATTCTTTGCTAAGACATAAGCCAGGCACTAGTGGGGGCTCATGCCTATAATCCTAGCTACTCAGGAGGCTGAAATCAGGATGGTTCAAAGCCAGCCCTGTCAGGAAAGCCCTTGAAACTATATCTAATTAAACAGCAAAAAAACTGAGAAGCATAGCTGTGGCTCAGTGGAAGAGCACTAGCCTTAAGTGAAAAAGTTCAGAGATAGTATTGACACCCTGAGTTCAAGACACCAACATAACCCTTAGGAGAAACCTCACAGAACCAAGACCACCACCATCGTCGTCTTCTTCCTCCATGTCCTGCCCCATTGAATGTCCGCAGGATCAGTGATAGGCATGCGATCACCTCCTAGGTTAGCAATGCCTTCTAGGAAAACCTCCCACAGAGCCTCTCTAAGACTGTGTTATAACACATTTTATTTATTTATTTTATTGTGTTAAAGGAGAACACTTTAAATAATGATTAAAAAGTATCATTACATTTTCAACATTGTTATAATTTTTAAAGATAGACATAAGCCAGTAGGGTAGCAGTCATTTCTTATCATCTTCAGAGCCTCCCTACCGTGCAGCATTACTGATGCTATCCTTTCATGAGCCTGCACAGCTGCAAGGCTGTGCACACCAGTATCAGAACAAGTGTGCGAGCAGTGTGTTAGGTTGCCGTACTATAACAGCCACATTGTCACTAGGCAACAGGAATTCTTCAGCTCCATTATAATTCCTGGGACCATTGTTATATAATACACACGGGCTGCAGAGCTGTTGACCACTGAGGTGTGCTTGACAGCATGTAATCATAAGCTGCAGCAACAAGGACAACTGGTGTGTAGTAGTTGCTTTCATTTTTATTACTATTGTTAAGTAGTTGTACAAAGGGGTTTCAATTCAACATGTCAGTTTATGAGTACAGTGTGCCTTGATCAATTCTATCCCTGACATCATTCTCTTCCATCTCTCCCAACCCCACCCAGACCTTCAGCTTACAGCCCTTCAACTTACCTGCTTCCTTTTTCACAAAAATGTACACTGAATGTTATGATATTCTCCCCACTTCCTCTCTATATTTGTTTGTTCCTCTTTTCTTGTGACTTCCCTACCCCAGACAAAACATAGTTTAGCTTCTTGGTATTCATTTGATTAAACTGTATAAACTGTAGGTTAGTTGTTCAGAGGAGTTAACACCATTGGAATCCACCCTTCCCCCTGTGTATACCATACTTTAGTCAGTTTCTTTGGATATGCATGCTTATGACCCTCCATATGTTTTTTGTATATTTTTAACATTCAGATCTGACTTCCACATGTAAGAGAAAAATGATAACCTTTGTGTCTCAGACTCTGACTTTCTCCACTTAATATTGCTTTGTCCAGGTCCATTCAGTTCCTCACAAATGACATAATATTAGTTCTCATGATGAATGAATGAAATTCATTTAAATTCATATCCCTATATAAAATTCATATATAGATATATAACACATATATCATTATATAGCTCCTTATCTATCAGATAGGTAGATCTATCCATCTATCCATCCATCTATCTGTCTGTCTGTCTGTCTGTTTAACTCAGCCACATTTTCTTGAAGCACAGAAAAAGTACAGGGGTATCTGTACTGTTTCCATAATGGCTGTAGTGAATAGTGGAAAAGGCACATGGGTATGCCTAACTCTTGTAATCTTTTGAATAAATCCTAACTGCCTTCCAATATGGTTGGACTAGTTTACATCCCCACTGATAATACAATAGGGTTCCATTTCCATACGTCACTGCCAGCATCTGTTGTTGCTTGTATTTTTTAAGATGGCCATTTGTACTAGGGTAAGATGAAACTTTAGTGTCTTTTTCTGCATTTCCTTTATAGCTAGACATGTTGTGCATGTGTGTATTGGCCATATTTATTCATTTTCCTGAAAGACTCTAGCTCTTTTTCCCACTGTGACCTGGGTTATTGTGTCATTAGGGGTTTAGTTTCTTCATCTCCTTGTATATTCTGGATATTGGGCCCTTCCCTGTCATATGTACAGTTGGAAAGATTTCCATTCTTTTGTCTTTTTAGTTTAGTAACTATATCCTTTGCTGTGCAGAAACTTTTTAGCTTCATGCAATTGTATTTGTCAATGCTTGTTCCTATTTGCTGAGCCCATGGAATTCTACTCAGGAAGTTCCTGCCTATGCTCATAAAGTCTAACATTTCTCTTACTCCTTTTTATTTTGATTTGCCATTCCCTAATGAGGTATTATGCTGAGCATTTCTCATATGCTTATTTGACATCTATATATCATAGTCCTTGAGATGTCTGGGTTGGTTTTTTTTGCCCATTTTCTTCAATTGGGTCATTTGTTTCTTAATATTTCTTTCTTTCTTTCTTTCTTTATTTCTTTATTTATGTCTGTCATGGGGCTTGAACTATGGGCCTAGGCTCTGTCCCTGAGCTCTTCAGCTCAAGGCAAGTGGTCTACCACTTGAGCCACAGTGCCACTTCCAGTTTTCTGGTGGTTAATTGGAGATAAGAGTTTCATTGTCTTTCCTGCCTAGGCTGGCTTCAAACTGTGATCCTCAGATCTCAACCTTCTGAGTAGCTAGGATTACAGGTGTGAGCTACCAACACCCAGCTTAATTTGTTATTTTTAGGTATTTTTTAAAGTTACTGTTTATTGGATCTATCTTTTGTAATTTTTTCCTCTGTTCTTTTTCCCAAGCCCTCTCATTCTAAAATAAATATATACATATTTGTATATATGTGTGTGTGTGTGTGTGTATATATATATTTTTTTTCTGTTCTCACAAAAAGACAACATTGGGACAAAAAGAAAAACCAAAATAGAACCTTATGACCTCAGATTAAGTTACAAAATGTTAAAGAGGATTTGGAGCTAAAAGCATGGGTATCTGAATAACTACTGACTTATAATCCACCCTTCCCCCGTACACACACACACACACACACACACACACGAGAGAGAGACAGACAGACAGACAGATAGAGAGAAAGAGAGAGAGCAGGCAGACAGACAGACAGAGACAGAGACAGAGACAGAGGCAGAGCCACAAGTGTGTCTCTATATATACCTTGGCCTCTAAGACTGGAGATTTCTAGTGAGGATTCAAATCAGTCCTTTGTGTGTGTATTCAAACAAAGTCCTTTTTCTGACTCTACCTACTTCTTATTGGAGTAAGAGTAACAACACATAGCATCGTCTCTATGGCTACAAAACCAAGTCTCAGAAAACTTTGGATTGACTAAAAATCCTGTGTGAATAACGCAGTAAACAATAAATTAAGCAAATGATATTCTCATCAGAAAATGAGGCAGCCAATCATTAAAACAGTTGAGGTATTTTGGAAGTACTCTGGTCATGTTGTATACAATAGGCTTTTCTGCCCCATGCAATAGTCTTAGGACAGACAGGAAGGGAAAAGAAGGAATTTCTTGGCTAGAGGCTTTGCCTAGCAAAGCAAACAAGGACGCTTTTGCATTCTTCCACTCCACTTTGCATTTTCTCTTTGAGGTTGCCCTTCACCAGGGCTCTTTCACTACCTGTGTTCAAAGGAAGCTGTCGCCATTCTGCTCAGCCTGGCAGCCTGTAAGTTCAGAAGATGAGAAACCCTTCCTGGCATGAAATGCACCGTGAAATGTGTTTGAAAATAAAGTTGTTAATGACAATTGTCATAAAAATCTTGCTCCCTCAAATGCATTTTTCATAGTTTCCAGGCCAACAGGAGCTTGTCTTGTATTAAAATTTCAGATGGTTGGCTAACTGTGTGACAGATGGCAGGAATGCTTAATGTGTCCACGCACACTTGAAAGCATACCTGTCCATATAATAATTACCTACCTGAAGAGTAGAGCTGCACAGTGTCTTCACAAATACATAGAAGATATACATTCCATGCAACTGCTACATATAGATAAACACCAGCCACATCTTTGGGTCCTAAACCCTTATGGGAAATGTCCTGAGAGAAGCTGGGGGAAAAAAAATTACAAAACTTTATTCCTGGGCTTGGATATTACTCAGGGTTAGAGGACTTCCCTAAAATGCATGAGGCCCTGAGTTTGATCCCCAGCACTGAAAACAACAACCACAAATCTTTGGTTCTCAGGGAAGTCATGGTTCAGATATGGCCAAAGAATAAAAGAAAATAAAGAGTAAAGTACAAGGAAACTAACAAGAACAGGAAGTGGGATTCTCTGAAAGGGGACTTTATGAGTATGTGTACACATGCCTTTCAAAGATCCTCAGGATTCCTACCCAAAAGGTACAAGCCCTGTCATTTCTGCTTGTCTCTCCTCCCTTGGTAAACAAACAAATCCTACCAATTAGTAATGAATTTAGTTTAATAAGTTTCCTCTGGAAAGGGTAAGAGTCATGTGCACATTGGTATAAATTTGTTTAATTGGAGTCTTTTTTCCTCTTGCAAAGGTTTAAATCATCTACTCTAAGGACAGAAGAGGGGGAGCTGCCATTTATCTAAATCCTACCAGGTGCCAGACCTAGTAACATTACAACCTTTTTCTCATTAACTTTCACTAGCGGTAGGCGTAGAAGGGTTTGAGAACTTGCCTGATATCATCCTGCCAGATAGAGGAAGTAGGATTTAAATTCAGGTATGTCCAGATGAAGTGGGTACTTTCATGGAGAGAGGGATTGGAGGAGGTAGTTTTGTAATTCCTAGCAGTCCTAGAGGTCTTTTCTTATGGACTCTAGAGTCTTTTCATTACTGTTTATCTAGAGGCTCAAAATAATCAAGAAGCAAGACTCTATTTCATTCATTCATTTAGTTTAAATTAGGACATTCAGCAGGGTGTTGGTGGCTCATGCCTGTAATCCTAGCTTCTCAAGAGGCTAAATTCTAAGGATCTCAGTTCAAAGCCAGCCCAGGTAGGAAAGCCCATGAGATTCTTATCTTCAGTTAACCACTCAAAAAGCCAAAAGTGGAGCTGTGGCTTAAGCTGGATAATTGGAGATAAGCTAATAACCAGCTCAGATGGTTATGATTCAGATGGTAGAAACCCAGCCTTGAGCAAAAAAGGCAAGCAAAAGTACAAGGCCCTGAGTTCAAATCCTAGTATCAGTACAAACATCACACGTACACACACACACACACACACACACACACACACACACACACACAATTAAACTATTCACTAGATAGTGCTCAAACTGATAGAGATTTGATGGACCACAAAAGGCAAATGACATGGGATTCATGATCTAATAAGGAAAGAAGAGTGATAATAACCAAGTATAGAAAATTATCCCTTATCCACAGTGTGAGATAAGGCCCTAAGCATATTCCCAAAACATCAGATAGTACCAAGCGCTAGTGTATATTTTTTCCATCATTACATACCTGTGATAGAATGTAATTTATATATTAGTCAGAGTAAAAAGTATCAAAAATGATGAACAAAGCCAGAATAATTATAATAAAATATCAAGTTATTCAAATATGGTTATCTAAAAATTTCTTCTTGTAATTTCAACTTTTTTCCTTTTAGTCCATTGGGGAGTAAAATAAAGATTATTTGAAAATAAGGATTATTTTATGTGCTACTGTGAGAGCTTCTTTGATAACTGTGAGGGCTACTAGATGACCAATGAACTGGTAGCATATATGGTCATCAAAGGGTCAGCTCATGTTCCAGGAGAGAGAGAGTGGAATGTTAGGTTTGCCCCTACCACCAATGGCACCCAAGTTCAATGTTATAGAGTATTTACAGTATTTTTGGAATTTCCAACTTAATATGTTCAGACTGTGGTTAATCGCCAGTTACTGGAATCGAGGAAAGCAAAACCATAGAAAAGGGAAAGTTATGGTAAATCACTTGAAAAGTAATACCAAATGAGACAAAGGACTGGAAGAGTGAGAAAAGTAACAATAGGGTAGACAGTAATGGAGTAGAGCAAGGCTACCTTTTGATTATGTACAGAGCATCCCAACCTGGGCTGAGACCACAGGGACAGAACATTCTCCCATTCAAAGACATACAGGAAGAGTCCCCAAGACATAAGGATGAGAGATGGCAAAGGCATTACACAAGTACCAGTGGGGAAGCAGCACCGGGTGAAAGGAGATGAAACCAGAGATGAAGGAATGGGAATGATGGGAAAGTATCTGATTTTTATTGTTTTCTGTTTAACTAAACTTTAATTGTGCTGGAAGACATTTTTGAAGGACATACTCTGTTGATAAGAAAGACCACTGCTGTGTGTGGGAATGAACTATGTGACCAGATCTTCTAGTATAGGGCCTAAGTGATTTGAGAGATAGTTTGCAAAAGCAGGGGAATTGAGGGATGGGAGAAATGAGACCATTGTAGATATACAATGCTGCTGAAGAAAACAGAGAAAACTGGCGGATTGGATGTGAGGGACCAAAGGAAAGAGGAAAATCAAGGACAATGATAAAATTGAGACCAGATAGTGAAGTGAATCATAGTTGACTTGGGTGAGCCATGAAAGCCAAAGAAGTAGATCTAAATTTATTTTTTTTTTGAGGATTTATGACATGGCTCAAGAAGCAATATTTTTGTTCATACCTATGGCCCACACTTGTAATCCTAGCTACTCAGGAAACTGAAATCTTGAGGACTGCAGTATGAAACCAACTCAAGTAGGAAAGCTCTTAAGGTTCTTATCTCCAATCAACCACCTACAAAACCAGAAGTAGAGCTGTGGCCCAAGTGATAGATCATAAATCTCGAGCTAAAAAGCACAGGGATAGTGCTCAGGCCCTGAGTTCAAGCCCCAGGACCGGCAACAACAACAACAACAAAAGCCAAAGCATTATTAGTAAGCATTCAGGGATGGAATTTAAGTGAGGATGACCCCATTTTGCTAATTGTACTGAACGAGATGGATGAGAAACAGATGTAGGCACGGAAGATTTTTAGGATTTAGGATACTGCACTTCAATAATTAGATAGATTTCCATTAAAAGAGGACAGAGTAGAAATAGCTGGCAAGGTTTCAGGCAAATCAAGAGGCTGTAAAGCACAAGAAACACAAGTGAGTTTTTCAGGTGGCAGGGCATTGCCATTTGTGTGGGATACTGCTCTCAGAGATCCCTGTACGTGCAGACTCCATGCCAGGAAGCCAGTTGGTGACGAAGAGGAGGGAGCCATCTCAGCGGTGAGGCAGAGAGAATGTAAGGCTGCCCTTGGTGTGATCAAGGGAAAATGGATTGAGCCTAAGTGGAGATAAAGAGTGGATAAAATTCTTTCACGTTGGCCTGCTGTGAGACAGAACAAAGAAATGAGGTGGTATTTGGAGGAAATTGTGAGTTTAAAAGGCGAGCTTTTGTTTGCGTGATGTAATCGTCATAAGGCAAACTATTCTAGGTGATGTTCAAGTGCTGATCAGGCTTCTCTCAGAGAGAGAGAGAGAGAGAGACAGAGATAGAGACAGAGACAGACAGAGAGACAGACAGACAGAAAGACAGAGAGCCAGAGGCAGAGACAGACAGAGAGACAGACAGACAGAAAGACAGAGAGCCAGAGGCAGAGACAGACAGAGAGCCAGAGAGCCAGAGACAAAGACAGAGACAGAGAATCAGAGAGACAGAGAGAGGCAGAGAGACAGAGAGAGCTGACAGCGGCCATGATGGTGGTACAAGCCTCAGAAGGTGGGTGAAAAGGCACACAGGGAGCTATTGGCCATTGAAAATGGCGGAGAGATGTCATCCTTTTAACAAGTGAGAGAAGAGGTGTTGATTGATAGAAACTATCAACTAAACCTGTTGGCAGGAAGGAGAGGTTGTTCTTGCTGTAATTCTGTACTCTCTGGAACTCTCTGAAGGTTCTCTTGGGGGCGGGGATGTGGAGGTAGGAAGATACTACGAGTTCCTAGACATGTTAGCAATGTCTATTTGATGACAGGACAGAGTTGGGCATACACTGAAGTCTTAAAAACAAGGTAAAGTATTCTCCTGATATAGTTGTTGTGAAATATGCTCTATAAAGAAATATTCAGGGATTTTAAACTGACTTACTACTGGCATGGAAACTACAGTATGATAATCATGTATATTCATTATGTGCTCTTTGCATGCCTTATTTCATTTAATATTACAACTTCACATGGTAGATACGATTACAGTCTTCATTTACAAATGAGGTAGTTGAGATGTGGAGAAGCGAAGTAAGCTGCAGAAGGGCTCCACAGCTAGTAAATTAGTCAGGAAGGGGACAACCCAGTTTATTTAATGACTAGGACTGTAACCTCACACCCTCGGGCTTCCTGATTAGAATTCAGCCAAGTTTGAGGTATGAACACGGACCTATGGTCCTTTCATATCATGGAAAATATCGACTGCATCCCACAAGTAACATTTGGGAAAAAGAAAGCCCCACTTTGGTGTTTTGTCTGTTTCTTCCTGCCATCCGTCGTCTTGGGGCTACCAAGAAAGTACAGGAAGCAGGCTGGATCATCTTTTGGGGAAGAATTGTGTCTGATTAACACAGTACAAGGACATACAATCATCCTCATGTCATCCATCATAGATGAAAAGCCTTGCTCTTATATTTTTTACTTGTAATCCATTCACCCCCTTTCTCATTCCTCTGGGGACCCTCACAGGTTTGGTCTCTGTCCCTACATGCAAAGTACTGCATCCATGGCCAGTTGTTGGCCATGTATTTACACATGAGAGAGAGAAATAGAGAGATATTTCTTCCTGTGAGAGTTGGGAGTATTAATAACTCAAGTGGAGGCAAGGGATATAGAGTTAGCACTGACCCATGTTCCTCCAGATCTCATCTCATTGCTTTGTTCTGACTCATACCAGGAAGAAGGTAAGGCAGCAAGAGCTGATAACATCATGGAATGCCTTTGAACAGGTTCTGTAGATACCATGTGGGTAGTACTATCTCTAGTGGAGTCCCAGAGAGTTATGCAAAATAATATTGAGGGGGTCTCTAATCACCACCCTGGAGCCAGGTTGGCTGAGGATAGAAAGCAAGCAAGAGAAGGCAAATAAGAGATGAGTCTCCATTTGTTTACTCTGTGTTTTAATAATTGGCTGATTAAGTTCCATTTTTATTTGGCTTCACTGGCAATCAGATAGAGAGCTGTAATATCCACTCGCACCTTGTAATTAGCATTAATTTCTTCCCTTTCCTTTGCACAGTCAGGACAAGGTTGGCAGAGAAGCCATGGGAGACTGAATCAGACTGGAGCACAATGCATATGCATGATGCAAGACCAGCCAAGGCTCTTAGGAAATGTTTGGAGGGGTAGGGGCAAGAAAGGGAGGAAAGGATGTCTGAAAAATGGAAAGAGAGAGGGAAAAAAATACCTTGAATTGGAGACAAAGGCAAATACAGGAAAGTGTTGAAGTCAGCACAACAGCCCTGCTAGCTTAATTACCATAATGATATAAAATAGTCCAATCAGCAATCTGGGGCTAATCTTTCATGTATTACAGGTCTCTCTTTTGTAGAGCTTCACAGCTTAAATGCATTTTTAATGAAGATATTTGAGGCAAGCAGATAATTTCCCAGTCTTTCCAAGAGGGAATCAGAGCACATTAAATGGGCTGTTCTTCCCTGTAGCTACCCAAAGATCTTGTTTTGTCTGTCATGGAAGAGCAAATTGTCTTCCAGAATGAGTGGCTCTGTTCTCTCCTCTTCTATTCCTCTTCGCAAGGCAGCTTGGGAAGGCAAAGCTCTGGCAGTCCAGAAGAGCTATAGCTGGTGTCTCAAGGAACCTTCATGCTGTCTTGCCTTTGTCTAAGGGATGTATACATTTCCTTGCTATTAATGATGGGAAATAGAATCCAGGCATATTCACCTGATCCATGCTAGCTGGAGAAACTCAGCTTCATCTTGCCTCTGTGGCACTTAATGGTCCAAATACCACTAAAATCATATAGGAAGCTCTTACCTGTGTCTTTGATGCATTTTTATGCCAACAGGGCCATCGAATCTGCTCTGCTTGTTGCTCTGACCTTCCTATCAAGTCAAGGAAAGCTATCCTCATGGCCCTAGATCCCAAGATACATCTAACTGATGGACAATTTGATGGGTGGAACGATTACAGTGTGGTTATTATTATCTTGCTATTCTTGTTTGTTTTTTGTGCCATCTTGTGATTTGTATTCAGGGCCTGAGTGTTGTCCCTTCACTTTTTTGCTCAAGGCCAGTGCTCTACCACTGGAGCAACAGCTCCATTTGTGGCTTTATTAGTGCTTGCTTAGAGATGAGTGAAAGGGGGAGGAAGGCATGGAGGAGGTGGGGAGGGAAGGGATGGTAGGGGAAAAACAAAAGAAGAGATGAAAATGCCCCATAAGAAATGTACTCATCTTATAAATATGTTAGAAACAATTGCAAGAAAGAAAAAAACATTTGAATCCTTATCTTGGGGTTCATTTCACCTAACATCAACTTATCAGATCATTTCTGCTTGTTAGTAATTGCAAATAAGAGAAACCATGGGACCTATGTTTCCTTGGGCCTGGCTTACTTCACTTAATATAATTTTTTCCAAGTCTTTCCATTTCCTAACAAATGGGGCAATGTCATTCTTTCTGGTAGGGACATAGAATTCCATTGTGTATATATACCACATTTTCTTGATCCATTCATTTACTGAGTGGCATCTGGGTTGGTTCCATATCTTAGCTATGGTAAATAATGATACAATAAACATAGCTGTGCTGGTAGCTTTAGTATGGTCTTGTTTGTGATCATTTGCCCAAAAGTGGGATTGCTGGTTCATAGGGGAGCTCTATGTGGAGTCTTTTGAGGAACCTCCATACTGCTTTCCAAAGTGGTTGAACAAGTTTACACTCCCACCAACAATGCAGTAAGGTTCCCTTCTGTCCACATCTCCTCCAGCATCTGTTGTTATTAGAGTTCTTGATTATAGCCTTTATAACTGGGGTGAGGTGGTATCTCAATGTTGTTTTGATTTGCATTTCTTTTATGGCTAGGAAGGTTGAGCATTTCTTCATGTGTCTATTGGCCATGTTTCTTTCCTCTTCAGAGAAGTTTCTCTTTAAGTCTTTAGCCCACTTATTTATTGGGCAGTTGTTACTTTGAGAATTTGTTCTTGGGGGATTTAATTTTTTGAGTTCCAAGTGTATTTTAGATATGAGACCCTTGTCCATTGTATGGCTAGTGAAGATCTTCTCCCAATCTGTGGGCTTTCTTTTTATCTTGCTAGCTATTTCCTTTGCCATGCAAAAGCTCTGCAATTTCATGCAATACCATTTGTCCAACCTTTCTTTGATTTATAAGATGATTTCTTTGTTGCTTTGTATGTACCTCCCCCACAAAATTACCCCTGTTTTCACTGTATTTGATGTTGGTATACTTTGTGGAGGGGAAGGGAAAAAACAAATTGTTTAAATAGGGATACAGGTGGATCCATTGCAACAATGAGATGTACAAGATGTTATGTCAAAAAACGAACTTCACAACTTTGGCTGGGGGGGAGGGGAAAGGGGGAAAATGGGAAGGGATGGGAAGGGTAAACAAAGGAGGAGGCTATAGTGCTTGATAAGAAATGTACTCATTACCTTGCCCATGTAATTGTAACCCCTGTGTACAGTATTTTCACAATAAAAAAGAAGGAAAAAAAAGAAATGTACTCATTACCTTACTCATGTACCTGTAACCCCTCTGTATAGTATTTTTACAATAACAATAAAATATAGTTTTTACAAAAGGAAAAAAAAAGAAAAGTTAAATCCCAGAAAAAAAGAGTCTACTAGATTTTCTTCCTGGGCTGGCTTTGAACTGTGATCCTCAGATTTCAACCTCCTGAGTAGTTAAGATTACCAATGCCTAGCCATTTAACATTCTTTTTGTTCAATGTTTGAGACTGCATGATCTAAATCCCTGTGAGTGTTGGGTTTAATACATATTCTAGAAATCTTAATATAAGTACCTCAAAATTTCAGGGTTGAAGGGAGAGCTGAAGGGAAAGATAACAGAAGCTATAGATTGTGTCCTGATAGGGCACACACTGTTGCAAAATGGTCTTTTAGTTTACAACATATAGGAAACTTTCAGAGTTTTACTGCCTGTCACAAAACTGCCTGAGAGATGACTAAGTTTATTAAATTCGGCTCTTGCACTAGTGTTTTAAAATAGTATTCCACTGAATTCAGCAAGTCTTTGGGAGGCCTCACTTTGATTCCCTCCATCAACACCATACGTCATCAAATTCCCTGGTCTTCAATGGCATCCCATATTGGTAGTAAAACAATGTAAGGTCAAGGAACTTATATTATTGAGTAATATTTTTGCAAAAGTAGATCAAATACACACACACACACACACACACACACACACACACACACACATACACACACAAACAATATAATAAGGCTTCCTTGAAGTGAGAGCTTTATCGAATGTCCTTCTGGGTATTTTCAAAGCACATGTCAGGAAAATTATATTATATATAATATACCGACATGTATATAATATACCTACATGTATATACCTACATGGAAAATAAGAAATATATTTTCTTCATTTCCCACTTTGGTTGCCACATGGTGACAAGTTAGGTCCTAAGACCTTCTGGTAATAGGATCTGAAGACCTGCAGTGAAATTAGGGCCCTCATTAACTAGAAATTAATGACCCTGCCCTATCACTGGCCTGTATGAGCTCAAGATCACAGGGAGGAAATTCTTACCCTATACTTCATGCTCTTCATTTCATCTCTTGTTTCATTCATGTAGTTATTCACTTGTTCTCATTATACTATGTTCAGGTTGTTTGTAAGACCCTCTTCTTCTTCCAGAAGGAAAATACTGATGGCAAGCATAAAAAGGACAGAGGAAAGATTTGCATTCAGATGACTTCCTGCTATGAAAATTGTAAACCAACACACATTCACACCTCATTAAAGGAAATCTTAGCCTGCCCATTTCAGACAGCATAGAAGCCCAGTTACAAACATAATTTGCCTAATGAGTCGCTTGGTTGGTTCTTTGGAATATTTAAAATATCTTATTGATGAGGGACTCTATTATATTTCTTGAGAAAAATATAGTTAAAAGCAGAAATATAGAAATCATTCATCTTACAAATTATCGTATAAATCTTACAACATATATAGGGACATACATGCATTGTGTCTTTACAAAAATGGGGGAAATACAATTACATATGAAGATATGCTGTAGGACATTGCTACAATATTATTTCCTCCCCATTCTTCAATCTAGTTATGTTCTTTTGAACATCTTGCAGCAATTCAGTATCCAAACACTATTAAATTTAGCTCATTTTTGTAAGATAGTATACCTTTTAACTTTGGAATTTCCATGTAATTCTTTTTTACTAGATTGAAATACTCTACTATAATTTTCCATTTTTCTATTCCTTCTTTCCACGATTCCATTACCTATTTTTCTACTCTTCTATTTTAATTCATTTATGTCTTCAAATTTTTTTGCCAAAATAATCATAATTATTCAGTTTCCATTCACCAGTTTCATAGAGGTGTCACCTGTATATCTGCTTATATATCTTCCCCCTCCTTTATTAGCTATAGTTCCTTCTCTCTAGTGGCCTTGTATCACATACTCATAGTGCATAGAAAAGAATATTATTTTCCTCCAGAAAGCCTTTCTATGGGGCTGGGAAGTTGGCTCAGTGGTAGAGTGCTTACCTCTCATGCAAAGGCCCTGGGTTCGATTCCTCAGCACCACATAAGCAGAAAAAAAAGAAAGCCTTTCTATTCCTTTTTAATAAAACATACCATAAAAATACTACATGTATGAAAAGACAATGCAATATAATTAATAATTATACAAAGATATTCAAGGTTGTCCCACATAGGATCCCTGTATTGTTTGGTGCTCACATACTTTAACATACCTATGATTAATTTGCATGGCATCCAACATCCTCCAGGGAAATAGAAGGACATGAGAACATTTCTATACATATGTGTAACATAAGTTGTGTATTAGAGAGAGGTAGAAAGAAGGAGAGAGAGGGAAAGAATGAGAGAAAGGGTAGATCTTTATTTTTTCAACTAGGAAAGGATGTGGGAATAGAAGAGAGAGAGGAGAGAGGAAAGGAGGGAAAGAAGAAAAAGAATGAAGAGGAGAGAGAAGGAGGAGGAGAAGAAAGGAGAAAAAGGAGCTGAAGAGAAAGAAAGAAAAAGAAGGAAAGAAAGAAAGAAGGAAGGAAAGAAAGAAAATGGAAAGAAAGAAAGAACGAGAGGAAAGAAGAGGAGGAAAGGAAGGAGAAGGGATTGATTTATATTGGGAAATTTAATCACGTGTTTATAGAGATTGACAAGTCCAATATCTGCTGCTTAAGGCAACTGTCTGGAGATCCTGAGAGAAACTGCTGTTGTGGTTTTGTCTGGTGACAGAATTTCATTATGCTTGGAGAGATCAGCCTTTGGTTTACATAGGCCACCAACTGATTAGATGAGACTTTTCCACATGGTGGAAGGCAGTCTACTGGACTCAAATTCCACCAATTCAAATAGTAGCCACCCAACCTCAAAACAGCATCCCAAATAGTATTTGATCAAATATCTGAACACTATGTGGCCTTGCCATGTTGACAATTAAAATCAACGATCATAGCCGTCTTGACATCTATTTGAGATAATGTTTAATCTCAACTTATATATAAAGGAAGCTCTCTTCTTTAGTACCCAACACAGCCCAGTACTCTTAATGAGGACTGAACAGTTAGTTTTACCAGATTTAGCTCTACTTCCTCTCCTCTTGGGTATTTCTTTAGAGTGAGTCTCAGGCTATGTGTTGCCATAGTATGGTCTTGCTGATACATCCATAATTTCATTGAAACTTTTTACAGTAAAGCTTAAAGTTTATATTTTGTACAATCCTTGTATATATTTATTGACTTCTGTAGCCAGTAAGTATTTTCTCCTGATAATTACTCCATGCCTTATCCACATTATACTTTTTTTTAACATTACATTGTACTAATTACCTGTTCAAAATATGAGCTTATCTAATTTCCCTCTCTCACTCTTGTCCCTAAAATTTAAATTCAGATGACTTCTGGCGAAGCTGAATTATCTCCTACCAACTTCCTTTTTTCTGTTTCAGGGAATTTTTAGATGTTCTCTGCCCTATAATAAGATTACCTCTGATAGCCTAGGCATATTTCCAGAATAGCAAACCTGATTTTCTTCAGCATCATCTTCTGAGCCAGCTGTCTGTTTCACAGACCTTTTTCCCCCACAAAGTCAAGAAAAAAGAAAAGTAGCAACGAAGATACCACCTGTGGCCCTGACTCTGAGTTCCTCTATTTCTTACCTGGCCCTGCAGGGTCATAATGTTAACTTTCACTAGTTTGGTAGATTTGAGTTTTAGAGAAATGTTCTATTTTCACAATATATCATCTTCAAAAATAAGGCAGCATTCCAGCCCCCCTTCAAACCCCTCCCAGTAATAAGAAACTCCCATGATAAGATGACATGTTGTTTTTAAGACTGAATATGAAAGCCTCAACCATTACATCAAGCCACAGATCAATCATAGCCACCATACAGAGAAAATTACCATTTGGCAACATACATCTTCTTTACAAGTGCTGTCCAAATCTAACACCACCTGAGCCAGCTGCCTTTGTGGCTTGTGAGTTGGCCAGTCAGCTAAAAGACCTTTATTTTTTCAACTAGGAGAAGACAGGAGCACAGAAATGCTTTTATAAGAAGAACTGATTGCTTTCCATCCAGGAATCTCTTAAAGCTAGCTCCCAACACACCTCTGATTTTATGATATCAATAAGAACTGAAGTTCTCCTCATTTATTTCTCATCTCACCACAACCCTTACCCATTGTATCAATGGTTTTGAAAGAGAATTTAGTTATAGAGAGAAGAGATTGGAATCTGTAGTCTAACATGAAAGAATATGTAGGCTGTGCATTTGTGTTATATCTGGGTCCTAGAGATGTTATAACACAGGCCCACAATAAACCAACTATTCAGGGCTCTTGAACTTGCTTTGTGATTCTGTTTTCTAGGCCTTAAGTGAGTAGTTGTCTTGTTTTCTAGCATCCAGGTAGCAGCTATCCTATCCTGATTTGAAAAGGAAATTCTTATCTGCAATTAAGTTTGAGGCATGTATCTTTTGTTACAAAAACAAAGTATTCTCTAACTGAGAAATAAATAGGATGCATAGTTACTAAACAGTGTGAAGGTACAAGTACCTAAAAAGGCAAAAAAAGCATTTGTGATATTCTAGAGGAAGAGCAATGTGTGATGCCTAAGAAACCAAATCTCTTCCTGTATTTGAATGATCTGTGAGGTTAAAAAATAATTTTTTAAACATTCTAAATAGTTCAAAAACAACCAAAAGAAAACAGTTCAAATTAATCTAAAATTACATTTTCAGTGTCTATAAATAAGAGATTATTGGTATACTGTATACAATCACACTCACTCCATTTACATATCATCTATGAGTATTTCCCCCCCTCCCCCTCTGGTTAGGTTGCATAGAAACTCTAACTGTCCTTGAGCTCAAGGATAGCACCCTCCCACTTGAGCCATAGCTTCACTTCTGCCTTTTTGGTGATTAATTGAAGATAAGCATCGCACAGGCTTTCCTGCCCAGGATGGCTCCAAATCTAACCACAATCCTCTGATCTCAGCCCACTATGTAGCTAGGATACAAGTGTGAGCTGTTGGCTCCAGGCTTGTTTCTGACTGTTTTTAAATGGCAAAATTGATATATTTGCAACAGACTTATATACCCTGCATAGTAATAGTTTGCAAGTTCTGTTCTAATGAAAAATTAGCCTATAAGTATCTTTTTATATCACACCACCATGGAAACTGTAACCAACGGCTCTCTATAGGACTTCCAGTGCATATTCCAAACCCTCTGAATCTTTAGGCCAATCCTTTGCTATGCAACTCTCTTGAACCTTCTCAATTCCTAAAGGTTACAACCTTCTCTTGTTCCTCTGTTCATGTTGTCTCATACAGAATAAAATTAGACCATTATATATTAAATTCTTCATACAAGTTCTCTTACTCCTACATCCAAAACCCATTTTGCCTCCTCTGCAACATTCCATCTTAGCATATAAGTCACATTCTCCCAGCTATGCCTATCTCTTTCTCTTCTAGTATGTCATTCCATCAAAGACCATTTTCTTCTTCCAGATCTTCAAACTTGACCATTATTTTTGCCCAAACCATATAAGTACAATTTTCAAGAAAATTTTTACTGAAAAAGAATTTAATTTTTTTTCAATATAACCAAAGAAGTGAAGGACCTCTATGATGAAAACTTTAGAAAGCTGAAAAAGGAAATTAAAACAGAACTAAAGAAGTGGAAAAACCTCCATTCTCCTGGATTCGGAGGATTAATATCTTTAAAATGGCAATACTATCTA
Organism: Dipodomys merriami; assembly: GCF_024711535.1. Taxonomy (NCBI): domain Eukaryota; kingdom Metazoa; phylum Chordata; class Mammalia; order Rodentia; family Heteromyidae; genus Dipodomys; species Dipodomys merriami. The sequence continues at coordinate 10,253,858 of NW_027204381.1, forward strand.
CAGATTCATTGCAATACCTATCAATATCCCAACATCATTCTATAATGAAATAGAGGAAGCAATCCAAAAATTCATATGAAATAATAAAAAACCCCGAATAGCAAAAACAATCCTTAGCAGAAACAACAGTGCTGGAGGAATATCAATACCAATTTCAAACTCTTATTATAAAGCTATAGTAATAAAAACTGCTTGGTACTGGCACTAGAACACACCTGAGGACCAATGAAATAGAACCAAAGACCCAGAAATGAACCCACAGACTTATGGCCAACCAAACTTCGATAAGGGAGCCAAAAAAATAGGATGGAAGAAAGACAGCCCCTTCAACAAATGGCGCTGGTAGAATTGGTTAAACACCTGTAGAAAACGAAAGTTAGATCCTTAAATATCACCCTGCACCAAAATCAATTTCAAATGATCAAAAACCTCAAAGTAAAAGCAGATACCCTGAAAACATTACAGGAAGGGATAGAAGAAACTCTAGGGCTCCTTGGCACCGGTCAAAATTTTCTTAATAAAGACCCAGAAACACAACAAATCAAAGAAAGGTTGGATACATGGGATTGCATGAAACTGCAGAGCTTCTGCCTGGCAAAGGACACGGCAAGCAAGATCAATAGAAAGCCCATGGATTGGGAGAAGATCTTCACTAGCCATAGAGCAGACAAGGGTCTCATATCTAAAATATACTTAGAACTCAAAAACACAAATCCTCAAAGAAACAACCACCCCCACTAACAAATGGGCTAAAAACTTAAATAGAGACTTCTCTGAAGAGGAAATAATGGCCAGGACTTCTTTTAGCTGCAGTTCTCTCATTGCCATACCTAACCTACTCCACACTTTGTAATCACTCTTCTTTGCCAGTTGTTATTCAGCAACCCCTACAAATCTTAGATGTATGAGAACACACTTTGGTTTGTTTGCTTGTTTGTTTGGTGTGAGTGGTAGAATCTAAGAGATCAGAGTCTGGCCCCAGAGTTCCTTAACTTCCACTGCTAAATACTTTGAACCTGATCCCAAGAGTGAAGGGCAGTCATGGCAATATTTTCAACCTTCTTTTCCTCTCAGTTCTTTTCTATGATGTATTATATATCTATGTAGTTCCTTCATCTTCTCATGTATCAAGAAAGTCCTTGCCAGAGATCCAGAAAACCTTGGTGAGCCTATGGGTCAAGATACTGAACCTTGCATTCTTGTGGTAAGACTTGAAAATCCTGGCATATTTTCAGCTGGAAAAGGACATAATCCAATAGATGTTTTAAGAAGATGACTCAGGAAAGAATGAGGAATGGATTTAATTGAGTGAATCTGGAGGCAGAGAGGAATTAGGGCATTGGTAAAACAGTTCAGGTAGATGAAGGTTTTAGCTTTCTGACAAAGAGTTTTATTGGGGTCACTAAAACAAGCTAAGAAATGAAACTGAGATCTTTAGGGGACAGAATGTTTTTAAGATCACAATAAAGGCTCCACAGTGATTAAATATAACCTTTTCCCTTCTAACAGAGTCACACTCCGTTTGTTTCAGAACATTATGAATAACTGCATGTGATTCGAGTTAGTATATTTAGAATATAACTCATCCAGCAAGAATCTTTGCCTTCACAAACATCTCCTATGTCATTTGATTCTGAGGTACAAAAATCCTAATTTTCCTTTAGCAACTCACTCTAGTTTTCCATGCAAATTCCTATTACATAAAACTCCATTGAGGCACATGTCAAATCAGTGAAACCATGCTGTATCTCAATTGGACATTATCTCTGTGAAAGTGTTTCAAGAGGATATTAGTGCTTGAATTGATAAGCTAAGTAAAGTCCATTGGGAACCCTCAATTCCATCCAGGGGCAGAGATAGAACAAAAGGTAGGTAGTAGAACAATCTGCTCTCTTCCCCTTTTGCTGTTATGTTTAACCTAGGAAATTCCATTTCATCCCTCTTGTGCTCAGACTCTAAGCTCACCTGGTCCTCAGGCCTTTGGCCAGAGACTGAACCACACAGCTTTGTAATTGAATGAGGAATGGATTTCATTGACTAAATCTGCAATGGAATTTCTCAGCCTTTGTGTTGGTCTAAGCTAACTCCTTTATATCTTTATCCTTTCCTTTTGTGTCTAAAAGACTATCTGTTTCTTTACCTAATCTTGTCCTGGTTTTGTTTCTCTGGAACCTTGATTAAACATACTCTTGTTCTAGTATTTATGTATCACTTTGTGCATACTAGGATTCAATAGTATTTTGAATGAATGAATGAATGAATGATGAAAGCAACCTGTGAACTTGGCAGTATCTGTTTGGATTTCATCTACAATTTATTGTTTTTGTGTGTGTATGGTTGTTGTTGTTGTTTGCAGGTCCTGAGGCTTGAACTTTGGGCCTAGGTGCACTCCTGGAGCTCCTTTTGCTCAAAGCTAGCAATCTGCCACTTGAGCCGCAGCACCACTTCTGGCTTTTTTAGTGATTTAATTGGACATAAGAGTCTCATAGACTTCCCTGCCTGGGCTGGCTTTGAACTGTAATCTTCAGACCTCAGCCTCCTGAGTAGCTAGCTTACAAGCATGAGCCGCTAGTACCCCATTTCATCTAGAATTTATTAAACACATATTTTGTAAGCAGAACTGTCCTAGACACTGGAATTTGAATGTGAAAAAGTCAGGTTTACTATCTTTAGGAAGCATACAGATTAATATGTACAAGAGACCATCAGTGAGGGTAGTTAAATAAAGTAGACACATTTTTGGAAAAGGTGTTATGGGTTCGTATAAGACAAATACTGGGGGCTGGGAAGGTGGCCCAGTGGTAGAGCGCTTGCCTTGCATGCATGAGGCCCTGGGTTCGATTCCTCAGCACCACATAAGCAAAAAGAAAAAAGCCAGAAGTGGCGCTGTGGCTCAAGTGGTAGAGCGCTAGCCTTGAGCTGAAGAGCTGAGGGACAACGCCCAGGCCCAGAGTTCAGGCCCCACGACCGGACCCCCCCCCAAAAAAAAAGACAAATACTGTTCATGTTAATGATGATAAAACATGTGAGGCGATAAACTTACAAAGAAGTTTTGACAGTTTTGACAGTTTCAGTCTATGATCAGCTGGCTTGTTGCTTTGGGCAGGGCATGATAGAAGAAGCCACCACCTTTCTAGTGGAAGAATGTGATGGGGCTCACATTCCAATATCAGAAGACATCTAAAGGTTCCATCATGTCTCAATAGCACCATGGGCTGGCGCCAAGCTTTGAACACAAGGACTTTTGTGGTGACTATTACCAAAAGCATAATACCTATCTTTGCCAAAGGAGAGGCATGTGGGTTGGTTGGCTTCTAGAACCTAGAATTAGATTACACTTAAGTAGGAGATAAATACAAATAGTAATTATCCAGGTGAAAGTTGGATGGGGAAGAATGAGACAAGAAGGGAAGCTGCACAGATGGGAGGGAAGGTAGAGAATTTTACACATTGAAACAGCCTAAGACTGCTGTAAAGAAGAACGTGAAGGGCAGTGGTGAGAAGTAGAGCTACTGGACCAGATCATCTTCTCAAGTGTTTTGAACACAGGCAGTTTGGATCTGATGAGAGCAGACAGTGGTGAATCTTTAAAGAGGATCTCTCTAGTGAAGATGAGTCTGAGATGGTTACGGCTTAAGGTTCCATGATAAGGGTATGGAGGAGAAGAGAAGTCTGTTACAGGAGGTAGTGCTGGCCATGGCTCCTCTGGGGTAGGATACTGTTGTCCATTGGCATGAGAGTTTCTGTCTCTGCACTTGTGATGCCTTAGCAGTAAAGAAGCATCCACAGATGCTTTCATCAACCTTTGTCCTCATTTCCTTTTCCCAGTGGGAAAACATGTTCAGAGTTCTAACTGCCATCTAAAGTATAGACTTCAGAAATGGTATGTGTAGATAATTTAGATGTTATCTCCAGGTAAGGTTTTGTTTAGGACATATTCAGGAGGAACCTGGCATAATCATATTACGTAAAATAAGTCAGGCCCAGAATGTTTTCTCTGAAACACAGAAGCTAGAATTGGTTTATAAATATATAAGTAAATATTTTGGGTGGTATGCAAAATGTGCTCAAATGTATTGGCTGAAATACAGTAGCTTCAGGGGAGAATTCACACTTCCTTAGGAAGTCTAAAGCAAAGTTCAACAAAATAAACACCAGGAATGGAGGCAAATGAAGAGAAGAAGGAGGGTACAAGGCAGTCAAAGGTTCAATGTATGTCCTACAAAATTAAGAAAAGTGAGGGAAGGGGTGGAGTGGGAGGGATGGGTGAAAATGTTGAAAGAGGTGACATTGATCAAGACACATCTGCATTCATAAACTGCTTTGTTGCATGGCAACTCCTTTGTATAACTCCTTAAAGATAATGACATAAAAAGAAATACACAGGGGTTATTTTGTCAGCCCTTGGATTGTCAAAAGTAAAGATTACAAAATTAACAGTAGGTAAAGTCTAAAGCGAAAAAATTTCATTATGGAGTATCAGTTTGAATCAAAAGGGCATACTTTACAGATTTCATTGAAAACCTTGCACTAAATTGAAATTTTATATCTTTCGTATCTTTAATGTAGTATCATTTGCTAAATCGTGTATGGACAAGCCTCTCATTAAAGGAATTCTGTGAAGATCCATTCCATCTTGCTTTCAATAAAAATATTTTCTGTGTACATAGAGTGAATGCTAGCATGGTATTAACTGCTAGAGAAATGCAGGAAAGTCCTGGTGGATGTACACTCCTGCCTTCATAGAGAATTCAAATTAGTGAAGAAAATGTACAAAAAAATAGCTAACAACACAACCACCCTAATAAAAGAGAACAAGAGACAGAAATAGTAATAAGAAAATCAAGATCCTTGTGATTCTAAGGAACAAGCAATTACTTTTAGTTGGGATTGGAATATTAGCTGCCTTCTAAATCTTAGGTCTACTTTTAATAGAAAAGAGAAGATCTACTTTTAAAAGCAAAGAGAAGGCCATCTGGTTTTCTACTCCATCATTGCTATGGAGAGCCTACTCAAAACATTTCCAATAACTTTCTAATTGCTACCTCTAAATAGTCTCGTCAGCTCCCAGTTTTTATCCTCTTGCAGTAGTTGACTTTACAATTTATTCTCAGTGGATGAGATGACTCACAGCTCTAATCCCAGATACTTGGAGAATTGTAATTCAAGACCAAGTTTGGAAGAAAAAAAGTGAGATTCCATCATCGCATTCAATAGTTCTGTGTGGTATCATCCAGCTACATGGGCAGTGTGACTAGGAGGACTACTGTCCAGGTGTGGGCATAAGTAAAATAAAACAGACTGGGGCTGTGACTCAAGTGGTAGTGCTTCTGCCTAGAAAGTAGACCAAGGCCCTGAATTTCAAATTCCAGTAGCAAAAAGCAAAACAAAATGAACCAACTTACTCTCACAGGGGTTTCTGTATTATTAATTTTCTGAGGGCCAAAGTTTGCTTGTTTGCTTACTTGCTTGATTGCTTGTTTTCTTTCTTTCTTTCTTTCTTTCTTTCTTTCTTTCTTTCTTTCTTTCTTTCTTTCTTTCTTTCTTTCTTTCTTTCTTTCTCTCTCGCTCTTTCCTTCCTTCCTTCCTTCCTTTCTTTCTTTTTTCTTTCCTTCTTTCTCTCTCTCTCTTTCTTTCTTTCTCTCTTTCTTTCTTTCTCTCTCTCTTTCTGTCTTTCTTTCCTTCCTTTCTTTCTTTCCTTCCTTCCTTCTTTCTTTCTCTTTCTTCCTTTCTTCTTTTCTTTATCTTAACTGGTCTCAGAGCAATCACCTTAAGAAAAGGAAAAAACCCTCCTAGACCAGACCCCAAGTTCAAGCTCTATCACTTGAGCCACCATTTCCCAATTTCAGCATTTTGGTTTTCCTGCCTGGGCAGGCTTTGAACCATTATCCTGAGACCTCAGCCTTGTGAATAACTAGGATTATAGGCATGACCCACCAGTACCCAGCTCAAAGTTATTTCTTTAGCAGGATTTTCTTATTTCCATAGTATGGACCAGGAATATTATTATGCCAATTTCCTGCCTCTTCTTGCCTCCTATTTTTCAGGTTTATCTTTTCAGATTCAGGTGGTAAAACTAAGGACACTAAGCTATAGTTTGCAGTGGAGATGTCTGTGAGTCTTCCTTCCTTCCTTCCTTCCTTCCTTCCTTGCTAATACTATTACTAGGGTGTAAAATTATAGACTTACGCTCTTGCTTGGCTTTCTTACTTGCAGTTGGTGCTCTACCAGCTGAGCCTTGACTGCAGACTGAGCATTTTGCTGGTTAATTGGAGATGGAATCTCACAGACTTTTCTGCCTAGGCTGTTCTCAAATTGCAATCCTCTGAATCTCAGTCTCTGAGAATCTAGGATAATAGGCATGAGCCACTGACACCTGGCTTGGACCTACTTTCTTTACCATCTGTTTCTCCATAAACTAATTGGAAGGGGTTGCTGGTAAATCTGCTTAACAACTAGTGATGAGAAAAGCTAGGTTAAAACTAACAAGTTTTACATCATAATGTAAGCCATTACCTTTAAATTGGAGAAATAATCTAGGAAGAGAGATGGCAACATTGCTATATATGTATTGCTCATTCTCTCTCCCTATATATAGTGTATATACTATATATAAATATATATTGTTATGTATAGCATTTATATATAATAAACAATATATGGTATATATCATATATAGTATATATAGTATATTTAGTATATAATATATACCATATAGTATAATTATATTATTTATATAGTATATATTTTTATACTATACGTGTATATGTACTAGATACATATCTAGCTATACTATATGCATATATATGGATATATAGTATATATACTACATATGTATAGTCAGCCCAGCACCTGATTTTTGGGTTTTGATTTTTTGTGTGTGACTTTGTGCCTTCCAAGTTAGGATCAAGTTGACACTTCGATCCATCCTTCTGTTGATGGAGTTATCCTTTAATACAGAAGGGTTGTTGTTACGCTTTTAAAATAGGTATGATTTCCCTGCTGTCTCTGCATTTGAACCCTTAGTGGGCTCTGACCTTTTCAGTCTCCAAGTGATTAAAGCCCTTATTAATTTCCTGGGGGGTTGCTGACACTCTCAGGCAGCAGAGTGGTGGGGTATCATTAACATGTGGGGCTCTAATTAGCCAGCAAAGGATCTGGCTATCCTTACTCTGTTACATAATGGATCTGGAAATTCACACATATAAGAAAACACATGCACAGGGCTATTACTGAAGGAAAGAAGTGTTGATGCGTCCAGGGCAGATCTTTAAACCAGTCAATCCCCTGCACCCCAGCTTTTCTTTCACATACTCCCCTGGGATCTAATCAGGCTCTTCTAGAAAACTATATTAGGATGGTGTGGCACAGTACGGGAGAAAACCTAGCGGGGTCTAGATCAGCCCTGAAAATAATTATTGATTGGGTCATATTGTTAAGTCCCTTCTGAACCTTCAAGACTATGAATAGCAACTCTAAGGAAAGGCAAAAAGAATAAAAGTCTCTTGGTGTCAAAAAAGAGAAGAAAGAGATTTTCTAATAATCTTTATGGCTGGTCAGGATTTTAATAGAAAGAATAATGACCACATTCTTGATTTCCCAACCTTGAGAAGAAATTAGTTTAAATTGGAGCTGGGAACATTTTGATTGGTTTGTAATTGGTTAATTAATAGATTGGGATGTCCTTATAAGACACTGAGTTGTGTGCAAGGAAGTGGTGGCTGGGTAGTGCACAATTTTTGGTAGTAAGGACAGCTTACAAGATGCTGCACATAAAGTTCTCTAAGGGTGTCAGCATTCAAGGATGTGTTTCAGAAGCAGTCTGAAGACTGGCAAGAACTGCAATGAATGCTCAAGAATTCCCGATTTCAACCCTCTCACTTACTCCCAAAACATGCATAAACCAAAAAGAATCCTAGTAAACCAAGGTCCAGGAGCTGATTGGAGGAAAGACTTGGCTTTCATAAAGACTCAGTCTTTATTATGGATAGCACCATCTTCCTTCACCCTCTGGTGCTACGATTTGAGGGACCAAAGCAGCTATTTTGAAGGCACAGTCACCAATTCCATTTTCAATGGTGCTCATTGGTACTTTCTTCCACTCCAAGCCTAGATGGATTACTGCTCAGAATTCTCTACCCCTCCTGTCCATCCCCTTTCCATCTCTCTAGCTCACTAGGCATGGTTTGGCTGAGAAAAAAATGTTCTGAACATGAAACACAAACGATTTCAAGTACAGAATTCAGTTGGCAGTATGACTTTCTGGCCTCTCCTTGATTTGAGTTCAGCTATTCAACTCTGGCTGCCCATGAAAAGAATTGCCATTGGACGCCTATTTGAGAAGGTGAAGGGAGAGGAGCCTGGGTTCCTGTTACATTAGGATAAAGAACTTAGTGACTTGTTGCTTGCCATGTGAGCCAGTCCATTCAGAATCAGTACGAGTTAAGTGAGAGTGTTCCATTCAGAGACTGGCTCACATATAAAACTTAGCTATAAATCATAAAATAAATATTCAGAGATGGCACTTTTTTAATTAAACTTTTTTAAGATGACATTTTAAATAAATAGCCTATCCACATCGTATGCTTACTAGACATTGTAGTCTCTTATTAAGCCTAGGAAACATGTAGATATACAGTATTTTTTAAATCTTAAGATTTACAGTCTATACAGAATAAGAAGCACTAAAAATAAACTCTGTATGCACACATGGACTTAAATGAAATGATTGTGGGCAGGCACTTAGCAGAATGGCTAGCATGGAGTGGGTCATGTTAATTATGGTTGAGGCCCGAAGGTTTCCTATGTCAGCCTGGGTCTCTGAAGCCAAGGTGGAGCCAGAGTCCAATGCCTGGGCTCCCTGAATATCTCACACTGAGGATACGATTTCCTGCTGTCTGCCCATCTCATTTGGCAATTGTACTACTTTGCACCACCATGATCACAGTGGACAAGGGACACGAACGTTTAATTAGTTATTTGTATTGCTTTTTTTTCATCAGTGGATGCTCCCATAGGAAGATGGCTCACATTACTGACTAAAATTATTTTAGCACTAATTTTTGCTATTGCTTCTGATTTTCCTTTTAAGTCTTAGGCATGGCTACATTCTGGGGAGTAGTCTTCCGAGGTTGCCAATAAAATCACACACACACACACACACACACACACACACACACACACACACACACACACACACACACACACACAGCACAACCACTGCCACTCCTCAGTTAAAAAAGGAGGAAAATATTTCTACTTAGTTTTCTAGAATAACAAATATTGGTTTATGAGTTATATTGGTATCTGAATGTGAATGCTTTAGTCATATTCAGTGCTGAGGTTTGGCCGGAGAGATCTCTCAACATACAATCTACACCATATTAGTAGGATAATCAATGATATGTTAGTGCTTTTTAGATGAGTTCCTTTCTGTTTTGAAGCACCAGATACTTTGTGAGTTCTCTGCAATCCCAAGTTACTTATTACTGATGCAATAATTAGTCATTAACAGATAAGTGGAAGAGCAAAATCCCACAAGGAGAGAAAACACTCATACATACTCACAGTCCGGATTCACTTTTCTAACTACTGAAGTGAATAGCACACTCCTTGGGTCATGTATAAATCTAAAAGTTTTTGAACCCTAAGCAAACATTCCATTTCTTTGGGTACAGGATAATATTTCCATTCATGATAAAGCTTCTGGCCCTCACCATACATGCAGTGATCTAACCACTAGGTTCTGTTAGCAATGCTGGAAAAAAATGCATGAAGGTAAGCAAGTACTCTGCATATCGGGACCAGCTGTGCTTTCTTATAGCCATGTGCATCTGTGCATTCTGTTCACTTCTCAAATTCCTTTTTCTTGCTTTGTTATACAGCATATAGAGATGGAGAAGGGCCTAGTTTAGCATGTTTTCTTGTCACTATCCAGAAGACATTGTGAATGTTCTTGGGCAGACAAATACATTTGGTTTGCATCTCCATCTCCTAGTGTAAAAATTGAATCAGGTGCAATTACTGTTATTTGAAATTTAATTAAATTATTTTTATTTATTTTGAGGGTCACATATATTAGGGAAATGTTCTACCACCACATCCACCTTTCTGACTGTTTTATTTTTAACCTATACCCATGTGAGACAGCAATTTCATGTGGTTCTATCTAATGAATTTCTGACTAAAGCATTACTAAAGCTATGTCTTCTGAATGAATGATCTACCTCCCCTTTTGGAATATATTGTCATGTATACAATTTAATGTCATGTTTTGTCAGGATTAAGAATCACAGGTTTTGTGTTGTTCTGTTTTTGTTGTTATTGCTTTGATTTGTTTTCTCAAAAATAAACTGGGGCCAGGTGCCAGTGGCTCATGCCTGAAATACTAGCTACTTGTGAGACTATATAATTGGGAGGTGTGCAATTCAAGGCTACCAATAGCTGTGTTTAGTGTCATGCACCTTTAACCCCAGCTATATGGAAAGGTGAGACCAGGAAGATTGTGATTACAAGCCAACTTGGACAGAAAAATAAGTAAGTTTCTACCCCAGCAGAAGAGAAGCTGGATGTGTTGGTGTACATCTATCATACTGCCACAATAGGTGGATCACAGTTCAAGTATGCACATGGGCAAAAAGTGAGACCCTAGTCAGGGGCCAGTGGGTCATACCTGAAATCTTAGTGACTCAGGAAGTTAAGATCTGAGGATCGCAGTTTGAAGCCAGCATGAGCAGGAAAGTCTGTGCAACTCTTTTTTTGTTTTTGTTTTTGTTTTAGTTTTTGTTTTTTTGTCGGTCATGGGGCTTGAACTCTGGACCAGAGCACTGTCCCTCAGCTCTTCAGCTCAAGGCTAGTGCTCTACCACTTGAACTATAGCGCCACTTCTGGTTTTCTGGTGGTTTATTGGAAATAAGAGTTTCACGGACTTTCCTGCCTGGGCTGGCTTTGAACTGCGATCCTTAGATCTTAACCTCCTGAGTAGCTAGGATTACAGGCGTGAGCCACCGGTGCCCGGCTGTGCAACTCTTATCTCCTATGAATCACCAAAAAGCTGAAAGTGAAGCTGTGGGGCAAGTGCTAGCCTTGAGTGAAACAGTCATGGGAAAAGCATCCAGGTCTCTAGTTCAAGCCCTAGAACTGGCGCACATACACACACACACACACACACACACACACACACACACACACACACACACACACACACACGAGACCCTATCTCAAAAATGGATAATCTTTGTAGTAGGCATGAGTTTTTGAATTCAAACTTCTACATCAAATAAACAAACAACAGAAGTGAGTTTATTTTTTAAAACAGGTTGTATACAAATGGTGTTAGAATTTACCATAAACTGATTAATTCTATCACCTTAATTTATATGGGGATTTAAGATTCTATAGTAAGTATATTAAAAGAAAAATTAAATTTTCATGTAAGTGTCAAATTCATGAAAGAAAAGTATTAATGCCATTTCTGTGTTATCCATTCAGTATCTGGGGATTTTCTAGGGATAAACCAAATTTCATTCCTGATATTGCTTGTGTGGCTTCTCCTTTCTTCACGGTTATTTCTTTTTTTAGAGATTTTTGTCTGTGATAATCAAAGATTGAGTTAATCAGTTTTCTCTGTTTCTTAGTTCATTACTGTTTGTTCTTTCATTTATTTTTTCTCGATGCCTATGTACTTAGGTTTAAGAATACTCTTCTCCCTATGCCTTCTTAAAGTAGAAATACAAATCTTGATAGTGCAGTTTTCAAAGCTGCAGATATCAAGGTATATTGCTCAAACTTTGCTATTATAGTTCATCATTCTGTTGCTAATATTTGTAATCTACCTGTGATCTGTATTCTGACACATAGGTTGGATTTTCAGCCAGCTAAGGCTTTGGTGGCTCTTTTTCTTTTTTTCTTTCTTTCTTTCTTTCTTTCTTTCTTTCTTTCTTTCTTTCTTTCTTTCTTTCTTTCTTTCTTTCTTTCTTTCTTTCTTTCTTTCTTTCTTTCTTTTCTTTCTTTCTTTCTTTTCTTTCTTTCTTTCTTTTCTTTCTTTCTTTTCTTTCTTTTTTGTTGGTCATGGGGCCTGAACTCTGGGCCTGGACACTGTCCCTTAGCTCTTCAGCTCAAGGCTAGTGCTCTACCAATTGAGCCACAGCACCACTTCCAGCTTTTTCTGCTTATGTGGTGCTGAGGAATCAAACTCAGGGCCTCATGCATGCAAGGCAAGAGCTCTACCACTGAGCCACATTCCCAGACCCAGTGGCATATTTTTATTTCCTATCTTAAGCTTAGACATTTATTCAGACTTTTATTGTGGCCAAGGATATAATAAATCCATACACATTGAAAAGAATAAGTATTGAGGTACTATTGGATTTAGTGTTCTGTAAATAATAATTTGATCCAGTTGGTTGATGATGTTTATTTAGATCTTCCAATTCTTCCTCCTTTTTGGTCTACTTTTTTTCTTGAAATCACTGAGTAGAATTGAAATATGTAACTGTAGGTGTGGCTTGTATCTTTTTCTCATCATTTTTCTGTGTTTGCCTTGTGGATTTTGATGCTGTTATTGTGTAGATACACTTTTAAGATTAATGTGCTGTCAGGAAAATCCTTCTTTTTCTCATGTGGTATATTTCATTTCTCTTGTGATAAATATTTTCCTGCCATCTACTTGGTTTGATACAACTGTGGCCATGCTGTGTGTAGTTTATCTTCTCCCAGCATTTTTATTCTCAGTTTGTGCCATTCTGTATAGTTAAAATGTATCATAAATAGACCATTAATATTTGGGGTTTTTTTCCTATCCAAGGTAATGACTCTTTCCTTTTACCAAGATCTTAAATTCATTTACATTTAATGCCATTCTTATTTTGGTGTAAGTCTACCACATTGCTATTTGTGTTTTATCTGTATTTTTCATTTTGTTCTTTTATATTTTTCTTTCCTAGACTTCTTTCATGTTCATTCAGTATTTTTAGCCTGCTGATTTATTTCTTTCATTAACCTCTTAGCTACAAGTACATTGCATTTTTAGTGATTTCTTTGTGATTAACTATGTATTTCCTTAACTTTTTACACGGTATGCCTGACATTTGATTCCCCCTTCCTATTTTCATTTCATTTACTTGTGCCTATGTTCTGTGTACTTATTTTGGACTCATACTGTTGTTCTCTTAGCCTACAATTTTAAATAGCCAATTATAAGAAATAAATGGTCCCATTTATTTGCCCATTTTATTTACCCATTTACTTACCATTTCTACCTGTCAATATGAGCTTCTACCTGACATCATTTTTCTTACTGAAAATGTAAAATATAATACCTTTCTCCTGACAATAAATTTTCTTTTATTTATGGGAGAAAATATTTATTTTACTTGTTTGTGAAATTTGTGCTAGCTATAGAATTTCTGACTTGACTTTTACCTCCTTCCTTTTTTAACTATTTAGAAAGGTTTCCATTATTCCTACACTCTAAATTGTGAAGAAAAGTCAAAGTACTGTTGGTGCTGTTACTTCTTTTCAATGTGTTCTTTTGATTTGGTTTTGAACACTTTGATTATGATGTGCCTACTTATGAATCCCTTTTTATTTATCCTGTTTGATGCTTTTTGAACTTCACAGATCAATAGAGTACTGATTTTTTTTCAATATAAAAATTGGAACTAATTTTGGCATTGTACCTTCGTTATTTGCCTAATATCATTTTCTTCTTATTCTTGGAACTTTTAGCCACAAATTAGCTTAGCTGGCAGTGTTCTGAATATGCTTGAGACATTTAATTTATGTAACATTTTTATTAAAATTGGATAATTTCTATTTATCTGAATTTAAATTCACTCTGTGTATGGGGGGAGAGGGTGTGGGTGTGGGTGAGTGTGCATATACTGGTACTAGTATGTGAACTCAGGGCCTGACTGCATGCTGTCCCTCAGCTTGTTTGCCCAAGGCTGCCACTTGAGCCACAGCTTCACTTCTGCCTTTTTTTTGGTGGTTAATTGGAGATAAGAGTCACTTGGACTTTCCTGCTTATTCATTGACTTTTTCAATGTCATTTTGAATGTACTAATGAATCCACAGAGTGAATTTTTCTTTTTAATTAAAAAAATTATCCTTAAGTAGTTGTATAAAGGGTTTTCAATTCAGCATATCAGTTTATAAGTACAATATAGTTTGGTCAATATCACCCTTTCCACCACTCTCCAATCCCAGAAACATGTACGTATAGTATACTTTTGATTTCTAGATTTCCATTTGGTTCTTTTATAGTTTTTCTCTTCTATGTTGAGACTACCTCTGCTTGTTTTTTATCTTCCTGTAATTTTTTTGTGAGCACATTTTTATTTAATTTCATGGACATATTTATCCAAGCTTATTTCAGTAAGCATCTGCTAATTCTAACATCTGTTATCCTAGGCTCAGTTTCTATCTACTACTTTTACTCTTAAGTTGAAGGTCACCATGTTGTTGAACATTGCCATTGTGGATATCTTGTGAAAACTTCCCATGTTTGGTTTTTGCACACAGCTCAATCACCAGCTGGTGACATTGACTTGCCTCCAATTCTGCATAAATTTTGGGTCAAGTCAGGGTTTCATTTTAAACTTAGCAAGAGAAGGCACAGCCGGGGTCTTGCTCTCTGCGTGGGGCTTAAGGGTAAGGACCACCTGTTTGGAGGTTGAGCTAGAGCTCAGTTTGTAGATCTAATCATCCAGCAGAGCACAAACTCCAAACGCTCTAGCCACTGTTGCTTCCCGGCAGAGCCTGCAGTGGCTGTGTTCTGTTCTTAATTCAACAGCAGCCGTCATCTGGTAAACTGCAAGTGTCTCTCCCCACGGGGACTCCATCAACCACAGACTTGCAGGGACTCCCAGAGAGACTTCCTTTGTTCACTAGTTCCTCCTCTCCAGTTTGCCACCTTCGAATTCCAGCATCTCCAGCAGCTTTGCTCTATGATCTCAGCCACTTAAGCCTAGCAGGAACACAGCACTGTGCTCAGACTGAAAACAGATTTCTGCATTGTGGTTAAAAATTGCTTTCAGAGAAAAACCTGGACAAGCCTGGACCCCATCTTCACTTAGTCATTTCTATCTTGTGCTGGCTCTTTGTTGCCTGGAAAGAATTGTATCAGGTATTTTGTGGATACTTTTGGTTTTAAGGCAAAACTGGACCTGGACATGGTATATACGATCTGCATTGAGTATCCTTGCCTAGAATAACAGTTTTCTTTATAGAAACCCCACTAGATAATTCATAGTTCATGATCAGTATAGAGCTTTGTATATTCCCTACTTTCTTTCTTTCTTTCTTTTTTTTTTGGTCAATTGTGGGGCTTGAACTCTGGGCTTGAACGCTATCCCTTAGCTCTTCAGCCAAAGCGAGTGCTCTACCTCTTGAGCTACAGCGCCACTTCAGGTTTTCTAGTTGTTTATTGGAGATAAGAGTCTCACAGACTTTCCTGTCCAGGCTGGCCTTGAACTGCGATCCTCAGATCTCAGCCTCCTAAGTAGCTAGGATTACAGGCATGAGCCACAGGTGTCTGGCTCCCTACTTATTTTTTAAATTAACACCAGTACTTGTGGGGCGGGGGGGGGGGGAAGGGGAGGACTTGAACTCAGGGACTAAGCATTATTGCTTAGCTTTTTCCCTTGCCTCCACCACTTGAGCCACAGATCTATTTCTGGCTTTGTGGAAGGGGTCTTAATTGGAAATAAGTGTTTCAGGGACTTTCCTACCCTGGCTGGCTTGGAACCATCATGATCTTCACATCTCAGCATCCTGAGGATTATAGGCATGAGCTACTAGTGCCTGGCTAAATTCATGTACAAATGAATACAAAAGTATTTTCAGTCAATTTATCAACATATGAGAGCAGTGTCTATTGATCAGTATCTCCCCTCCCATCATTCTCCTCCGTTCCAACCCACTCATCTCAATTTTTGTAGTAGGAAACGGACACACAGGGAGATTCACCCCATCTGCCTGAGTTAGTATATTTACATTATGAAGTCACTCACAGCTCCTATTCCTTAATTTCTGGTGGAGAGTAAATAATGATTGAACAAATGATGGAAACAGGAAGTGCATTCAAACTCACTGTAAAGGGATGACATCAAAAGGTGAACCACAGCAAGTTGGAACCTGCAGGCTCTGATTCCCTGTTACCATACAACCTCATTTTTACCTCTCCTGTTAGGCCATCCTACATTTATCATTAAGTATTGCAAATCCTTACAGGGAAAAAAAAACACTCAGAATAGTGAAGTTCATTCTCTTTTTCTTCTGCATTCTTACCCACTGTCTTTATTTTTTGCTGAGTTTGGATGTAAGCTCCTAAAATATGCCAAGAGAAAAAGCTTGTTTAAAATGTAAATCTTTGAGCAGAGTAATATCTACTAGATTGGCCGTTTGATCTATCTGTGACAAGTGCTAAAACACATGTGTATTGATTTTTGTGAGGAGCATGTTTCTAAGAGTAATTTAATAGTAGTATTGAGTATGGCTTTTACTGGTGGGGAGGAAGGAGAGAACAGATGAAAAGAGGGAACAGCTAATGGTGTTTTCCTAATGCAATTGCTTAGGTCAGTGGAAAGCTGTCAGAGCTTAATGCACTTGCTTTCACAGGTTGTTATCATGTACAGGATTAAGCCATTCCAAAACATGAAAACAACAGCCACTTGTTAGAGTGGGAACTTGTTAAAGACCTTCCATCAAGCAGTTATGATCATTTGAAGAAAGCGGTTATAGTTCTTATTTCTCCACCCTTAATTCCGACTTAAACCTAAGTGCTAGGAAGAAAAAAAATGCTTTTAACTTTCAATAGTAGGTGGGAAATGGCACAATAAATCGTTTCAAAGACCGTTTTGTTCCTTTCCCTGTCTACCTATGGAAATCACATTTATTTGTAGAAGAAACTAAGGGAGTTTTGCTCTCCTGTTTCTGGAACCAGGGCAAAGTCTGAAATGCTTTTGACTTAAAATGGTTCTAGTGTTTAGGCTAGATTTTCAGAGCCATCATTGGATCTACAGCTTCTGGTGTTTAGAAAAATGCAATGAGATTTCTATGCTATCTACTAAATTTGCCGTAATCATCTGCTGTTGGTTTTTGTTGTGTTCAGAATTTATAGTTCAGAAAGTCTAATGGAGAGGCAGCTAAGATACTTTGTTTGGATCATAAAAAGTTTGTGGAAGTCATTTGTAAAAAAATTCTTAGCAATTAGTTAACTCATTCCTTGAACAAGTGTCTATTAACTTCTATAGGCCAGTCAGCATAAATCTCATTAAGTTAGGAGAGATTCACCATGAAGCTGGAGAAACAAACCAAAGGTGCATACTCAAGTCCATGACTTCCAGACTGCAGACTTAATTTTAAGTGCACTAGGAAACCATAGAAATTAGTTTGGGAGTAGGGGAGGGATAGCATGATTTCATTCACTTTCAGCAAATATCATTATAGATTGTGCGTAATGAATGAATGGATTATGGTAAAAGATAAAGGAGGAGAAAGAGTTGAATGGAAACAAATGGGGATCACTTGGACTGGTGAATGTGGAGAGAAGATACTTGTTTCCAATATAAGTGTCATTAATCTTCTGGTAATCATGAGGATGAAAAAAATCAAGAAAAACTTTGTCTTGAACCTGGTAGTTAGGAGAACTGAGTAGATGATAGATTTGTAGGGAGACAAATCAAGAGTAGGATTGGAAGTTATTAGTTTTGAAATATCTTAGAAACATCTCTCTTAAGTGTTATGTGCAAACTTAGAAATTTTATTTGATTCTAAATGTAATTGCTTTGAGGACAGGGATATCATAAGCCCTTCAAGGAAGCAGAGAATATTTCATGGGACATAATAGGACTCAATAAATATTCCTTGTCTTCATAAGACTACTGCTCAGAGAACAGGCCGATACTTAAACTAAAGAACCATCAGAATGCAGATTCTACCCTAAGTATACTAACTATAAGAATAACAAAATACAAGTTAAAGTCTGATTGTTTCTATTCTACAAAATGCAAATGACAAGTAAGAGATTTTTCAGTCAACTCTGAATACAATTTTTTTTCTTTTGGATTGGGAAGTTTCTGAGAATTATGGGAAGACATAAACAAGTTAATGAGTGTTTGTCTTTGAGTTATTGTGCTGTTACAATGGTGGGTTTGAGAGGGAACTGGTGTGCCTATGCCAAAAGTTCTAATATTCTCTCCAACTCTTAGAGTTTTAGATCTCTTGGGTTTAAAATGATGAAATGAAAGTCTGTCATGAGACTGAGAAAATTACTTGCCTTTAAATAATGCAATTTTAAGATCTAGTGAATTATATAAAATCATAACACTAATGAAGCAAATTTTCATGTCTTAATCTAATGTGTAGAATAGTATTTTCTGACACTGAGCACCTTTATGAAGGTAAAACTAATAGTAGTGCATTTTTTGATGAATAAATAGTAATATATCAATCTCTGTTAACACTAAAACATTCATAAAACAGAATTGCTAATTCTATGCAAAGAACAACAAAACTGGTGTACGTATAGGAAGATGAAAGAAGAGAAAAAAGGATTATTCTGGCCAGAAATCAAAGTGGGTACCATACTAATCTCTTGCAGAAATAAAAAGAATTGCATGTGAATACAATGAACAAATGTAAGATTACAGAAAAATAAACAGGAAACAACAAATACAGCTAAAACTGATTCAATAAGAAAATAAAAATTTAATAGACTTATGAAAATAAAGAGAAAATTACTCTTATGGCAAAAATATTCTCCAACCAAAGCCAAGGCCTGATGAGTTTTACTGATCACCAAAAATAAAATAACACCAGTTCTTCATAAAATTTTCATGGAATTAAAAACCAAAAGGATAGTTGGAATATATTCCACCCTACTCTATTACATCATTGTTACTTTGATATAAAAACTAAACAAAGCCATCTCATTAAAGAAAACTATGAAACAATACATCTTCTGAATATAGAGCTAAAATTATCAAATAATATAAACAAACTAAGTACAGTGAATATAAAGAGGATCGTTATATGCATCAGAACCAAACAAGACTTGTTTCAATAATGCAAGCATTGTTTAACATCTTAAAATGTATTAGTATATATTGGGTACTGGGTTTGTGGCTGTAATCTTAGCTGTGCAGGTGGCTGAGATGTAGGGATCTTTGTTTGAAATTATCCCCAACAGAAAAATCCATGAGATTCTTATTTTCAATTAACCAGAAAAGCCAGAAATGGAGGTATAGCTGAAGTAGTAAAGCAAAGCACCAGCCTTGAATGAAAAGGCTGATTCTGGGTTCAAGCCATTATACCAGTATGAAAAATTCAATTAGTAAAACCCATTCTGCTATTAGTTTATCTTATTAAGTTATTGATATAAAATTGACAAAATCCAGTACCTCCCTATGATAAAGATTGCTAGGAAATCAAAATAGAAGGGAACCCCATCTTCCAGCCCAAGACTCCATAACCAGGTCTAATGACTATCTACCTTACCAGTGTCTGCTCAATAGACTGATGAATTTCTTAGCCTATGACACTTAATCATTTTTATCATTGTAACCAAATAGATAGTTATTTTTAATCATACTTCAAAAAAATCATTCTTCTGGTATTTATATGTGTTTCTAGACAGAGGACCTAAGTCTACATCAGCTGGTTATGCTCTGCTGCTAAGCCATAGTTCTTTGATCATTATTTTAACATTTGACCTGTAGCCACTAGTCAACTAGTGGCTGCTGGGATAGTTCTACTCGTAACAATGGGTTAAACGAATGAGAAAAGTTAAACCATAATTACCTGCCAAACCCAGCACAAACTGCACTGCTTATATTGTCAACGTATAGTAGTAGTATCATTCCCACCAAATAGATCGGAAAACCAAAAACTATAAAAATTAAGCTTCATTCCAGAGTTCATTTTCTTCTGCCATCTTTATCTCCTCAAATCAGAAATGAACTATCATTCACTGAGCAAAATATTTCATGTTCTGTCTGGACAGGTGAAGTAGTAATGCTAACATACATGTGCTTCCCCCAATTCAATACATATTCCATCCTGTTAGATGTATATATGCATGTATGTATGTGTGTATGTGTATGTATGTGTGTATATTTGGGGGATAGAGTCCTACTATATAGAGCACACTGGCCTTGAATTCTCAGTCCTCCTACTTCAACCTCTAAGAGATGGGGTTAGTCATCTTTATTGTTTTTAAGTGGAATAGTTAGAACTTTCTTTACTGGTTTGCATCCATGATGTTACAAGTTCATACATGCTTTAAATCATGATTCCTTCCATCTTTAATTTGGTTACTTATTCTGCCATTTTTGAGCTCCTCTTGGTTGCTAGAAGCTGGCAGGAGAGAATTGAATACAGTATTGCATTAGTCTGGGTAAAGGAATTCCACCCTAGAGCCCACACACTGGCATACTGGAGATCTTAAGGAAGATGACCACCTGGAGCCTATGGGCCCCTCTTTATAAACTGCTCCAGGTCTGAGATCACTAAATTCTAGGTCAAGATCATTTCTATCCTCCTTTCCTAACTGGCTCTGCCTTTTCCCCAGGACTCTCAATCCATCACCTTTGGGATCCGTTGGCTCAAGAGGTGTTTTCAGGGGAGGTGGGCAGACCACTCATGCACACAGGTCCGGCACACAGAGGATGGATCCAGAGATGAAGAGAGATGAAATGAAAGCCTGGAACCAAGACAGTTTCTAGCAACCAAGAGGAGCTCAAAAATGGCAGAATAAGTAACCAAATTAAAGATGGAAGGAATCATGATTTAAGACAGTTCTAGTGGAGATCCCTGGAAAACACCAGGGCTCTGAATCTAAACTTGGTCTTACAAGTTTCTTTTTTTTGGGGGGGGGAGGTCCGGTCGTGGGGCCTGAACTCTGGGCCTGGGCGCTGTCCCTCAGCAATTCAGCTCAAGGCTAGCGCTCTACCACTTGAGCCACAGTGCCACTTCCAGATTTTTTCTTTTTGCTTATGGGGTGCTGAGGAATTGAACCCAGGGCCTCATGCATGCAAGGCAAGCACTCTACCACTGAGCCACCTTCCTAGCCCGGTCTTACAAGTTTCTAATGATGGAATATTTATCAACACAGGAGTAGAAAGTGCATCTTAATGAATGGTTACTGTTTTGATTCTAAATTTTTTGGGCCATTTGAACTCTTGCCCTGGACTCTTATAACATGAGGCAAATCCCTAAAGAGAACATTAGGATGTACTAAGGGCTCTGCTGAATTGTATTGATGCTTTATGGAACATAAGGATGAAACATGCATTCAGCTGTAGCTCCTAATGCATTATGAGAATGCAGGGATGGGACAAGGACAATCATTCATTCAGCTGTAGCTCCCAGTGCACTATAGGAATATAAGTATAGAACATACATGCAGCTGTAGCTCACAGTGTATTATGAGAATGCAGGGTTAGAACACACATTCAACTGTAGCTCCCAGTGCATCATGGGAATACAGTGATGGGACATGCATTCCGCTGTAGCTCTCAGGTTACAGACAAGTTTTCCTGGAAACATGGGATGTGTGAGGAATCACAGAAAACAAAACAACTTGAGGTTGGAACCAGCACAGTGGATATGAGGGGATTTCAAATGGAGTGATACTTCGTATTGTGTTGTGTTTTGTGTGTGTGCGGTGGGTGGTGAGAGGGGTGGCGGGCATTAACCTGAAATAGGAGCTGAGGCTTCAGTGGCAGCTTGAGTGGTGTGGTTTAGTTAAAGTCATTATATGAGAGCATAGGAAGCCACTGCAGAGTGTGAAGCAACCCCAGTTGTAGCCAAGTCCCCCTGCTACTTGGGTGGTATGGAGGTGACAAAAGGAACAGTTTGAAGGGCTCTACAGGAAGCAAGAAGATTTAAATAAGAAACTACAGTCATGTGCCATAGACCCGTGCTCGGTTCAATAACCACTACACACAAGGACAGTAGTTTTATAAGATTCAAAGGAGTCGAAAATTCCTGTCACCTATAGGAATTCCTATTGCCTGTCATGACACTAGAGCTATATTAACATTGCAGTGGCATCATGATATGTTTGTGTTTTTGTGAGAATACCTACTGTGCGGCCAGTCGTATAAAAATGTAGCATCCACAGCTATGCACAGTACAGTTTTTGATAATAAACAGCTGTGTGACTGGTATATATATACTTACTTCACTATTTTTTGTGTGTGACTTGAACTCAGGGACTGGGCCCTGTCCCTGAGTTTTTTTACTCAAGGCTAGTACTTTACCACCTTAACCCAGAGCTCCCCTTCTGATTTTCTGGTGGTTAATTGGAGAAAAGAGTCTCACAGACTTACCTGCATGGGCTGACTTTGAACTGTGATCCTTAGCTCTCAGCCTCTTGAGTAACTAAGATTATAGGCATGAGCCACCAGCACCTGACATCTTACTTCATTTTTAAGCATTCGTTTAGAGCAGATTCCTGCCTATAAAAAAGTGTCTGCTGACAACAGTCTTCCACGTTCTGCCATCAGCAGTCTCAGACCTCTGGTGTTTACTGTGTAACTTGATTATATCAGGAGGCCACATAGAATGATCGACCTCTGCCATCTACGTTTGTGTTGGCACCTTCTGTGTTGTTGGCCATGATAAAATCAACAATGACAAAGTTCTCACTACACATCCCATTGTTAAGCAGCTGATAACTGTATTAATGTGAACAGGAGAAGGAACGACAAAGAGCTGAACTAGAGCACAAGTCTGGTGAGAGCGATAAAAGACATGAACCAGGTTTGTTTAGGATACTGATGTCATGAGTGTATGGTTTCATTGTTGTACTGACAATTGGACACAGAAGTAATCACTTTCAGACTAGGTCTAAGTTAGAAAAATAGAATTGGCCTGAACACCAATGAGGATTCAATACCCTTAGATAATCTGAATTGACTGGGTCTCCTTGGCTAGTGCTGACCCTGCCCTTTTACAGATAACATTGAATAAATCAGATGCTTCAACATATACAGGGACAGAATCAGAGACTTTCAAAGGTTCCTGCCTTAGGGCATTCTTTAATATTTAGTAAGGAAGTGAGAAAATATTCTCTTACATTTACAGGATGAGTAATCGGGAGTAAAGGACTTATGATTTCCATGGTGGATTGTTGAGCTTGGGAAAGGCACAATGATAGTCTCCTACTTCCCTGGGATGAAGAACCCCTGTGGTCCACTGCCAGTGGGGCTGTTTCTGCCTATGAAGATTTAAGTATATATTCCTATCAGTCCTTGGTTGTAGACTAGACTAATGCTGAGCTTTAGCAGATCAGATGAAAAATCAAACTGCAGTTGCTCATGCCAATGTTTGAAGTCTGAGTTGTTTGTAACAAAGTTGTTAAAGTTGTTGTCTGATCTTCTAATAGCTGAGGACACGCGCGCGCACACACACACACACACACACACACATACACGGGTGGCGGGGGGGGGGGAGAGAGAGAGAGAGAGAGAGAGAGAGAGAGAGAGAGAGAGAGAGAGAGAGAGAGAGAGAGAGAGAGAATAGTGATGTAGGCCAGGGATGTTCTTTCTCTTATTTTTTAATCCTTATAGAAAGTGAGTTGAGGCTTAACTGGTATTTGTCAATCAGTTCATTTTCTATTATCCTATCTCCCTGTCCCTACTGTTCAAGAAAATAATATTTAACTCATCTCTTTTACTATCCTTTGTTCCCACTTTCCATAGTTCTCTATCTATAGAACCAGCCTCCTTGGCTCCGCTAATCAGAACACTTATTTTATGGAAGGAAGTGTTGTCAGATATTAGAATAACAAATAAAACCAATTAAGAGTCTTTGAACTAAATTGCCATCACTCTGTCCTATGATCCATCCCAGGTGAAAGGTGCTCAGTTGAGACAGACAGGGCTCAGAGGCAATTGAGTTACTATCATTCCCTTTATGTACCAGCCAGATGCCTTCCTTGGGGAAGGGTCCTTGGCGGGGAGTGATAGAGCCACAGACACCCTAAGCCCACAATCAAAGGTCCCTAGAGCAGCGAGGCCCTGAGTCCCTGCCAGCCTTTATCACCTTGATCTGAATTCACAGTGCCTGCTTCATGTAGATGGCACTTCAGCCGGCTGGAAATGTGCATCCTGTCAGGAGCACTGGCTCCGTCATGCTTATCAGAAATACATTATCAGGTGGGGATTAGACAGAAGCTGTTGCTACTGCACGGCCCAAGCCCAGCGAATAATGAATAATGAAAATTCCATGGACTGGAGACAAACACAATTGACAGGCCTGGGCTGTTGGAGCCAGCCTTTCACTCTGCTCAGTGTGACACATAGAGCTCAGGAGGGTCTCTTTCCACTTCACTCACAGGGGCTGAGTCTTGCTCCTGGGGGGCTGGCATGGTGCGAATCACCTCCTTTCTCCTCTTCTGCATGCTGTGGTTAACCCACTACCTGCCTGCTTTTTTTTTCCCTTCAGACTCAAACTACCTTAAAGGAACTTGGGAAAATAGCAGAACAAAAGCAAGAAAAATTTGAACAGAGGCCAAAATTCTGTATCATGTAAATGAACCAGCTTGGAAAAGCCAGCCTGAAAGCTGTATGACTTCAATCTTTAAAGTGATTGCTTTTCTTCAAATGAAGTAGACTTTGGATGAGGTGGCTCCGTTCTCAATATAATGAAGTGTTTGTGTGTTTGCAATATGTGGATCAAAGTTTGTTTCGATTCTCTGCATTCCATAACCCTCACTAACAGCAATTCATTTATTCATTCATCTACCCATCTCTTGTTCTGCACACCCACCCATCCCATCTACCCATCTGTCCATCCATCCATCCATCCATCCATCCATCCATCCATCCATCCATCCATCCATCCATCTATCCGTCCACTATCTATTTTTCTGGCAACTAAAACAAAGGAGTTGAAATAAATAGTTGTAGCACACATAACAGATAACATTAATTTCTTTTTTCCATATAAGGTAATGCCCCGATTTTTTCATAATGAAAAGGTAGAACAAACACACTTATAAAAATCAAACTATTTAAAAAATAGAATATAAAAGGGCTTCCAACTCACTGGCTCTTATAAGCAAATACAACGTTGCAAGGGAGAAAATGATATCCTATGTGGGGACATTTGGACATGGAGTCATGGAGTCGGAAACTCTACCATTTTTGTGGGGGTCATTTGCTGACTCCTTTTTTTATTTTTTTTGCAAGAATAGTTTTTCCTTATGTTAGGACTAACCACAGTGTCTAGTGTTTAGAATCCCCATAGCCTTTAAACAGGAGAGAGCACACCTAATAGTGTACTCTCGCCCAGTAGGAAACTGCAGCACCAGTGGCAAGCAACAGGACTAAGGGGAAGTGGTCGTTAGACTCCAGTGAGCTGCCCAAAAGAAGGCATAGCATTAGCCTTCCTTGTAGCATGGCGTGTGATCTTGGACAAGTCCCTGGAGCTGCTCCTTGCCCTTCCTGGCTCAAAAATAGCACTACTGTTGTACAGATGGTGCGCGGACCAGAGTTTTCCTCGGCCTCACAGCCAGTGCAGTGAAAAGATAGCTTGAGAAGACTGTGCAGTGCCAGGTAAGCATAAGGAGAGACTCGTGATCTTAGACTGCCACCGCTGCTTCTGTTTACAAAAACCACTGCTCCAGAACAAAGATCACAGGGCTTTCATAATGTTCTCACAGCAGAGACCGCATCTCAACCATTTCCCTCAAATCCTGTTTTCCATGTGACTTTGGAGAGGGTTGATATCCTTCTCACTCCTGCCAGATGAGAAAATGTTGGAAAGCAATTGTTCCGGACAATGATTAAGTTGCCCTCATCTGAATAGCACATAGGCATAGAAAATTGTAGAGGAACCAGGAGGAACTCAGCTGATGGGAAAATATGTCTTAGTTTGACTGACTTTTTCCTGACCCAATATTTATTGTAGAAATTTGAATTTTGTGGTCTTAATTCCTAGTAAGGTTGCTCTTCCTTCTCAACCTCCTTCTCCTTCTCTTGCACCTTTTCTCTTCTCCCTTTCCTCTTCCTCCCCTTCTTCCTTCCTTTTGTGTGCCAGTAACATGACTTGAACGGATTGCTTTACATTGTCATTCAGTTTGCTTGCTCACCTGACACTCTACCACTTGAACCATGCCTCCAGCTCAGCTCTGTGCTGGTAATTTTAGAAATTGCAGTTTTGCATACTTTTTTGCCTAGGGTGGCTTCAAAATGCAGTGCTCAGGATCTCAGCCTCCTGAATAGCTAGGATTACAGGCATGAGCCCTTAGTGCCTGGCTAATTCTTGATGATTCTTGTATAGAAGTTTCTACAACAAAATGTGTGTGGCAAGTGACTTTTAAAGAGACAAGATATATTTAGGTATATATGTGAAAATGGAACTTGATAAATTGAGGGGCTATCTGGGATTGGGATAGGTAAGGGAAAATGAGAAGGGCAACACTGATCAAGGTGCATTTTACTCACAAACAGACATGTTGCACAGAAACCCCTTCATGCAACTACTTACAGATAACAAAAAAAATAGAATTCACTAGTTCAGAGTTGTGGAGGCTTGGGGCTCTGCTACCAAGATGTCATGGTGCATGCCTGCATCACCTCTTTACTGGTGTGGTTAATAGATGTTGGCAAGTCAAGATGGAAACATATGTAGTAGTAAAGATTATATCACAAACCACACAGAGAGGGAACACACTGAGGCTGAATTCAGGCTTTTGTAATAACCCTGTTGAGAGAACTGTGTCCCAAGAGCACACTATTAAGACCCAAGGACCTCACTTGCAAAAGTACTCAGAGGACCAGGACTTGGATGAAGGGGTCAATCAGACCACACACAAACCATAACATCTTCTGAAGTATCTGAATGGAAATGCCCTAGAAAAAAGCTGCTGGGTCCAATAGAGAGTCAGGCCGTATATACGTGGTAGCCACAGGAATTCCATCCTTCCTCTGGACACTACCTCCAGGCACAGAAGCACTCAGCCAGATGAGGGGTTGATGTAACACTGGATACTAAGAAGGTGATTGTAGCCTACAGCATCAAATCAAACAGTATAGAAAGTGAGTTTACAGCCAGTATGGTGGCTCGTGCCTATAATCTCAGCACTTAGAAGGTGAGGCAAGAATATTTTGAGTTCGAAGCCATCAGGGGCTACATAACAAGACCCTGTCTGAAACAAATGGGAAAAAATGAAGTTAGCTTTTCCTCTGTGTCTATTAGTCTCACCCCATTCTCATCTAGCAGTTTTGTGCTCTCTCTCTGGTTTTCCTCCCTATGGGAAGTATTGTTCTTTTCATTTGATTATCCAAGAAAGATCTCTAGATTCAGATACAGACTGCACTGTGGGACTGCTCCATTCTTCTCAATCTGTTTGTTTAGAAATAGTTGATGTGATCTCTTTTCTTAGGCCCCAGCTGTGGTCAGCCTCAGAGTCTGTCTTCTTCATCTTCTGTCTAATCCAACATGACTGATTTGTATATTCTACTTCTGGTCATTTTCAACTCTTTATATTAGCATCTATTGGCTTCCCATTGGTTTTTATCCCCAGGATATCCCCAGCCTATGTTTCTGCATTCTGTCTTCACATTTATTGTTTCCTTTTACAATATTCTTATTCATATTGCACTTGTCAGAGGTTGCTGAGACAGTGGAGAGCAAGGCAAACTTAGTCTCTGCCCTCCTGGAGCCAGATAAGAACTAAACAGTTGCAGAAATACATATGTAAGGGTTAGGTTGAATGCTATCAAAGAAAAGACAGCATGTAATAAGCACAACAAGATGAAAGCCTAACTTTAGGTTTGTACAGTCAGAGGAAGCCTCGTTCAAGTGAAAAGATCCAGGCTCTCATCAAGACTGCAGAGCACATGTTCAAGTATCCCCAAAGAACAGAGCATTCCATACCGTCGCATAAATGAATAGAACAGGCATGGTTAGCCAATGGCAGATGTCAGAGAGTGTGGGAAGGTGGAGATAGCGAAAAAAAGCCAATGCCAGGCTGTTCAAAACCCCAAGATTCTTAGTAAAAAATGGGAGTTATTCTGATGGGGTTTATAATCCAGACAGATCTATCTGGGGGCATAAGAGAAGCAAGAGAATTGAGAATGATTGGATTCTGTCAGACTGCCCTGCTTGAGTGTACAAAGCAGCTCCACCACTTATAAACCAAATAGCCTTGGATGACTTACTCATAATCTCTGTGGTTCAAAATCTCTGAACCACAAAACTGAGATGACAACACTTCCATAATATGGTGTATTGGATACAAAGTCCTGGGTAAAGTGCTAGCATTATAGAAAGTATTTTATACTGAGAACCTGATTACAAGACTATTGGTAATGATGGTGGTAGTGATAGTGGTGGTGATGGTTCAATGAACTTTCAAAAAAAGAGTCCAGAACCTGCTGTCTGGAGGTAAGACTGCAAGAACAGGTATATGGAGGGGAGAGGAGAAATGAGTTTTTTCTAGACCAGTGTTTTCCTAGCCCAGGAAATGGTGTTATCCTAGACCCAGGAGTAAGGAGAAATGAGTTGATGATTACATATTCAATGTGCATATGTGAAAATGGAGCCAGGTAACTTGAAGGGATTGGTGGATTTGGGAGAGATAGAGAGAATGATGGAAGAAAAACATTGATCATGATGTACTATACTCATACACTGACAAATTGAATTGAAACCCCTCTGTACAGCTACTTAAAGATAATAATAACTATATATTAAAACAAGAAGTGAATATATGAGAAATATATTTGGGAAGCAATCGATAGATTGGATGATAGACTGGATGTGGTATTAAGACTAGCACTAAAGAAAAAAGAAAGTATTTGGTAGGTGTATGAATGAGCAGATGACTCTGTTCTACCTTTCCAGCATTTTCTTCATGAGCACCTCTAAAGATTGACTCCTGTCAATAAATCAGGAATAGTGCCTGCACCATGCCTAGCTGAATACCCCATGTCAAGTGTCTGTTGATTCTCTATTCATTCTTCACCACTCTATTCAAATCCTAGCTCTGAGGGTTTCAAGGACACAAGAGAAAGAGCTAGATATTAGAACTCAGCTCTGCCCATCCCTACCTGTGGAGCAAGTCGCTTACAAACCTCAGCTTAAGCTTGTACACTTTAACTACAAATAAATATGCTACACTTAGAAAAATTTAGGTACAGTTGTATTGTATATGCTTTTAGTCACAGACATCTATTGCACTGCCGTCAAATTACAAAAAAAAAGACATCCAGCTGTCCTGGATGATCAACTTTCTGGCAAGATTAACTGGATAGAGTTAGAATAGTAAAGAAGAAGGTCAAGTTTTAGAGAAAATTAAGTTTGAGGAGCTTGTTGGACATGCAGCTCAGGAAACACACACACAACAACAACAACAACAACAACAAGAGTTCTGATCCAGACAAATGCATTTATTACCTGTGAGACTTGAGATTGGCTTGAGCAGATTCCTTAAGGGTATAAGCAGAAGGTCAAGTTATTTGTGTGTATTAACTAGGTGAACAAAGACATGTAGGCTCAGATACATTGCCCATAGTAGTGCAACAAGCCAGAAAATTAGAATTTATATTGTTAATATGTATG
Organism: Dipodomys merriami; assembly: GCF_024711535.1. NCBI lineage: Eukaryota > Metazoa > Chordata > Mammalia > Rodentia > Heteromyidae > Dipodomys > Dipodomys merriami. The sequence goes on from NW_027204381.1 coordinate 10,283,435, forward strand.
TTGAGTTTGGAGTATGATTTGTGTATAACATAGTAGGTTGCTAGAGTACATATCCTTATTACCAGACTCAGGTCCAACCAATCTCTACTCAAAAGCCAACACTCAGGAGACAAAGATGGTGGGAAGGGATTCAGTTTTCTTCAATGGCTGGCCCTGAGAAGGTAGAAAGGCTGCTGTCCACAGAGCTTTATCTTAGGGCATTCAGGAGCACAAGGGGCTTCTTTAGGAAAGACAAGGAAGTGTGGAGGAAGGTCAAATGATGAGTAGACCTCCCTTATCTAGGCATATGGCTCTTTTTTTTCCTTCTTCCCTAGCTATAACATCACATTGGATCATGAACCCCTGTGACTCATTTGTATCTTCAGATGGACATATTACTTCTCTACAAATTAAACATTATGTCAATTAATATATTTGTTAAGGAACTGTAGGCTTAAAGAATAAAGAGGGATTTTCTGCATTCTGATGGCATTAGAGAGTTAGGCATCATATTTTCTGGGCTGTTTCAGTGTAACGAAATGTTATGGAGCAGTTAACATAAGATGCTGAGCAAAGGGAGAGGAAGTGAAAAGAAAACATTCCCAAAGCAAGGGACTCTGTTACTTCTCTTGTTACCATGGAGGTTTATTTCGAGGTAGATCACTGGTTCTTAAAGTCTTATCTTCACATTGGCACAATGAGCATCACTGAAAAATGTGTGAGCTATGCAGATTTCTGTGCCATGCGACCAGGTCTATGTTTGCCTACTAAACGATGCAGTTATTTCTTGAGCATAGACTCTAGACTAAACTGAACTTTCTAGTGTGTACTTCTGCTTCCTACCACTGAACACAGTCCCATGCACCCTCTGTAGAGCACAAATGTATTTATTTGTTTGTTTATTTAGCTTTTGTGCTGGTACTAGGGCTTGAACTCAGGGTCCCCATTCTCCCACTTGGCTTTTTTATTTGTGGGTGGTACTCTACCAATTAAGCTACAACTTCACTTCTGGCTCTTCCCTGGTTGATTGAAAATAAGAACCTCAGATTTCCTTGCCCAGGCTAGCTGCAAACTATGATCCTCACATCTCAGCCTCGGGAGTAGCTAGGTTTATAGGCAGAGCCACAGGTTGCCTAGCTTAGAACACAGGAATTAAAAATCTGTAGTTTTTCTATGTATCTCTAAGTGGCTGGAAATTAATTTTGATGATAAATTGGCATATTTCTATAGACGATGCAGCAGCAGACATTTCCTGAGTGACTACCATGAACAAGTCTGGTGACTGTGTTAAACAAAGACTTACAAGGAACCAGTTCAGAAACTATAGCAACCTAAATCCATTTTTTTTTGTAATAATGGTCTGGTCCCTACTGTGTCTTTCTCATAGTGATCTCAAAGTCCTTCTAAAATATTAATATTCCTGAGAACACAAAAGGTAAATGTTATTATCTTTACCTGCCAGGAAGGTGGGGAAAAGAAAAAGACATGTCCACTGGGAAATGCCAGATGTCAGAGCCAAAGCTACTCCTTTTCCCTAGTGACAGTGAAATTGCTTACTTTATTTGAGTTATCCCAAAGATATCTGCAACGTTAATATCATTTCTCTGTTTCTTTTCATTTTAGTTATTACCTTAGATTTGTACTATTGTGTGCAATTTGAAATTAATTATTATACTCTAATGCCTAATTTTGGTTGGCATTTTAATTACAAAGTCGTGTTGGCTTTTAGATGAGTCATAGCTGAAGTAATGAGCAGTATTTACTTTCATTAATGACAGTTTTCACTACTCTTCCCTTTCACGAAAACTACACAGTGAATGCTTTCAAAGCTAAGGGGAAGAAAAAAAAAAACGATGAAAGGCAAAATCTACAATCCCTGCTGGTCTGAAAGCAGAGCAGCTGGAGGGGGAACAGGATGCTCATGGGATCAAAAAGAAGAATGGGTGGCAGGTATAGAAACCTGGAGTGCTGCTTCTGGGGTTTGCATCCTCCCTGATGGTCTCCAAGTACAGAAATTGCCACCCTAAATTAAACTAAGCCCTATCAGGCATGGAAATTCAAGCCAGGGCCCTGTGTCTGATCACACTCTAAACTCCTTGGATGATATATGGTTTACTTGTATGTGGATCACCTCCCCATTTCACTTATTGAAACACCTGTCTACTTGGAAAATATAGATCCTAGCTTTTCATAGCATAGGCGGTAACATCTGCATCTTGGGAGGTTTGTTTGTCTTTTACAACAAGATAATGATTGGAACTTTTGTATAAGAGGTACTTGCCTGTCCTAGCCTCCTAGGAAATCCTAGGAATCTGGGACAACAGTTAAACATGTACCTACCTACAAAATTCTCACCTAATTCTGCTTCAGTCGCAGGTAGGGATATTAGATGATCTGTAAAGCCTTTTAGCTAATTAAACAAAACTTTGTGGTCTTAACAAAGTGACTCATGACTATAATTGCAGAGATCAGGAGGACCATGCTTTGAAACCAACCCAAGCAAAAAGTTAGAGATACACTATGTCAACCAATGAGCCTCATGTGGCAGTGTGAACTGTAACCTGTAATCCAGCTCACACAGGGGATACCGGTAGAAGAATCACTGTTTGGGGAAAGAAAGAAAAGATAAAAGAGAAAGGGAAGATCTATCTGTAAAATAAAGCCAATAACAAAGATGAGAGTGTGTCTCAAGTGGTAGAATGCCTAGCAAATGTGAGATCCCAACTGAAAATTCAGGTACCATCAAAAACACACTTACACACTCACACATACACATTATATTCTGTAGATAATATGATTAAAAGCAAACATTACATTGTCTCTGTATTCAAATGAGGAAAAGGTTTAGTTGCTGCTATTTTATGCATAACTGTGAGGTCTCTTTCACCAGGTATCTCCTCTTAATTTAAATCATGCCTCCTCTGCTGACCACTAGTGGCTCACATCTATAATCCTAGCTACTCAGGAGTATGAGATCTGAGAATTTCAGTTTGAGCCAGCCTGATCAGGACAGTCTGTAAGACTCTTATATCCAATTAACCACCAAAAAGTCTTGAAGTAGAGCCATGGCACAAATGGTAGAGCACTAGCTTTGAGTAAACAAAGCTAAGGCTCAACATCTAGACCCTGAGTTCAAGCCCCAGTACCAACACACACACACACACACACACACACACACACACACACACACACACACACAATGCCTCTCTAGTTTGTTCCATATGCTTATGGGTAAAAAGCATGTAGGCACTGAACTATATGCAAGGCTGTGACTGTCTGTGGCTACTGGGATCTTTCCTTTGTTACATAGCACCAATAATACCCCTTGTTTCACAGCACTGTCCTATACAGTTTCTACAAGTGTCATTGTGGGTCCTTGAGCTGCTCAACATGATGACATCAGCATCCTCATTGTTTTTGTCAGCCCACAGTGGAGTCACAACCACAGCTTCTTCCAGTGTAATGTGAGACATTTCTGAATCAACTATATTACATGTATGTGACATTAAGAATGGTTTGCAGGTTATGTAGAAGAACTTAAAGAGATGTGCCCTTATGGAAATAACACAGACCAAAACCAAATGAGAGCAAGTGATGACTATTTAGATCTTGATGGAGCACAGGTTTGGCTAAGCACACCAAGGCAGCAGAGATGTTGGAAGACTTCCTCATGGAAAAAGTAAAAGCTTCAGTTGTGTCCTGATTGGAGGCGGCAGCCCCAGGAAAACATTGTATGTGGTTGGTTTAGGGGTGTGTGTTTGGCTTTCTCTGGTTAGTGCCTAAGTAGCTATAAATGTTGGAGAGCTATCAGTTATAAATCAAGGCCTGGACACATTGGGCTGCTTTTGACCATGATAGTATGGGTTTTTTTTTTCAGGATTGGTGCTAGAAATAACATGCACTCCAAGTGGTAGAGAGCACTCTGACCTCCTGGGGTTTGCTGTAGAAAATGGAGCAAATTTGTGGAAAGATTACTGCTGTTTGTAAGTCAGTTTTATTTTTATACGTAGTATACCTACTGTCAGTTTGCATATTTAGTTATCATATTAGTTAGCAGCCAAGGATTTTAGCAAACGGATCTCTTTGATCATTAAATCAGACTAGCCAAAATCTATATTTACAAATTCCATTAGTTAAACTGAGCTTGGTAGTGCATATTTGTAATCCCAGCTACTTGAGAGTCTGAGGCAGGAGGATCAGAATTTCAAGGCCAGCCTGGGCATCATAGTGAGGCATAATTTGTAAATAAATGAATAAATAAATATCTGTAAGTTTAAGACATCTTCCTAAAAGTAATAATGTTGCATCCACTAAAAAGTACTCTCAAAGTATTTGCTAAACAAATAAATATTTCAGATTGAATCACCTTCTGACTTTATTTTTCATGGATAGTGCTTTTCCCCTCCTACTGGTTTTATATCTATTCACTAAGACTTTTTAATAAGTTTAATTCATAATACTGTGCTGTGAAAGTGGGGGTAGGGGGATAAATTAGATCACTCAAAATGACACATTATTAGAAGATGATTTACTAATGCCTTTGGGGAGTATCACATCTCAGTTTTTCTTCTCGTATTTTTCTCCCTTAGAATCCATACTTGGGCCTCTGTATCTATGGGGTCCATCCTCACAGACTCAAACAACAGTAGATTTAAAAATATTCACTGAGGGCTGGTAAGGTGGCTCAGTGGTAGAGTGCTTGCCTTGCATGCATAAGGCCCTGGGTTCGATTCCTCAGCACCACATAAGCAAAAAGAAAAAAGTCGGAAGTGGCGCTGTGGCTCAAGTGGTAGAGCGCTAGCCTTGAGCTGAAGAGCTGAGGTACAGTGCCCAGGCCCAGAGTTCAGGCCCCACGACTGGACCCCCAAAAAAAATTCTTTGAAAGATTCCTTCTTGTACTGTATGGGCAGACTTTTTCATGTCATTGTTCACTAAATATATAGTGTGACAACTATTGACATCATATTAGGTCTTACTAGTAATCTAGATGATTGAAAATATATCAAAGAATGCATAGGTTTACATGCACATGATATGCCATGTTTGTTATATAAGGGATTTGAGAATCTGTGGATTTTTATATTTGCTGTTCATCTTGGAGGTAATCCTCCATAGATTCTTAGTGAGTACTGTATTTATACATTTTGCCAAGGATAATTTTATGTTTGGTAGAAAGAGAATTCCAAAATGTATTAATTGATGGAGAATAACTTATTTAGAAGTAACTTTGGCAAGGGACAAATCATATAGAAAAACAAAGAATTAATGTTTGTAATAGTCTACACTTGAACTGCGATGATGTAGCATTAAATCTTGCCATAGGGATGTTTGTCAGTTCCACAGGTGAATTAACTCCACTAAAGCAGACTCTTTGATATACTAAAGGAGAAAAAAAAACCTTATTTGAAATTACCTGGAAAATTTATTACTCTGCTGCCACAAAGACAAATAAGACTAGGTTTAGTAATTGGTGTTCATTTTCTATCTTCTAAGCTCTGAATCCCCCTACTTCATTCTTTTGTTCTAATTGATATTGCATAAGAAAGTAGAAGCTTGGCGCTAGCAACTCACACCTGTAATCCTAGCTACTCAGATGACTGAAATCTGATTTCAAGCCAGCCCAGAGAGAAAAATGAGTGAGACTCCATCTCCAGCTAACCAGCATACAGCCATACTGTTGGTAGAGCAATAGCTGTGAGCAAAAAGCTGAAAAAGAGCTCAGGGCCCTGATTTCAAGCCCCAGTACCTAAACACACAAAAAGAAACCAAACAAACAAATAAGCAAGATGGTAAGGACCTCAAAACTTTTAGAAACTTAAGAATTTACAGGGATAAACTCTTTAAAAATTCTCAACTTAAAGATGAATAAAGTGGTTCAATCAGTGAGATCAAAGCCGACTCAGAGGCAGAAATTAGATACCTACTGTATCCTGAGAAGTTGCTGTGTTTCTCTGAAAGTGGAAAAAATACATATATATATATATATATATATATACATACATATATATCACATAATACATACTCCAGTTGTATTTTCACAAATCTGTGATGTGAGTGAATATGTATATGTGTGTATTAAACAATGAAATCATTCCTTTGACTTCACTTCAGCTCACCTACTGTTAAGAAAAAAAAAGAGCATTTTCTCTATTCTTAATGGGAGGAATCCTCACTAAGAAGCTTTTTGTTCCTCTGTGAAATTAGAGTTAGGAATTGGCAAGTCATTTATACTTTATATCTCTCAAGTCTCATGAGTTTCCAAAAAGAAAGTAAGAAGTGGAAAAGCCAGAACAATGATCTCATGAATAAGTGACTTAGTATCTTAGCCTAAATAAATGATTTTCCACAATTAACATTTCCGGAGCTAAGGCTATTCTGACTGCTGAGAATTTTACAGCAAAGTAGAAAATGGAACCTATCAGGACAGCAGAAAAGTTAGCCTCATTTGCATATTCGATTTCTATTGGTAGATGTGCAGATGCCATGCCAGGGGCTGATGGGCTGGCCAGGGTGCTTGTGTGCTCAGCTGTATCCATAGAAACCCAGTCTGCATCTGTGAGTGAGGGCTCCCTGAATAGATACACCTGCAGCTCTGGAGCTTCTATGCTTTACTTCCTGCGCCTCACTTCCTTCACATGTTATTTATTAAATGAGTTGATGTGTCACCACTGACTCTCAGACAGCAGCCCGAGGTTCTGATCTGAGGGAAAAATAAAACTTCTCAAAAGTTTGCAGAGATTCAGAGTAGTACCGAGGTACTACAGATAAAACTCAATCTGTGGCAGCCCTTTCTGAGTGGAAGGACTTAATTATCCTGACTGCTCCTTCTCTCTCTCTCTCTCTCCTTTCTCTCTAACCCTCCCCATCTCCCTCTGCCTGTATCTCTGTGTGTGTCCAAGCAGTAAGCTATTTTGACTATTGCCATCACTTAAGGCACTATCTGATGCTTTAGTTGTATGTCTGTGCCCTCTGAGGAGGTTAAATACCTAGTGAGGTTTGGCTTAGAGATTTATTGAACCTAAAAATTATTTTTGTTCTAGTTTCAAAAAATGTTCACATGCTTTCTCCTCCCCATTGGCTTCCTATATTATATAATGTTAATATGAAAGCAAACACCCATGGTGACTCTATTAGTCAAAGTCTTCAGGGATCCAGATCCAACAGGGCAATATGCACACACATATAATAGAGATATAATAACATATATTATAACATAGTATGTTATAGTGAATTGGGTCACACAGCTGTAAATGCTGAGATGTCTCAAAGTCCATGGTTGGCAAAGGGGAGACTCGGGATTGTTGACAGGTTGAGACCTAGGCAGTGGCTATTTCAAAAATTGGGGTAAAATGGTATAATCCCTGTTTTCACTGTATTTGATTCTGGTGCCCTGCATCTTGTATATACATTTTTCTAATTTGGAGAGGGGAAGGGAAATAACAAAATGCTGAAATAAGGATACAGGTTGACCCATTGTAACAATGAGATATACAAGATATATGTGGAACATGAACTTTACAACTTGGGGTGGGGGGAGGGAAGAACTGGGGCGTTGGGGAGGGAAGGGATAGTAGGAGAAAAACAAAGGAGGAGGTAACAATGCTCTATAGGAAAAGTACTCATTACCTTACTCATGTAATTGTAACCCTTCTGTACAGTATTTTTACAATAAAAAGCATAAAAATTGGGGTAAAAATAGATAAAGATTACTGTCCAGCTCAAAGAATCAGATATGAATTCCCAGCAACTTCATTCTACTCTATGGGGCCTTCAGTTTTACTTGTTGTGGTCTATCTCAGTCCATCTACCGATTTACTCCATTTACTGATTCCATTCCCAAACACCCTCAGGAACACACCTCTTAGTGTTTGTCTGCATGTTGCCTGGCCCATTCAGGTTGACATATGAAACTGCCCTGCATAGTGTCATTGCCTTTCTTTTCTGGACGTTATTCTGATCATCCCTTTTGAAAATTGCCTTTATTTCTGAAGTACTGTAATGAAATCCCAGAGAACCAAGAAAACACATTTAAATGAATAGATACACAAACACAAACACAAAAACAATGAATTATAGGAAAGTACAGCCTCTTCTCCTTAAGGGCAAGGGTCCAGTGGGAGCGTAGACTCAGAATGGGCCTGAGGATGAATGAAGTCAAAGTACTCTTAAAGCATGTATGAAACAGAACAATGAAACCTATTGACATTGTTTTACAAACAGGGAGTGGGGGTGAAGGAGAGTGATAAAGTGGGTAAGGCTTGATCTGGGTGCATTGTATCTGTGTATGGAATTATGACAATGAGCCCCACAACTCCTACATGTTAATAAAATTTTGTTTAAATCTCTTGGTCAATTGAAAAAAATAACCTTTACTTACAGGATAGTACTTGAAAAGCTGCTTCAGATCTTTTCTGCAGAGGGACAAACAAGTAGAAATATACAAAACAGAGATAGGAAAAGTTTTTACTATTCACAATAATCTTTAGAGCTTTTGTAATATAGAGAATTTGCCCTGTGATCTTATTTAGGAGCCTCTATAGTTATGAATTAAAAATATATAAACTAGGTATAGTTTTCCTTGCCAGAACAAAGCATTTTACAATTAATTTTCAATGAAGAGCTTTTAATAATAATAAATGAAATATTCTAGCCCTTCCCACATTTGGTAAAGTATGACAATATCTGAAATGATACAAGACATACATTTATTTACTCCCACAAACTTATCTTACCCTTAGACATCAGTTCCTTATCACTTTATTTAAAAACAAAAGAGAAAACAACCTCCCTGTTTCTTTTATTTTTAATTTATTAGTTTTTGGAAGTAGCAGAGTTTAAGTCAGGACCTTGTGCTTATTCAACTTGCTGGCCCTCTACCACTTAAACCATATTTCCAGCCCAGCTTTTGCTGCTTACTTTGGTGGTAGAATCCAAAAATTCCTTTCTGCCTAGGTTGGCCTCCTGAGCAGCTAGGATTACAAGTGTGAGCCACCAATGTCTAGCTTCTGTTTCTACTTAACTCTGTGTGCTAATAATTTGTTGGAGAGAATTAAAAATTTTAAAACCCTATTTTTCCATTTTTTTCTCCCTTGAAAACTTTACATTCTTTCAGTGAGACCAAAAGAGGATGATCTTAGGGGAAGAGCACAAAGGCACAATGTCTATATGCCTTTGATCATATAAAATAGTATTTATCACAATATACTCCAGGAAATGGTAACAAGAGGTTTTTCCTTTGTTGTTGTTTGTGTTTCTTTTCCTTTTGTCTTGTTTCTTCATTTATTGGCACACAGAAATGGAGGGACAAAGGGGGAACAAATGCAGCAGTGGTATTCACTATGTTTAAAATGAAATATACAACTTGTGGGTGGGGACAGGAAAGAAAACCTGGGAGCAGGGTGACATTGTCCAAAAAGAAATGTACTCTTTATCTGACTTATGTAACTTATGTACATCACCTTTATAATAACAGAACTCTCCTGGATTTGTCTGCCTGGGCTGGCTTCCAATATGAGTCTTCAGATCTCAGCGTCCTAAGTAGCTAGTTGTGAGCCACTAGTTGAATGCCTGGTTCAACAAAACATCTTCAAAGGAGAAAAAGATCACACTGTTAGAATGCTATGGTGCAACATTGGATGGCCCATCCCAAAGCCTCTATCCATGTGCCTCCCACTGTGGGCACTGCTGATCCTAATTACAGTCCTATTCAGGAGAGCCTGAAATCCCCAGCCATATCTCATATATAATGTAGGTCAGATATCTCTACCACTAATTAATGTTATAAACTGCAGAAAGTAAGTGAACTCATGTCCATGGTACAGAAGGTCAGGATGGTGTCTTAACCTTTTAGAGTTTACTGAGTTCTGCAGTGATTGTTTAAAGACCAATAATGTATTTTGATGAGTTTTTTGATGTCAAGTTTAGATTTTACAAGCATTTGGACTGCACTGGTGGAAAACCACACACACACACACACACACACACACACACACACACACACACACACACACATACTTGCACAGAGTCATAATTGACACCAAGATCAGAGAAGCAGTAGGTGAATAATTAATTATACTACAAAAGAAGGAGGAGGAGGAGGGGGAAGAGAAGGAGGAGGAGGAGGAGGAGGAGGAGGAGGTGGAGGAGGAGGAGGAGGTGGAGGAGGAGGAGGAGGTGGAGGAGGAGGAAGAGGAGGAGGAGGGGGAGGAGGAGGAGAAGAAGACTAAGAAAGGAAAATTGGCATTCATGGAAACAAGCCAGAAAGATTGAGAGCAAAAAGAATCATAGGACAGTTTTGGTCTGTTTGGAATGAATTAATCAGACCATTAAACAAATCTTTTAATCTAAAGTATCTCTTTCATTCCTGTAGCCTGTAAAACAAAATGATGGAGAGAGCTTGTGGCAGGGTCTGCTATTGCTTCTTGTTTGTGTTACTGACTGGAGTTCCTACCTCATTAGCATTCCATTACACTCAGTGACCACACATGCAGGCTGCATTTTAGCTCCAGTAGCCACTGTGAGTAGCTCATTGTTTCTCAGGTTAATTAGATATAGATATAAGATGCCACCAGATTCTATCTATCTATCTATCTATCTATCTATCTATCTATCTATCTATCTATCTATCTATCTCTCTATCTATCTATCTATCTACATATTGTCAGTCATAACTTAGGGAATATAATAAAATCTCTGGTAAACATCCACAAATATTTCCCCCATAACAATGCCTAAGGCATGTCATATAGATATAAGCATAATTTTTTAGAATACAGTGACCCAGAAACTCACATGTAGACTAAGAACAGGGGAAAAAATCAATGTCATCCTTAATATGAATAAGAATATTAGAGGGCAAGAATATGCGGGCCTTGTCAATGGAACCCATGTCCTAGTGCCCTTGAACTTCGGGATGAAACTTAACTGCAGTTCACAGTGTCATGACTTCATATCAGAAGAATTGAAAAGATTTAATTAAAATTCTCTCGTTTGTATCTTTATTTTTGAGTGTACGTGTACTGATCCTGGAGCTTGAGTTCAGGGCCTGGGTGCTGTCTCTGAGCTTTTGTGCTCAATGTTATCATTTTACCACTTGAGCCCCAGCACCACTTCTATTTTTGGTGGGTGGTTAATTGGAAATCAGACTTTCATGAAGTTTCCTGCCCTGGCTGGCTTCAAACCATGATCCTCAGATCTCAGCCTCCTGAGAAATTAGGATTACAGGCATGAAACACCAATGCCTGACTCATTTGTACTTTTTTTTTAATGTCCAAAAGCATACAGGCATGCAAAACAAGGCTTGAAATGTGTCTAATCTCTTGTAGGAACTGCACCTCAGACTATGGACAAGTCATTTTATTTCTCTTAGACCTTATTTTTCTCATCTGTGAAGAGATTTCATACAACTAGACAACCTTGAAGGGCCATCCATGAGATTTTCATTTGCACTTACTTGTTTGCTGGTGGCACCAGAGAGAGACAGAGACAGAGAGAAACAGTGACAACAAAATGGACAAATAAGTTTAAAAGTACAGCAAGATAATAATTATCAGAGTGAGATTGTAACATTCCATAGAGAAATATGATGTATAATGCTTATGAATTTTCCTTTCTATTTAAGTAATTGTCCTAACTATATAATAGTTGCTGTTACTCATATTTTATCTTTGCATTAACCTGTATGTTCCTTAAAGTCATGATTTGCTTTTAATTCTTTTTATTATTTTTTTCAGTGTCCCTTGTCTCTTGGTAGAGTCCCCACTGCTAAACATTGACCAAGAAATATTCTTGAATAAACGGTTATGTAAAGGGACAAATGAAGGGTGGGTGAGTGGAGGCTTCAGCCAGGATGGTAACCTGGGGCCAACACAGCCACTGGGCCCATGCAGCAGTGAATCTTGGAAATCTCAGTTTTCAGGAGTTATTTGACTACTTGGCAAGGGAAAGGAGAAGGAAACTTTAAATAAACTTATAATGGCACAACAAGCATTCCCTCCCTGGTTTATCTAATCACATCTGCATTTCAATGCCACTACTTTCCTGTCTGTGTGTCCTAAACTATTATTGGTCAGCCTTCCAGGAGTAAACCTCTGTTCTTTCAGGCAACAAAGCAGATGCTTGGCTGGAATCTCTCCTGGAATTTACGACTGTTCATGCTGATCCTGAAATGAGAAATGCCACATGGAATAACCAGAGCTTTCTGTCTCTTCAGTATAGAGGAAAAAAAAGAGGAAAGGTTTATCTCATTACCTGGGAATAAAAGAACTAAGCGAACTTCAAAGTGCCTTCTTTTAAACATCCCTTGGAAAGTACAAGAATGAGAGAGATTCAAATAAGAAAGCCCCTGTTCCCAATTAATTGGCAACCCCTCCCCACAACCCCACTTCATCTGCTTCCTATCTCCACATCTCCCAACACCTTCTCCTCCCTTCTTGGGATCTAGCAAGATTAAGTGGCCGATTTATCTGCTCAGCGCTGAATTTTAAAGGGAACAGCTATCTGTGTGATCGTATTATTAATATTTATACCCTGTCACAGAATGTTGACAGATTAATTATGCAACATAGTATAAAAATCAGCCAGCAGTGTGGGCGAACAGTGGCAAAGTTCATATATTAATAACTCAGCTGGATGTCTAGCACACGTCCCCAGATGACTGGGTCCTGGGGAGTTACAGGCTCCTCCTCTCAGAAGACCTGTGGCTTTACTTCACTCTTAACTATTTAGAGCATCCTCTTGCTGGATGTCAAGAAGTGATGTTTTATTTCAATTTAGTTTAATTGTAAAGGTGATGTACGGAGGGGTTACAGTTTCATAAGTAAGATAATAAATACATTTCTTGTTGAACAGTGTTACCCCTCCTTTGTTTTCTCTGCTTTCCCTACCCCTGACTCTCCTCCCTCCCAGGTTGTAAAGTTGATTTCCAACACAGTGTCTTGAGATATTGCTGTTGCATTGGTTCACCCTTGGACCTTTGTTTCATCATTTTGTGATTCCCTTCCCTTCCTCAACATGGATAAATGTATATACAAAACACAGAATATCAAAATTTAAAACAGTGACAAAAGGGGATAAACCAAAGGGGGGTCAGGGTGGAGGGGGGGGGAGAAAGAACTTCATACAGTACATTAAAAAAAAAAACTCTTGTTTCCAAATCTTGGAGTTCATTTCAATTAGCATCATTTTATATGTACATACATACATATTCATATATACATAGCTACTGAACTATTATGATCCTCTGTTAGGACTATCCTAGACATATATTAATTATTACAAATGAGGGAAACCATGGAAGCCTGTCTTTCTTTGGATTTGGCTTAACTTCACTTAATGTGAAGTTTCTTCCCATTTCTTTGTGGATGGGGTAAAGCCATTCTTTCTAATGGAGGCATAGGATTCCATTGTGTATATATGCCACATTTTCTTGATGCATTCATCTACTGAGGGGCATTTGGGTTGGTTCCATAAATTAGCTATGGTAAATAAATAATGCTGGTTCCCCTATGATCCAGTAATCCTACTCCTAGGCATTTACCCAAATGATCACAACAAGGCACACTAAAGCTACCAGCGCACCTATGTACATTTAAGTGATGTTTTAAAAAGTGTCCCTTTGTGGTTCTAACTGGCTCTCACTGGATCTCTCTGTGTGTTAGCCTCCTGTAGTAGACAACTCTGGACAAAGGTACTGGCGGTGATGGTTAGGACTGAGGAAGGAGGAGAGGGGATAATCTTTAGGTCCAGCTCTTGATGGACTGGGCTCCCTCTTTTACTTTGAATATAAACAATCATTGTTGATTAGCGTGGACCTTCACAGTGTTCTGCTAGTGCTCCGACAGTGCCACAGAATGGATAAAGTGAGGTCTGCTCTTTAGGAACTTGGTGTCTAGCTGGGGAAGCAAAGTTCCATGTGAGAAGTCTTCCTGACTGGGCAGCTGATTGTTGGTCTATCTTGTTAGTTTGCTGACTAGGTGTTGGGGTGACTCACAAGAGGACCTCTCCCGCTGGTCTTTGGAAGAGTTCAATTCTTCAGGATGTAGCGAAACCCAGGAGTGAGTAACAGATGCCCCCACGAGCCTAGCATGCAGTGGTGGCTCTTGGTCTTAGCCAAATTGCCCATCTTTGTAAGACACGGCATTGTTGTTTGTGGTGTGGAAGGCTCTCGCCACCAGGGTTTGTTATATGGGTGTATACACAGAGTGTTTACCTGATGTTAACAACCAAGCCATAAAATGTTAATACATCACAAATGTCCCAGAAAAATAAAACAAACAAAGCAAGAAAAAGGATACATGGAGATAAAAGAACTACCTTTTCTCTCCTACATTTGTTCTTAGGTTTTACTCTTGTTCCTAATCTGTGTTAAGTTTGTGTACCTAGCAGAATAGCGTCCTGTGGTTTAATGTGGCAGCCAGTCCTTGCTCTTCTCACTGTTCTTCTTACCTCACATGTTGGATCTCTCCATGAAATCATATTCCTTGATTGAGACCAAGGAACCATATAGAGATACACATATACACATATGTGTGTGTGTGTGTGTGTGTGTGTATTCATACCTAGTAAACACTCAGTACCTCACACTTGCACTCTCCCACTGGCACTTATGCTTTTACATTTTTTGTTAATCTTTGATTTCTTTAAAATTTTTAAATTACCTTTAAGTAGTTGTACAAAAGAGTTGCCATTTAACAAAGCAGTTTATGATTCACTTTACCCCTTCCAACAGTTTGATCCATCCCTCTCACCCCACCCCTTCACTGGCTTCTCTGTCTCTGTCTCTGTCTCTCGCTCTCGCTCTTGCTCTCGCTCTCTCTCTTTTGTCAGTCATGGGGCTTGAACTCTGGCCTGGGTGCTATCTCTTAGCTCTTCAGCTCAAGGCGAGTGCTCTACTACTTGAGCCACAGCACCACTTCTGGTTTTCTGAGTGGCTTTTTGGAGATAAGAGTCTCACGGTCTTTCCTCCCAGGCTGATTTTGAACGGTGATCCTCAGCTCTCAGCCTTCTGAGTAGCTAGAATTACAGGCATGAGCCACCAGCCCCTGGTTTCACTGGCTTTTCTTAATTCTGTAGGATATACATGTCTTAGCATCTCACATGACCTTTTCTCTTGACTGGCCTCAGAGTGAGATTCTCCTACTACTGTCTCAAGAATAGCTGGGATTATATGCCTCTATATTCGGCTTTTTATTTATTTATTTTGATAAAGAATCTTGCTTAAAGTTTTGCTCTGGCAAACCTCACACCATTACACTCCGGTCTTTGTTTCTTCATTAACTAGGTATCCTATTATATTATTTGAGTTTCTGTAGAGTATCAAGTGTCTTGTTTCCCAAGCTGACCAAGAAGCCATCACCCTCACAGGAATAAAACTGAAGTGGTGGATGCTGCCTCCCATTGAGAAAAGACTGTAGGGGCACTTAGCTGCTGGTACTCTCTGGGGAGTAGTAATCTTGTCTCAGGGTGTAGGAAGGTTTGTAGGATGGGTCTGATATGTGTGCAATTTCCCATTGTTTCTCTTAGTGAGTGTGTGTTTGTGTGTATATGTGTGTGTACATACACTTGTACATTGTATAGTTATGGGAGGAAGAGGAATAGATAATTCTGTAGAGAACTTCACTTGCACCAATCAGTTATCAGGTCACATAACAAAAAGTTGTTGCAATCACAACATAGCAAATCAATTCTGGGAGTCATATACCTCATAATCACGCAATGCAAATAACCGGGCCCAACAAGCAAGCAACCCTTCAATGTCATCAAGCAAACTCCAACCACAAGTAGCTCTGATAGCCTTAAATCAGCTCTTAACTTTTATGTCCTAACCACTATAGCACTGATGTGCCCTCTGGAACCCTTGCTGGAAAATTTAGCATCCGAAAAATGCTGCTCTAAGACTTACCAAGTTAGCTGACTCACCATTTAGCAATATTCTCAACAGTCTCAAGAATATCAACTTAGTCAACTGTTACCTGTTCTTTTGGATGATAATCTCTTCTGGGTGTTCACTGTGCTGGAACCACTATACTTATGAGGTTTGATTGAGGGAAATGTGAGAAATAATGCGAATGATCCTTGTTCTACAAAGTGGTATGCAAACAGTGACTGAAAATACAGTATGGTCCACGTGATGTTATCTGTGTTAATCAGAAACAATTTACTAAACATCAATGGGTCAACATCACTGGGTCAACCACAGTGGTATAGATAGTTCTGAGGCATAGAACATGGTAATTCTGTGTATAGGGGACACACAGGTGAGTGGAAAAGTAAGCAACACAGAACACAGTGAGGCCATGAAGACTTCATTACATTATAGGATGGTGGTTAAGGAAAAGGAGAAGCAATGAATTCTGCATCCTAGCCACCATGGTGGTCCATACCTGTAATCCTAGCACTCAGGAAACTGAGGCAGGAGGAATATAAATTCCAAACCAGCCTAGCGTACATGGTGAGACCCTGTCCTATATAAAATAAATAGATGGAAACAAAATAGAATGAATTATAGTAGAATGGAATAAAATAGACTAAAAGAAAATAAATTGGTATCATAGAAATAGACCTCTTATGAAATTTTATACAACTTACCTACATAACAAATTTGCATTTATCATCTCCCAACCCTTTTGGGTTATAGAGAGTGAATCTTAACTCCTCTCTGTAACCATGGCATGTGGCATGAAAATCAAGAAAGCTTAGATATGGAGATCTATAGTAAGAGAAGAGCTGAAGAGGTAGCCAGCCTATTGGAGATCCAACTCCATGTCATACCTCATCATCTATTTGTAATGCTCTGCATTCCAATTGGTCAGAGCCTGTCTGATGAATAGACAATCCTGCACATCACTGTACCTGAGGAGGTAATTTAATGCTCTTAAGGCATTAGAAGGTCATTTAGTGCATTAGAGAAAAAAAAAGATAATGAAGTTGGGAAAGTGTGAGTCATTTCCAGGTGTGGATCAGAGCAGCTGGAAGGAATAGGAGGCTGCATATTTTAAACTTATCAGCACTGAATTTGTATGTGTCAGAAACCGTCTAGGAGGTGTCTCATTTAGAATGGGCCTTGGTGAAACAAGACATGTAGAGTCTGTTCAAAATGAGCCAAATTGCAGATAACATGTGACAGTGTGATGTAACTTCTATTCAGACAGGCTCTGTTGTAGGACAAAATTTTGAACCAGAAATCTTTGAAAGTCAAATCCTTACTGTTCTACTATGCCTACAGAAGAGTGAGTGCTAAGTACAGAGCCTATTCGCCTCCCCACTTTACAAAACTCAATTAAAATGTGCATGAGCAATAATCTCCCTTTTCAAAGCTCCTGTGGTGATTGATAGAGTTATTTCCAAGTGTGTTTAGGCTCAGTGGAACCACTTAACCCATTGTGGCACAGGCAGACTGGAGAAAGAAAGCGCACAAATCTTAATCAGTGGGAGGGGGCTGAAGAAAGAAGAGGAAGAGGAGGAGGGGGACAAAGAGGAGGAGAAGGAGAGGATGAGAACTGTGAACATGCCTATCTTCAATAGCAAAGAGACCTCTAGAAGCAGGGGGTACAAGAGTTCAGATGTAAAGCTCACTGCGTGTTTACCAATGCGAAGGTTAATTATGAGTCAAGAAAATGCCACTGTGAGACTGAGGTTTGGGTTTTTTTTCTTTTTACTTTTATTGCTGCTTTTTGTCAGCATCTCCAGGAGTCCACAAATCCAGAAGAGACCTTTGATAGCCACATTGGCAGCCCACGTCGCTCACTGCGATCCGGCAGGTTAATGTACCGCTGCCAACCCTCCAGAGTGAGGCAATCAGAAACGCGGCTTGAGAGAAACAAAACGAAATGTTGGTGGGGAGGAAGGGGGAGGTTGAAGTTGGTGTTTCAGCTCCTGGCACAGTGCTCCTCAAAAATCACACTTGGAAAGCAAGTATCAGCAGAGTGGCGGAGGGGCACTGGCAATACAAGCATAAGCCCCCTTTGTTTTCTGTCAGGTCTATCTGGGCACTGCTGAGTGGAAGGCATTTATGCTGGCTTCCAGCTGTAGACTGAGGAAGGAGGATGTCATGCTACGTCACCTCTCAGGGTGACTCTGTCACTGGCTGTTATGTTGTTTTGCCTCTCTGTAAGTCCCAGCCCCTCCCTGCCAATCATTCTCCTTGCCCCATGCCCTCCTGTGGTTTGAGTCTGTGCCCTAAATTCTTTATCTCCTCAAAGAGCAAGACAACAACAGCTCTGATACCATAGCCCCCAAAGGCATCTCTTTTCCTTCTCCAGTGCATGTCAGGTCAGACTTTTAAGATGGAAATTAAGTGGTGACAGGGGAACTAAGCTGGGCTTTGATCACACTCAAGCTTTAAGTCCAAAGCCTTGTTGCAGGTTACGCAGATGTCTTTTGCACAGTTAGTTAATGCCATGGGAAATATCCCTTGAGGATCATTTTGAAATGTAGAGCAACCACTGTCTCTCCCTCCCTCCCTCCCTGCCTCCCTCCCCCCATCTTTTTTCTTTCTTCCTCTTTTTCTTTCTTTTTCTATTCATTCATTTATTTTGACCATTTAACCTGAACATAATTATTGGGCTTATGTGTAACTTAAAAATTATCTTTATGTATTGTACAAAGAAGATGCAGTTTATGAATACAATGCACCTTGACCTGTGTCACCACTTCAACATTCCCACCCCCTTCCACCCACCCCTTCCCTTGCTTGTCTTAATTTTGTAGTATATGCAGTGTGAATTCTTTTTTTGGGGGGGGAGGTCCAGTCGTGGGGCCTGAACTCTGGGCCTGGGCACTGTACCTCAGCTCTTCAGCTCAAGGCTAGCTCTCTACCACTTGAGCCTCAGCGCCACTTCCGGCTTTTTGCTTTGTGCTTATGTGGTGCTGAGGAATCGAACCCAGGGCCTCAGGCATGCAAGGCAAGCACTCTACCACTGAGCCACCTTCCCAGCTCCGCAGTATGAATTCTTGACTGCATTCTCTCCCCTTCCCCCTTTCATTAATCTACCCCTCTCCTATTGGTCCCAACCTCCCCCCCCCCACTGCTCCCCAATTGAATGTACCCATTTCCTGGTATTGATTTTGTTGGGCTTTGACCTAGTCTTTCTAAAAGAATATACTATTTGAGCTTTCCACAGAGTCTATAATTGTTCAGTTTATTCATCTGTAGCCACTTGCATTCCATCCCAGTGTGTTTACTTATAGATTTATAGGCATATGACAGCTACACACATGAGGGAAAATGATGCAACCTTTGTTTTTCTGGTCTAGATTACTTCACTTAATATATATATATATATATATATATATATGTATGTATGTATATTTTTTCCTGAGTCTTTCAATTTCTATATGAATGGTACAATATCATTCTTTCTAATAGATAAATAACATTCCTTTGTGTATATATACCACATTTTCTTGAATGGATGAATGGTCATCCATTGAGGGACATCCGGGCTGATTACATACCTTGGCTATGGTGAATAAGCAGAAGCTTCTAAAAAAGGAGGCTGTAAAAAAAGCCATCCAGAAGTGCCTGTGGGCTAGCAGAAGCTGGGTACATTCCCACAAGCCAAGCTGTGTCTACCAGGACTCCTTCATTTCTGTGTGCTAGGAGTGGGATTCATGCTCAAGGCCTCATGGCTCTTGCTGAGCATTATTTGCTCAAGGTTAGTGCTTTACCATTTGAGCCATACATCCACTTCCGGCTGTTTTGCTACTTAATTGGAGATAAGAGCCCCTCAGTCTTGTCTTCCTGGGCTGTTTTATATCCTCCATCCTTAGATCTCAATTCCTGAGTAGCTAAGATTTACAGATCAAACCACAAGCACTGCACACTGCACTAGGACTCTGAAATCCTATGGTTAAAGATAGGATGTCTCAGTTCTTTTTCCTAGTACTATGGGATTGTGAACCACCATGAAATGTCCTGTTTCATTTTTTGGTATGTTTAATTTTACACATTCTTTGTGTGCTGGTCACAATTGTGATAAAATTTTAGATCTCTGATCTTTGATAATGAGGTTCTTACTAAGCTAAACTAAACTTCTAAAGAGGAACTTTGGAAAAACAATAGTTGTGCAGGGTGCTGGTGGCTCATGCCTGTAATCTGAATTACTCAGGAGGCTGAGACTGTAGTTTGAAACCAGCTCAGTCAGGAAAATCCATGAGACACATCTCCAATTAACTACTAGAAACAACTGGAAGTGGCACTGTGGTTCAAAGTGGTACAATGCTAGCCATGAGCAAAAAGAGCTCAGGGACCATACTCAGACCCTGAGTCCAAGCCCCATGACCAATAACAACAACAAAATATCAGTAGTTGCTACTAACTCACTCCTCTTTCTGTTTTATCAGATAGTTGAATCTTGGCATGGGTCCCAGTATTTTACCTTCTTCTGAATTTCCCTTCCTGATGTAATTAGTTGGAAGCATTTTCAATTCATGAATCAGTGTCATAGAAAGTAACATTTGCCATGCCTTTACCTGGTGCCCTAGGTAGAAGTCTGGACTTTGGAATGAATGGCTGGTAGCCAAAGAACAGAGTTGCTATGCCTGGCTCTTTAAGGTGCTGCTTCAAAATCCTACCCAGCTGAGCCCAGTTTTGCTCCATTTAAAGGAAGAGGTAGAGCTGGCACCTACCTCATAGAGTGTCAAATAGAGGTGAGATGCAAACTTGTCTTTTCTCTTGCAGCATAGACTTCTTACAGAAGAGTCACCTTGACTAGAGATTTTGTGTGTGTGTTTGTGTGTGAAGAATCCTGGTCTGCACAGTTAAGCCAGGGAACCATAAAACAGAATTCAGGGTTTATATTCTGTGCATTTTTCATTGATTTCCTTTATGGTTTTT
This sequence comes from Dipodomys merriami, assembly GCF_024711535.1. NCBI lineage: Eukaryota > Metazoa > Chordata > Mammalia > Rodentia > Heteromyidae > Dipodomys > Dipodomys merriami. The sequence continues at coordinate 10,304,250 of NW_027204381.1, forward strand.
GGAGAATTATCTTTCTAACTTGTTATTTTTAACTGGTGAAGTTTCAAAATTTATGGATGACTAGGACATAAGTAGAGAGTGTAGTATGTATTAAAGATGCTGTACAAAGTCAGGCACTGGTAGTTCACACCTGTAATCCTAGCTACTCAGGAGGCTGAGATCTGAGGATTGAGATGTGAGTCCAGACTGGTTAGGAAAGTCTGTGGATCTCTGATCTCCAATTAAGCACAAAAAAGGCTGGAAGTGAAGCTGTGGCTCAAGTGGTAGAGTGCCAGTCTTGAGCAACAATGCTAAGGAAAGCAACTAGGCCTTGAGTTCAAGCCCCAGTACTGGAATAACAACAAAAGGATGCTTATTAATATTTACAGATGTTAGCATATTCAGTGGGAAACCAATGAGCTTTAGGAAGAAGAAGAAGAAGAGGAGGAGGAGGAGGAGGAGGAGGAGGAGGAGGAGGAGGAGGAGGAGGAGGAGGAGGAAGAGGAGGAGGAGGAGAAGGAGGAGGAGGAGGAGGAGGAGGAGGAGGAGGAGGAGGAGGAGGAGGAGGAGGAGGAGGAGGAGGAGGAGGAGGAGGAGGAGGAGGAGGAGGAGGAGGAGGAGAAGGAGAAGGAGGAGAAGAAGAAGAAGGAGAAGAAGAAGAAGAAGAAGAAGAAGAAGAAGAAGAAGAAGAAGAAGAAGAAGAAGAAGAAGAAGAAGAAGAAATTATTAACTTCCTATTTCTCACCAATTTTTGATTGTTCTGCCTTCAGAGACAATAATAATAATAGCTACATAATAATACTGAAAAATCAGTTAATTGATTTATTACAGGAGTGGCCTTTCTGCTTTCTCTTCCTTAGCATCCTGCAGTGAGTTTTGTTGCCTTCTTGGCCCTGTTGATTGTATCCCCATTGAGCACATAACTGGAAATTAAGACTAAGCAGATGGGGGAAAATAAGCATTCTATAGATATCAAAGCTTGGTTGTTTAAGTGCTGGTCTCTTCTGAGGTGGATGGCTCCCAAAACCATGAGGATCTTTGAAATGTGTTGTAAAGTAACCTCTTTTATTCATGTGAACACAGGGCTCATTAGATGAAGGTTATTTTCAAGTAGCCCTCAAGGTTAAACTTGGTTGCTCTTCCAGATGGTTTCTATCTAATTCTTTGGATCATGATACCAAACCACCCTATGATCAGGACTCCTAGTGCCAAGAATAACAAGAAGTAGGAGCCAGCCACAGTGAGGGCTGCTGCTGTGAGGGCATGCTGAGATTCAGGGGTCAAGGCCAAAACATATGGGCTATCAAGACCCTGCTGCAATAACCCTAGGAAATACAAGTCAGCTCCCAGGGCAGCTCATCGTTTCTTGTTCCCTCTGTCAGTCACTGAACCCCTCTAGTCCCTCCTTCTCCCGCATCCAATCCTAATTTTGCCCACAGGCTCCTTTGTGCAGTAACTGGTTTGATTCTAGCTGCCATGGCTTCTAGCAAGCTCCTTGGAAACTTGTTTCAAAATGGACACGTGGTATAATGAGGAAGCCCAGGGCTGCTTGGCTTTCAAAGCTGAGGTGTCTTCTGTCACTTAACCTTAAAGCAGATGACTTAGACACCTGTGACTCAGCTACCCTGGCAGGAAAATCAGGTGTGAAATTGGTTTACCATGAAAGGTATTTTGCAAGCAGGCAAACCTGGGTCTCACTATGTAGCAGGCAGAGATAGAGTAGACAGAGTAGAGGCATATTTCATTGTTTATTTCTTGTCTGCCTGATTGCTCTCCCTCTTTCCTCCTCTCTTTCTCTCTTTTCTTTCTGTCACTCCATATCTTTATTCATTTCCCCATATTCATTTGTTTTAAAATTATCTTTCAGTAGCTGTAAAAGAAGGCTTTAATTCAACATGTCATTTTATGAGTACATTGCATTCTGATCAATGTCACATCTTTCATCATTTTACCATTCTCTCCCAACCCATCCATACTCTGATCAACTTACCTGACTCCATTTTCACATATGTACATTGAAGGTTATGATTGCATTTGACCACCATTTCTTTCTCCATATGTCTATCCTCCCTCCTCAAGCCCTCTCTCTCCTAACATGTTTCACCTTCTTGTTATTCATTTGGTTAATCTGTAAGTTAGTTGTTCAAAGGTGTTACAACAATCTTCCACTGAATAAGACATACTTTAGCCAATATGTTTGTATATGACCATGTGTATGTTTATAATTTATATGTAACTTCCACATATGGGAGAATGTATGTGCCTTTTGTCTCCCTGAGCCTGACTTAACTTCATTTCCTTGCAAATGATGTTATATTATCCTTCCTGATGGATGGATAAAATGCACTGTGTGTGTATGTGTGTATGTGCGCATGTGCTCGTGCATGTGGAACTCACCCTAGGCTGCTTTCCTATCTTGGCTATACTGAATAGTGCAGCAAAGAACATGGGTGTGCAAGTGCCTTTACTGTGTTCTGCCTTGGAATCTTGTGAATCAATGACTGAGTGGTATCACTGAATCACAGGGTAGTTCTATGGTTAGTTCCTTGGAGGACTCTCTGAGCTGCTTTTCCCCTTATTCTGGAGGGTGTATCATTCAGCACAAAGCTGGCTGTCTTCAAATGATTGCTTTCCTTTAGGGTGAAGGTATAATAACAGCAAGCTCCACTAGGGAATGAAGAAGTAAATGTTCAACTAGCATTTGTTCACATTTCAAGGACTGCATAGTAGCTGACAACAAATGCAGAAATTCTGGATTTTTTGTTCCTATCTCTAATATGAGCACTCATCCTTCCACAATGTAGCTGGAAACATCTTGATTAAGGATGACCTGAAGCTTCCATCTTTTCCTTACTTTCCCCAAGGTCACACTCAACACTGCCTGTATCCTGCATAGACCCCTGGTCCTAGTGTTGTCTGATTAGCTAGTGAGTGGAGCCATCGCATTCCAGTAGGCAGGGCTTCCACAGGCTGAAATCTTACCATATTCCATAAACCATATTTAAAGTCTTATTTTTTTCCTCTGTAAAATATGAGGAAACAAGATGAAAGTTGTGTTTGTCCTTGACATACAGGTCAGAGAATAGGGATTCAGCATTTTCGCCTTTAGATACTGAAAAACATTCTGTTGCTTATACGTTCCATTTTGCATGTGCATTTGTGCTTACTTTAATTCAACCTCACCCCCCTGGTTACACCTGGGGGATTTATATGTACCCCTTGGTCATACTCCTTAATTTCATTTTGAAAAACTAAATAATAGTGTAGCTTAATTTTACCAAGGGATTTTTATTGTGATATATTATGCATACATATAGTGTACTATGGCCAAATTCACAGCCTCTGTTACTCTCTATTGTACCTCCCACTTTTTTATATAATGTAGTGGGATTCATTATTTTTCTTCCATGCATGCATATAAAGAGCTTCAGTTATAATTACATTTCAGTTCAACCATCCTGTCCTTTCATTCTCCCCCATATTCCTCAATCTTAACTCCCAATGGACACATTTGTTTTGAATGCAGGGGCAAGATACTGAAGTGAGGATTTCATCTCTTTGTTTTTGTTTATAGCACTGGCTAGGTAGACCTCAGTCTGAAGACGTCTGGTGCTACCATTTTCTCTTGCAGAGGGAGATGCTTCTGATATTAAATCCGCATTTATTCTACCTCTAGGCACAAATGCTGCGTGTGTGTGCGTGCGCACACGTGCACATGCATACACATGCATGTGCGTGTTTTTGTAGGTACTGGGGTTTGTGATCACCAGGGCCTAGTGATCACACTTGTCTTTCTCCCTCAAGGCTAATATTCTGGCAGTTGAGCCACACCTTTGCCTCTGGCTTTCTTCTGGTTGATTGGACCTAAGTGGCTTTCCACTTTGCCTGTCTGGTTTGGCTTTGAGCCATGATACTCAGATCTCAGCTTCCTAAGTAGTTAGAATGACAGCCAGCTCACAAAATGTTTGTTTGTGTGAATGCCTGGATAGTTCCTTTTAATAAAGCCACTGGGCATATTGATCACTTTTACCATTGCAGACTCCGGTGGCCCAACGGACAGAGCCAGCACCCCATCATTCCCCATCCCAGTGCTCCAGCCATGGCCACACACTACTCCGCAGAACCTTTCTCATCACTCGAGGGAGTGCTTATACTGCTGACCTTCAAGAGTAATTTCAGTCAGGAAAAGAGATGCCCAATTGTTCATAAACCTGACATTTATTACTTGGAGAGTCTTTCTCCACAGTACAAACTGCTCTTTACAATTTTATCAAATAAAGTGCTGCTTTCACCAAGTCCCACGTCCTCTTCCTACCCCTTTCAATGGCTGTTCCCACCTACCCCTGGGCTCTGCAAGGTGCAGGATGCAAAACCTAGTGGCCATCTCCCAGAAATCTGTGGCTATTTGGTATGGGCAGATTGATGTCCAAAGAAGAAGGCCTGTGCTCTGTTTTTCCTCTCTTATTTGCATGACGATTAATGAGAAGGTAGATAATGGTGCTAGTGGTTTGGTTTTTTTTTTTCCTTCTTGAAATTCATCAGCATCTATTTGGCATTTTCTTAGGTTGCTAGGTTAGAATGAAAATTAGAATACATCTATTATAAGCATTCCAAGCTTCCAAATAGCTAATAAATGAGAGCAGTAAACAATCCTTTCCCAGGTCAAAGTATGAGAGGATTCAATATAGATTTGTGCAGTTAAACTATTTGAATGTGGGCCTCCATGCTGTAGAAATCTTAATGCTTCCCACCTGTCTAGCTGTAATCAAATTCTAGAGAAGAAATGTTTGCATGGTCTGGAGACAGGGACAGATTTGAAAGGACCACAATGTACTACAAGATAAGCTGATAGCATTATGTACGCATAAATAGACTTTGGGGTTTCTTTCTTTCCCAGTTCTGAGTCATAGGTTATTGTTAGGACTATTATGTAACCCAGATCAAGGAGACTGGAATTGCAAGGAAGAGAGGGAATAGTCTAAAATAAGCACAAAAGGAGTTCTTTATAGTTTTAAATGGAACAGTTTAGCTTGTTTTAAGAAAAAGCTACATACCTTGGTGATGAAGGAGAGACATTGCAAACAAACCCGCACGTGTACATAAACCTTCATTTACTTATTCTTTTTTGTGTGCCAGTCCTAGGACTTGAATTCAAGAACTGTGTGCTGTCCCTGAGGTTTTGTGCTTAATGCTAGCACTCAACTACTTGAGCCACAGCTCCACTTCCAGCTTTTTGGTAGTTCATTGGAGCTAGCATTCACATAGACTTTCCTACCTGGCCTGGCTTCAAACTGTAATCCTCAGATCTCAGACTCCCCAAGTAGCTAGGATTATAGGAGTGAGCCACCGGCACCCAGCTCACTTGTTCATTCTTTGAGAATGATTCTGCTGACTGGGGTTTGGGCCCTTATGTAAGAGAGGACTCACAAGATATCACTCATAATGCCAAATTTGAAATTCTTTAAAGTAGGGCATAAGACTGAAGGTTCTATTGTGAATCAAATCAAGAACAAAATACTTTTAAAATTAAAGAATTTTTCTCTCCCTTTGTCATAACTAAAATTCAATTTTAGTTTTTTTCCCCTAAGCTTATTGTATTGAATCTTTCCAGACTATTCAGCTTAATTTTCATAGAAACAGAAATTCTCTTTTTATACTTGCATTGAATCAGTTTATGAAGGATAAATTACATGACTAAATGAAAAGTTACACCTCCTCAGAACAGATTTGGGAGCTAGGTACAGTTGGCTTGCACCAGTAAACCTACTTACTCAGGAGGCTGAGATCGAGATTAAGTCTGGGCAGACTCATCTAAGAGACACAGATCCTATTAACCACTTAAAAGCCAGAAGTGGAAGTGTGTCTCAAGAGGTTGAGTGCAAGCCTTGAGCAGAAAAGCTAAGTGAGAACATTAGGGCCTGAGTTCAAACTCCAGTATGGAACACATATGCTCGCATGTGCATGAGTGCACACATGTGCATGTGCGCTCACACACACACACACACACACACACACACACACACTCACTCACACACACACACACAGGAACAGGTTTGGAGAAATATGAAATGATTATTGGTAAGCCTATGGATCAAGTAGTAAAAGACTGGTGTCTGGATAAACCAGAGGAAGGGATAAGGCAGGGTAGGAATTCAGAATGTTGTGGGCCACAGACACCAAGAAAAACAGAGACAGGAGAATGCCAACTAGCTCATCCTTTCAGTCAAGTGAAAGTTAAGGAGAAATTAGTAAACACTTTTAGTACATGCTTCACTTGTATTTAGGCTTTCTGAGTTCATGATGTTAGCTATTGACCTTTGTCATGTGAAGAAGTTTTTAACCAACCTGTATGAGCTCATACTCACAAATGTCCCTGAGCCCTTTCAAAAAGGTCAAATAAACATACATACAGTTGTGTTGGTAGCAACAATCTACAAAAATGTTTCTTATGAATGTTTTGTGTTGGAATAATGTGTAATTTTTGGAAAAATTGTAATAATATGTAACACTACATCATTAACATTTTTCACATTTATTTTAACATCCTTTTTTGAATGCATAGATGGATAGTTGATAGATAGATAGATAGATAGATAAAAAGATAGATACATAGATAGATATATAGATAGATGTAAGTAGGTAGGTAGAGATAATGTGCATATGTGTTCAAATAAATGTTTTTCCCACTCATATTTTTCAGTTAGTTGATGATGAATTCCCCTTCCCTTAACATTACAGTGTGTGCATTTATTCTAAGAATAAGATCTTTTCTTATAATTACCAAAATCAAGACACATCATATTATTTGATGCACAGTAATTATTACATTTTCCAATTTTCCAGAAATCTGCTTCTGACTTTTTTCCATCCCAAATCTAGTACAAGATCTCACAACTCATCTTGTTATTGTATCTCTTGTCTCCTAGCCTTTTTATTTAAGATATTGACAATTTTGTAGAATGCACCTAGTATAGACCCTGTAGTTAATTAGGATGTCAACAACATTCCTATATTAAAATGAGGATGGGGCTATTATGGGTTGGGGCCTTTGGGGTAATTGTTAAGCCATGAGAATGGAACTTTCATGATAGACCCTTATTAAAGAGACTAGAGAGATATGCCAATCCCTTGCACTATGCTAGGTTAAAGGAAAAGTCATCCTGCTTTGTCCTCTGGCCTGAATTCAGGTATGCATTTGGAGGCAGGAATACCACTTGTGTGATGTGTCCTTCTGGGTGCACCTTATCAAGAGGCACATCTTGGTTCTTCTCATTATTTGGTTTAAGGTACTATCTGTCAGGATTATGTACTGTTATCTTCCTACTTTTCCTGTTGGAATGAATAGGTCATTTTTCTGGCAAAGCGTCTTGAGATTGTATAAATAATTTTCCTTCATCAGAGTTGTACCCACTGGTTTTAATATCCATTGATGATTTCTGCCTAAGTTGTTACTGGTGTAGTTATAATTACAGCAGTATTTGTGTTCTAACACCATCATCTCTTATACATCAATAGTTGGTGTGTTTCTGTAAGAAAGAGCTTCCCTTTTTAAACATTACTTTCCTTGCTTGCTTGTTTCTTAGTTAATTCATATGGGATCATAAAACTTAGTTGCATCCAATGGTTTATAGTCAGCTTGAGTTTTTTATTAAGATGTTGTTTGTTCTAGATTTGGCTTATTAGACTGTATTTCTTCCCTGTACTACAAACACTTCTTTTCTTCCTGGAACAGGATATGTTTTGTTCTTTTTCTGCTGTTTTCTCTTCAACAATCTCAAGGTCCAGCATGTTTCTAAGAGCCCCTCGGGGGTGTGAATAAGGTATGGCATTTAGATACCAAGGGCAGGGTATCAGATGGGTTCCAAGCTACAAGGGCTTTGCTGTCTCTAGAAAGGCAAAAAGTGGACAGATAGAAGATGTTCTTTAAAAACCTTGAATTTTGAATCGTTGTCTTCTTTTTTTTCTACCACTTTACTCATATTCTCTCTCACTGATGAGAAAGATGGTTATAAATTTGATCTCTGCTGTTTTCCAAGTCTAGAAGGTAATCCACTCTTATTATTTGATTCTGCTATAGCTAAAAAGTAATATTTGTCTTCAGGACTAAATTCAGGAGGTAATAGAGTAAGTAGTTGCCCATGTCAGGGAATATGAGGAGGAAAGAATATAGCTTTGTCAGGGTTATTTTTAACCATTACCAATTGTCATGCCCTATCTACAGTCTATGTTGTCACAAACTTAGGAAGCTCATGATAAAATCAAAAGCTCCTGGGAGTTTGCCTCCCTTAGTGACTGTTTTTGATAAAGAGATTGTGTGTGTGTGTGTGTGTGTGTGTGTGTGTGTGTGTGTGGTGGAAGTCTATGGGGGGGTGTCATTCTATATTAATACTTGCAGTCATACTGCAGTTTTTCTTACAGGTTTCTTCTTGCTTAATTTTCTACTTGCATCTCCAGGAGTCCACTGGGGGATTCAGAACAGAAACAAAGTGGGGATGAGGAGCAAAGTATAGTACCAGCCTTGCTCCTCTGAAACCCGTCTCTCTTCCAGCATCATTCTTGGGAGGTATACCTGTTGCCTCCTGCCATAGCCATCCTATTTTAGATCCTCCAGATCAGAAATGGAAACACTGGGTACCCTATGCACTATCTGACTCAAATGCTAGACCCCCATCAAGTATAGGATGCATGAGTAAGACTTTCCAGTTGCAGAAGCTCAGACCAGGCTGAGGAGGGAAATGCAGCCCACACCAGTTGTCTGACCCTGCAGAAGCTTTGCTAGGGCAGAAGACATGGCACACATCCAAATGTGCTGTAGACCTAACAGAGCCAGGGGAGAACTCTAGGCCACATGTAGACTTAATTGCCCTCAGTATAGCCAAAGGCAGGAGCCTCACAAACCCCTGACGTCACTCCTCCTCCTTTACAGGGAAGTGAGAGGTTGCAAAGAACCAACAGATGTGCGTGTCCAATTTTGCTTTCTTTAATTAAATGGAACCTAAGTCCTCTATGTAAACACAAGCTGGTAGCTTTAGTGTGGTCTTGTTTGTGACCATTTGGGTAAATGCCCAAAAGTGGGATTGTTGGGTCTGAGGGGAGCTCTATGTGGAGTCTTTTGAGGAACATCCATACTGCTTTCCAAAGTGGTTGGACACGTTTACATTCCCACCAATAATGTAGTAATGTTCCTTTCTGTCCACATCCCCTCCAGCATCTGTTGTTGTTAGAGTTCTTGATTATAGCCATTCTAACTGGGGTGAGGTGGTATCTCAATGTTGTTTTGATTTGCATTTCTTTTATGGCTAGGGAGGTTGAGCATTTCTTCATGTGTCTATTGGCCATCCTTCTTTCCTCTTCAGAGAAGTTTCTCTGTAAGTCTTTAGCCCACTTACTTATTGGGCAGTTGTTTCTTTGAAGATTTGCTGTTGGGGGATTTAATTTTTTAAGTTCCAGGTATATTTTAGATATGAGACCCTTGTCTGTTGTGTGGCTAGCGAAGATCTTCTCCCAATCCGTGGGCTTTCTATTGATCTTGCTAGCTATGTCCTTTGCCATGCAGAAGCTCTGCAACTTCATGCAATCCCATTAGTTCAACCTTTCTTTGATTTGTTGTGTTTCTGGGTCTCTATTAAGAAAATTTCGGCCTGTGCCAAGGAGACCTAGGGTTTCTCCTAGTCCATCCTGTAATGTTTTCAGAGTGTCTGCTTTGACTCCGAGGTTTTTGATCCATTTGGAGTTGATTCTGGTGCAGGGTGATATATAAGGAGCTAGCTTTAGTTTTCTACAAGTAATTAACCAATTTTGTCAGCACCATTTACTGAAGAGGCTGTCTTTCTTCCATTCTATTTTAGCTCCCTTATCAAAGATTAGATGGCTATAGGTGTTTAGGTTCATTTCTGGGTTTTCAATTCTATTCCATTGGTCCTGGGGTCTATTCTTGTGCCAGTACTAAGCTGTTTTGATTACTATGGCAAGACCATACTAAAGCTACCAGCACAACTATGTTTATTGCAGCATTTTTTTTTACCATAGCTAAGATATGGAACCAACCCAGATGCACCTCAATAGATGAATGGATCAAGAAAATGTGCTGTATATATACACAATGGAATTCTATGCCTCCATCAGAAAGAATGACATTGCCCCATTTGTTAGGAAATGTAAAGACTTGAAAAACTTATGTTAAGTGAAGTAAGCCCGGCCCAAAGAAACATAGGTCCCATGGTTTCCCTTATTTGCAATAACTAGTATATGTCTGAGTCAAGCAGAAAAGGTCAGATAAGTTGATGTTAGGGGAATGAACCCCAAGGTAAGTATTCGAATGTTTTTTTTTCCTTTCATGCAATTGTTTCTAACATATATACAAGATGATTTCTATGTTGCTTTGTATGTCCCTCCCCCACAATATAACCCATGCTTTTACTGTATTTGATGTTGGTATAATTTGTGGAGGGGAAGGGAAAAAACAAATCGTTTAACTAGGGATACAGGTGAACCCATTGCAGCAATGAGATGTATAAGTCGTTATGTCGACAAACGAACTTTACAACTTTGGTGTGTGTGGGGAGGATCGGGTGGGGAAAGGGAGAGAGCATGGGAAGGGATCGAAAGGGGAAACAAAGAGGAGGCAACAATGCTTGATAAGAAATGTACTTGTTATCTTTCCCATGTAATTATAACTCCTCTGTACGGTATTCTCACAATAAAAATAAATAAATAAATTTAAAAAAATTCTCCTTGTGGGAGGATATTACAAAAAAAAATAAAGAAAAATAAGCTGGAATGAGAATATGAATTTCTCCTAAACAATTGCAAATTTCCAGAGCTAACAATAAGTGCTTCCTATGCACTGTCTTGTTTAATTCTGCTAGTGATATTTTAAAGCATATATTCATAGTTCCATTTTACAGACAAAGAGACTAACCCTGGAGCTCATCCATGGAGAGTAAAGCATATCCCTAGGTCTTCTGTCTGCAATGATAGATGCTTACTCTCTGATATCAAAAGTTCTAAGTGATAGTTTTAGACTACTTCCTAGCAAGTAAGGTACATTAAGAAAGGGGAAGGTGAGGGCTGGGAAGCTGGCTTAGTGGTAGAGTGCTTACCTTGCATGCAGGAGGCCCTGGGTTTGATTCCTCAGCACCACATAAGCAGAAAAAGCCAGAAGTGGTGTTGTGGCTCAAGTGGTAGAGAGCTAGCCTTGAGCTGAATTGCTGAGGGACAGCACTGAATCCCAGTGTTCAGGCCCAGTGATCGACCAAAAAAAAAAAAAAAAATGGTGGTCTGAGTCTGTGCATGCTAGACTGGAGAGAAAAGCAGCGATCTTAAGACAGGCTAGTAACACATTCTCTGCTTTCACTTTCCAGCTGGTCCTGAGCCATTGGCATATTAGAAAGAACTACTCATTATGAGCTGATAAAAACCAAGGAGAAGATGAGAAGAGGGATTCCTTTTATTTTCTGTTTATTTTCCCCTCTTCCCCCTTTAGAGCATCTCTGCCGAGAGATCTATGCCTCTCACTAATCAGCCACCCAGCCACTCAAAGAACATCTGAAAAAAAAAAAAAAACTACCTCATTTTAATTTCCTTTTAACAGTGACTTGTCATCATCCTTTTGAATCCAACAGCTTTGGAGCCCTGACAATCACCCACCAAAGCAAGTCTGCAGAGGCTAGAAGGTTATTAGCTTATGCTCTTGTTGATTTTATTAACATTGGATTATTTTTTTGTGTGTTGGTGAGCAAAATGCTTTGTCTTTGTGGGTAAAAATGAAAGAGGGAAAGCTGGCTAAGCAGGGACCAAGAGTCACCATCTTAGGTTGCCATATTGTTAGCAATGACAGCCTCTTGACTTAGCCAGGAAGTGAGGTGTCAGTTCATTCAATGCCATGCAGCAAGGCTCTGCCACACAAAAATCAGAGGAATTCTATCAGCCTCATATCTGTCTGCTTTCTTCCCCCTTCCCTCCCTTATCGTGTAATAAAGCCTTTCAGGCTTTGTAGATCATGACAATTGGATGTGGTCATTATATGCATCACTAATAGTATGTCCCTAGACAGATCTATATTTCACTCCTCTCAGACTTCTCACTTAACAAAGAACATGTTGCTCACAAGAAGCTTCAAAGTATAGAAGAAAAAGCATCACTTTTCAAGTTAGGCCAAGGAGGGCATAGTCACCCCGCCTCCAGTTCCTGAAGAAATTGTTCTAGGCGCTCTGGGTCTGAAATTCCACCTTCACACAGAAAATTTAGCATTTGACTTTCAGTAGTGTCGAGTAGGTTGAATGAAGGACTAGATCTTGAACAGATTCTGGTTCTTTGGAAAGTACTCTGTATTGTAATTACTGGGGAAATTTATTTTGCCAACCACCAAGGAATTTTGTTTTGGAAGTGGGGTTTTGATTCACACATTATCCATTGATTCATTATCCATTCATTGATTTCTGATTTCTGATTTTCTTTCTTATGCTGTAAGATACATGCCTATAATCATGAAACAGAGTGAACACAGGTTTTTTAAGTGAGGATATTGTGTTGGTGGTGAAGATTGTAGCTTTTGTTGTTGTTGTTGTTTTGTTTGGCTCTTGGCTTTTGCTTTTGTCATAACTTGGGCTTGAACTCAGGGACTCAAGCTCTCAGTTGGCATTTCCTCTCAAGGTTGGTGCTCTACCACTTAAGCCATACATCTTCACTTCTGACATTAAGTGGTTACTTGGATTTAAGAGTTTCGTGAGCTGGCTTTGAACCTTGATCCTCACATCTTAGCCTCCTAATTAGCTAGGATTACAGGCATGAACAACTATACTAGTGCCTTGCCAAGTGTGTTAACCTTGTAGGTACACTTCTTGCTATTGATATTAAGCATAATTGCACTATGGAGGTGACGTGGTGATGATAATGATGATGGATAATGATGATGACAATGATTATGGAGATGAGCATGATATTGATATTATTTTTATGAAAAAATTTAGGCTTGAGAGTTTTGGTTTTTTTTGTCGGTCATGGGGCTTGAACTCTGAGCCTGGGCGCTATCTCTCACCTCTTCAGCTCAAGGCAAGCATGCTACCGCTTGAGCCACAACACCACTTCCAGTTTTCTAGTGGTTTATTGGAGATAAGAGTCTCAAGGACTTTCCTGCCTAGGCTGGCTTTGAACAGTGATCCCCAGATCTCAGCCTCCTCAGTAGCTAGGATTACAGGCGTGAGCCACCAGCACCCGGCAGGCTTGAGAGTTTTTATGTCCATTGTGAACTTCTTTCTGTCTTAGCGCCAAGAAGCCAAGTTAACTGAGTGTTCAAAAATATTAATTTGTAGCCAGGCACTGGTGGCTCACACCTGTAATCCTAGCTACTCAGGAGGCTGAGATCTGAGGATCGCAGTTCAAAGCCAGCCAGGGCAGGAAAGTCTGTGAGATTCTCATCTCCAATTAACCACCAGAAAACCAAACTTGGCAATCTGGCTCAATTGGTAGAGGGCTCCCCTTGAAATGAAGAGCTCAGGGACAGCACCCAGGCCCAGAGTTCAAGCCCCACGACCAACAAAAAAAGAAAAAATACTAACAAATCATTTCAACTTCCTCAGTTATTTCTCACCTTCTAATGGCTTATCCTTTTGTAACATTATGGTAATGATCCAACTCAGAGTGTTTTAGTATTGGCAGTATCAGTAACATCAGGTTATCTTAAGAACTAAATAGGAAGGTCAATCAAGTCATACATAATTCATTCAGTAGGACTCTAACTATGACTTTGCTTTTGGTGGTTTCAATTACCTGTAGTCAACTTTGGTATGAAAGTATTAAATGAGAAATTCTAGAAATAATAATAAATGATAAAATTGCATGCTATTCTCAGAAGTGTGATGAACCTTGGGTTGTCCTGCTATTTCATACTTGGGGCATAAGTCTTTCTTGGTTCAGCTTATCCATGCTGTATATGCTACTTCTCCGTTAGTCCTTTAAGAGTTACCAGAGTACTACAGTGCTCGTGTCCAAGTAACACTTAAAGTGCAGGAATAGAGATTCTGGCAATGTTTTACACTGTATTGTTATACTTAGTTGATTTTATTACTAGTTGTTTCTAGCCTACTTGTGTGCTTAACTTATAAACATTTTAAAATTGAAATATATTTTATCCTATATCTTTATGTATAGAATTAAATCTAAACAGGTGCCAGTGGCTCACACTGATAATCCTAGCTACTCAGGAGACTGAGATCAGAGATACACAATTTGAAGACAGTTCTGACAGCACAGAATGTTAACTTTCATCTCCAATAAACCAATAAACCTGGAGTTGTGTCTCAAGTGGTAGAGTGCCAACCATGAGTAAGCAAGTCACTTGAGAATGCAGGACCCTGAGTTCAAGCTATGGTACCATTCTACTATAAAAACCCTAGAATGTATGTATAGGTTTCAGTAGAGTCTGTGGATTCAGGAACTATTAGGATCTTGAAACAGATATGGATAAAAGAGAATCACTCTACAAACAGTTATAACTATTAGCATACTACAGTCATTCTATCCATACATGCAACTGATGCAACATCTTAGTTGGGGACAGGTTTCAAAGCTCATTTGGAACACCAATGCCAACTGCAACTGAAATCTTCCCCAAGAGGATTTTTTCTTTTTTGGGGGCTGGTCGTGGGCCCTGAATTCTGGGCCTGGGCACTGTCCTTCAGCTCTTCAGCTCAAGGCTAGCGCTCTACCACTTGAGCCACAGTGCCACTTCCCGCTTTTTTTTTCTGCTTATGTGGTGCTGAGGAATCATACCCAGGGCCTCAAGCATGTAAGGCAAGCGCTCTACCACTGAGCCACCTTCCCAGCCCACCAAGAGGATTTCTTATAGCACATTTTCACAATCCTGAGGACAGATAATTGGTTTCCTAGCCAGTTGGAAGAGAGGCACAGTGCTTCTTACATTTGTGTTACATGTTCTCAGCCACCTGAAGTGTGGCCACTTCACTGAATTCGAGTGGGGTATTCCCCACCAACTTTTTCTCTATAGATGTGAGTAAGACCGTGACTTGAAAATACCTTGTATCTATTTTACTGTTTTGTTGTTGGATATATATTTAATTACAAAAAAATACTGACATTAGTGGTCAACTGTATATGGTATAGGACAAATGAAACACTGTTCAATGTCTCAGTTTACTTAAATGAGAAAGAGTAGATTTAACCAGGTGCCAGTGGCCCATGCCTGTAATCCTAGCTACTCAGGTGACTGAGATCTGAGGGTTACAGTTCAAAACCAGACTGAGAAGGAAAGTTCATGAGACCCTAAACTCCAATTAACAGCAACAACAAAAAAGAAATAGAGGTGGAGTTGTGGTTCAAGTGGTAACATGCCAGTCATGAGCAAGTAAGGCCCTGAATTCAAGCTCCAGTACTGGCACACATGCGTGCGCGCGCGCACGCGCGCGCACACACACACACACACACACACACACACAGAAAAACACACAGAAAAGAGGAGCAGATTAAGACTATGTGTGATTGCTATTTCAGGAGTGAGTCTGGGAGATACATAAATCAGACCTTTAGAACAATATATTAATGTGCTTATTCTATGAATAAATCATTTGAAATCTGCCAACTTCAAAAGCTTTGTTCTGAACAACTTTTTTGTGTTTTTTAATTTGTTTTTTTATTGTAAAAATACTGTACAGAGGGGTTACAGTTACATGCGTAAGGTAATGAGTACATTCTTTTTATCTAGCATTGTTGCCCCATCCTTTGTTTTTCCCCTCCCATGTCTTCTTTCCCCACCTCCCCAGCTACCACCACCTCCTCTCCCCCCAAAGCTGTAAAGCTCATTTTCAACATAATGCCTTGTACATCTCATTGTTACAATGGGTCAACCTGTATTCCTATTTAAGCATTTTGTTTTTTCCCTTCCCCTCCCCAAATAAGAAAAATATATATACAATATGCAGGGCACCAGAATCAAATACAGTGAAAACAGGGGTTATACCATGGGGGAAGAACACACAAAAGAAACAAAAAAATTACATAATACATTATAAGAACTTTAGAAACAACAGCAAGAAAGATAAAACCATTTGTGTCCTTATCTTGGGGTTCATTTCGCATAACATCATCTTATATGGTCATATGAACATAGCTTTTGATAGTTTCTGCTTGTCCTAAACTTATACTAGTTATTGCAAATAAGGCCAACCATGGGACCTATGTTTCTTTGGGCCTGACGACTCTTTTAAAGGCTCCTTTTACTTAAGGACTATAACAAATAAGGTGAAAATAGAATTATTCTGTTTAATTGTTAAATGTTATTATTTTTATTTTTAGTATGTTGTTTTGTTATTTTTAAGTAGTTTTACAAAGAAGTTTCAGTCCAACATGTCCGTTTATAAGAATAATGCATGTTATTATCATTATTAATTTTGATGCTCGTACAGGTGGTTGAACTAAGGGCCTTGCGATCTCACTTGTCACTCTCACTTTTCACTCGTAGATGGTTCTATACCATTTGAGCCAGACTTTCATTTCTGTATTTTTCCTGGTAACTTGAAGAGTCTCACAGACTTTTCTATTCTTGATGACTTCAAACCATGATCCTCAGAACTTGGACTAGAATCACAAATTTTAGCCACCAGTGCCCAGCATAATATATAGTTCTTGACAGGACCCAAGAATGCAGAATGAAGGTACAAGATGCATATTTGTGAAAACTAGAAAAAAATTGTAAAATTGTATATTGACTGATTATTTGGTGACAGGAAAGAACAATGCTGATGATGCTAAGCATTTAATCATATTGTACTTCTATAGAAAAATCCCATTTTTAAAGATGGATGCTAACTATTTATGGACAAAATGTCAAAGTGGTAATAATTTGTTGTAAGATAATCCAGAAACAAAGGCAAATTTAAAATGGAAAAATACTAGCAATGACCAAATATACACAATAACATACATATGTTCATTATATTTGGGGGAATTTAGGGACCCTAAGAAATCACTAATGAGACCATTGCTAAGTTACAAATAGCAAATTCCTGTGGTTTGAGCTTATATTAGTTTCTAATTGTCTATTTGTTGGTGGGGTTCTTCTTTTATTTTTTTTTCTTGGTCATGTTACTGAGGTTTGAACTCAGGAACTCATGTTCTGGCTTGGCTTTTTCTCTCAAGGCTGTGGCCATACCTCCATTTTCCACTTTTTGCTGGTTAATTGGAGATAGGAATTTCCAGGATTTGCTTGCCTGGACTAGCTTCCAAAGGTGATCCTCATATCTCAGCCTTTTGGGTAACTAGGATGATAGGCATGAAACACCAATACCTAGATTTGTATTTTATTTTATTTTATTCATTTTTTAAAGGCATCTGTTTGTCCATAGGAAATCTTCTAGATACTCTAGCATGGTATGAATACCTCTTTTCCTCTCACCTATACGCTCCCAGAACACTGTGGACCAAACGACAGTGGAACTTCCTCATGCTTGCAAATAAGCATCTAACCATATCATTTCCTGTTTTTGAATGAGATCCCTCTTTTACCCAACACATCACACTTTTTACCCACCACTCAAAGCTATTACATTCCCAACTTAGTTCCTGGTTACATGAACTATGAAACCATTTCTAAGACTGTCTCTTCCTTAGCATCTTCTTCCCTTCCTCCTTCTTTGCCAGTATCCCCAGGCATCATTGCATTTATAACTTTAGGCTGCCTATCTCTAATCAGTTAAGTCCTTCCAAGGACTTACGAGCAGCACCTGAGCTATCTTCCTATCATCCAGAAAGCATTCCTTATTGCCTGGACCTGAAGTTTAAAAGAGTAAATTACCACCTGCTGTGTGCCTTGCAGTAACTACACCACAGCTAGCAACTGGAGCTAGCTGTCCCTCAAGGAACTGACTTGCTTAACAAATATGCGAAAGTTGGGTTTTTACTCCAAGTGGTCTTCTTTCCACTTACCACCATATAACATGGCTCTTTTCTTTGCTTGCTAAGAAATGAAATTAGAATCGATGAAACCCAGTGATAGCAGAACCTGGAATGATAGCTGTAAATATAAAATTAAAAGCACCTAGGAATTAAAATGTTATTATTTTCCCCCATTATACCTATGATATATTTTAGTACCATGGAGCAATCTTTCAGGGATTGCAGATGAAGCAAAAGATTTTTTTAAAATTCTCCTTCCTGTGGCACTTCTTCCACTGGTAATTTTCAATACTCATCTCTCCCCATTGGTTTTTAACTCCTCTGAGACTCATAGTGCTTGTGGGTAGCCACCATTACTCACAAGGAGCTAGAAAGATTAGCTCTATCTCTGTCTCTACTCTCTCTCTCTCTCTCTCTCTCTCTCTCTCTCTCTCTCTCTCTCTCTCTCTAGCTGTCTACACAGTTATGGGTATAGATAATAGACAATAAATGGATAGATAGATATGCACTCCTCTAGCTAGCTAGCTAAATAGTACTTACAGAAAGTAGACACTAAATTTGTATTGGCCCATTGAGGAAATGAATAAAGACAATTATTATATTTCCTACAGTATTCTCTTAGTGTATTGTTCTTGGACTTTGCATCTCCCATAATTCAGGAATACATTATGAAAATGAATCTGAATGAGGGAGATAGACTTTAAATTAAATGAATTAAAAATGATTATTTAATTGCTCACCATGAAAAGTGCTTTGAAATAGAATTGTAGAGTGTTGGGAATGTATTAGTTTGGTCCATGATACAAGTTGGGAGCCAGGACAAGAGTGTGGCCTTTATGAAGAAAGCTGTTGGAAGAAAGAGAGAGAGACAGACAGAGAGACAGAGAGAGGGGAGAGGAGAGAGGGGGAAAGTGGTACAGGCTGGGAAGGGGGGTGAGAGGTGAGTAGAGAGAAAATGTCCAAATCCACATTGAACACTTTAACTTCTTTCATTGGCATGGCAGTGAAGAGTGGGTGCCGGGAGCCAGCCGCTGCCATTACAACTTTCCTCGAACAGTGGACTAGTAGCTAGGCTTACAGCAGTGATGCCTAGTGGGAATAGAGAGAAGAGGTACACCAGAGATGCTTCAGAAGTGAGAGCCCCAAAGGGTGAACTGTGAAGTAGATAGGGATAAAAAGTGGCAGATATGACAGGTGGCAGGTAGCATGTGCCCCATCAGATCATTTCTTCTTATTCCCATAGGGCCTCAGGCTCCAGCTCAGATGTTTCTTTCCATGATGCTATGGTTTCAGGCCCAAATTCTTCTTCCTATTATGTCTTGGGTACCTACTCAACCAATCAAAAGAGACAAGGTAGCCCATGCACAAGCCATCAAGCAATTCACACAAAGCTTAGAGGAGAAGATATAGAAGGAACCCATACTACAGACTCATTCACTCAGAAGACTCCACTGAACTCTGCCTTGGGCCCCTCTCCAGATGGAGAGCTCCTTTCTTTTATGACTTTCACTTTTAATTAAGCTTACTGTGTTTACCTTAAACATTTTCCTGCCTTTTACTTCTTTAATGGGTAGTGAAAAATCAGTCCCAGACAAGCCCTGATAGATCATGCCTGTAATCCTAGCTACTCAGGAGGCTGAGATTTGAGGATCATGGTTCAAAGCCAGCCCAGGCAGGAAAGTCTGTGAGACTCTACCTACAATTAACCACCAGAAAACCAGAAGTAGGGCTGTGGTTCAAAGTGGTAGAGTGCTTGAGCAAATGAGCTCAAGCCCCACGATCAACAATAACAACAACAACAAAAAGCAAAAAAAAAGAGAGAGAGATGAAAACCAGTTTCTTTCTCTAGAAGGCCTCAGAAGGCAGACTCAATTGGGATACTTAGCAGCTGCTTAGGAGTAGCTCAAGAAGGTGGTTTCTCCGTTTGTTATTTATCCATCTATTTCTCTAAATCCTAGGATTGTATTGTGGTACAATTTTGTCCGTAGGAGAAAAAGAACTTATCCAAACTTACAGTGAAACTGATACTTTGAAGCTTGGAGAGTACTTTGTAAGGAAAGTTGGAAGGAATGCTAACGAATCTCTTACTCTGGAGAGCAACATCTACAGATGCTTTATTTTCTCCAGATTTTCGTGGGGGAATTTTTTTCTTTCCTTACTATTCAGTTGTATGCCAGTGAATTGCATTTCTCTCCAAGGCTCCTCAACAAACAATTTACAGTGTAAATATATTTGTTGGCATGCAAATCACTTGCATTATGAGTCTTGATTAATATTATAATGTGTTGATGAAAGCCTGTAAGTGGTTCTTGGAACCAAGGTTTCAGACAAAGATGTGCTGTTTGGGTGCAGTATGTTTGTGGAATATTAGATTAGGTTTTTTGTTTTGTATGCCTCTCTCTCACACTCTGTCTTTATAGAGATCTTTGGTGTGAAGTGCTAACAACCTTCAAAATGCACAATTAATGAACACAACCAGTCACCTAGATGGCACAAAACACTCCTCCCTGTGTACATGCCAGTTCACACTCCATGTCTATCCCCACCCAGTCTGCTTTGGTGTCTGTGGGGCCTTTGATTCAGCTATTTAGCCTCTTGTTCATTGCCAAGATCCGTCTCTGGAGGAGTATTGTTCTGTGCTATCCTGTGCCTTTTAAATACTGTGTGTATGTGTTTGTATGTGTGTGTGTGTATGTGTGTGTGTGTGTGTGAGAGAGAGAGAGAGAGAGAGAGAGAGAGCGCACTCAGGAGACTGTAAGTCTAATTCCCAATCCACCCACTGAAAGGCAGAGATGGTGTTACTAGCTTTGCTCTAGGAAGTTAGGCTTCAGCTTGTCAACAGAGGTAGTGTGAATACCTTGGAATAAGAATGGTGGACTTTCACCCCCAGCAGCTCAAGTATTGACTGGCACTTTTCTTTTGACATGCAAAGCTAGAAGAAACAGTTCAATGGAGGGCTCACAGGCTCAAAAAAGAAGCTGTGATTAAGAGCATGGGGCTTGGGTTGGAGACCAAACGTGGATGAATTCCAGCTCTACTACTTAATAACTGCCTAACCTTAGCCAAGTTGCATCAAGACTCTGAGTTTCAGTTTCCTCATTTAGAATGTGGGATGGATAATTCCTATTTCTTGAACTTGGAGTGGGGATTAAATGAGATCATGTTTTAGAAGTGCTTTCTTGGATCCAAAGAAAAAGAAGAATAAAAGGGAGGAAAATGAGGTCAAGTAAATGGAGTCTTTTAGTCTATGTGCATCCTTGGTGTCTGATATTTAAGAGGTAGATTTTTCTGTAGCCAATGATCTCTGAGTACTTAAAACCAAGGATTAGCTTTTCTCTCCTTAACTATGGTGGCTGTAAGGGTTGGAGAACCATGTGGTAGTTCAGGCAGAAGAGTGTTTATTAGCAGAACCAAACAGCTGGCTCTCAGGAAAGGTTGGTGTGCATAGAGGCAGAGATCCAGGTTATATAGGGAGAGGGCTGGGAGGAGGTGTGGCTACAGCAGATGCAGAATTGACCTCAGAGCCTCGGGGACCACCCACTGTCCCCAGGTGTGCCAGTTAGCTGGGTTACAGGTGCTGGGCAGGACTTCTAGAGAGGGCCACGTGTGCCCAGAGGGAAAACAAAGGGGAAGGGGCCATTTTTCCTGGGCAGAGCTAACAATGGCTACCTTGGGTTTCATCATAGGGCAATGAGTATCTCAGGAACAGCATGGTAGGTCACTACTCTGTGAATGGATTCCAAGCACAAGCAGAAAGTGAACACAGCCAGAGGCCACAAAGAATACAATAAATAAGCAGAATGTCAGAATGACAGAAGGAAGAAATGCTGTGTTTGGTTCAAGGAAGGCTGGATGCAAGTTGAAGTTTGAAACAAACTAGACATCCTCACGAACAAGTTTTATTCTTGCCCTGTGTACTCTATCCCTTGCCAACAGAGAGTATCTTGGGCTCTGTCCTCTGAAGAAGGAATGAGTTTTTAAGACTGCTGGGTTGATGATTTTTGTACCCCAAATTCACATGGATTATCCATTCTGAAGAAGAGAGTTGGCCCCATGTAAGTAGGGACTGTGTACCTTGGTAGGTGGACAAGGATAAACTCTTGCTTATCAAGAATGTTCTCCATTGTTAATAAGTAAGGATTTTCTTGTTGGGGACTGGGTTTCAATAGGTTTCAACAGGACTGGGTTTCCGAGGTCCTCAAACTCTCAAACCTTCTGCCTCAATCTCTCAAGTGCTATGAGTACCAGCATGTACCACGAGGCCAGAGTGAGCACACTTGAAGGTAGATTAACATCTCTGATTTCCTTTTTTAAAAAAATCAAAATATGTATACAGATTGGTGCAAATGTTCAATTGCTAGGGAAAAGGTATCTAAGCATAAGTGAAATGAAATCAAATTGTTTTTTTTTTTAATCTCCCATCTTTCTTTTCAGTCTTCATTCTTGGCTGCTTGCCTGATTGTGTGGTCACTATCACCCTTGCCACTTGATACCAGGACTGCCAAAACAGGCACTTGCCTTGCTGGGAATGTGGTCTCAGTGTCTGTCCCAGGCTGTTTCCGTACATTCTCTGGATCTTTCATTTGTCTCCTGCAGTTGTCTTCTTCCCACATTAGCAATTTACTTTCACTGTGGTATTTCACAACTAAGAAATATGCATGTGCTACAATTTCCTACTTTTATTTTATTTTTTTGGTTGGTCATGGGCTTGAACTTTGGGCCTGGACACTGTCCCTGAGCACTTGAGCTCAAGGTTAGCACTCTATCACTTCAGTTTTCTGGGCATTTATTGGAGATGAGAGTCTCAGGGACTTTCCTGCCTGGGCTGGCTTTGAACTGCAATCCTCAGATCTCAGCCTCTTTAGTAGTTAGGATTACAGGCATGAGCCACCGGCGTCCAGCAATTTCCTACTTTTAAAACCTTTCCAATTGTCTATCACTTGTGCATTACTGCAAAATCCCCAAGGGGAATTTTCTGCATTTACCAGTTTATATTTCTTATGTTTGATTTCCCCATACACTTACTTCTCAAAAGTTCTGGAATCTGGAGGTCTTATGTGTGAAAGGACCGGCTGACTATGGTGCTTCCTGGCTACTTTTTAAGTCTCTCTCTCTCTTCTCTGGCCCCTGGAGCATCACTGCTAAATCCTCTTGCTTTTCCACCTAATGGTTTCCTTCACTGAATCCTAATTTCCCCATTCTTAAGCTCTGGGCTTCTTGGTGCTGAGCTCTCATTCTCTTAGTGTCTCTGTCTCTTCTGACTTCTTAGCTAACCTCATCTGCTTTCATGATTTTTAATGTCATGTTTGTGGTGATGACATCTGCATTTACATGCTCAACCCTGAACTGTCTCCTAAAATCCAGACTTGTGTGTTTAACTCTCTTTATGAAAGTTTCTGTTTGGGTGTATCAGGTTTTCCAAACTGAACTTGTCAAACACTAACCTCTTGGGTATCTAAATTGACTTCTCTACCTCTCACTGAAGCACCCTGCCAGCCTGCTCCTCCTCCTCCTCCCAACCCCACCCATCTCTTTGGATGACAATTCCATTGTCATGGCTTAGCCATGACTAAGCCATGGCTTAGTCCTATCTTTGACTATCCTTTATCCAGGCAGCTATACAAAGGAAAAGTACTATAAAGTGGGTGGTTTATAAACAATTGAATTTGATTTCTCCATGCTTCTTGAGGCCAGGCATCTGAGATGAATTTCCTCTGTTTTCTTTGCATCTACCAAAGGCAGAAAAGAAGTGAGAGAGCTTTGGGGTCTGTTTTGTAAAGGCACTGACTATGCTCATGGGAGTGGAGCCCTCAGGCCTTGATCACCTCCCAAAGGCCTCTGATCCTAACATCATCACACTGTGGTTTAGTAATTCAATGTACAAGCTGTGGGGCAGGGCATATTCTGTCTATACATCATTCAATCTCTAGTCTACCAATGAAATCTATCAATTCTACGTCTATAAATGGAGGCAGCCTCTGTGAGAAAGAACTATTCACAGTTCTCTGTTTAGAATCCTACTGTGGCTTTCCATTTTTGTCAGAATACAATCCCATAAAAGGGTTCCTGGGCTTTTTTACCCACCCCCCAATGACACTCACACACTGACAAACACACACATGCACACATTCACACACTGACAGAACCATTCTAAAGTGCTCGGACAAACATGTATCCACTGACACATACACACAGACTCACATCCACTGCCACACACTGCTACCCAGACATTCACTGAAACATGCCTCTAGGATGTACCTATTTTATTTTTCCTTTTTCTTTCTTTCTCTCTTTCTCTCTTTCGTGTGTGTGTGTGTGTGTGTGTGTGCTGGTCCTGGGGCTTAAATTCAAGGCCTTGGAGCTGTCCCTGAGCTTCTTTTGCTCAAAGCTAATGCTCTACCACTTGATCCACAGCTCTACTTCCAGCTAGTTTACTGGGAGATAAGAGTGGACTTTCCTGTCTGGGCTGGCATTGAATCACAATCCTCAGACCTCACCCTCCTTAGTAGCTAGGATTATAGACATGAGCCACAGGTACCCAGTCTTTATTTATACTTTTAAGCCAAATTTCCTAAGTACAAGGTATTTTTCACAAAACTGGATGCTTTGATAAAGATTTTGCTATATCTCCAACCTAGAAGAGTACCTTACTAGCAAACATCTAGTAAATATTTGTGAATGAGTGGAGTGAAGAAGAGAGGAAGATTTGGTGAATCAGAAGATTCCATAGAGCCAGCATGAAGCAGGGTAGACATGACTATGTGAAATCAACTAGGTTCTATAGTTTCCTTTTAGTCAGTGTTGACCTGAATCCCCAGGATATCACAACCATACAGAAACCATTCTGTTATGATAACTATGCGGAAGATTCAGTGTTGGGTAACCTTTTTTTCAACATGGGCAGTTGGAAGACTATAGAATATATTATAGGCTAGATAAAATAGAAGAATCGCAGTAGCAAGATAAGGGTTTGGTGTAGGATGAACAATTTCTTGTAAGTGCCAGCTTGCTAAACCTATTAAAATATCCTTAAGTCATCAAGACAGCAAGTTGTACCCTCCATTAACCTGTTTGGAATCTACTTCAGAGAATGAATTCTTCTCGACAGAGTCCATACCTCTAGCTCTAGCTGAGCCATTATGGTCTAGTTATCTTTTGATCTTTTTTTTTTTTTTTTTTTTTTTTTAAATTTTTTTTATTGTAGAGATACTATACAGAGGGTTACAGTTACATGAGTGAGGTAATGAGTACACTTCCACTTCCTCTTGAACATTGTTACCCCCTCCATTGTTTTCCCCCTACCATCCCCTCCCTCCCTCCCTTCCCCAAGGTTCTTTTTTTTTTTTTTTTTTTGATCGTGATTAAGTGATTACTTAATTTCCGGAAATTCACAGTATTGTGGAATAATGATGCTCATTTAAAGTCACAAGTTCATTCTAACTTTCCTGGAGCAAATTGTCTATCACAGTCTGTAATATATAACGGTGCTCATATGTTATATACCATATATGTGATCAGCAGCATGGGGATATTTAGTAGTGGTTCAACCAGATGAGTGGGAGTTCTTTGTTTCTTAAGTCCTGTTAGTTTTGTCATATCACCTAACATTTTGGATTCATCATCCACTTATCAGGGAGACCATGTACTGTTTGTCTCTTCGTTCTTGGCTTACCTCGCTCAACATGATTCCTTCTAGCTCCATCCATTTCCCTGCAAATGCCATTATTTTGTCATTTCTAATGGCTGCATAATATTCCATTGTGTATAGATACCACAATTTTTGGATCCATTCATCTGTGGTGGGGCATCTAGGTTGTTTCCATATCCTAGCTATTGCGAACAGTGCTGCAATAAACATGGAGGTGCACGTGTCCTTGTATATTGGTTCCTGTTGTTCAGGGTAGATGCCTAGAAGTGGTATGACTGGGTCGTAAGGGAGGTCAATCTTTAGCTTTCTAAGGACCCTCCAGACTGCTTTCCAAAGTGGTTGTATGAGTGTACATTCCCACCAGCAGTGTAATAGTGTTCCTCGTTCTCCACATCCCCTCCAGCATTTGTCGTTGGCTGATTTGTGGATGTGGGACATTCTGACTGGGGTAAGGTGGTATCTCAGGGTTGTCTTTATTTGCATTTCCTTCACCACCAGGGATGATGAACATTTCCTCATGTGTTTCTTTGCCATTTTTATTTCTTCATTTGAGAAGTCCCTCTTTAGTTCCCTTGCCCATTTAGTAATTGTTGTGTTGGGTTTGGGAGGGATTAGTTTCTTGAGTTCCCTGTATATACAGGATGTTAACCCCTTGTCTGATATATTGCTGGTAAATATTTTTTCCCAATTAGTTGGTTGTCTTTCTAGCTTGGTTGCGATAGCTTTATCTGTGCAGAAGCTTTTTATTTTAAGGTAGTCCCATTTGTCGAGTCTCTCTCCAATTTGTTGTGACCCTGGGACTCTGTTCAGGAAGTTCCTTCCTGTGCCTATTAGTTCAAGTGTCTCTCCTACTCTGTCCTGCAGTAGTTTCAGAGATTCAGGTTTAATGTTAAGGTCTTTAATCCATTTTGAGTTGATGTTGGTGCATGGTGATAGGCTGGGGTCCACTTTTAGTTTTCTGCATGTGGCTGCCCAGTTTTCCCAGCACCAGCGGTTGAAGAGGCTGTGTTTCTTCCATTGTATGTCTTTGGCTCCTTTGTCGAATATCAGCTGGCTGTAGGCCTGTGGATTTATTTCTGGATCTTCTATTCTGTTCCATTGGTCTTCGGGTCTGTTTTTGTGCCAGTACCATGCTGTCTTTGTTATTATAGCTCTGTAGTAGAGTTTGAAGTTCGGCATGGATAGCCCTCCCATATTGTCTTTATCCCCTAGAATTGTTTTGGCTATTCTAGGTCTTTTGTTGTTCCATATGAATTTTTGGACTGTTTTCTGTATTTCAGTGATGTACGTCATTGGGATTTTAATAGGAATTGCGTTGAATTTGTATATTAGTTTTGGAAGTATTACCATCTTTACTATATTAAGTCGGCCTATCCAGGAGCATGGGAGGTCTTTCCATTTCCTAGTGTCTTCTGCAATTTCTTTCTTTAACTTTTTATAGTTCTCATTAAATAGTTCTTTTACATCTTTGGTTAGGTTAATTCCTAAATATTTTATTTTTCGGGAGGTTATTGTGAATGGGGTTGCTCCCTTTATTTCCCTTTCTTCCTGTACATTATCAGTGTATAGGAAGGCAACTGATTTTTGTGGGTTTATTTTGTATCCTGCTATTTTGCCAAAGTGATTTATGATTTCTAAGAGTTTGGGGATGGAGTTTTTGGGATCGTGGAGGTATAGTATCATGTCGTCTGCAAAAAGGGATAGTTTAACTTCTTCTTTTCCTATGAGGATCCCTTTAATATCTTTTTCTTGCCTTATTGCCCTGGCTAAGGGTTCTAGGACTATATTGAAGAGGAGTGGAGACAGTGGGCATCCTTGCCTTGTTCCTGATTTTAGGAGAATTGGTTGTAGCTTTTCCCCATTAAGTATAATATTGGCTATTGGTCTGTCATAAATGGCTTTTATTGTTTTTAGAAATGTTCCTTCTATTCCTATTTTCTCCAGAGCTTTTAGCATGAATGAATGTTGAATTTTGTCAAAGGCCTTTTCTGCATCTGTAGCGATAATCATGTGATTCTTGACCTTGGCTCTGTTGATATGTTGGATTACATTTATTGACTTACGTATGTTAAACCATCCCTGTGTCTCTGGGATGAAGCCTACCTGGTCATAGTGAATTATTTTTTTTATGTGTTTCTGGATTCTGTTAGCTAGAATCTTGTTAAGGATCTTTGCATCTGTGTTCATCAAGGAGATTGGCCTGTAATTCTCCTTTTTGGTTGGGTCTTTGCCTGGTTTGGGGATGAGTGTGATATTGGCTTCGTAGAATGAGTTTGGGATAGCTCCTTCCTTCTCTGTTTCTCTGAAGAGCTTGAGGAGTATGGGTATTAGTTCTTGTTTAAAGGTCTTATAGAATTCTGCTGTGAATCCATCTGGTCCTGGGCTTTTTTTTGTTGGAAGACTTTTGATAGCTTCCTGTATCTCATTATAGGATATTGGCTTATTTAATTGGTTAACTTCTTCTTTGCTCAGTTTGGGCAACTTGTATTTCTCTAAAAATGCATCCATTTCTGCCCGATTTTCTTCCTTTAGAGAGTATAGCTTTTGAAAGTAGTCTGTTAGAATTGTTTGGATATCTTGGGTACGTGTGGTGATGTTTCCCGTGGCATCCCTAATCCTATTAATATGGGTTTCCTCTCTTCTTTTTTTAATTAATCTAGCCAATGGGCCATCAATTTTGTTTATTTTTTCAAAGAACCAGCTTTTTGTTTGGTTTATTTTGGTTATGGTTTTCTGATTTTCTAATTGGTTAATCTCTGCTTTTAATTTGGTTATCTGGCTTCTTCTAGTAGCTTTAGGTTCCATTTTTTCCTGTTTTTCTAGCTGTTTTAATTGCAACATGAGGTTATTTACTTGGTCTGTCTCCATTCTCTTGATGTGGGCACTGAGGGCAATAAATTTGCCCCTCAGGACTGCTTTTGCTGTGTCCCACAAGTTTCTTTGTGAGGTGTTTTCATTTTCATTGAGTTGTAGGAAGTGCTTTATTTCTTCTCTGATCTCTTCTGTTATCCAGGCATTGTTAAGGAGTGTGCTGTTCAATTTCCATGTATTGGAGAAATTTCTGCGGTATGCTTTGTTATTGAGAGCTAGCTTGATTCCACTGTGGTCAGATAGGATACAGGGGATTATGTCGATCCCTTTGTATTTGCTTAAGTTCCTTGCATGAACTATGATATGGTCTATTTTGGAGAAAGTTCCGTGAGCTGCTGAGAAGAATGTGTACTGTGTTGTTTTAGGGTGAAATACTCGGTAGATGTCAGTTAATTCCGCTTGCAGTATGGCCTCTCTTAATTCGGTAGCTTCTTTGCCAATCCTCTGGTTGGTAGACCTGTCCTTTGGTGAGAGTGGTGTGTTAAAGTCTCCTAGTATTATCGTATTGGGATCTATTTTATTCTGTAAGTTTGAGAGCATTTGTTTGACATATCTGGGTGCACCAATATTTGGGGCATATAAGTTGATGATGGTTATATCCTCCTCTTGGATTGTTCCCTTTATTAATATGTAGTGTCCGTCCTTGTCTTTCTGTACTGATTTTAATGAAAAGTTTATTTTGTCAGATATCAGGATAGCTACACCTGCTTTCTTACTGGGGGCGTTTGATTGGTAGATCCTTTTCCACCCCTTCACTCTGAGTTTGTTTGTATGTTTGGCTGAGAGGTGGGTCTCCTGAAGGCAACAGATGGATGGGTCTTGTTTTCTTATCCAGTCCTCAGTTCGTTTTCTTTTAATTGGCGAATTCAGCCCATTTATATTAAGAGAAAGTATAGAGAGATGCATTGTTGTCCCTGCCATTCCGTTTTCCTAAGTTTTTCTTTTTTCCTTTCCTCCTGTGCTTGCTCAGTTAGACTTTGAGTAATGCCTGTTTGGGGCAGGCCCCAGTTCCTGGCTGCTTTCTTCAGGTTGTGTCCCCCCTCTTAGAATTCTTTGTAATGCTGGCTTAATGTTTATGTATTCATTTAGTTTTTCTTTGCTATTAAAAGTTTTCAGTTCTCCATCAAATGTGAATGCTAGCTTTGCCGGGTAGATCAGTCTGGGTTGGCAGTTATTGGCTCTCAGGGCTCGTATGGTGCTTTCCCAGGCTTTTCTTGCATTCATTGTTTGTGTGGAGAGATCTGCAGTAATTCTTATTTTTTTCCCATTGTAGTATAGCTCCTTCTTCATTTTTGCTGCATGCAGGATTGTTTCCTTATTATTCAGATCTATCATTTTTACTATAATGTGTCTAGAAGTGTTTCTCCTGGGGTCTTGCTTGTTGGGTGTTCGATAAGCTTTTGTGATGTAGTTAAGATGGTCGTTTTTGAGGTGGGGAAAATTTTCATTGATTATCTTGTTAAATAGGTGTTGCATTCCCTTGCTCTGGAATTCCTCACCTTCGTCCACTCCAATTATGCGAAGGTTAAATTTTTTAGCATTATCTGCTTGCTCTTGAATATCCCTTTGGTTTAATTTGAGTAATTTTTCCATATCTGTCACTTTTTGGTCCAGTTGGTGTATTCTGTCTTCTGTATCTGACACTCGACCTTCCATTTCATTCACTCTGTTGACAGTGGCTTCTATTGTGGTTTGCATGGAGGAAATGGATCCCTTTATGGATTCAATGTTGGTTCTCAGAGTACTGATCTCACCTCTCAATGAGGTATGCATTACCTCTAATTTGGCGTTTATCTCACTTCTTATTGAGGTTTGTGCAGCTTCTATTTTTGCATGCATCTCTTGTTTGATACCCTGTATCTCTTTGGATAGTTCATCCTTGTGCTCTTTCAATTTCTGATAAATTTCTCGCTTTATTTCTTGAGTCATTGCCTCCAGCAACCCTTGGAAGTAGCCTTTGTCTTCCATTCCTGCTTTGCTCCCACTGGGGCTCTCCCCTGTGTGGCTGCTGGCTTTTGAGGTGAGCTTGCTGTCCTGGGTGGTAGTAAACCTTGTGATTTTTCTCTGTGATTTTCGCATGGAGGTTCAGGAGACTGCTCTTCAATTTTGTTTTGGTGTGTCTGTCTTTGCTTGGTTGCTGATTCTGTATTGGTAGAGAGAGTCTGTGCCTGATCTGGGTTCTGTTGGGAGCCTATTTCCAGCTGCTATTCTGACTTACTTAGGATTCTCAGCTCTCTGCTGTAGATTGCTGACAGTTCCCGCCTTTGGAAGGGTTGAGCAGCCTAGACTGCTTGTGTTTGCTCCTACGGGTGCTCTTGTGAAGAACAGATGCTCTGGATGCACTCTCCCAAATGCTGGAGTCTGCTATGGGCTCCTGATGTGTTTTTGTTTATTTGTTTTGGGCTGGTTGTGGGCTTGAACTCTAGGTTTGGGTGCTGTCCCTCAGCTTTTCAGCTCAAGGCTGGCACCCTACCGTTTGAGCCACAGCACCACTTCTGACCCTTTTTGCTTTTGTGATGCTGAGGAATCAGATCCAGGGCCTCATACATCCAAGACTATCACTCTATTGCTGAGCCGCCTTAACAGTCTGAGCTCCTGCTTACTATCAGGTGCTGGCAGCCTGTGTTGCCCAATTCCCAGTCTAGGGTATATGGGTGGAGTTTTGGTGGGGTTTGGGCTTCTCTTGTCCTGGGCCTCCAGGTCTTTTGTTGTCACAGGCGTGCTTCCCGGGGGAGTGTTGTTTCCTGGTTTTCTCCCCTCTGTTGAGGCGTATGCTCAGCTTTTTACTTCAATTGGGAGGAGTTGGTTGTGTTGTTCAGGCGCCGGATCCCCGGGCTTGGTTCCGGCCCCAGCCTGGAGCGCGCTTGTTAGGCCTGTGCTGATGTGTATACCCCCTAGGTTATACAGCCTGGGGGACACAGTTCAAATTTCTTCTACTGTTGGTAGTCTTGACCCAGGGGCGCTGTTCCTGGCTTGGGCATTTAAGCTCCCTTCCAGGGGTGCTCTTGCTCTAGCCTGGCCAGCTGAGTGTGCTCCACGGGCTGGTGGAGCTCTCAAACAGTTCCCAGTTTTAGTGGGTCCTGTGGTCCGGGTGCTGGGGTAGGGAGTCTAGGTCAGGGTCTGGGGATTCCCTCCAGCTCTGGTCTCCCTTGAGGGATACACTTCCCCTGTGGGGTACTCACCCTGGAGCTGGTTGTTTCTGTGTGGTGTAGGTCGTCAGTTGTTGTTGCAATCCGGGCTGGGTTGGGCGGTGGTGGCTCTGTGTGATTCTTTTCTGTCTCTGCCTCTGTCGAAGCTGTTGGGTCAAGAGTGTCCACGCTCAGGCAGCTTCTTCTCGGTACCTCTGGGGCCCAAGTGACCCCGCCGGGTTGTTGCGATCGTGATCGGGCGGGCGGGTGGTCTGCAGACAGGACCCTTTGTCGCGCCGAGCCGCTTTGGCGGGATGGAACCTCTCTGCTCGGGTGGAGAGTGCTGGATCGTTGCGATCGCGATCCAGCGGGCCGGGTGGTCTGCCGCAGGTCCTTTTGTCACTCTGCTGATGCCGAGCGACTTTGGCGGGATGGAGCCTCTCTGCTCGGGTGGAGAGTGAGGGGTGGGGGTGGGATCCTCGTGGAGACTCCCGGCTGGTAGGTTTCTCTGTTCCTGGTGATCTGCTGTTCTGCAAACCAGTACCAGATGTTCTGAAAGTGGCCCCCTGTGTCTCTGCTGTTTCTCTGGGGCTCCCACAGCCCCCGCCGGGCCGGCTGGCCGGCGGCTTGGCGCGCTGCCGCGCGGCCAGTAAAGGTTGGGGGAGGGGTCTTCGCTTTTCTCTGTTTTGAAATTCTTTTCCTCTTTCTTTTTTGTTATTCTCCGCCTCTGGTTTTTCTCTGAGTGTTCGTCTTTTTGTTGTTGTCGGTCTCTTGGGGAGATTAAGCGTTGGAACTCGAACTCTCTTTTTGGTTGGAGAGAGCTGTGGCGTTTCCCTACTGCCCCGTCGCCATCTTGGTCCCCCCCTCTTTTGATCTTTTTATAACCCCCCTCTCTATATATATGGCTTGGGAATTTTGTCTTCTTTTTATTGTGTATACTAGCAGTGGGGCTTGAATTCAGTGCCTAGTGCTTGGATTTGTTGTTCTTCATTCATTTCTAGTCATTTCAACTTTCTGCTGGTTATTTGGAGGTAGGAGTATCTCTTGTGGTCTGTCCTTAATTCTCAGTATTCTGAGTAGTTGGTAGCATGAGCCACCAATGCCCAGCTATTGGATTTCTGTCCTTCACTTGAGTCACTGAGTAAATAAAAGACATGATGATGACACATAAAAAGAATGAGGATGCAAGAGGCTACTCTGGTTGCCTTTGTATAAAACACTACCATTTTCCAGTGGCTCCACTTGGCTATAAAGCTGTGACAGAGTGAGATTTCCTCAGAAACAGAGTTACCAAGACATTCTGTGTTAGCTTCCATATTAATGAGTAACCAAAGGCTTAACCAGATATACTTGGCATGAAAGTCTGAATCCTAAGCCCCGGACAGTCTCTGTTTAGCCCTTGTAAATGATGCGGGAGGGAAGCATTATTTCATTATGCAGAAAACAGAATGACCTTTAAAATAGTAACTACTTCCAGGTTTGAATCCAGCTCTGATGACTGTGGGACCCAGGACAAACAATAGCCTCTGAGATGTAGAAGGTTATATGCAGAGGGCGGGGGAGGAAGATCACAGTGCTAATGAGAAGGGAATCTAGTCATGGGTATTGGGAGATTATGAGATCACCATGTAAATCTTTTAACACGGGGGGGGGGGGTGGCACTCCATAATGCCCTTGGTTTTTCACAAAGAGTTTCTTTAGCCAACTACTTGAGAATGATGAGCCTGTGTATCATATTATTGGCAATGCAAATTAGTGCCAGTGGCTCTAGAAATCAGTATGGAGGTTCCTCAAAATACTAAAAATGGAGCTACCATATGATCCAGCAACACTACATATATCTGAAACGATGAAAGTCAAGGTACAATAGAAAAATTTGCCCATTCATGTTCATTACAGCAATAGCCTTGACATGGAAATAGACCAGATGTCCTACACCTTGTGAATAGAGATTAAGAAAATGTGATATACATACACAATGGAACATTACTCAACCATAAAGAAGAATGAAATTATGTGAGGTATAGGAAATAGATGGATCTGGAGATGGTCATACTTAAGTAAGCCAGATTCAGAGAGACAAATATCACATGGTTTTCCTAATACCTGAATGTCAAATCTAAGAGCTAAGCATATATATAACCATATTGAGGATCATATATGTGTGATCTTGTCTGTGCTGCTCTTCCCCTGAGCTGGAGTGTGCTCATTTGCCACCCCTCTGCTGATTCCCTCGGAGTGGCAGTGTCTGACAGCGTCCTGACAGTGTTCCTCCCTTCCTCCCCTTCTCCTCTTAGATCCCAGGTAGAAAGCAGGAGAAACCTGGCTAAAAGCTTCTCTACATGCATTTCTGCACTCAGTGTGTTCTACCCCAGTCTTAAGACCTCCTTACTGGCTCTGGCTGTCTAACCATAATCTCAAAGAAGCTATTTCCACTGGGCCTGTCACCCACCTCTGTAATTACCCCACAGTCACACATTTAAGGTGACAGGGCCCTGGAGACTCAGAAACATCCAAGAGCCAGGGAAGTGTCCAGGAAGATGGAGGAAACATCCTCAAGAAAGAGAGAGCTTAAGACTATTGTCCTTTTCTTTTCTGTTCTTTCTTTCAGACAGTGAGGCCTTTTGCAGCACTTTTAAATGGTTGCCAGGGAAACAAAGCAAGGGAGAGGAGAAAGGTTATATGGATACTGGATAGAACTAATGTGCTTTTTAAAAAATCATGAACTGACAAGTGCTTAAGACTTCAGAGGTTCTGGGAAAGTCTCATTTTCAAAGTTCCCCTTTTAGTGCCTCAAGTACCTTGATATCATCATTAGCAATATTTTAATCATTTGTAAACTCTAATTCATCTCCATCAAAGACTTGTGCTGATGGGTTTTATGGAGCATGGCCTTCTAAGTGAACTCCTATTGGAGACTCAGAATGAAGCATCTGGAAGGCTGAACCTCAGGTCCAGAGGCCTTGATATAAAGGAGTTTGCTTCTGTAAGCAGTGCCTTCAGTCCACTCTTCCTGTCAGTCTGCCAGCTCTAAAATAAAGTCAGATGGCAAGGAGGCTTCTGTATGTGTGAGATGCATGTGGTTGCTGTGAAGGTCAGAGTGTGAAAACTATCAATGGGAGAAAAATGTGTGTGCACTGCACCTATAGGCGTGCCCACAAATATTTCTCATGGTATGGTGTGCTTCTTCAACAAACTGTCTGCTCTCCACTAGGCTGAATATTTTCCAAGTCCATTCACTTCAGACAACATGATCATGAATCTCTGAGCAAACTTAGTTTCTCCCCTGTAGCCTCCAGTGAGTAGTTATAACTCCAGCTCTCTGGAGAATTGTCCCACTTTATATTTTCAGTGTCCTCTCAGCATTGATTTGCTCAGTTTGTACTGTATTCATTTGCCCATGTTTATTTATTGTCTTGCTTGGTAAACCTGTGTAGATTTCCAACTGGAGTCTTACATGCTACCTGCCTCTGCTGTGTTCCATGCAGCTTAACTTTTGACCAAGAACAGCAGCCACTACGTGATATGCACCTCACACATGCCCTCCTGCTTACTATTTTCTCAGTAATAGGTGAAAGTGAATTGGCCTGATGGTTAGTCTTGGAGCCTTTCACTGAGCCCTTTGCACCAACACTCATGGCAGGCTAGCAGGCCATCAGCCATCCCTAGAGGATCAGACAACATTTAAGTCTAGCCAAGACCTCATTCTCATGAAAGGGCTGAGTATACATAGTAAGGAACAGCCAAGTTAAGAAATTGGAGGTAGGGCTGGGAAGGTGGCTCAGTGGTAGAGCGCTTGCCTTGCATGCCTGAGGCCCTGGGTTCGATTCCTCAGCACCACGTAAGCAAAAAGAAAAAAATCCGGAAGTGGCGCTGTGGCTTAAGTGGTAGAGCACTAGCCTTGAGCTGAAGAGCTGAGGGACAGTGCCCAGGCCCAGAGTTCAGACCCCATGACCGGACCAAAAAAAAAAAAGAAATTGGAGGTAGACATCACAATGCTACCCTGAAAGGTAGAAACATAGATACAAAAACATGGACAGAAAAGTTAAGGAAGGTAAGAAGTAAAATAAGGTAAGAAGGTGGCTCACAACTGTCAGTCAGGAAGTTACCAGGATCATGCTTCAAAGCCAGCCCAGGCAGATAAATCCATGAGATTCTTATCCCCAATTAACCATAAAAAATCCTGAAGTGGGGGTGTGGTCAAGTGGCAGAGTACTAGCCTTGAGCAGATAAAGATAAACAAGAGCACAAGGGCCTGAGTTCAAGCCCTAGTGACAGCACAAAAACAAAGGAACAAATCAACAAAACAAAAATGATGAAGGAAGATCCATAGTGAAGATATGATTGATGGACTGTCTTATGGACAAGAAAGTGCATAAAAGATGGTGCAGGAGTTTTCTGAACAGGCACGAACAGATTTAATGGTTTTCCCAAAATTCATAGAGGAGTTATACATAGAGATATCTTTTCTGTCATCAGACCTTTTGTTTATGCTTTACTTGCGCTGCCTAAACCATGACACATTTTAAAAGGTATACTGAGTGCTAAACTATAGACAGAGAAGGCAAATGAGGTTATGCTAGTCCGAATAGGACAGATTTCAAACTCCAAGGATCGCTTAGTATGAGAAGACAAGCGCAGGCATGCATAACTCAAAGCAGTTCACTATGCACCTGTTACGCTGTGTTGTGGATGCTTTCTGCCTGGAGGAGGGTCTCTTAT
The DNA here is from genome assembly GCF_024711535.1 of Dipodomys merriami. Lineage (NCBI taxonomy): Eukaryota > Metazoa > Chordata > Mammalia > Rodentia > Heteromyidae > Dipodomys > Dipodomys merriami. The sequence goes on from NW_027204381.1 coordinate 10,340,508, forward strand.
TCCACCATCTCCTCAGTATGAGATGAATGTGTTTTAAAATAGAAATAAGTAGAGATGTTCCTTCCTCTTTGCCATATGAATACTCAGTGCTATTGTGGGACACTTAAGGATGCTTTTAATGTGAAAATGGAAGAAGACTCCAGGTGAAAGCAGTTACAACTTAAACCTCAACAAGGTATTCTATGAACTGAAGCAGGTGGAGTGGAATGTTCAGCTAGCAAGCTTGCTCAACTCGTATCTTCTTGTGGATTCTAACTCAGAGTTTTGAGATTTCCTTTAGATACCAGAGAGGGAAGTATTTATTTTCTGTCAAGCAGATCAAAGAGATATGAAGGATCATTTCTTTCTTTTCTTTTCTCTTTCTGTGTATATGAATGCTGGTCCTGGGGCTCAAACTCAGGATTTGGTATTGTCCCTTAGCCTTTTTTTTGTTAAAGGATACAGCTCTATCACTTGAGTCACAGCTCTATTACTTGAGCCTCAACTTTACTTCTGGCCTTTTGGTAGTTCATTGGAGGTAAGAGTTGCCCAGTCTTTTTGCTAAGGTTGGCTTTGAAACAAGATCTTCAGATCTCAGCCTCCTAAACAGCTAGGATGATAGATGTGAGCCAAACATGTTCAGCAGGATCATTTCTTTTGAAAGAAATCTATTCTTAAGAAGGAAAATTCCATAGTCTTGCTGATTACTTCTGTGTATTTTCTAAAAAATGTTTTCAGTGTAACGATCTGTTACTGGTTTTATGTGGTACCCTTTTCATAATCTATTCTTTTTTTGGAAAGTTTCTGAGGGAGATGGCAAGATTAATAGTGTATTGATTTGGGGGTGGTGGTGAAGAGTATTGCATTATTACTGAATGTTACAGTTCCTAGCACATCCAAATGTACAAATCTAGTGGAGTGGAAGTGAGTTGTGCATATCTTTAATGGGGCTTCCTACCTCCTTTTGAACCTAAATCTTAAGTCTGTGCCATTCACCATATGGTCCTGTAACAGGAAGTAATAAGTAGTATTATCAAGCAGAGAGAAAGGAGTCCAAGTATAGGGCTTTGGCTCAACTTAACAATTTCTAAACATAAAGTGGCAGAAAGAAGGTCCATTCCAGAGAATGACATTTTAATACACAAGACATTTATCAACTGTATTGATAATCCCATTTGTCTTGGTAGTATGTAGGGAGGAGGAGAAGGCAGAGACAAATGTAGGAAGAATGTTTATTGTACATATTATGATTTAATTAGAATTCTGGCCTCATCTGATTTAGATTAATGATGGAAAAAAGTGTTTATTAGAGAATATTTTTGCATAAGTTTGTAACAACATATCTAGGGAATTGATGCTTATATGTATGTATATATTACATACATGTCTGTATATATATTTATGTAGAATATATACTTGTATAGAATATATCACTGTGAATCATGGCAACTTCCACATTGCTGTCTTTCTTGGCTGCTATAAACAAAAGTACCACAGATTGTTAGTTTGGGAGTTGTATTTTTGTGTACGTATGCCAGTCCTGGGTCTTGAACTCAGAACCTCATACTTTTACCTTGGATTTTCACCTAAAGCTGGTACTCTACTAGTGGAGCCACAGCTCCACTTCCAGCTTTTGAATGGTTACTTGGAAGTAAGAATCTCAAGGATTTTTCTGCCTGGGCTGGCTTCCAACATTAATCCTTAGATCTTAGCCTCCTGAGTCACTAGGATTACAGGTGTGAGCCACTAGCACCCAGGTGGTTCTTGAGTTCCAGAAAACCAGTAATGTGGTACAGACCTGGTTTCTGGATTATAGATAGCAGCCTTCTGAATGTGAGGGGACAATGTACTTACATGATGGAAGGAATGTAATCTAATCTCACTTTTTGTTTCTTTTTTTCTTATTGTCTTTTAAAAAATTGCTATTGTAAAGGGGATGTACAGAGGGGATAAGGTTACAAAACTCAAGTAATTGGTACATTTCTTTTTAAACACTGTCACCTCTTTCCTCATTTTCTCCCAGTTTTTCCCTCCTCTACCCCAAGTTGTACAGTTCATTTTCAACATAGTGACTAGTGAGTATCACACTGCTGAATTTGTTCACCCCTTTTCCCACTATTTCTGTGCTCCTCCTTACCCTCCCCCAAACAAATAAACTTACATACAAGACAAAAGGTACAGAATGTTATTTTGCTTCTTTTCTCCCTACCTTTGCCACGGTTTTTGATTTCTGTAACCTTTAGTCTAGTCTCTTCTTCTAATCCCACCAAGGGGACCAACATCTCCATAAACCCTGTGGGAACCAATTACTTCCACAAAATTCATCTTGTAATCAGATTTAATTGGGGACTTGTGTTTGAGCATATGAACTGGGAGAGGGTACCACATGCATTCTGTAACAACTAGTAAGAACTCTGACATGTCTGCAGTAACTATTGGTTGTATGTTCTTTGCAGGTGGCACTGTATTATCACTGAACAGACGTTCACAACCTAGAAAATCACACCATTGTCATTCATAAAATAAGTCATTTTATAATTATTATACTAACATGATTTTTTTAATTTAATTTAATTTGTGAACATACTGTACAGAGGAGTTACAATTACATGGGCAGGATAATGTGTACATTTCTTACCAAGCATTGCGGCCTCCTCCTTTGTTTACCTCACATCCCTTCTCAGCCTCCCTCCTCCCCCCCAATCTCAATCCTTCTCCTTCCCCCCTTCTCCCTCCCCCCTGCACCGACGTTGTAAAGCTCGTTTTGGACATGACAACTTGTACTTCTCATTGTTGCAACAGGTCCTTATCCTTAAACAACTGTATCCTTAAACAACTGGTTTTTCCTCATCTCCTCCACAAGTTATACTGACATCAAATATAGTGAAAGCAGGGGTTATACTGTGGGGGAGGGACATACAAAGCAACAAAGAGATAATCTTATAAATGCATTAGAAACACATGCATGAAAGAAAAAAACATTAAAATACACATCTAAGGGTTCATTTTCCTGACATCACACTATCTGACCTTTTCTGCTTGACTCATACATATACTAGATATTACAAATAAGGGAAACCATGGGACCTATGCTTCTTTGGGCCTGGCTTACTTCACTTAATATAATTTTTTCCAAACCTTTCCATTTCCTAACAAATGGTGCAATGTCATTCTTTCTGATGGAGGCATAGAATTCCATTGTGTATATATACCACATTTTCTTGATCCATTCATCTACTGAGGGGCATCTGGGTTGGTTCCATATCTTAGCTATGGTAAATAATGCTGCAATAAACATAGTTGTGCTGGTAGCTTTAGTGTGGACTTGTTTGTAAACATTTGGGTAAATGCCCAAAAGTGGGATTGCTGGGTCATAGGGGAGTTCTATGTGAAGTCTTTTGAGGAACCTCCATACTGCTTTCCAAAGTGGTTGAACAAGTTTACATTCCCACCAACAATGAAGTAAGGTTCCTTTCTGTCCACATCCCCTCCAGCATCTGTTGTTGTTAGAGTTCTTGATTTTTGCTGTTCTAACTGGAGTGAGGTGATATCTCAATGTTGTTTTGATTTGCATTTCTTTTATGGCTAGGGATGTTGAACATTTCTTCATGTGTCTATTGGCCATTCTTCTTTCTTCTTCAGAGAAGTTTCTCTTTAAGTCTTTAGCCCACTTATTTATTGGGCAGTTGTTTCTTTACTAACATGATTTTTAAATGAATGATCATCTTCAAGTATATTTAGATCAATGTCACTGTTTTGATACCTTTAAGTGATGAGAGTTAAAAAGTTATAATGTTTTAATGATTTACTTTATTTTATAAATGGAAGAAGCAATGTCCATTGGATAACTTGTCTGTTTTGGGCACTGTTTTTAGATGCCTTGTATATTTCTCATTTAATTCATGTAAAAATCCTAAGAGCTTAGAGCTACCATTCTTTTATGGGAGAAAATATCTAGTAGCTCTTTGGGTACACAAGAGATGGAGCTGGGATTTGAGCTTATATTTTTATGACTCCAAGGATCGTGCTCCTTCTGATATTCTAAAGCCTCTAGTTCTTAACCTGGGTATGCTTAGAAGAAAGCTAGTATTGGGTGAAGAAATTGGTTTTCTGATGAGGATGTTTAACTTTGTTCTGAGGTGACTATGGTCACCTCAGTTTCCGAGTCTTTGAAATGAAGTGAAGTGAATGCACAAAACAGCATAAGGCTCAGAGTGTATTGGATTTCTGGCAGTAGATGCTCTCTTAGCCTAATTATGGGACAAATAATAATTATTAGTGCTAATTATGAAGGAACTAGATGCAATGGAAAGGAAAGATGCATGGGATAATGTACTTGTTTACCTTGGTGAGTACCCAACAGGGAATACTTGGGCTTTGTGTTTGTTTTAATCATTACTATTTTTTTTTACATTGTTGTGCTGGTACTAGGACTTGAATTGAGGGCCTTGAACCCTCACTTGGCATCATGCCTCAAGGCTGATGCTCTATCACTTGAGCCACATATACATTTCCAGCTTGTTGCTTATTTAGTGATAAGGGTCTCAAAAATTTGTCTGCCCTGCATGACTCCAAACCACTACTCCTATTCTTCAGCCTCCTAAGTAGCAAAGCATTTTAGGCTTGAGTCTTCACCAGAATTTGTGTTTTAATTTTTCTGTCATACACTGACTTTTTCCTGTGCTTGGATTCAAACCCAGGACCTTTGTGTATGTTAGGCCTGTGTGCTAGCACTGATGAACAACCTCAAACCAGTTATTTTTTCCTTTTTTATGACACAGTATCTTCTTTTATAACCCAAGCTGACCTTGAATATTTTTTATTTATTGGCTAACATCAGTTTTACAAAAGGAAATTTCATTGTTATATCTCCATACATGTTGATCCTGTAATCCTATATTCTAATCTTGTTCACCTCCTTGGCTTGAATTCTTAATTCTCGTACCTCAGCCTCTTGAGTGCAATTACAGATGTGTACTGCCCTGACCAGAATGCCATACTTCCCTTTAAGTGAGCAACTATCAAACAAGAAATGGCGGCCACACATCATTGTATCTCTAGGAATTTGTGTCACATTCCACACAAAATAAACAACAATGTCTATCAGAAATAAATGAACCAATAAGTCAAAGACTATTTGGAATAAACACAAGTATCTGATGATCAAGGTCCCTGGAAATGTAGCAGTTCAGAATTGGGCTCCTATATTGGTAATGCCACCTTTACATGGATCGTATTTATTTTTTGTTAAATTAAGTCAAATGAAATTAGGTTTATTTTTAGACTATTTTAAGCAGTTATGGCCCCATGGATATATGCTGCAATATTATGAAACAAACCCTGGGAATCACTGACCTAGATACAGTCACAAGGTGATAGGTGCTACCCAAATATAATAAATTATACTCACAGTGCCTCTTGGCCTTTCTTCCCTACTGGTGCACTTGGCACAGAAATAGTCTGCAAAAACAGTGAAGAATGACTCGGGGCAGAAAATTGTAACACCTGGGGCTGCCTTTTCTATTCATATCTAAGTGATTTTATTTAATACCAAATCTGTCAACAAATATAGAGTAATTGAATATGTATATTTATTGTGTGTGTGCAGGGGGTGTAGGATAGCAAATACAGAGGCTTGCTTGGCAAGTGTTCTACCATTGAGCTATATCCCTTGCTTTTGTTTATTTGTTTGATGACAGTAATGGTTTTTATTGTTTGTTTATTTCATGGCACTAGTGGGTTTTTTTGTGGTTGTTATAGTTTTTGCGATTTTCCTTTTTATGTCAAGGCTAGGACTCTACTACTTGAGCCATAGCTCCATTTCTGGCTTTTTGCTGGTTAATTGAGATGAGTCCAATGAGTCCTACCAAGGCTGCTTTTGAACCTTGACTCTCAGCTCTCAGCCTCCTTAGTAGCTAAGATTACAGTTGTGAGCCACTGGGACCAGGCAGCACTAGTGTTTAAACTCCATGCTTGCTAGGCATATGCTCTACTACTTGAGCCATATACCCATCCCTTTTTTGCTTTAGTTATTTGGATAGGAAATCATGTTTTACTTATTTGCTTTTTGCCTATGACAGTCTCAAACTATGATCCTCTTTATGCAATAGATTGTAAATGTTGTTAAAAATGGCCAATGGCTTTTTTTAACCCAGTAATTTCACTACAGAGGGTTTTTTTCATGAATTTTAATTGACTAAAAAGTAAAAGCCAGCAATATGGAAATGGCTAAGCAAATTATTCTATATTTATTCAAGGAGTTACTTTAAATAAAAAGGTATGAAGAACAATCATTTACATAGTGCTGTAAATGATTGTAGGGGAGTAATCAGTAAAAAGGGAAATTATAAAATTTGCTTATATTCTGGTGTATGATTATTCTCTTTCACATATCCACAAATATTAACATATATAAAGATGTAAAAGACTATAGACTATCTGCTAAAATGATGGGATTATATAACATTTCTTCATTATCTTTATGGTTGCTATTATATTTGTAAAACAAGGTTCAGAAATTAAGTACTCTGAGTACAATGGTACTTAAAATTGATTCCAGATATTAATCAGTTACTCTTATAAAAATGAAAAAGAAGTAAAGTTCATTGATTGCTTAACTTATTCGACTAAGCTTCTATCTTCTTTTTTTACAAAACGACTCAAGTTGTAACTCACCAATCTACATTCATGGAGGAATTTGGGAATCACACAAGTGTACATGTCTGTTCCAGGTCTTAATATGACAAAGGAGATATAAGTGATTCAATAGAGACAACTTAACACCTTAGTTTTGATGTGTTCTCTTCTATTCCAAGGGAGAAATCCAATTGATTTCCTCCCTTCATATTTCATAGCCACAAACTTCCAATTTCATCATCTGGAAATGGTAATAATCACATGTTGCCATATATCTTACTCTGAAGATTGGCATCTTGTAATAGCAATTGGGTCAGTTTTGTGAGTCAGGACTAAAGAGTGCCTTAGCCATGTGGCTGTGGCTGAGAGGCTCTTAAGAAGTAAAAGTCAGTGTACTGCCTGGACAGCAGTCATAATGATTCCACTAAGACTGCAGGGTCTAATCACTCCTGCATTGACAAACTCTGTTGACTATTCCCAAGAAGTCTGGATTCTTTAACATTTGGATCTCTATATAGTTCAGCAGGTATCCTAATACATTGATCCAACAGAGACAGCACAGTAGAAACTTGATCCTATTTTATGAAATAGTGTCAAGAGTTATACAATGTCACTCCTTCCACAGAGGGCTCTGCATGGGATCAGAAGGCAAGGTTGGTTGGTTTGTATTAGAAATGCTACAGTTTCATTTCCCCTTACTGGTCCATACATCACAAAAATGCAAAATTATCTTTTCTCTTCCAAAGTAATCAAAGTTTCACCCCATTACATTAAGCACTTGAAATTCAGAATCTCAGCTTCAGCAATCAGTTCATATAATGAAGATGAAGATGCTCCTCTGGTATGTTTCTTTACATATTGCCTCTTGAATTTAGTTCTCTTTCTGAAAACTTGTAAGTAAAGAGACAATTGTTATATACTCCTCTCCTTCTGCATGTGCACGCACACACACACACACACACACACACACACACACACACACACATAAATGCCCATGTACAAATGGCATACATAAACACATTCACAGACTTGTACACACACTCAACATACAACAGCAGGACAAGGTAGCATAATCACTACCAACTGTTCCATTCAACAAAAGAGCAAAATTGGATATACATAGTAATTTAGAAACCCAGGAAATATTTCCTTTTCAGACCTAAGACCTAGGAATCATTCTCTAAAGTTCTTCTTTCTCAACTAACTTTTGAGTCATCATTATTACTTTTTCAGCTGTGGCACCTGAGCATTATTTTGTTTGTTTATCCTTTTAGTCTGGTTTGTATGTCTGGTTGATTGAGCATCAAAATTTCACCCTTATTTTGTACAGTCTCTGTCTTTTTCAACTCTACCTGGCATGGTTCTTTCCAAGATAATTCCATTAATAAAGCATAAGTATCATGCAAATATTATTGGATTTAATCTATCAGGAGAATAATTGCAAAATGTCTTCCACATAAACCTTTGTCTACTTCAGGCTTCCACTGAGGACTAAAACATTAAGATTCTCAGAATCTTACTGGCTGAAGTCCCATACTTCATTTACTAGAACTGAAACAATATCTCACATACTCAGGATTTTGTGCCTCTTGCCTCAGCCTTAGAGGCCTTAGGGCTGAAAAGAATTCTTTCTCTTATCTTTTAATTTGGATCGCCATTCCACTTCTTTTCTCAAATACCTTATTTCATACTCCTCAATCTCAGCAAATGGTGTGATTTCATTGCTCTCTACCACATGAATAAACCAAGATGTTTCCCTATCTCCACCCTCTTTTCTCCAGTCTGTGAAAGTTTTGCAAATTTTATCTTGCAAGATCAACTCTTCTTTTGCTCTTACTATTCCTCCCTCCTCACTCCTCCCCACAACCCTGAAGTTGTAAAGTTCATTTTCAATATAGTATCTTGTATCACTGTTGCATTGGGTTACCCTTTGTCCTTGTTTCATCATTTGACAAGAAATGTACTCATTACCTTACTTATGTAACTGTAACTCCTCTGTACAACACTTTATAACAAAATAAAATAAAATTTTAAAAAAGATCAACTCTTCTACATCATCTTTGTGTCCTCATTAATTCCCTGTTATTTATCAATTATCAGCTTACTGTCTACCCTCCCATTTACCTGTGTTAGGTAAAACCTGTGTATAAGAAAATAGCTAAATACTCATTTATCTTTCTTTTTTTACTCCTCTTTGGCTATCTCTATCTCTCTGTCTCTGTCTCTATCTCTCTGACTCTTCTTTCTCTTTCTTTCTCTTTGTGTGTGTGAGTGAATACTGGACCTTGAACTCAGGGCATGGGTGCTGTCTCAATGTTTTTGCTCAAGGACACTATTCTACCACTGGAGCCACAGCTCCATTTCCAGGCTTTTGCTTGTTAACTGGCATTGAGTCTCACAGACTTTCCTAGCAGAACTAACATCAAACCATGATCTTCAGAAATTCGGCTGCTGAATAGCTAGGGTTATAGGCATGAACTATTATGCTCAGCTCTATTTTTCTTAATATTCCATCTGTACTAAATACTTTATCTCAGAACCATGTTACCTTCATGCTGATTTTTATCTTCCTTTTACAGGTTGTTAATTGAAAAGAAAACATATTTTTGAGAACAGCTGAAAGACAATGAAATGTAATGAATGGCTTCTACTCACTATGTTTGTACTATATCATCTCATGGTCCACAGTGCTTTCAAAATTGAGTGTGTCTCCTTCCTGCCTCACTACCCTCAGTAATTTTACTGCTCCTACATTCTCCTTGACCTCTTGTTCTTTCATTTCTATTCCCAATGTAGATCCTACTTCTTCAAAAGTTACTATTATCTTCTAAACACTGGACCCAGTTGATGTATCTCTGCCTTTACCTTGTGAGATGTCTACCCTTAGTCTACTTCTTCCGTTGCTCCAGCTTTTATATCTGTGAGCTTACTGTCATTATTTCCCTCTTGAAAAAAAAATCGGTGATTAAAGAATGAGTTGTTCAGCAGAAACAAAATTTGTGTAGAGAGCTAGCAAAATAAAGAAGGTGGAGGTTCCACCTGTAAAGACTACCTTGCCTAAGAAATGCAAATGCTGGAGTTTCATATCAGATAGATGAGTGCTAGGTTAGTTAGAATGTCAGGTGATCTGCTTTTCTGATGCAGCAGATGTTGCAGACCAGGGAATATTCCAGGCTTTATGATTCCACACAAAAGTTACTGGTCAGAAAGTCTTCTTAGTCCCAGTTAATTATGACACAGAAGGCATCTTTTCTTTTTTTTTTAAATGTTTTTTATTGTAAAAATAGTGAACAGAAAGGTTACACTTACATGAATAAGGTAATGAGAACTTCTCCTACTGAGCATTGTTACCTTCCCCTTTGTTTTTCCTCTACCATCCTTTCCCTCCCCACCTTTCCAACTCCTCCCTCCCCACAACAAGTTGTAAAGTTCATTTTCAACATAGTGTCTTGAACATCTCATTGTTACAATGGGTCAAACTGTAGCCCTATTTAAGCCTTTTGTTTTTCCCTTTCCCTCCCCAAATTAGAAAAATGTATATACAAGATGCAGGGCACTGGAATCAAATACAGTGAAAACATGGTTATACCATGGAGGAAGAACATACAAAAGAAACAAAAAAAATCACATAGTAAATTATAAGTACATTAAAAACCATAACAAGAAAGAAAAAAACACTTGTGTCCCTGTTTGGGGGTTCATTATGCTGGAGGGGATGTGGCCAAAAGGGAACCCTACTGCATTGTTGGCGGGAGTGTAAACTTGTTCAACCACTTTAGAAAGCAGTATGGAGCTTCCTCAAAATACTCCACATAGAGCTCCCCTATGACCCAGCAATCCCACTTTTGGACATTTACCCAAATGATCACAAACAAGGATATACTAAAGCTACCAGCACAACTATGTTTATTGCAACATTATTTATGATAGTTAAGATATGGAGCCAACTCAGATGCCCTTCAGTAGATGAATGGATCTAGAAAATTATATATATATATGTATATATATATATATATATATATATGCACACACATACATACAATGGAATTCTATGCCTCCATCAGAAAGAATGACATCACCCCAAAAGGCATCTTTTGTTTTGATTTTCCTGGAGAATAGGGGAACATAGCAAAACAGAGCTTTCCCCTTACAACTGGGGCAATAATATTTGCTAGAAAACAGTATTTACCCTCATTGGGTGTCTTCCATCAGTCAAGGGTATCTTCTTCACCAAACCAGTGAGGACTACCAGAAAGCTCATGTAGCTGGAGGCTTACTTGGATTTTCCCTAAGTTTGACATCCTGACAACTTTTAAATGGAACTTCTTTCCATTTAAGAGATTTCTTCCATATCTCCTTCATGGGCCCCATGTCCCATTGCAGCTACCCCTTACAAACAGGGGTTCCACAAGGCGGTACCTTCAGCTGTCACTGTTCCCACTCACTCTCCCTATGAATTCATCACCATCAGCTCTGTATTAAACACCATTGAATTCTGTGTTGTTGACTTCCATACCCACCTCCCAGGACAGACTTTTCTCCTGGGATTTGTGTATGAAGATGTGTCTACAGGTGCCTCAAACACTGCATTCAAAATACATTCATCAAATCTCTCCCTTTGAGCTACTTTATGTATAAATATCTTTCTCTCATTCTCTGTCTTCCTCCTTTTCCCTTTTCCTTCCTCTGTCTCTGTCTCTGTCTTTGTCTCTGTCTCTGTCTTTGTCTCTGTCTCTGTCTGTCTGCCTCTCTCTCTCTCTCTCTCTCTCTCTCTCTCTCTCTCTCTCTCTCTCTCTCTCTCTCTCTCTCTCTCTCTCTCTCTCTCTCTCTCTCTCTCTCTCTCTCTCTCTCTCTCTTTGGTGCCAGTACTGGGAACTGAACTCAGGGCCTCACATTCTTGTTCATAGCTGGGGCTCTACCACTGGAGCAAGGTCTCCAATTCAACTTCTTTGCTGGTTAATTGGAGATAGAATCTCAAAAACTCTTCTGTCAGGGTTTGCTTTAAACCATGAACAATTTAGAATTCAGCTTTTTTTCTTTTTTTTCTTTTTTTGGTATTGAGGCTTGAACTCTGGGCTGAGTGCTGTCCCTCAGCTCTTCAGCTCAAGGTTAGTGCTCTACCACTTGAGCTACAGCGCCACTTCCGGTTTTCTGGTGGTTTATTGGAGATAAGAGTTTCATAGTCTTTCTTGCCCGGGCTGGCTTTGAACCGGGATCCTCAATTCTCAGCCTCCTGAGTAGCTAGGACTACAGGCATGAGCCACCAGCGCCCAGCGAACTCAGCTTTCTGAAAAGGTAGGAGTACAGGGGTGAGCCATCAGATCCTGACATCATTTCTCTTTTCATGACATCACAATCGCAGACACTTCTGTCAGAAATGGATTTGTTGATGTATCCCTGCTTCTAAGTCATCATCAAAAGCAGTTAACTTTGCTCTTAATATTATTTTGAATTTTTATCATGTATCCTTAACTGTATAAAGCAATGAGTTTAATTGTGATGATTTCATACATGCATATAATACACTTTGATCATATTCACACACGCCCACACACACACACACACACACACACACACACACACACACACACACACACACACACACTGAGACACATGTTGTCCTCTGTTGCTTTCCCCACATTCCTCTCCTCTTCCCGTAAGATGCTCTTCTGCTTCTGTGTCATCTTTATGAAATTTTTGTGAATCGTGTACTTATTTAGCCTCTGTACTAGTGGCTTCATGTAACCCTACTTTTTTTTTTTTTTTTGGGGTCAGGTCGTGGGGCCTGTACTCTGGGCCTGGGCGCTCTCCCTCAGCTCTTCAGCTCAAGGCTAGCGCTCTACCACTTGAGCCACAGCGCCACTTCCGGATTTTTTCTTTTTGCTTATGTGGTGCTGAGGAATTGAACCCAGGGCCTCAGGCATGCAAGGCAAGCACTCTACCACTGAGCCACCTTCCCAGCCCCCCCTTCATTACTTTTTGTATAAACTTTTTAAAAAGCCATTAATAGCTAGGATATCTGCCCATAAGTATTCCTCCACTCAGATTTTCATTATCCTTCATTCTTCTCTTCCCTTGCCCCATCATACATTATCAACTTTTCCCACAAACACAGATGTGATAACTATCTTCACAGTGATCCTTTTCAAAATAAGGATGAATAAAGCATGAATAGCTTTTCACATTTCTGGCAAATTAGAATATATCTTCTTGGTGTATGTGGCACAGTGTGATCCATTACTTTTATTATTCCTCTAATTCCTCTTTCACATCTTGCTACTGCTATACCTGCTTGATAAACCTGATAAACCTAGCTCTTGACAATTCTTACAAGGACTTGATGACTTTTCATTCCTTTGCAATTGTTCAGACTGGGTCCATATTCCAGAAATCCTATTTTGTATCTCTGATGCCTTAGCTGCCTATGTGTCTTCATGTATCATGCTTTTGAATCAGGTGCTAGTGGCTCATGCCTATAATCCTAGCTATTCAGGAGACTGGGATCTAGAATAGCAGTTTGAAGCCAGCCCAGGCAGGGAAGTCAGTGAGACTCTTATCTCCTGTTAACCACCAGAAAACTTAAAGTGGCACTGTGGCTCAAATTGGTAGAGTGCTAACCTTCAGCAAAAAAAGCTCTGGGACATCACCTAGACCCTTAGTTTAAGCCCTGTGACTAACAAAAAAAATCATGCTTCCTAGAATATCTTTTCCAAACCTCTGTCAGAGTTACATGACCTGCATAGCACTGTCATAGCACACTCTGAGCATCTCAAACATGTAAACATTCATAGACTTATAACAGCCTTATTGTGTGCTTAGAACTTGAATAAATGTGCTGATTTAGTGACTGACTTCACATTTGTAATTTATTGTTCAATTATAGACTGGCTCATGCTTGTGGTTTATAGGGTAAAATCTGGTGAGTTTCTTTGTCTTCATTTTTAAATAAGTGATCTAAGTGTTTTAGATATAGGTTAAAAACTCTGGCTAGAATCACTCCCAAGTACTTAGCAAGGTTAGATCTTTCTGATTATTATCCAATTGTATTTGATCTGTTCCTTATTTGTTTCTAAGCTATTATTGTCCTATCTTTTTTGAGTCCTACACTGGTTCTTGAGTCCTAAGATCTGCTTTTTTCCAAGGACTTAAACATGGCTATTTAAATTTAAAATATAATGCGGAGTCAGGAGAGATGAGGAAGCAGGAAGAGGTGACATGGATCAAGATGTATTATTACCTGACATGTTGAATTGAAACCATCATACAACCACTTAAAGATAATAAAGATTATATAAAAATAAATAAATTTAAATGATTTAAAATTAGAAATTCAATTCTTTATAGCCACACATATTTCCAGTGATCTCTTTGGACATCAAAGATGTGGATCATTTCATCATCATGGAAAGTTCTAGACAACAGTGCTCTAGATTCAAACAACATCAAGGGCAGCATCAAAAAAAGCAAATCAACCAAAGGAAAACACACCTTTGTTTTACACCAAAGGCTCTTCCCCTGGCATATGGACTCTCTTGGTCTAATCCTTCCAAACCCTTCCCTTGGCACATTTAGATAACTACATTCAGATATGGTTTTCCTGTGATGGTGCTGGCTAATTTTAGGTTTCAGACTTCTTAGTAGGAAGGCTAAGTCTAGGAGGGCACTTTTCAGCACTCTCCTCTTCTGGTCAGGTAGTATCCTGCCACTTTGTGTACATACGTTGAGTGAGGGACACTCAATCCTTCAGCTTACTTGTGAAATAGATACAACATCTGCTCTTCAGCCCCATAGACATTATACTTTCCTGGTTCAGGTACCAGATCTTCTCTCTTCTACAGAGAATTGTCTCCATGGCAATTCATCATGCAGGTGCTTCTCCAGGGAGCACCTGAATTCCACTGTCACATTTTATACTATCAAAATTACATTTTAGAGAGAAGAAAATAATTGACATAATGCCTACCAGGGGATCAGAGCCATTTTCCCATAGCTGCAATTCTCTACTCACTTTTAGAGCATTTTGCCAACACAGGCCTTTTTATTAAGAGAAATTTGAGTCTTACTTTGTTTTTGCTTGCATTCCACTTGAGGTAATTAATGCTATAACACAATCCTTTTCTCTTTGCCAGAACTGGAGCTTCAACTCAGGGTGTCATTCTTGCTTAGCTTTTTGGCTCAAGGCTGATACTCTACCACTTGGCCATACTTCCACTTCTAAAGATAAGGGTCTCTAAGGTTTGTCTGCCTTGGCTGGTTTTGAACCAAGATCCTTGTATCTCACTCTGTTGAGTTGCTAATAATACAGGTATGAGCCACTGTTTCTCAGCCAGAATTTTAAATTATGTCTCATACAAGGGTAAATTTGTATTGTTTATTATCATGTAATTTTACTGGTCAACAGTAATTATCATCTGCTGTATGACCAGTTAAGCCACACTGATGACACAATGGCAAATAGAATATGAACTATTTCTTCAATAAAGTCACAATTTGTCTTTGTTGGTACAGATAATTCAGAACAACCTTTCCTGCAAAAATGTCTTCTTGCCTTCAATAGACAAATAACCATTTGTTTCCTTATTCCTTTTGTAGAGATCACACCTTGGGGCCTGAGAGTTCTCAGGGCCTGAGACCTGTCCTAATAGACCAGCAAAAGTTTTCTGTGCCTTCTGACCAATCATGGCTATCTTTCCAAAAGCATTTGGATGCAAACCACTTGGACTAACAATTTTATCTCTAGAAACACAACACCAGCCTCAACTCTCTCTTAACATACACTTCTCTTGACTGAGTGGATATAATTGGCTTCAAATTTTTCCCTAAATAGGAAAATGTGATTTAACTGAGGCTGATTAACTTTAGAACAAAGGAAATAGAGCATTTGCCTGTGAAAGCAGAACACAGAGCCCCTAGAATAGCAATAAATGTCCTTTGGCACTCTGTCCTGACCTAGCCAAGATTTCTGTTTGACTTTGCTTCGGTCATTTAACCTCTGCTCCTCCTTGGGTGTATTTTTGTGAGTGTGCATGTATGTGTGTTTCTAATCTGCTATGTGGGTTACTATAGCTCCCGGATCTAATGAGATATGCAACAGGAAATCCACTTGGAGATTTGTCTGATGTCCATATTGCAGGACTTTGTAAGAAGTGCCTGTGTATGCATGAAGTGTGGCTATGTTCATCTGAGCTCTCTTTTAGGAAACTCACTGAGCACAATGTGAAAAGAGAAACTCCAAGTATGTTTGAAGAAAGTTTATCAGTGTGTACCATGTCTCCTAGTTGTTCCGCCAGAGGTATTTGAATAAAGCAGTATTTTTATAACATTTACTACTTAGGTAGCTTACTACTTGCTTTGTTCCCTTTCACATTTCAAGTTGTCCATCTTCCCCTTGCCCTTGTCTTTTTCTTCCTCTTCCTCCTCCCCTTCTACTTTTTTTCCCTTCTCCTCTTCCTCTTCACCTCCTCTTCTCCTCCTGCTCATCTTCCCTTTTCTTCCTTTTCTTTCTCTCTCTCCTTCCTCTTCTTTTTTCCCCTCATTCTTCTCCTTCTCCTCCTTATTCCACCTTTTTCAGCCTTTTATATTTTATGGGAACGCTGCATTTGAATGGCAAAAAAAGCATAGGTTTGATGGCAGAAAAATGGAATGGGGAATTCCTAATGAGGCAATACAATAATTTGGTATTCGCAATGTCTGCCTATCAGTGTTATCATGAAGATTTACTTCAAGTTACTAAGGACTGTGTAGTACAGAAATCTTATTTCATTTAATAAATCCAGCAAATATTTAGTAGCCACCTATTCAATGCCTGTTATGCCTCTAGACATTTAGGCTGTAGTGGACACAAGTTATACTACCACATGAGCATGTTCAAGGGGAGAAAAAAAGTTAAAACTCAGACAAATCAGACAGATGTTGGAGAATGCTAAGAAGAAGAGCAATCAGTCATAGTCAGCTTATTATTATTATCGGTGTTGCTTTCTGTTGTCTTCTGCTGATCTTCTCTGCTCTCCCTCGCTCAGTCTTTTGCTCCTTCTTGCAGCAAGTCATGCCTGAACCACACCTTCTGATTGATTCCAGGGCATCGAGGTCTCCAGTGAGTTGACGTGACTCCGCTTGAAAGAGAGATCAAGTACAGGGAAGGAATGATTTATGAGACTCCTGTCGCCAGGCAGGACATGTTCAGCATATTCTCAAGCAATTCACAACTTACTTTCTGCCTAGGGTGGAAGGAGTTGGGCTGGGAAAGGTTGAACACAAGCACCATCCTGCCAGAATTGACTGTAGTCATCAGACATTGCCAGGAAAGCTGGGTTGCTTGAATGGGTCTCATACATTGGCCCTACACGTTTTCCTTGTAAATTGCCTATGTTACTCTTGAAGGGTATTTGTGCGCTATGCCCAGGAATTGTTTCCTTCCTTCTTCCCATCTTTGTTGGCTAGCTCTGAAGGACAAACAGCAGCCACTATCCTCCCTCTCTGGTCCTATTTGGTCAGGAAGGTCTGGGAAGCTGCCTGCACATGTGGATGCTCCAGGTTGCTACCCAGAACTGATTTACACTCTCATCCTGCCCTTTGCCTGAACCCTCCTCAGTTTTAATATTCTACTCATTTTTCTTTATAAAGGGTGTGATTTTATAGGACAAAGAACAAATCCTCCTCAGGAAATAACTAGCACAGCAACAGGACCTTTTATTTCATGAGCTTTTCCCAGCTGCATTCTGCAGAAGCAGCACTGGGGCTCCCTATGTATAGAGTGGCCTGAATGCCCATGGCAATGAAGGCCGGATACGTGGGCCATGAGTTCCCATGGAGAATAGTGGCTTCCATAGACAAGGCCTCAGGTTCTATTTGCTGAATGGACATTTAGATCCATGTAGGTGCTCATGTTGTTGGAAGAGACAGGGCTTGGAAGCTCTGTTTCCATAAAATTCCAAGCCCACGCAAAGGGTAGTTTCCTGGTGGTAAATAGCAGGGCTCTTCACTCAGTCCCCAAGTTTGCAGTCTAATGGACTAACTAACCTCAGGACCTCAGCAGAGCAATCCTGCCACTCTGCTTATTTCTTTCCTTGTGAAATGGAGTTCTCCTTAGCACCACAAAAGGATGAGGCAATTTGTTGATGGATGTGCATGTGTAGTCATCCTGACAGTGCCTGGTTCAAAGTAAGTCCCTGGTAAATGCAGGTGATCAGCGTGGTGATGTGCCATGATGAATGTGGGGTGGGTACCACGTGACTCAGAAGTACAGGAGCATGAACGCCAGGAGGCCTCTGCTAGGGCCTTCAGAGGTCTGTTTATAGGGCACGTGAAAGCTGAGTCTAAGTATAGGATTCTTTTATTCTGAGAAAGGAAAAAGGAAGGAAGAGAGATAGACTAGAGGGTTAAAATGTAGCCATGTCCTTTAAGACCGTTGAATGAGGTCTTATTTAAAAGAGTAGAAACAGGGCAAAGACAACTTCTTTTGTTGTTCTTGTTGTTTTGGGAAGTCACAGAAAAAATTTATATCCGCTTGTTCTGCCATCATCCCGCCTCCAGTTGCAGCCATCAGATATTCTAGCCACCAATCTGCCAGGACCACACACACCTGCCTAATTGCTTCATTAGTGTCAATGAAGGAACATGTTCCAAATTCCTTCTACAAGTAGAATCTAACAGGCCACAACCATGACAAAGGCTGCAAAATTATAATCGTGTCGTATTGATTTTAAACCAAACTGGACATTTGTCTCAAGATTTCATTCATGCCCTGAGGGGATGGAACTTTTTCTTAGCCATAGAATAAAGTAGGTCAGGTAAGCTCCCCCTCCCCCACTCCAACTCTTCTAAGGTTTCTTTTTAAGAGAGATTACTGCTTGTGTAAGGAAGTCAGTAAGGGAAGGTAGGAGGAAAGTTCTGTGCCTTGGTAGCCTCCGACCTAGCAGTCATTGTGCCAGTGTGATGCTGAGTCTTTGAACCATGTCCTGCAGACACCCAAGGCAATTCTGTAGACCTGTCTTTATGCGTACTTTTATGCCAGAATAATACAGAGGATCTTCTAGAATAATACAGAGGCTCTTCTAGAATAATTCAGATGCTTTTCTAGAATAATACCATGGCTCTGGGGTCATCATCTCTAATGTGCATGCTGTGACTTGAGGAGAGACTATTCTAGTACTGGGTAGCTTTTCCACCCACACCTTGAAGTCAAGGTAATTTCTATTTCCTCTGGAACTAGAGGAAGAGGCCAAAGAGCAGTCCTAATTCTACTAGGAGGCTTACAAATATTGTATGCAGCAAGTCTACCTTAGAAATTCTAAGGCCATGGATCAAGGGATGTGCTTTATTTTGGCATTTCTGCTGTTAACAACCATGCCTGGAAGGCAGGAATCCTGGGATGCCTTTACTGCCTCAGGAAAGGGGTGAGGAGAGAGAAACAGGAAGGAGAGAGGGAGACGTAAGTAGCTGGATTAGAATTAGAGGTAAATACTCCAAAAACACTATCCTGCCACGCCTTTCATAATAAAAACACCACTAAAATGATTGAATGTTTACTATATAACAGTCTGTGCTAAGCATTTTGCTCATAATTGGCTCTTCTGTTTTTCACAATCGCCCTAAGAGGCAGGCATGTTATTGAGGGGTTTGGAAGGAGTAATTAACTTGCTTATATTATACAGTAGTAAGTGGCAGAATTTGGACCCTACGCACCCTTGGCTAAAAGCCCACGCTCAGTAGCACTCAACTCTCAGGCCTCCCTCCCTGTGAGTGCATTTGTGCAAGAAGAAATCAGATAAATGTTCTCAAGATTTTATTGAGAAGCTTAGCATTCGTATATGATTTTGATAAGCAATGACGTATTTTAACTTAACTATGGCCATTCCCCGTACAACGGCACATTGTGGTGAAGGTTTTTAAACCCGAGTAACCATTATCAAATTACCAATCTTTTTATAGACTTCACTAGACATTCTGTGGCAGATTCATTGAGACAAGGTGAATGTTTAGGATCTCTCTTTGATCTGAAATGGCCCATTCCCTGTGACTTTTGTGTCGACAACTCTATCCCTCCGTTCCAACCAAGTTTCACTTCTGATGGTTCCCTTGTAACCATTTCCTTGGATTGTAGTATAGGTGCATGAAAAGTGAAGAAGCACAGAAAGTGAGGCTGTACTCAGTTCTTCACCTTTGTCTGAAAGCATGAGGCCTTTGTGATCTCTGCTTTGCTCCAAACCCCAGGGAAGGCTGACAGGCGACTTGCAAATTTCTCTCTGATTGATAAATAAGAAAGGATATGACAGATAAATGATGAAAGACAGACAGATAGATAATGGGTGGATTGATGGATATCATAAAAGGCAAGTGTATCAACTACAGATGATAAGTTGATACTTCATTAAACAAGAGAACTCCTCCCAGAAAACTGATTTTCTTGAGTTTGAAACAGACCCATTTTACTCTTCACTACTATCCAGCTAGGGGGATAAAGCTGTGACTCTCCTTACATTTCATATACATAGAGGTCTAGAATACCTTTTGCTTATATCTGTTCAGCTTTCCCTTTTCTACTTTCTCCTTTTTAATACAAGATGAACCATTTTAGATGGTTATATTTTTTTCTCTAAAAATGCAGGGAGTATTTTTACCAGCATGCATACCCTCTAAAATGCAACTTTATGAAATGGATGTGATGGGAGTTTCGATGCTTGTTAGAAAGAAAGATGAAAGAGAGCATGCATTCTCTTTGCTTTCACTCATAAACAACTCTAATTTAAAAAGAAAAAGCAAAAAACACAAATAGCTGCAATTTCCCTTACAGTCACTGATGTCTCTCCCTCTCTCTGCCTGTCCCATCTCCAAATGTCTTCAGAACCCAAGCTACATCTCTGGCCTCTACTTGATTTTTCTCCCTCCGTCTTCCTGGAAGGCAATCTGATTTCTGTCCTACCACTGCTCTGACACCAAAGGCTTGCTAAGGACTTGTTATCACTGCTGACATGGACATACCCATTTTGTCCCTCGCTCTTTCCTGTGTAGCCATCTGTTTTTCCGACTAGCAGAGAAATCTTTCTAGAATGCTAAAAGGACCACAACCCCTCTCTGCTCAAAGTTCTACCTGAGTACCCATTTCTCTGACATATATTTGCCCATGATGCTGAGGGCTTTGTCCTTCCTGCTGGGCCTTTATTGCACATGCCCCCTCTGACCACTCTGTCCCTTCACAGCTGTAATCCCTTTAGCGGGCTGTCCCTTTGCACACTGTCAGGCATTGCTCTGGCTACTGATCTTGTCCTCCGAGTTGAGTCTTGTCTAACTTTAGAATTCATCTGAGGCATCAGCCAGTCCATCTATAGTTTGCATTCCCACACATACCAGGAATTACAGGTATACTGTGAATATTATAATGTGCATTACATCACCGTGTGTCCTACAAACCCAGAGATATCAATTAGCTGTGGCTTCCTGGAGGGAATGAGTGAATGAGGAATCAAAGTATATATTGGCTTCTAAAACCGTATATTAGCTCTGAAAATGCTAATCCACATGGAATAATATTATGAGAAGAAATAGAGTGTGTGCATGAGAGATTTAAAATTGGAATTTAATTTTAAATTCTTTTTTTGCTAAATTATCTACGAAGATTATTTTAATTAATTTATCCTGAATTATAAAGTTTACTTTTGTTTTAATTGAAAAAGCTGTATGGGAGGCAGTTAGGAGAGAAATGACAGGCATGTGTTGAGTTGAGTGATAAAGTAGACTGTGTACATATGATAATAACATTATTGTGTGACATTTTGCAAAGAATCTTGTAAATAGGTCAGCATCGACTCTGCGGGATCTTCTGCTCATGTTCCTGCCAGTTATCTCATAATTGGATCCTGGGTCAGTCTTTAGCATAGAAGAAGAGTTGACAATAAAATGGACATGTAGAAACTCACTCCACAACTCCATCTGGAATAAATTCTTGGGTAAATAGTGAGCCAATTAGAGAAATACATGTGTGCTGGTGAGGTTATGAAAGCTACACCAGTGAACTGGTGGGGAGTTTTAAATGCCTAGATTCATCAGGAAATTTGAAATGACAGTCTCATTTTGGGAAATCTAGTTTTTAACTTCAGGTGGCTTCTTCTAGGGACTGTTGGACAAATATTTGGAGAAGCTTGAAATTTAAAGTGGACGGTGAAGAAGAGACAATGCGTATTTGGAGACTATCGTAAGCAACTCCTTTTGGGGGAGAATGTGTCTAGGGCAGGGCTGGTTGCTGGCTGGGGTTGCAAAAAGCCATTCTTTTTACAATAGATGTGGCTTATTGTTCGATCTTCCACCCTACCCAGCCATAGTCTGACTTTAAGAATGTATCCAGATGCAATCATTCTCTCTCTCATATGAGCTAAATTCACAAGAGACAGACATATAAATCAATGGGCTTATTTATTGATTTATTATGGGATATTTCCCTTTCTGGTACCAGGCCTCTACAGACACACTAGCAGAGACATGGATTTGGCTGTGACTGGCCTTCCCTTTGGGCTGCGCTTGGACCATGTAAGTTCAAGGATAGCAGGAGATAATAACCATCTGGTTCTCCAGGGTTATAAGACATCTGTGTGAGGTTACCTCAAGGCATTTTAGAAATGTAGGCAGGAGAGTGGACCCTTCTGTACAAGAGCTCCTGCAAAGGAGAATTTATTTATATACCAGCTAGGCGTATGTGGGCCCAGTTCCTTTTGTTTCATCTGGTGACATTTGGTGATGGTCTCATGCTGGCTTTGGTAGGAGACACTATTTCCCTTGCATTTTAGTTCAATGGAAAAGGATTGCTGAGCAATCCTCTCCGTTTCCCCCACTGTCCATCCTGACTTCGTCTCTGGGTGGAAGGTACTCTTCATCTATTTGCTGAAATTGTAAGATCAAGTACAAGTGTGGAAATGAGCCTTACTGGAGCCTCTTGCACTGGAAGCATGACCAGAGCACATAGACATGCCATCTGCTTGCTGCCCTGCCATGGGCCTGACTGGTGACTACATTACTATTTTCAATCATCTGAGAAGCTATGATCAAAAGACCTGCAGGAGTAGGGTTGACACATGACCTCTTGTCATTCTACCATTCCCTCAGTTAGTTAAAGAAATCAAAGCAGGAAGATGTTTCTTTCACCATTCCCAGCACTAACCAAAACAAACATACAAGGTGACCATCTACCAACAGATAGAACTTTTTGGACAAAGTCAACATCACTGAATTCTCTGTCTTACCAAGAACAAATACAAAATCAAAACATAAAGAAACTCAGAAAAATGCTGCTCCCTTGTACTGCACAGAAGATCAGCCTTATTAGGCTTATCCATCCTCTGGGACAGCATACATACACCAGCTTGCCAGGAAGCCAGCAGTAAGAGGCCCTGGCCCTGCTTGCTGGGGCTCTGTTCTGGAAGTCCTTCCTTCCTTTCTTTAGCGTCACATTTGAGAGGCAGATGCTAAAAGATTATATGACTCATTATTCTGTGTCTCAGGAAGGGCTTAGATCCCTCACTTCCTTCCAAGGCCCTGAGTGGAGATCCAGCCATATGCCCAGATGGTCATCTGTAGGGAACATCTCACAACAAAAGATTCTCTACCTTTCTATTTAGGCTCTGCATTCTTCACACTCTCCTTCAATGTCAAGTGGTGCAACAGTGGGATCCAAATCAGGGGAAAAGCGAGTGAGGTACCTCGAACTTTGTCTGTGTGCTCCCCCTCACTCCTTGCATGATGAGGTCATTGCTATCCTGGGAAGAAATGATCTCAGTGTGCCCTGCGGGTTCAGTTCCTGGGCTGGCTCATCTAGCACCAGAGGAATAGGGTCATAGCCAGATAAACTGGTCATCACCAGGGCCCTGTGAGGGAGTTGTGGGGGTAGAAGAAATGGCTTGCCAGGAGATTGGCAAACTTTCAAAGGTTCAGTTCTTACTGATACCTAGTCCAAAGAGAAAAACTCTCTTGTCAAAATAACACACACAGACACAGACACACACACACAGACAAACAGACAGACAGACACACATATAATGTTTAAAATCTATTTTGTTAAAAGATTTAATTTTCTCGTCAAGGTGATGTACAGAGGGGTTATAGGTACATATATAAGGAAGTGAGTACATTTCTTGTTGAATAATGTTACCCTTTCCCTCACTTTCCCTTCCCTACATGCCTCCCCCAGTTGTAAAGTTCATTTCCAACATATTGTCTTGTGAGTATTGCTGTTGTGATTTATTTTACTATTGTAAGCACTCAATTTGTACTTAATTTAGCACCCACAATTTGTTCTTTTTTTTCCCTTAAAAGACCACCCTCCCTCAATTTTCCAAGCTGCAGGTATTATAACACACCTAAGTCCACCTGCCGTGCTAGAGATTATAAGAAATATAATCATGCCTGTTCTACTTCCTGTGGTAAAGGATAATCTCCTCCAAAATGTCAGAGACACCAAGGAACAAACCACTTCCAGAGGCTGGAAAGGAAGCAGGTGAAAATGCATAGCAAATTGTGGGGGAGTCACCCAGTTCTCAGAAACCACATCCTCTGATGATTTGAAATGTTCTCTGCGTCTCATTTGTCTGCCTCTGTCGTTAGGCTGGGAGATGAGTTTTGCATTCACTCTACCTTGTGCCAACTATAAAAGAGAAGGTTTTCTCTACTTCAGAATGCAAAGAAAATTACCTTATTACTCCTTGCTGGTCACAGGGCTTCCTTGCTTTTTGTGCTTACTGGTTTTCGTTGGAAATAAGAGTCTCACGGGGACTTTTCTGCCTGGGCTGGTTTCAGACTGCAATCCTCAGATCTTAATCTTAGCCTCCTGAGTTCAAGTTCTCACAACAGACAAAAGGAAAAATGAAAGAGCATGGCACAAGCAGCAAAGTGCGTGTCTGCCAAATAAGAGGCCCTGCGTTTGATTCCTAGTACTGCCGAAATAAAATGAAACAAAACAAAATGAACCCTGAAACTTCTAAAGTCAAACTATGTTTGCCTCATACACACAAATAAAAATTTGGAGGTAAGAATCTACTTGACATCAGAGTTTTCTAGCTCATAGTGCCCTTGCCTTCTAATACGACATGGCTCATGAGACTTTGGTTTTTATCTTAAAGAAACAAACAACAACAAAAAAAAATTACATACTTCTTCTGGACATGGTAGCTCCTGAAAATTCAGAGACAGAAGATCACAGTTTGAGGTCAGCCTGAGTAAAAGGTAGTGAGACCCTAGCTCCAGAACAAATGGATGCCAGGCACTGGAGGTTCACGCCTGTAATCCTAGCTACTCAGGAGGCTGAGATCTGAGGATCATGGTTCAAAAACAGCCTAGGTAGAAAAATTCCTGTGAGACTCTTATCTCCAATCAACCATTCAAAGTGGTTCAAAGTGATAGAGTGGCTAGCTTTGAGCAAAAGAGCTCAGGGACAGTGTCCAAGACCTGAGTTCAAGCTTCACGACCGACATAAAAAAAAAATAGGCAAGGACCCTGTCCAAGCAGCAAATTGCTTGCCTGATAAGCAAGAGGCACAGATTCCTGGTACTGCCACAATAAAATGAAACAAACCAAAAAACCCTTAAGCTTCAAAATCAAAGCTATGTTTTCCTCATACACAAAAGCAAAATATTTTTAGGTAAGAACTTACTTGATGAAACGGTTTTTTTGTCTTTCAAATACAGTTGTTACAATAGCTAAGGGGTCTTTTTAATTATTTTCATTTTTTAAATTCTTGGATAAGAAAGGATTTCAATAAATTGATCTTTTTATTGTAGTAGAATATATGCCACTTTTAGAAAATTTGAGAATATATAAAATCGGGAAGAAGAAACCAGTATTTCTAATAATCTGCCACTCAAAAAACAACAACTCAAATTTTGATGGGCTTCCTGTCACTCTTGCTTTATACATGTTGATTTCTTTTGCATAAAGCCATTGTTATTCTCATACTATTTTGTATCTTATTTTACTCAATTCTATGGACAATCCTCAAGTTATCAAATATCACTTAACAATAATTGAAATGGCTGCCTAGCATCTCAAAACAGTAATATAATCCTTCAGGTCATGTGTACTAGTGAAGATTGGAATGCTTTTGTTTTTACTAGTAAAACTATATTCTCATACCATCTTTGCTCATTAGCCTATATTTCCCTTCTAATTATTGAGTTTTGACAAATTCTAAAAGTAAACATTGGGTAAAAAGAATCTAGTTAGGTTTAACATATACTCATTAGCCAAGTGTCCAAGATTACTGGTGTCAATTCTATAACCCCTTCTGACTATGTACTGTATTAGTATTCTTTTTCTAATGTTTATTACCTATTAATCACTACTTGCTATTGCAATGTGTATTCTAAACATCTCCATGTTAACGTGGTGTAAATTATTTCCATTTTTACCTCATGAATAAAGAAGGTTGACATTATGTCAGATGCTTACTAACTAAATTCTGTGACATTTTCATCATGCCCTGTGTCTTTTATATTAAACAAATTATTTATGCTGGGTGCCAGTTCCTCATGCTATAATCCTATATAATAGGATTCCTGAGTAGCCTGGCTACTCAGGAAGCTGAGATATGAACACGGTGCCTTGAAACCAACTGAGGCAGGAAAGTTCATGTGAATCTTATCTCCAATTAAGCAGCAAAAAGCTGGAAGTAGAGTTGTGGCTCATAGAACACAGAACCAAAGACCCCAATGACAGTGCCCAGGCCCTGAGTTCAAGCCCCAGGATGGGCACATACATACAAATTATTTATAAAATAGAACTTCTTACCTTATTCCTTGGGGATATTTTACCTACTTTTTTCTTGTTTTTGTCATTTAAAAATATTATTATGTCATTTTTATTATTTTGTTAGTTGCATAAAGAGATTCAAATTCTACATATCAGTTTGTGAGTACAATGCATTTTTATTTTTTTTATTATTATTTTTGGTCATGGGAGCAAGGTGCTGTCCCTCAGCTCTTTTGCTTAAGGATAGCACTCTGCTACTTTGAGCCACAGATCCACTTCTGGTTTTCTAGAGGTTAATTGTATATGGTTCTCACAGACTTTCATGCTCAGGCTGGCTTTGAATGCTGATCCTCAGATCTCAGCCTCCTGACAAGCTAGGATCACAGATGTGAGGCACCAGAGCCCTGCTCAGTAAAATGCATCTTAATTCCACCACTTTCATTGTTCTCTTAGGAGAATTTTAAATGCTGTTTATATAATGGATATATTCCCAAGGCTTAGTGTATACCTAGTACTTAATAATTTACCAGCCCATTTTAGAACTATTTGAAAAAAATATTAAACTCATGGAACTAAACCACATAATGCTATGTTTTTTCCATTGCTAAATCAATCAGCTAGCTAATAGCTATCTGAAAAATAATTGACAGTGGTTTTTCTTCTAAGAAACATCAATTCCTTTGGGAAGTCAATAGGTCTGTCATTTAAAAATCCCCTTCCATCCAGTAGCTAATGTAAATTGTCCACTTTACATGTGTATGTATTCTTCTACTTCTCCCTCTAATTGTTTGGTAGGCTTTGTTATCTCAGTCTAATGGATGAGAGGATGGATGTGTCTCTAGCAGTTCTGACAGCTGGAACAAACTGCTGTGGACAGCTGGCTGGGGGACCATCCAAGTTGATTGTTCACAGTTGTCGGGGCTGGACATGCAAGGTCAAGGATTCAGCATAGTTGAATTCCAGTGGAAATCCTCTTCTAGTTTCCAAATGACCCACTTCTCTTTGGATCCTCATCTGGTAGAAAGCAGAATGAAAAACAAACCCTCTTGTCTGTTCAATAAAAGCTCACATCCCCCATGAGGGCATCACTCTTGTGACCTAATCACCTCCCCAAATTCACCTCCTGACATCACCTCCATGGGGTGGGTAGCATTTCAGACCATTCATTTCAGAAGGGCATAGATGTTCTCTCTATTACAGAAGCTTAACCAATGTTATTCAAAGTCACCAAGTAGGAAAGCTGGCAATAAAAATCTCAAATCTACCCCCTTGTAAATTCTTTTTCAAATTTTACCCCATGATACATTGACATTGTATTAGCAGCGCTAGTCAGAAATGAAGTATTAGTCATCACCTACCTGATTTACTACTTAGTTTTTGTATGTGTGTA
The DNA here is from genome assembly GCF_024711535.1 of Dipodomys merriami. NCBI lineage: Eukaryota > Metazoa > Chordata > Mammalia > Rodentia > Heteromyidae > Dipodomys > Dipodomys merriami. The sequence continues at coordinate 10,368,241 of NW_027204381.1, forward strand.
GTAACATCCAGGCTTGAACTCAAGGCCTTTTGCCCTTGTTTAGATTTTTCCCTCAAGGAAAACACTTAGGCCACACCCCCTTTTCAGGCCTTTTGCTGGTTAATTGAAGATAAGAGTCTCCGGGACATTGGTGGATAACTTTTCAACCTGCCTGGGATGGACTAGAACCTCTATCCTCAGGGCTCAGCCTCCTGAGTAGCTAAAATTAAAGGTAAACCACCAGCATGAAGCTTTGAAGCTTTTATGGAGATGACCAACACCAAGTAGTGGATACTCAATAGATTAGTGAAGAAGAAGGGGAAATTCAAATACCTGTTCTGAAAAGCCAGAACCGAACTAGTCTCTGCTTTCTTTTTGGTAAACAGTAATGGGCAGAGGGACAGGAGAAGGCCTAGTAAGTGCAGGAAATGGTAGGAGAGGGCCATTTCTAGTGGGGGTGAGGCCCTGCTTGGTTTTGCTTTCCACCCTCCTCTCCCAGGAGTAGGGACAATGCCAGGACCCCCATTAGGTGTTACGAAGATTCTAACCAGCCAGGACGGAAGCCTCTGCCTTGCTCCTTCCCTCCCCTGAGTCTTCCCTCCTTTGCACCATGAGCTGTTTTCTGCTCCATTTACTCTCCAAGTCCTCAGATCACCCTCAGAGCTCTCTGTTATCTTGCACATCATCCTAGCTGGAATAAAATATAACTGTGTCTGAAAAGTACAGAAATCAAAGCTCCCCTTGGGGAGTTTTTCTCCCGTATCACCTGTCGAATTGAAAACCGGTGTGTCCTTGAAAAGATATGTATTTCAGGCCGCAGGGGTGCTAATTTGCAAGGCCCATTACTCAAATAAAACATTAAAAAGAGTCTTAGGGAAGCTGGTGCTCTCGGCCTGTTTCCACTCCAGCACCAACAGCACCGACTATAGGTTTCCTGTCAAGCTTCAGAGGCCTAAGTCAAGATTTATCAATTGGTATTTTGACTTTAACGTCTATACTTGCATTACGTTACCACGCTGTGAGTGTGGCCACAGCTTTTTTTCTTTCTTTTTTTTTAGCTTCATGTAGGTTTTTCATTCCTGAACTTGAAGGGAATGTAGAGGAGGATGTGGAGTAAGCACCCACCCAGTGTTGAGTGGGACAGTCCACTTAGACCCACTCTGAGATTGATTTTGCCTACAGGGAGGTAACCTTTGCAGGCAGATGGCACAGTCATCGCTGTGAGGCTTATCCAACATGATGGATAGCCTGTGAATCTTCATATTATTCAGATTTCTTAAAATCAGGACTGTCCACTGCGCCACCCTGGCCATAATGCTGTCCTCTTTAGCTGGGTATCCTGGTTGATGCCTGTAATTCCAGCACTCTGGAGGCTGAAGCAGATGTGTTTTAGATAAGTGAAAGAAGGGGCCACACTAGACTATGTAGCAAAACCTAGTCTTGGGGGATGAGGGGGAAACAAAAATGTCACATGTCTTAAGAGAAGTACATGAGTAAGCATATAAAAAGAGACCTTCTCAGCAGCCCCAAAGCTAGAGAGGCAAATAACCTATTACTAGACATTCTATCAGGCTCATGTTATTATATTTTTATGAGGACTAAATTATACCACATTTATTCTTTTTGTGCTACAGTTTAAATATTTGGGTAAAAATCCTAATTTTGTGAACCTTTCTATAAAACACTGTGCTATATGTCTATAAAACATCATGCCCTGGAATATAATGTAAGTCATTTCATTCATTTTCCATCACTGTTTGCTTAGGCTGTTTCCATTGTAA